>NW_024061890.1:0-656280 GCF_006381635.1 Hibiscus syriacus
TAAATTAAATTATTAAATAATATTGTAGGGTGGAAACATGAAACACTATTAAATAAATGAACATAAATTACATACTTTAAAGCAGTTTTAAATCCTAAAAATGTCGATACTTTTAAAAATATATCGATCCAAAACGATATACCAGTAAAAATATGATAAAACCGGTAACAAAATGATAAAACCGTAAATTTAAAAGTGTCGATACGTTATATAAGGATCGACACTTTGTGAATTTAAAAGAGAAGCAGTTATAGCGCCTATAAGTGTCGATACTTTAAAAAATATATCGATCCACAACGATATAACAGGTAAAAATATGATAAACCGGTAACAAAATGATAAAACCGGTAAAATAATACCGGATATATTGAAAGTGTCGACACTTCGTAAGTACGTGTAATAAATTATCGACACTTTCAAAGAATAGGTAATTATCCTTTCGAAAGTATCGACACCTGACATAAAAGTATCGACACTTTTGTATTTGTATCGATTAAATATAAATAACATATCGATGAAAAATATAAAGGCCATAGCTAAATATCCTCTGAAAAAAGATAGAACGGACGAGTTTTTGAAATCGAAGAGTAATTGTTGCTGCATTTCAGAAGGCGTTTCTAAAGCGAAGTTTGTTTGTTTGTTGCTGCAGTCGAATCGAAAAGTATGTTGTCGAAACCCTAATTTTTTATTATTACAGTAATCGCGATAGGGTTTTTTATGTGTTGTTTGGGGTTTTGGAGTAAGAAGCATTTGGGAACCGATTGCAGGTAGAAATAGATATTCAAGGAAAAATTAAATGTCGATACTTTTATTAAATATTATAGGTAGAAATGATATATAGGTTGTATAAATGTGCCGACACATTTTGGTGTGGCCATTCAAATTCTTTTGAAGAAAACCGTTTACCACAAGAGTAGTTATCTATATTTGTATATTGAAAAGTGTATGTAACAAAATAATTTGATTTGCGTAAACTGATATATGAAGGAAAAATGGAGTCAATGGGTTGGAAAATTGTGGTGGAGCAGATGACTTTGAAATTGAGGCCGAGACTCGAAAGCAACCAAAGGGTGGATATATGTACTTCTAGTAAGTATCAATGTCTTTTTGTTATTATTGTTGAAATGGTAATTGGATTAAAGTATCGATAAACTTTAAATTGATTACAAATTTTAAATGTTAACAGTATGGGCCGAATGCAAAAGGATGAAGGGAGATGGCACACAGAGCGGTTCGGTATGTAAAATGAAATTGACATTGAGTAGTATTAGTATTTAGTGTAATGTATTGATTAAGAAACGTTTATGTTTAATATTAGGTGAAAAAGATGTGAGGTCCAAATGGAATTCAATGAGTGATGCTGAAAAGGACCTTACATCATACAGTCAAGGAATGATAGTAAAGAATACAAAGAACGGAGGAAAGCACATGAAAATAAGGTATTCATTAAACTTGTAAATACGTTGATACAAAATATATAAGAACTATAACATTATATATTGTTAAAAAATGTAGGAAGTGTCGACAAGATGCAGCATTAAAAGGGTGAATTTATTAATTAACACCTTAAGGAGAAGGGTCAGTTGAATGTGCTAGGAGAAATAGGTTTTGGATCGTTGATCGGAGTAAGGGATCGACCTATTCGGAGGGAATTGTGTCGATCCTTGATGGCACATTTGACGTCAGTCAATGTATGGCTAGTATGGGTGATTCATTCCCTCTGGGGGTATCGACTGCTGCAGCCGTATTGGGGGTACAAACAAAGGCAAAAGTGTTATAGAAGTCTGTAGGAGTAAGAACTGGAAAGCACTTGCCTCCAAATATGGTTTGAATCATAAGGTGACATATACTGAAGTTGAAGAGGATATCAAAAGTGGATCTTACTTGGGGGATGAGCTGAAGGCCCGAGTTCTATTGTACCTTGTCGGGATATTTCTTTGTCCAACGGGTGATACGTCAACGAACAAGGAATATATGAAGCTCATTTGCGATGAAGGCTTGAAGGGTGAATTCAATTGGGCTGAATATATCCATTCGAGATTGATTGAATCAATAATCCTTTAAAAAGGGCAGCCAGAGATACCTCAAAGGGTGCATAGCAATCTTAGAGGTAAATGAGTTGAATCACTTTTTTGTGTTTTTATATAAAAATATAAATTTATTATAAATGCAGGTTGCACTGTTCGATTTTTGGTCGGGCTGTGAGGCAGTGCCGGCTTATGAAAGAACCGAGTGGCACGCATCCGTGCATGGGGGAAGGAAGAGGTGGTTAGAGTGATGGTGAAGTTGAAGTTGGATAGAGAGAAGAAGCAAGAAATGGTAATAAATGTAATTAAATAATATTAAGAATATAATCAATGTCTTAATATTGTAATTGATTTTTTGAAGGTTATTGGCAAGGATGTAGAGGAGGCAGTGGAGGCAGAGGAGAAGAAAGGAGGGATGGTTGTATTGGGGGATGAAGGTGAGTGGGACGACGGTGAAGCAAACAGAGTAACTTCGACATTTTGATGTCTGAATTGGCTGATATCAAAAAAATCCAATTTGAAATCATGCAAAGACAATCAAGAGTCGAAGAGAAACTTGATCAAGTCGTAGAGAAACTCGAGAGAGTCGAAGATACACTCGAGGAATAAGGGGGTAGTGGAAGGAAAAATAGATGGAGTGGTGAAAGAAGTAGAGGTGTTGAGGGTGAAGTGGTGAAAGAAGTTGGGGTGTTAAGGGGTGATATTAAGATGGTGACGGGAGAAAAATTTGAGGGAGTGGTGAAGGAGGTTGTTGATTTGAGGAGTGAACTTACGGGGGTGAAGGGGGTGGTTGATAAATACTCGGATGAAGGAGCTCAATTGAAGGGTGAAATAAAAGATATGAAGAGCTATGTAGAAAAAAAGTACGATGAACTGAAAAAATATGAAGAAGAAAAGAGGAGGAGGAAGAAGAGATGGAAGAAATGAGGAGGAAGGAAGTCGATGTCATTTATACCGGAGAGTGTTATAGCAGCAGTTTTGGATTCGGAATGTCCTGCACCCCAGAAGAAGAAGCAGAAGGTAAGTTTAATAAAAGAATACTTAATTTGATTTTTATTGTTGTTGTGACAAAAATTTGTATGCAAAATTGTAGGTTGAAAAAGCGGATATTCCAACCGGAATTGATGACATCGAAGCTGCAATTTGTGATTATTTATGGAATAGCGAGTTAGAATCGGGGTAAGTGAAATATATTGTTTTGTGAGTGATATTTAAATATTTCATGACAAGATATTAATCCTAATGATTCATACAGATATTCTGTAATATCAATGGGAAATCAATTCGCTACTGTATACGACGTTGCAACGTTGAAGCCTACGGAATGGGTTGGCGGTGTGGTAAGTAGAAAGTAGAAAATAAATAAAACTTATTGAATATGTTCTGATTGTGTAATTAATTTTGTTAGGTTATCGATTTGCTCGCCTGGACCATATGCTACGATTCTCAAAAGTCACACCGGAGGATTGGCTACCTTCCATACCTCTTAGTGGTGAGTTAAATTAATAAATATTGAAAAGTAGTGTTATAGACGGTAAATTAATAATGTTTGTTCCGTAATTACAGCAACAGGCGTTGGAAGCCAACAACAAAGAAAGTGTTGAGAATATTTCTACCTTCTGGGGTGTCATATTGGATAACTATGTGAAATTCACCGACTGTGAGAAGGTAAGACACCATACCAATTGCAAATGATGTTTTCGGATATAGAATGTTGAATTTTGTCAAATTGGGTGTGAAATTTGTTGCAGATAATGATCACAATAAACTACCATAATTCACATTGGTATCTGTTGGTGTTGGATATGGTAGATCATGTTGTAACAATATATGATAGTATGTTACAACTGAAGCAGCTAAACAGAGAGTGAAGGATGCTAAGAGATTGGTATGTATGTCTGTATGAAAGGACATTATGTAAATTATAATGCATAATTTTTTGGTGCATAACTTCTTCTATTTTAATGCAGATTAAAATATTAGATTCTTATAATAAGAAACGCATTTGGGTTGAGTCATGTGGATCTCTAGGAAAGTATCCCTTGAAAAATTTCAAATTTGTGGAGCATAAGAAGAATAAGCAATTGAATGGGTATGAGATGTTATCACAAATAGAAAGCTTAATTTATGCAGTATTCATCATAATTGACATGTGTGGTTTTCAAATTTTGTAACAGATATGATTGCGGCATGTATGTGATGATGTGGATGGAATCGATCGGTTCTACAGGGGCAACTGGTGATTTTGTAAGTGGATAGAAAAAATTGTTTGTGGTAAAATTGTTAAAGTCGTAGATTGAATGCTGTAGTTGACAATACTTAACGTTCTGACAATTTGAATATAGGTTGTTGGAGACTGGGATCGATCGCGAGTATTAAACGATCTCGTAAGCCACAATCAAAATGAACGAAGACAGGAGATAACAAAAGCTGCAATATTACATAAGAATAACAAAAGGATGCAATGATGTAAATGTCGAGTTAATTTTGTATAAGATTTATAATTTTGTATACGATTTATATTTTTGTATGTGAATATAATTATGAATGAGATGAGAAAAGTTAGCAGTATGTTGTTGTACATGTTTCTTATACACATTAAGGGTCATGTCGATACTTGGAAGTAAAAGGCGAATTACAATATGGCCACAGGGTGCACCCATAAAGTGTCGATCCATATATAAAAAAGTGTCAATCCCAAAATCATCGAACCCAAAAGTATAATGTAATATGTAATTTTCAATCTAACCGGTACAATTATACCGGTTTATGAGAGAATATGTCTAAATAATGTGTCGACACTAATATAGTTTGTGTCGATACTTTTTTCCCAGAATGAATGGAAAACAAGGTGCACCCATAAAGTGTCGATCCATATATAAAAAGTGTCGATCCCAAAATCATCGAACCCAAAAGTATAATGTAATATGTAATTTTTCAATCTAACCGGTACAATTATACCGGTTTTATGAGAGAATATGTCTAAATAATGTGTCGACACTAATATAGTTTGTGTCGATACTTTTTTCCCAGAATGAATGGAAAACAAGGTGCACCATAAAGTGTCGATCCATATAAAAAGTGTCGATCCCAAAATCATCGAACCCAAAAGTATAATGTAATATGTAATTTTTCAATCTAACCGGTACAATTATATCGGTTTTATGAGAGAATATGTCTAAATAATGTGTCGACACTAATATAGTTTGTGTCGATACTTTTTTCCCAGAATGAATGGAAAACAAGGTGCACCCATAAAGTGTCGATCCATATATAAAAGTGTCGATCCCAAAATCATCGAACCCAAAAGTATAATGTAATATGTAATTTTTCAATCTAACCGGTACAATTATACCGGTTTTATGAGAGAATATGTCTAAATAATGTGTCGACACTAATATAGTTTGTGTCGATACTTTTTTCCCAGAATGAATGGAAAACAAGGTGCACCCATAAAGTGTCGATCCATATATAAAAGTGTCGATCCCAAAATCATCGAACCCAAAAGTATAATGTAATATGTAATTTTTCAATCTAACCGGTACAATTATACCGGTTTTATGAGAGAATATGTCTAAATAATGTGTCGACACTAATATAGTTTGTGTCGATACTTTTTTCCCAGAATGAATGGAAACAAGGTGCACCCATAAAGTGTCGATCCATATATAAAAGTGTCGATCCCAAAATCATCGAACCCAAAAGTATAATGTAATATGTAATTTTTCAATCTAACCGTACAATTATACCGGTTTTATGAGAGATATGTCTAAATAATGTGTCGACACTATATAGTTTGTGTCGATACTTTTTTCCCAGAATGAATGGAAAACAAGGTGCACCCATAAAGTGTCGATCCATATATAAAAAGTGTCGATCCCAAAATCATCGAACCCAAAGTATAATGTAATATGTAATTTTTCAATCTAACCGGTACAATTATACCGGTTTTATGAGAGAATATGTCTAAATAATGTGTCGACACTAATATAGTTTGTGTCGATACTTTTTTCCCAGAATGAATGGAAAACAAGGTGCACCCATAAAGTGTCGATCCATATATAAAAAGTGTCGATCCCAAAATCATCGAACCCAAAAGTATAATGTAATATGTAATTTTTCAATCTAACCGGTACAATTATACCGGTTTTATGAGAGAATATGTCTAAATAATGTGTCGACACTAATATAGTTTGTGTCGATACTAATTTAAATATCAAGTGTTTTCCACCGTTTACGATATATAGTACTCTTAATCGAGAAACCCTAAACATAAATGCAAGCAGGCAGATCTTCTCTTTCTTCTACCGTTATCATAAGTGACGATCAGATATTCAGGTAAATTTATCGATATTCTATGGGTTTGATTGATTTCTATATTGGAGTTTTTATCCTGAATGTGTTTGTTTTCCATTGTAATAGGGGTAGCATCCAACCAAAATGGCTCCAAAACGTCAGCGTCAGAAGCGAGGTCTTTCTCAAAGCTCTTCTCAACCCAGTTCTTCTCAACCACCTCCTTCTGTAACAAACGATTCTTCTGAGGAAATCAGGTCCTTCGAAACTCTGAACTTTAGATCCGACATGGAGAAACAAAGATGGCATACGAGTTTAAAGTAAGGAAGATTCGTCCCGAACGTGTCATTGACCTGGGTTTCTTGTTTGATGATAAATATGCATTTAGTTTTAAATCCACATTTACATCTTGGGGTTGGCTTGAATTCCTTGGTGTAAAACCAAGATATTATCCCAACCTAGTTAGAGTCTTCTACAACAATGCTTCCTTACAGCACGAGCCTAATAAGACTAATATAATAGGAATTAATACACATGTCAGGGGAAGGATATATATATCTCCAGAAACGATTGCGGAGGGTTTAGGTGTAGCGAATACAGGGGATTCAGATGAAAATGGTGTAGATTGGTCTACAATTAAACGGGTTACTATAAATAGCCCAATTCACCTCGATGTAGAGTCGAGAGTGTTTCACAAAATGCTCACATGGTATATCCGGCCTAGTGGGAGAAAACATTCAACGCTTCGAGACAGCGATTATTGGTGGATAGCAAAGTATAAATCCAAAACGGCTCCAAACATTGCAAAACTCATTTTAATACAATTGTATATATGGTCACAAAGGGAGCAACAATTTCAACTACACTACCATATGGATGTGTCATCACCCATCTGTTGAAGAAGAAGGAAGTTGATTTTTCGCATGACGCCCCTGTTCGATTAACCCGCAAGATTGACATGGTATTTATAAAAAAAGCGGGATATGATTTTGTTGAAAAACTCGGTTGGAAGCGTGTCAAGGAGGTCGGATTAGATCAAGAGAGGGAGGAAATGGACCCCGTTGGCCATGAAGAAGAGCAACCAAGTGGAGACGCAATGATGGAAGAAGCTCCAGTTGCAGAGGATGTCACAATTAAGACCGTGATGGAATACATGGTCAATTTTCGGGAGCATATTGATTCCCTTGTGAGTGGAATGCGATCCGATATTTCATCATTGCAACGTGAAGTCTCCATGTTGCGTAACGAATTACGTTAACGACATCAAACGAGTTAGGTAATTCATTATCTATGTTTCTTAACATTTACACGTTCTGAACTTTATTTTATTTTCTTTTAACAGATGTGGACAACCAAGCGGTCGCAGAAGATGAAGCTGACGATGATGATGATGATGACGATGAAGCTGGCGATGAAGATGATGACGATGATGATGATGATGATGAAGATGATGATCCAAACAAGTATATCGTGTCTGCAACGCCGCCTTCAAGAAAACTTTTAATTTTTGATCTCAATGGTGTCCTTGCCTACATCCCAAGACTGCCGGCAGGTTTTAATTCTATTCTTTTGTATCCATTATTTTAACATATAAGCGTAGAACTTTAATCTCATTTTCTTCATGTTGTAGATGTTGTCCTCAGAAGAGGATTATTTGAATTTATGCAATTTTGTGTCGACAATTTTGTTGTTGCCCTTTGGTCTTCAAAGATGAGGTTAGAACATGTTTGAGGCAATTGAATTACTGTAGTCAAAATCGTTAATATACATTTGAATGTTAACATTCAAACTTGATTACAATCTCAGGCATAACGTCGACCGTGTACTTGAGAAACTACCTGTATTTTCCGAGCATTTTCTATTCGTGTGGGTAAGATGAATGTCATTACAGTTTGCTGACTTTTCGTTGTCTATGATTCCTACATATTTATGTTCGACTGTTTGTGAACAGGATCAAAAAAATGCAAAACATACGATTCTGTTACCTACTGTAAAGATCTCAATGATGTTTGGAACGCGTGTCCAGATTTTAACGAGCTAAATACACTTTTGGTCAATGATTCAGCGGAAAAAATGATTTATAATCCGGTAAGTTGCATTTATGCAATATGTTTTTCCAGTTGAACAGGTGTTCAGACATTGATTATTTTAACAACTTATGTGTTTATATAGAAATACAATTACATATGTCCACATACCTTTGACGCTGCTTCCCATTCGAACGACAAAGCTCTAGGTATGACACAAATTTATTCATGCTTATGCGAATTTAATTTATTGTTAGTAAAATTGCACCTCATTAGTTTGATAATTGAAATTATTTATGTATGTCCTCAGAAAAAGGCGGAAACATACGAGAGTATTTGGAAAATTTGTTGAAGGCCTCTAATGTTCCGGACTTCGTTAGAAACAACCCTTTTTCATCGGATTAATTTTGTTTGTCGGTACATTATTTGAACATTCTTGTGTATTTATAATTTGGTGTGATTATATTGTGTGTATATTTTCATTAATTATTCCATATTCGCTTCTATGTGTACATATACATTGAGGATTGTTGAAATATCAATACTAATATATTTTACATCTACTTGCAAATGTATCGAAACACATGACTATAGCATTGTTTTCGATATCCACAACAAAGTTTTCACACTTTTTAATATTGTGTATGTACTTTATGTCCAGAATGAAAGAAAATGTGTCGATACCATTTAAAAAAGTGTCGATTGAAAAAACATCGGAACCCAGATTTATAATGTAATAGATAATTTTGTAATATAACCGGTATAAATATACCGGTTTTATGAGCGAATAGGTCTACAACCTATATCGACACTTTCTAATATTGTGTCGGTACTTTATGTCCAGATTGGAAGAAAAATGTGTCGATACCATTTAAAAAGTGTCGACATTTACACATCGGAACCCAGATTATAATGTAATAGATAATTTTGTAATATAACCGGTATAAAAATATCGGTTTTATGAGCGAATAGGTCTACAACCTATATCGACACTTTCTAATATTGTGTCGGTACTTTATGTCCAGATTGGAAGAAAAATGTGTCGATACCATTTAAAAAGTGTCGACATTTACACATCGGAACCCATATTTATAATGTAATAGATAATTTTGTAATATAACCGGTATAAAAATACCGGTTTTATGAGCGAATAGGTCTACAACCTTTATCGACACTTTCTAATATTGTGTCGGTACTTTATGTTCAGATTGGAAGAAAAATGTGTCGATACCATTTAAAAAAGTGTCGACATTTACACATCGGAACCCAGATTTATAATGTAATAGATAATTTTGTAATATAACCGGTATAAAAATGTGTCGATACCTTTTTATAAAAGTGTCTATACTTTTTTCACTGTGGAAAACATTAATTTAAGGTTATCTTTTGAGTGAGTTTTAAGATATTAATTTAGTAATTATAGGCGTCTAATGATTAATTTTTTACGTTACGGTATATATTATTATTAAATTAAAAATTCTTAATATTATTTTATAAAATATCAAAACACTCAACTAATTTTTTGTGCAAATGAAATTATTAAATTAATATTGTAGGTGGAAAACATGAAACATACTTAAAAAATATTGAAACATAAATTACATATCTTTAAAAAAAGTATCGATCCTTTTTATAAAAAGTATGGACACTTTCAACATATTATAATAAAATAGGTCCATATTGGAAGAAAAATGTGTCGATACGATTTAAAAAAAGTGTCGACATTTTACACATCGGAACCCATAATTATAATGTAATAGATAATTTTGTAATATAACCGGTATAAATATACCGGTTTTATGAGCGAATAGGTCTACAACCTATATCTACACTTTATAATGTTGTGTCGGTACTTTATGTCCAGATTGGAATAAAAATGTGTCGATACCATTTAAAAAAGTGTCGGTAATTTGAAGTAACGCGGTTTTTCTTCCTTCATTCAAAATATTTATATGTACATACAATAGGAGTGATGTGATACTTACGATATATTATATGGAGATCGTTGTCATTCCATTCCGTCTTCGAAAAAATCAGTTGATGTAGGCTGTGTGCTTGTCCTCAAACTAAGCTTGACTTGAGGACATGTTAGTTTGTTATGCCCCTCACCGTTGCAGTACCCACATCGCCTAATTTTCTTCTCGACCTTGTTCTTCGGCACTTCTTTTCGCTTGCGTTGTTTTCGTTGAGGGTCACGAACATTGTTTACTACAATGCTCTGGTTGACTGAATGATTCAAACCAAACGAGTTTTCTAATTCTTCTATTAGTTTTTTCATCTCATCTCTTGCGGTTTTGAAAGACTCGTCTGTCTTTGATGCAATGTAGCATAACCTACTTGACGTTGAACGTAGAGCTGCGAACCTTGCCATTTGCATCACTTCTGGAGACACATTCAAATCAACATAGCTGGGTGCAGAAGCCTTCGCATCATTAGTCCACCTACTTTGAATCAAAGTCCCGGGCAAATATGTGTAGTCCAATTGCTTCAAAATGTGAAGTTGATGGCGACACGGAAGTCCAACGGTCTCGAATTTTTTGCAGGAGCAAATTAGAGTTTTCGTACGAGAATCAAAACTAATTTCAAATTTCCTATTTTTTTCTGCGTACTTTGAAAAATATAATGTTGACATTCATCTGATAAGGACTTAATCTCTGCCTCAATCCGGTACAATGTCTCCCGTATAAGTTCATCTTGGAACACACGAAAAGATTCGCGGGTAAAATCGCAGCGGCATGGCTTTCAAGGTCGACCAGTTTTGTGATCTGGAAGGGCTTCGTATGGGAACTTAAGTAATCCGCTTTCAACTCGTTCATACGCATTCTACTAATTTCATCTTCAATTGCACGAACAACATCTAAATATGTCTTCTTGTGTTTCAGTGCAATAGCTAGTGAAGCATTCATAGACTCGCACCTTTGTGTTGAGCGAATATTGGCAAAGAAATGACCGGTTAGATATGCTTGTGCCCATAAGTGTCGTGTATTTCCCTTCTCAATCACCCATGGATGCTTTTGGACGTTGAATTCTGAAACAATCGAACGCCATTGAATATCAAATTCCTTGGTTGTCCACCAGGAAGCCATGCATTTTGAGAATGCTGCTGTAAACTTTGGGTCACCAATGTTAGCTTGTGCATTGCGAGAAAGATGCCAAGAACATAATCTGTGCTTAGCATAAGGGATAACAGATTTGATAGCCCTCTGCATTGCCCTATCCCCATCGGTTACAACAGAAATAGGTTATTTATTCATCATGGCTTCTAAAAAATTCTGTAGCACCCACTCGAAAGATTGAGACGTTTCGTCAGCGATTATGGCAGTGGCAAACACAATTGTGTTATGGTGATGATTGACACCAACAATAGGCATAATTGGTCGACCATACAAATTATCTTTGTACGTTGTGTCGAACGCAATTACATCACCGAAGCATGTGTAATCCGATCTCGATGTAGAATCCGACCAAATAAGATTATACAATGCCCCGATTCGTCTACCGAGTATGTCATAAAAAACCCGGGATCATCATGTTTCTTATAATCAAAGTAGGCAATAAGCGCATTCACATCCCCATCGACGATTTCCTTTGCTTTACCTCTTTGAAGTGCATTGTAGAGGTCTTTATGTGTAAATCCAACATTATGATAGCCCCCTGCCTGCTGCGTTAAATAGTTCATTACTTGTGACGTGCCAACACCGACCACTTTCAATGTTGTTGCCTCATCGATATCAGCCTTACTTACAACTCGATTAGAACGCATAAATGGTGTCATAGCAGATGTGCACAATGCATGATTATGTTTCTGATCAGACTTACTTATAACCCACTGATCGTTTGTATTTGTTGCTGTAACTACGACTCTAGCCTTACATCCTGTTCTTGTGACTGGCGTATGAGCACGTTGACGATCAACAGTATTGACTTTTGATACTCGAAACCCTTCTTTGGAACAACAAAATTCTTGTGTCTTCACATTCCCTTCCACGTCAAGCCGTGTTGTTCCCTTACGTGCACTAAACCCATGTTCCCGTGCGAATCCCTTGTAAAAGTGCCAAGCTTGATCACGTGAACAGAAGAGCTGACCAACCAATCTGTCAGATTCATCAACATTATGTACTTCATGGCATTCCTCGGTTGGCTTAACATTGTCTACATCAGTATTATCCATGGCAAAAATTTTGTTGTGCAAGTTCAGTGCTCCAGGAGTTGATGGATATGTAAACGAAGGTTCATTTTGAACATGTTTCTGTTGTGCTGCTTTCAATAGGATGTGGCATTGGTAGGGGTAGTTAAAGGGTGGGTACAACATTAAATTCGCAGTACATATTTAGGTATGTACAATAACTACAAGTATATTATCATTTTAAATTCGCAGTACACTGTTAAAAAAATTGAAACATAAATTACATAAGTTTTAAAAAAAGTATCGATCCTTTTTATAAAAAGTATGGACACTTTCAATATAATAGGTAAACATATGATGTAATAGGTAGCCCTTATATAATGTAATAGGTATCGTTATATAATGTAATAGGTAGTGGTTATATTGTAAAGTGTCTATCCTTTTTATAAAAGTGTCCATACTTTTTTCACTGTGGAAAACATTAATTTAAGGTTATCTTTTGAGTAAGTTTTAAGATATTAATTTAGTAATTATAGGCGTCTAATGATTTATTTTTACGTTACGGTATATATTATTATTAAATTAAAAATTCTAAATAATATTTATAAAATATAAAAACAATCAAATAATTTTTTGTGCAAATGAAATTATTAAATCAATATTGTAGGTGGAAAACATGAAACACTGTTAAAAAAATTGAAACATAAATTACATAAGTTTTAAAAAAGTATCGATCCTTTTTAAAAAGTATGGACACTTTCAATATAATAGGTAAACATATGATGTAATAGGTAGCCCTTATATGTAATAGGTATCGTTTATATGTAATAGGTAGTGGTTATATTGTAAAGTGTCTATCCTTTTTATAAAAGTGTCCATACTTTTTTCACTGTGGAAAACATTAATTTAAGGTTATCTTTTGAGTGAGTTTTAAGATATTAATTTAGTAATTATAGGCGTATAATGATTTATTTTTTACGTTACGATATATTATTATTAAATTAAAAATTCTAAATATTATTTTATAAAATATCAAAACAATCAAATAATTTTTTGTGCAAATGAAATTATTAAATCAAATAATTCAAATTGAAAATTAAACAACAAATCAATTAAACATTGTTGTGGGTACATTAATTGAACATTGTTATGGGTACATTATTTGGATTAATTTCGTTGAGATGGGTTATGTATAACAAAACAATCTATCTCGCATGTGAGTACTTTATTCCAACCATGTGACAAGTGTGACAACTCCATCAACTCACAACTCAGCTTTGAACTCAATCAATATTGTCTTTTAGCTTGATGGTTCATAAAGCATGTTACTTGAACAGTATGAATCAATTATGCAATTTTCATGTTCAATTTAACACTGCATTTCAAATTCATTTCATATGTAATTGGAGTTTGAATTTAAATTTCAATTTGAGTTTGAATTTCAATATATTTCGGCTCCACTATAAATATTAGCCCAAGCCAATATGCATGTTATCATTGATTATTCCTAATTTCCATTGTTTTTTTTCCAACGTATAAACGCGAGGGAAATCCCGACCATTTTATTTTTGGTCAACTTTAAAGCGTCAGAAACGTTTCGGGCGTATGATCTGGGTGGTATACAAGAAATGTAACAAATAGCAACTAAAATCATAAGTTGAGTACCACCCAAATCATAAGTCTGAAATACTTCCGATGCTCATCAAAATCCAAAGCTCATATGGTGCCAAGCAAAAGGAAATCAAAATCCAAATCTCATATGATGCCAAGCAAAAGGAAATCAAAATCCAAATCTCATATGATGCCAAGCAAAAGGAAATCAAAATCCAAATCTCATATGATGCCAAGCAAAAGGAAATCAAAATCTACAACTTGAGTTTGAACATTGATATGATATGTTCAGTTGTTATCATGTTGGGATTTTCTCGTTTTTGATTGCTTGGATAGTTGTTCTCTTGCTTCTTCAAGTGTTCTTAAGGTTATCCTTTGAGTGAGTTTTAAGATATTAATTTAGTAATTATAGGCGTCTAATGATTTATTTCTTACGTTACGATATATATTATTATTAAATTAAAAATTCTAAATATTATTTTATAAAATATAAAAACAATCAAATAATTTTTTGTGCAAATTAAATTATTAAATTAATATTGTAGGTGGAAAACATGAAACACTGTTAAAAAAATTGAAACATAAATTACATAAGTTTTAAAAAAAGTATCGATCCTTTTTATAAAAAGTATGGACACTTTCAATATAATAGGTAAACATATGATGTAATAGGTAGCCCTTATATAATGTAATAGGTATCGTTTATATAATGTAATAGGTAGTGGTTATATTGTAAAGTGTCTATCCTTTTTATAAAAGTGTCCATACTTTTTCACTGTGGAAAACATTAATTTAAGGTTATCTTTTGAGTGAGTTTTAAGATATTAATTTAGTAATTATAGGCGTCTAATGATTTATTTTTTACGGTAC
Organism: Hibiscus syriacus; assembly: GCF_006381635.1. Taxonomy (NCBI): domain Eukaryota; kingdom Viridiplantae; phylum Streptophyta; class Magnoliopsida; order Malvales; family Malvaceae; genus Hibiscus; species Hibiscus syriacus. The sequence goes on from NW_024061890.1 coordinate 14,955, forward strand.
GATATATTATTATTAAATTAAAAATTCTAAATATTATTTTATAAAATATCAAAACAATCAAATAATTTTTTGTGCAAATGAAATTATTAAATTAATATTGTAGGTGGAAAACATGAAACACTGTTAAAGTATCGATCCTTTTTATAAAAAGTATGGACACTTTCAATATAATATAATGTAATAGGTAAATTTGCAATGCTATCGGTATAAATATACCGGTTTACTTATAAAATAGGTAAATTTAAGCGCTACCTATTACATTATATAAGCGCTACCTAGTATGTTATTGTACTTTATAATATTTCCGGTTAAATAATATAACATAACCGGTCTAAATTTTAACCGGTCACTTGTTTAACCGGTCACGCTGTATATTAACCGTTTTTTAGGCGCCGTACCGCAGAACCACCCAAATGCTTTCCTGTATTAACTTTTGCTATTATTGAATATCACGTACATGTGTTTGTCCTTTTTATTTATTAATTTTATTATATTATTATTATATTATTATTATTATTATTAGATTATTATTATTATTAATTTTTATTTTTCTTAAAATATGTGTTTTATTCCTTCAAATATTTGTAAGTAATCATAATATCTTATATCAATTAATTTAATCAATTTTATAAATTAATTAAATGATAATTTTTATTTATTTTTAAATATTAAAAATATACTATCTTAAAATAACTAGATGTCTTATTATGGTATTTTAAAAATAAATAAATATAATGTTTAATATATATATATATATATATATATATATTTACTTTGTTTTTATTATTTTAGAAAAAATTATCATATTCTCATTAATATTTATTTATTTATTTATATCAAATAGAAGGACTATCTTAAAGTAACTAGATGTCTTTTTCTGATATTTTTAAATAAATAAATACCCTATTTATGAAACCTAAGTATATATATACTTTAATTTTATAAAAATTATTTTAATATATTTTTCTTTAGAATTATTCGATTGAATCTGGAATAATATGATCGTAAATTAAATTCATATTTGAATTCTTAGATTTCCAATAATAGAGACAATTTATAATCGATGGGTACCAATTTTGGGCGTTGTGGGGTGCTAATCCTTCCCCAAACATAACCGACCACGAATCCCTTTTTATTACTAAAATAAATGAATTTCTGGCTATACGCATACTGGTTTATCTTTTAAATGACGTTTTCTTAAAAACTCTTTTAAAAGATGATTTTTAGGTATTCGACCTACTAACTTAAAAGGTTCGATGGCGACTCTAAAACATTTCATTAAAAACCATTTATTTATTCACTCGCTTTTCCGTCAAGAAACATTTGTGCCCGGGCAAAAACCGGTTACGACATACGTAATAGTAAAACTCATTTCCTACGCCAAGTTTGGCTAATATATTTTTTTATTTGCATAGCATTTATATAATTAGTTTCAATTAATTAAACATGTTTGTATTATACATGATTTAAGAAGCACTGAATGTAATTGTCTGCCTCATTGCAAAGTGTTGTTGGAGGTAGTTATGTTATCTTCAACTTATAATTTGTCTGGTGTGGAATCATGAATAGAACATTTATGTTGCCTTCAGCCATATAATAGTTATGATGATTTTGCAGGCATGGAACAATCGTCCCCCCTTTTCCCAACTCTTCAACTCATTTAATCTCTTGCTTATTGGAATTTGACAAGTATTGAATGATAAAAATATTTTAATCATTCTGATGCTTATGCAGGAACTGATAAAATTTGGAATGATGCGTGGAGGGCCTAAGAACATACATGTGTTAGATGCTATAATAAATGATGTGAAATCTTTGGGGCCATCACAAGTTATGGATTCAAAAGAAGCAGAGGAGATATCAAGCTTATATCTACAGGTAAACTTTTTCTCTTCGAATTTTTCCACAGCTGTTTATGTTTTGGAGAAGCATGTAATAGGATGTTATTTATCCTATTGTTACTTGTCTTTTTGTCCTTTATTGATTGCTAAACTCATTTAATTGGTTTGGCCTTTCACCATGGCCAAAGTGATTAAAACATTTTCTTACTATTCATGTTGCTCTCTCTCTCTCTCTATTCTAATATGAACTCACATGGGAATCTTCTTTCTGAAAACTAACCAATTAGGGGACTTGGAATTTTTGGTTTGATTGGTGATGAATATCTTTACCATTTTCAATGTCTTTGTATGAAAATATATTTAGTTGCCAGCTCTTCAAGATCCTGTTTTAGTATGACAGTGGCTATATGGCCACAATTTTTTTTTTTTTGTATCTGGACTAGAATTAGTTTGTTTTTTTATCAAAATTTATCTGGTAGTGGAAATATTACCCATGCAACCAACTTAAAGATAGTGGATAATGGAAAAAGACTGTTTTTATTGTTGTTTCTAAATTATTAGGAGCTGATTGGCCAAAGTACTTCTGTGTGGGCCTGTTTGTTGATCTTTGTGGAACCATAGATGATATAAGAAAAGCATGGAATCGCCACATAAAGTGTTTTCCTCATTCTACAAGGAAGAGCACTTACAAGTTTTCTGTTGTTAATGGTATAAAATCTATATCCTTGATGATGGTTGCTGCCAGAAGAGAAGAAAGCCCTTGTTTTTTGCCTTCACATCCATCTGGAGATGGAAGTTCAGTCACCATCTCAAGACAAGATATTGGAACCTCCTAACGTTGATGATGCCCAGCCTTACCATGATGCCTTGGATTGTGTATCAGACAAGAAATCACCACTGTTGGAAGATCATGAAATTCCCCTTTACCAGGCTACAGTCAACAAGCTTCAATCAGGAGAAGATGAACGATTGGAGGGGGTAATGCTGCAGAGTTCGCAGGATGGTTCAAAACATCTCAGAGAAGATACAAAAACTAATACCAATATTTCATCTTGTAATTTAATGTGTGTAAACGGACTTCCTTTTGAGAGACTTTCATTGGGTCATCTTGATCGTAAGGCTTCAGATTCAATCAGTATGGCAAATCAAGGTGAAACTTCTGTAGAAACCTGCTTATCAAATGAAAGCATGATGAAAATAGAACCTCAAGAAACCAGCAAGATCGATGGAGTTACACCAGAGGGCCCTCAAAGTAATGGTGGAGGTAATCTTGAATTTAGCCCAAGGAATGCTCAAGCATCTGATTCTGCTGGAATTCAAACTGAAATGTCAAGTCCATCTTTGGCAAGCCAGCAGAACATCAACAGAGCCACTTTTGTAGAGGACACCTCCAGACGATGGCAGAAGTTGGAATCAAAGGATTAGTGGTGACAGAGTTCATCGAGCAAATAAATCTGGCCATAGAAGGCACTCTCATAAAAGGCTGCATCAAAGGAAACAAATGTCTCCAAAAAGGCAGTATCCGCGAAATGAAACACACAAGTGCCTATGAGTCAAGGATACTCCAGTCAATCTTTGCATTCACAGAGCCCACAAGTTCAACAAGGTGACCAATCACAGAGTCAATACCCCACATCTACTGCTTATCCTAATTTAGCTACAATTCCTACCAGGTCTATGAAGAATATGAACTGTTAGGAAATAAACCGAGTACAAGTAATTTCCCTATAACCAGATTAGTGAGAATGCGAAATAAAAGAGGAAAAATAATACCCGAAATTGATAACGGAGTTCAGCCAATTGTGCTTACGTCTCCGGACTGCTGCAGATCTTTTACTAAGAGAGAAAATTTATAGGTGTTTACAAAACACTAACTACTCACAAGAAAGCTCTCTAGTATTGGGAGAAAGAAATGATTTTTGGGATGGTTTTGAAGCTAAATGAACTAGGGTATTTATAGTTGAAACTTAGGGATTAATCTTTGAAAATACCCTACAGTGCAATGACTAAAGTGAATTTACTCATTCCTATTTTCAACAAACATATACCAAACTTACAAAACTTTGAAAAACATTTTTCAAAGAAATATTTACCAAACTTTGAAAACCATTTTCAAAGAAACATTTACCAAACTTTGAAAACCATTTTTTCAAAGTTGGTTACCAAACTTGAAAACCATTTTAATACTTTCAACTATCTCCCAGTTGAAGACTGATTTTAATCTATCTTCACACCTTGATCAATGCAACAGTTTTTCTAGTCTTGTTACTCTAGCATGCCAACTGAAGTTGAACACAACTTCAGTTTGTCTGTAGTTGAACACAACTTCAGTTTGTCTGTAGTCACCATCTTTGTCAACATGTCTGCCGGATTTTGAGCTCCACTGATCTTTTCAAGTTTCAAAATCCTATCTTCCAGAAGAGACCGGATAAAATGATATCGCAATTGTATGTGCTTTGTCCTGGAATGAAAAGACGGATTCTTTGCTAGATGTATAGCACTTTGACTGTCGCAATACAAGACATTGTTTTCTTGTTTCTTGCCTAACTCTTCTAAGAAACTTTGGAGTCAAACCATCTCCTTGTTGGCTTCCGTAACAGCGATATATTCTGCTTCAGTTGTCGAGAGAGCAATTATCTTCTGTAGTTGAGAAACCCAACTCACTGCGGTTCCTCCTAGAGTATAGACATACCCTGTAGTGCTCCTTCTGATGTCAATATTTTCGGCTAAGTCAGTATCTACATAGCCTGTCAGTATCGTATATCCACCTTTGAAACAAAGTGCTTTGTTTATGGTACCCCACAAATATCTGAGGATCCATTTGACTGCTTCCCAGTGTACCTTGCCCGGATTATTCATGTACCTGCTAACAACTCCCACTGCTTGAGCAATATCTGGTCTGGTACAAACCATGGCATACATCAGACTTCCAATTGCTGAGGCATATAGTACCTTCACCATGTGTGCACGTTCTTCCTCCGTCTTTGGTGATTGTTCTTTGGAGAGTCTGAAATGAACACCTAAAGGTGTACTTACTGGTTTAGCATCTTGCATGTTGAACCTGGAGAGTACTTTGTTGATGTACTCAGCCTGTGATAATATCAAAGTTCCCGACTTTGTGTCTCTCTTGATCCTCATCCCAAGAATCTGCTTTACAGCGCCCAAATCCTTAATAGCAAACTGCTTTGACAATGTTTGCTTCAAGTTTATAATCTCTTGCATGTCTGAGCCTACAACGAGCATGTCATCAACGTACAACAATAAAATAATGAAGCTATTGTCGAACCTCTTGATGTGCAACAATGATCTGCTTGGCATCTGGTAAAACCATTGCTACCCATGAAGCTATCGAACTTCTTGTACCACTGTCTAGGAGTTTGTTTTAAACCATACAAGCTCTTCTTCAACCTGTATACCAAGTTTTTCTTGCCTGCCTCTATGAAGCCTTCTGGCTGCCTCATATAGATTTCTTCCTCCAAATCACCATGAAGGAAAGCTGTCTTTACATCTAACTACTCAAGATGTAAATTCTCTGCAGCTACAATTTTCAATACCAGTCTGATTGTAGATAGCTTCACGACTGGAGAGAAAATTTCATTGTAGTCAATACCTTCCTTTTGCTGAAAACCTTTGACAACCAATCTTGCTTTGTAGCGTTTTCTCCCATCATGCTCTTCTTTGATCTTGTAAATCCACTTGTTGTGGAGCGCTTTCTTGCCTGGTGGTAATTCAGCTAATTCCCACGTCTGATTTGACATAAGCGAGTCCATCTCATCTTTCATGGAAGACTCCAACTTGACTGAATCCTCTACTTGCATTGCTTCATCATAGCACTCTGGTTCACCATTGTCAGTCAGCAACAAGTAGTGCAAAGAAGGAGAATATCGTTGGGTTGGTTTAGGAATTCTGAAAAAGCGTCTTAGTTCCGGTGTGCCTGGTTCTTCTTGAACTGCTTCAGGACTGATCTGAACATCATTTCCAGAAATCTCCTCGAACTCAGCAAATTCCTTTGTTTCAACTTTTGTATTGGAGCTGCTTGATTCTACAGTTGACTTGTCTTTGTACATCACATTCTCATTGAAAATGACATCTCTGCTTCTGATGATCTTCCGATTTTCATAGTCCCAAAACCGGTAGCCGAACTCATCACCACCATAACCAACAAAGACACATTTGTTGGACTTGGCATCAAGTTTACTTCTTTCAGCAGAGTTTATGTGTACATAAGAAATACAACCAAACACTCTTAAGTGTGAAAGGTTTATTTCTTTCTTGCTCCAAACTTCCTCTGGTATTCTGCCATCCAAAGGAACTGGGGGTCCACGGTTGATCAGGTAAGCTGCAGTGTTGATAGCTTCAGCCCATAGAAATTTGGGCAATCCAGCATGTATCCTCATGCTTCTGGCACGTTCATTCAGAGTTCTGTTCAAGCGCTCTGCTACGCCATTATGCTGCGGTGTCATGGGAACTGTTGTCTCCATCTTGATCCCATTGTTTGCGCAGAAATCTCTAAATCTTCTATTTTTGTACTCTCCTCCATTGTCAGACCTCAACCGCTTGACTTTCAAACCAGTATCTTTTTCCACAATGGCCTTCCATTTTCTGAAGGTATCAAAGACTTCTGATTTCTTCTTCAGAAAATAAACCCACACCTTCCTTGTAGAATCATCGATGAATGTGACATAATATAATGAACCTGCAAGAGATGGAACTGGAGATGGTCCCCATACATCAGTATGAACCAACTCTAACTTTTCAGCCTTGGGTGTCTTACCAATCTTTGCAAAGCTGACTTTCTTTTGTTTGCCAAAGATGCAATCCTCACATAGTCCGACATCTACACTCTTTAGATCCGGCAGCTTCCCTTTTGACAAAAGTGTCTTCATCCCTTTCTCGCTTATATGGCCAAGCCTTTGGTGCCATAGGTTTGACTTTCCATCAGCATCTGCTACTGTAATGATATTCTCTAAATTTGAGGTAACATAGAGAGTATCGGTCTTCTTACCACGAGCAATGACGAGTTCTCCTTTGGTAATCTTCCATTCACAGCCTGAAAAGGTTGTGCTATATCCTTCTCCATCAAGTTGTCCTACAGAAATCAAATTTCTTTTGAGGCCAGGAATATGTCTCACTTCTTTCAGCGTCCAGGTGGTCTGGTTTGACAACTTTAGTCGGATGTCTCCTCTTCCGACGATCTTCAAGGTTTCATCATCAGCTAGATGAACCTTCCCAAAATCACCACTGACATAGTTCTCCATGATTTCTCGGCATGGGGTGGAGTAGAAAGATGCCCCTGAATCTAAGATCCATGATTCAATCGGAGTGTTGACGCTTAGAATCATGGCATCACCTGTCTCCTATGTCATGTTGGCAGATTGTTGTGCACCGGTATCTTTATTCAGTGCTCGACAGTCTCTTTTAAAGTGACCATTCTTGCCACAATTATAACAGGTAAAATCTTTCTTTCCCGTTCTTGATTTTCCCCTTCTGGATTTGGATCTGCCACGATTTGAATTTTTTTCTGAAGTTCTCCCTGTGGACTCCGTGTGCAAGGCTGAGGAGGTTGATGCTTCACCCGATTTTCTCCGTCGAATTTCTTCGCTCAGTACTAGATCCCGAACATCGTCGAATTTCAATTTACTATTTCCCGACGAGCTGCTAACTGCTGTAACAGTAGTATTCCAACTGTCTGGTAGAGATGATAAGAGAATTAAAGCTCGAACTTCATCATCGAATTCAATCTCCACTGAACTCAACTAGGTTGTGATTGTGTTGAGTTCATTTAGGTGTTGTGCCATCGATGCCCCTTCCGTCATCCGTAAATTGAATAATCGCCTCATCAAGTGTACTTTGTTTGAGGCTGATGGCTTCTCATACATACTGGAGAGAGCCGTCATAAGACCCGCCGTGGTCTTTTCCTTTGCTATGTTGAAAGCAACATTGCGGGATAACGTCAGTCGGATAACTCTGAGGGCTTGTCTGTCGAGAAGAGCTCAGTCTTCATTCTTCATGCCCTCTAGTTGTTTTCCTGAGAGAGGTTGATATAGATTTTTCTGGTACAAAAAATCTTCGATCTGCATCTTCCAAAAGCCAAAGTCCGCAGCATCGAACTTTTCAATTTTCACATTCCCTTCGTCTACAGCCATCGCTCCCACTCGAATCTGGTTTCGTTTGGATCGTTTCTAACAATTCTTGTGAACCACCGTGTATTAGAACACCTCCGTCGACAAGCTCGTATCGCCGACAAAATTTTTACTATTCACCAAATTCACTATTCACGTGAATAGTAATGAATAGTAATAAATAGTAAACTAGCAAAAAAAATTGACAAAATTCACAACCAAAAGCTCTGATACCAGTTGTTAGGAAATAAACCGAGTACGAGTAATTTTCCTATAACCAGATTAGTGAGAATGCGAAATAAAAGAGGAAAAATAATACCCGAAATTGATAACGGAGTTTAGTTAATTGTGCTTACGTCTTCGGACTGCTGCAGATCTTTTACTAAGAGAGAAAATTTACAGGTGTTTACAAAACACTCACTACTCACTAGAAAGCTCTTTAGTATTGGGAGAAAGAAATGATTTTTGGGATGGTTTTGAAGCTAAATGAGTTAGGGGATTTTGTAGTTGAAACTTAGGGACTAATCTTTGAAAATACCCTATAGTGCAATGACTAAAGTGAATTTACCCATTCCTATTTTCAACAAACATCTACCAAACTTTGAAAAATATTTTTCAAAGAAACATTTACCAAACTTTGAAAACCACTTTCAAAGAAACATTTACCAAACTTTGAAAACCATTTTTTCAAAGTTGGTTACCAAACTTGAAAACCATTTTAATACTTTCAACATGAACCAACAGAATTTTGCCCCAAGTCAGATTCCACCAGTTCCCCTACCTGCTTATCCTCAACCACATATCTCTCAACATTCCATGCAAAGCAATGAGCAACTTGGGCAAATGCCGAATAACCAAGCATATAATCAAATGTGGCAATATTATTACTACCAACAGCAACAGCAGCCCCAGCAGCGGCTTTCACAGCAACAGTATCAACAACACAAACACTTGCTGCAAGTGCAACAGCAATCATCTGCCTATCGGCAGCCACAGCTACTACAGAATCAGCATGAACAAATATTTATTCAACATCAGCCTCAACAGTATCTTCAGCAGCAGCAGCAGCTTCAGCTGCTAGGCTCTTGTCAGCAGTAATTTCCATCACCAAATCACTATCTTTACTTGCAGCAGCAGCAAGAACAAGATAAAAGACAAGAGGGGCAGATCACAACATCTCAGGTTCATATGCAGAGTGACTTGAGCAAAGAGGTGTGCTTTCATTAACACGCTAGTACACGAAATCTGTTCATTAACACACTGGTTCACGGTGGGATCATTTCAGATATAGGTTTAATTTGAGCAACCCTACATTCCTTTAACCTGAAATAATCACTTAACATCTGTAGCAGTGCAGTCTACTCTTAAATGGAAAAGATCTTTTAGTCATAAAAAGAGGATATAAATTAGAACTTTTGCTCTTATATTTAAGTTGTCATCCTGACGGAAAATTAATGTTTCTTGCAGGAATCCATGATGGAACCAGGTCGACAAACAACATTACAGGTTAATTTAAGTACTATTCTCTTCTAATGAGAGTTTATGCGGTGAATTAAGTTTAGATTTTTAGCTGAGATTAGACATGTCTTAAAGGGTGTAATGGCAAATCTATCTTCTCGAAAGCTGGTGAATAATCAGAGTTCCTTTGGATCTGATTAAGTTGCTTGAGATGATTTTATAATGCTTCCTACCTGCTTTTTCATAACCTCACTTTTGAAATATCATTCTCAGTTATTGTTGGTCCAAAACAAATTCTCTTTCAAATATATGAATGTTCATCTATTTTGTGAATCAACCGTACTCATTGATTTATTTCTTATAATGCAGGGCCAAGATTCATTGCCTAGCAGAAATGATGCATCCAAAACTCAATTCCCAGCAATGATCTTCAAGCCAATGATATTGAGTCAAAGCAATGTGCTGGTGCGGTGTTATCTCCTGTACTAGGAATGGTTACTGTTAGGTGTCCTAACTTAAATGACTAAAGAACATGAAACTTTTTGTTAACTGATCTCTGTTACTTAACCTGAAATCTTTAGATCCGGATCTCTAGATCTAAGATGATGACATAATTTATTTAATTAGTTGAATGTGCACTAAGCTGGCGGGGAGTAAAGGAGAAATGATCCAGGCTCGGGAAGAACATTGTGGCATTGTTAGTCATCTGGGGCAGGCTAGTTCATGACTGATGCAGCCACCTAATGGGACTCTCTTACAGGAACTAGAAACCTGGGTTCAGACATTTTTGGAGACTAATTTAAACCTGGTCAACTTGTTTCATACCAAGAATGTCAATGAAATAGTCTTTGCTACTCATTTCCGTTTTGGATAACCAGATCTCAATCGGTAATGATAATAAATAAGAAACCTAGTGAAGAAATTAAAACAATTACAAAACCAAATGGAATTTGGTCCAAAATAACATTCTAAGTAAAATTAGCAGTTATTTGACTGCTAAAGAAATTTCAAATAACTGTGTCAACTTGCAGTGACCAATCAGATAATCAAATTGGAGGACGTTAATATAAATGACAATCCTCTTTATAATCTCAAAAGATCATCCAATTTGTTTTTTTGTTTTTTTTTTGGTTACATCGGGAACTCGAAAGGGGCAGTTGGTGAGTTTTGAACCATAAACACGTTTAATATTATTTCTTAAAATAGTTGTATAAATCAACTTTATTAAATTTTAGGTCCCCAATAGTTTGGAAGTACAGTTGATTAGCCATCGCTGAGTGATTGCTCAGTGAAATTTAGTTGTAACAAAATGTCTGGGTTTGTTCATATTATAACTAGAACAAATATACTAGTAGATTTGATTTTTATGGTGTTTTCCCTCCCATTATCTGCAAATGGGTGGCTTAAGTCTTTCGGGTAATTCAATTCAAGCACAGATTCAGTTGGATTTGATGTACTATACCTATCTGCTTGTGGTTGCATTGTGATTAGGACAATGTTTTGATTTTATCTGCAACAGCTGAGACTTGAGATAAACACTAATGTACTTCCTTAATAGTGGAGACACTGACAGAAAGAAAAGGAGCAGAGTAGGTATTTTAGAAAACAAAAGCTAGTGGCTCATATTTAACAAAGATATTCAAGATTCTTTTATATGTTTGTTGGGAAGTTTCATTTATTTGGGATGTGCAGTGCATTGTCCAATAGAAATGGACCAAACTGCTGGTGCCTTATCTTATTTGTTCATAGTTATTGTCAAAACAAACATGGTATATTATTTTGTTATCTTGTGCTTCTCACAAAGCCGACAAATTTTCGTCCCGTTTCTTTGGTCCAGTGGCAGTGGGCTTACAGATTTCTATTTCATCCATTTTCTTTTAGGACTGCCAAGCATTATACCATGTCCCTTATTGATATTCCTAGTTTTAACATTTATTAAACTTGCAGCTTCTTGGCTCTCCGAAAATGATGTGATTGATTACGTCAAGTTGATGATATGATTTGAGGAATCTGTTTTTACTGCTGTAGTGTGTCTCATTTTTACCATTTGGTATGAGAGAAGTTGAAAAAAAAAGAATCTTATTTCAAAACAAGAACGGTGAGAAAAGGGTCTCACAGATAAAAGTTGACGTATGGGATGAGAGTGACACTGTTTGCTGTTACCATAATCATGGTTTGGTTGCATAATTATTGTATACAAAATTGATTCAAGACAGGTTTTATCAAGAAGAAACTGGATTAGGAAAATGAAAACAAGTAGTAACAACAAAGCTGAATATGCTTAAGGATGGGATGAGATGAGATCTACTTATAGGCTACCCGTTTATACCAAAAACAAATGAGTTCTTTAGAAGATAACCTATCAGCAAACCAAACCCGAACTTGAGAGTGGAAGAAGAGCAAAACAACTCTAAGAACAACAACCCAATACTACTTTTTCACCATCAGCTGCAAATAAAATGAAACCCAAAGGCAAAGCCATTGCTCAGTGCAATGCAGATGCTGGGCTTCTGGCAGAGTTTGAGCAGTCAGGCGTGTCTGGTAAGTCCTTTAACTATTCAAGATCAGTTGTTTATGCTCCGCAAAGTGTACCTGAAGAACAAATAACTGCTTATTTGTCAAAAATCCAAAGGGGAGGTCTTATTCAATCCTTTGGTTTGTATGATTGCTATTGAAGAACCAATCTTTAGGATCATTAGTTATTGTGAGAACTGCTTTGAGCTGTTGGTTTTGCATTTGGATAGCAAAGATAAGTCTAAAGGGTTCAAGAGTTTGAATTGAATGGATGCAAGAAGCCTTTTTATGCCTTCATCAGGGGATTCCTTGGGAAAAGCCATGGCTTCTAGAGAGATTTCTTTGTTAAATCCAATTTGGGTTTTTCCAGGAGCAGTCAGAAGTCATTTTATGCTATATTGCATAGGATTGATGTGGGAACTGTGATCGACTTGGAACCTGCACGGTTAGAGGGTCCTGCGTTATCATTTACTGGTGCTGTGCATTCACAGAAACTTGCTGTTAGGGCAATTGCTAGGCTGCAGTCACTCCCTGGTGGTGATATTGGTTTATTATGTGATACAGTTGTGGAGGATGTTCCAAAGCTTACTGGCTCTGACAGGGTTATGGTGTACAAGTTCCATTATGATGATCATGGCGAAGTTGTGTCAGAAATCCGGAGGTTGGATTTAGAGCCTTACCTAGGTGTGAATTATCCAGCGGCCGATATCCCTCAAGCTGCTCGTTTTTTGTTCAAGCAGAACCGGGTGAGATTAATCTGCGATTGTCATGCAAATCCAGTCAAGGTCATTCAAACTAATGAGCTGCAGCAGCCTCTCTGCTTGGCAAATTCAACATTAAGGTCACCTCATGGATGCCACATACAGTACATGGAAAACATGGGCTCCATTGCCTCATTAGTGATGGCAGTCGTTATTAATGATAATGATTCAAAAAAACTCTGGGGACTGGTTGTCTGTCATCACACTTCTCCACGCTTTGTGCCTTTCCCCCTTCAATATGCCTGTAAATTCCTCATGCAACCATTTGGAATGCGGCTATACAAGGAGCTTCAATTAGCATCACAACTAACCGAGAAGAAAATTTTAAAGACCCAAACCTTAATTTGTGATATGTTGCTCCGTGATGCCCCATTTGGTATTCTGACACAATCCCCTAATATCATGGACCTTGTAAAGTGTGATGGGGCTGCAATGTACCGCAATGGAAAATGCTGGCTGTTGGGTGTGACTCCAACTGAATCACAGGTAAAAGATATAGCTCAGTGGCTTCTCAGCAGTCATGGGAATTCTACGGGATTGAGTACCGATAGTTTGACCTGTGCTGGCTATCCCGGGGCCGCTTTACTGAGTGACGCAGTTTGTGGCATGGCTACTGCCAGAATCCATTCAAAGAACTTTTTGTTCTGGTTCAGGTCTCATACTATGAAGAAAGTGAAACGGGGAGGAGGCAAGCATCTCCTAGAAGAAAAGGATGGTGGAAAAATGCATCCAAGGTCATCATTTGCTGCTTTTGCTGAAGTGGTGAGGAATAAAAGTTTGCCTTGGGAGATTCCCGAAATTAATGCCATTCACTCTTTACAGCTTATAATGAGAGATTCATTTCAAGATATGGAGGACAGTGGCTCCTCGGATTTAGTTTGTGGGCCGAAGAATGAAACTAACATCCAGGGAATGGATGAACTCAGCTCAGTGGCTTATGATATGGTTAGGTTGATTGAGACAGCAACAGCTCCGATATTTGGAGTCGATACATCTGGTCTCATAAATGGTTGGAATGCAAAAATTGCTGAATTGACATGTTTACAAGTGTAAGTTATGTAAGGTTGTAGGAATTATAGAAATGAGCTGTTCAATTCCTTAAATTTAGAGATTCTGTAATTATTTTTTGTTTTTCAATCCCTTGTTTCAAGGGATTTCATCCCTTAGGATTAGTATCTTTCCTAACTTAGAGTTTCCTAGTTTAGAGGCATTATTTGTATATAAATATGTAATATGATCTACTGAATTAAATAAGAAAAAATAACAAACTTGTTTGTTTTCTACAGTCTGTTTTCTACATTCTGTTTTATACAGTCTGTTTTCTACATGGTATCAAGTTAGAACGATCAATCCGATTTCCGCTTCTCTTTAAATCAATTCCTGTTCAATTCTATTTTTTTTCATGGCTAATCCAAATCCCTCAGCATCTGAAATCACTTCCCATATCAGCCTCTATCAATCTGATTTTCAGATTTCAGATTCCTCTCTTTCACCGATAACCTCCTACAAACTAAATGGGAACAACTACCTACCATGGTCCCAGTCCGTACGGCTATATATCACATGAAGAAGGAAAATCGCCTATCTTTCTGACTCAATGCCGATTCCAGAAGAGACAGACCCAACAGTACATGGCAGAGTGAAAATACCATGATAATGTCATGGTTAATAAATTTCATGATTCCTGAAGTAGGGGAGAATTTCATGTTGTACCAAACTGCTGCAGAAATTTGGAATGCAGTGCAAGATACTTATTCCAGTGCTGACAATACATCGGAGCTCTTTGGGATTGAGAATCACATTAAAGATCTCAGACAAGGAGACCTTACTGTCGCACAGTACTTCGGAATTCTCAACAAGTATTGGCAGCAAATCGACTTATATGAAAAGAATGAATGGAAGTGCCAGGAAGACAACAAATTCTACAACAGGCAGACAAATCATATGAGAGTTTTTCAGTTTTTATCTGGACTGAATGGAGAGTTCGATGGAGCAAGAGGAAGGATTCTTGCCACCAAACCCCTTCCTTTGGTCCGAGAAGTTTTTTCAGAGATTCGGAGGGAGGAAAGCCGATGATCTCTGATGGTGCCACCAGTTCAGCGAATAGATGCTTCTGCACTTGTCACCAGTTCCACCTCTAGGAACCAACAGAGGAAAAATCACCCCTGGTGTGAACATTTTAAGAAACCAGGCCATATGATAGACCAATGTTGGAAGTTGCACTGAAAACCAGCCGATCAGCAGCCCACACGGTCCAGATTTCAAAAAGAGGCCCATATTGCCTCTCAAAATGATTCCTCCAACAATTTTAGCAAGAAACAAATAGAGGAGCTGCAGCAGATTTTGAGCAGTATGACAGCCAAACCTACCAATGTGGCTTATACTGCTACTGAAGGTAATCATTCATATACTTCCTCGGTACAATGGATAATAGACTTGGGTGCATCAGAACATATGACAGGAAATGTTGATCTCTTGGAGGAATATAGTGAAAGCAGCTTACCAGCTTCTATAAAAATAGCAGATGGCTCTCTCACTACAGTCAAAGGGAGTAGTTCTGTTACATTAAACAAAAAATCTACTACTTCATAATGTCCTCTATGTTCCTAAACTTGCATGCAATCTGTTGTCAGTCAGTAAATTAATTCAAGATTATGGTTGTAATGTTGTGTTTGGAACTGGTGGTTGTATTTTTCAGGCACAGGACTCGAAGAGGGTGATTGGCAGTGCTAGGCTGGGCAAAGGATTGTACACCGTTGGAGGTCACGCATCTCAAAATCATGCCTTATCCAGTGCTCTTAGGAAACCAGTTTTATCTTCTGATCTCAATACCAATAAAATTATGTTATGGCACTCTAGATTAGGTCATCATAGTTTTTTCTATCTTTCCAAAATGTTACCAAACTTATTTATAAATAAAGATCCTTCTTTGTTTTCCTGTGAAATTTGTCAAATAGCCAAACACACCAGAAAACCATATATTGCAGTCAAATTTGAACCAACAACACCTTTTTTCATTATCTATAGTGACATTTGGGGCCCTTCTCCTGTCAAAAGTATTTCTGGTATAAGTGGTTTGTGTCTTTTATAGATGATTACTCTAGGACAACATGGGTATTCTTAATGAGAGAAAAGTCTGAGGTTGAGTCTCTCTTTAAAAGTTTTTATCAAAAAGTTGAAACTCAATTTGACACAGAAATCAAAATTCTAAGGAGTGACAATGAGAGTGAGTATTTGAATAAAACCCTTGGGCATTTCTTTAAGGAAAAGGGCATTGTTCACCTTACTTCTTGTGTCAACACACCTCAACAAAACAGGGTAGCAGAAAGGAAAAATAGACATCTTCTAGAGGTTACTCTGTCTCTTGTTTGTTGCTAATGCTCCTAAGTATCTTTGGGGGGGAAGCTCTTCTTACAGCCACTTACCTCATAAATAGAATGCCAAGTAAGACCTTAGATTTCAAAATTCCTACTAAGGTTATGTTTCAGCTTTATCCCCATTTTAAACATTTAAACTCAAGTCTTTCTCCACGGGTGTTTGGGTGTACAACCTTTGTTCATATCCACAACAGAGGGAAATTAGATCCTAGGTCCATAAAGTGTGTGTTCTTGGGCTATTCTTCGAGTCAGAAGGTTTACAAGTGTTACTCACCTTCCACTAAAAAGACATATGTCTCCTTTGATGTTACATTTTTTGAAAACCATCCTTATTTTCCAGAAACAGAAATTCAGGGGGAGAGTTACAAGGAATTTCAGTCTGTTCAAGTCGATACTTCTTTACAACCTATCCTTTCTTTACCTATTACTGTCTCTCCAAAGCCGGCTAGCACTGTCCCAATTACTAGTGCGGATGATGAGAATAACCTAAATAACTCTGATGAATTACATTACTCCTTATCTCAACACTCTAGTCCGTGCAAAACACCTTCCACCACTACAAAAAAATGCACCTAACATTGACCCTGAAACCATAACTCCCCAACCGAAACAACTCAGTGTTTACTCGAGAAGAAGGAAAGATGTTGCTGAAGAAATTAGTCAGCCTAGAATTTGCCAATAACCAGATTTGGATCCTGTTGCAGCTGAAACAAAAGGTAATGATGGTTCCCAAGAGGCTACTACTGTTGATCTTGATGATTTTCCTATTACTATTAGGAAGGGGATAAGAAAATGCACTGCTCATCCCATAAATAAGTATGTTGCATATGGGAAATTACAGTCTAATTTCAGGGCCTTCACTGCCAGCATTAATAGTGTGAAAATCCAAAGAAATGTGACAGAAGCATTTCAATCTCCTGAGTGGAAAAATACAGTGGAAGAGGAGATAAAAGCGTTGCAAAAGAATAAAACATGGAGTTTGACAGATTTTCCAGAAGGGAAGAGAGCTGTTGGATACAGGTGGATATTCACAGTCAAATACTATTCGGATGGGAACGTGGAAAGATACAAGGCAAGGCTGGTTGCTAAAGGTTTTTCTCAGTCTTATGGCATCGACTACCAAGAGACTTTTACACCGGTTGCAAAATTAATACCATCAGAATATTGTTATCAGTAGCTGTTAACATGGATTGGAAATTACATCAGCTGGACATAAAGAATGTTTTTATGAATAGGAACCTTAAAGAAGAGGTATACATGGAGGTCCCCCCCGGATTAGAAGGAAAGGTCACTAAGAAAACTGTGTGCAAGCTCAATAAATCCTTATATGACTTAAAACAGTCTCCCAGGGCTTGGTTTGATCGATTTGCTAAGGCCATGACACAGAATGGTTTCAAACAAAGCCAAGCGGATCACACATTATTCAGAAACATTACACCGAGTGGTAAGATAACCCTCCTAATTGTCTATGTAGATGATATGATTATAACTGGCAGTGATATAGAAGAAATAGAAAAACTAAAGATGAATCTTGCAAAGGAGTTTGAAACCAAGGATTTAGGGAGTATGATGTATTTCCTGGGTATGGAAGTTGCAAGGTCCGAGGAAGGGCTAGTCATAAACCAACGCAACTATGTTTTGGATCTTCTTGCAGAAACTGGGATGCTCGACTGCAAACCAGTTGAAACTCCAATGGAGTCAGGCTTGAAATTTTGCAAGGAAATGACTGGAAATCCAGTAAACAAGGAGACCTACCAAAGGTTAATTGGGAAGTTGATCTACCTTTCATTGACCAGGCCTGATATTGCATACTCGGTGAGTATTGTCAGCCAACATATGAGTGATCCTAGAGAAGAACATTTGGAAGCTGTTAACAGAATCCTAAGGTTCTTGAAGTTTACCCCAGGAGCTGGACTTATATTTAGAAAAAATCAAGACAGAACAGTGAAGGTTTATACGGATGCAAGCTGGGGAGGTGAATTAACTAATAGAAGGTCGGTTAGTGGCTACGGTACCTACGTTTGGGGTAATTTGGTGACTTGGAGAAGTAAGAAACAAGCTGTTGTCTCTCGAAGTAGTGCTGAGTCAGAGTTTAGAGCAATGGCTCTCGGAATATGTGAAGGAATGTGGATTAAAAGACTGCTCACAGAACTGGACTTAGATGACAAGAAGAATTTTGAGATTTTTAGTGACAGCCAATCAGCTATGAGTATAGCAAAGAACCCAGTGCAGCATGATAGAACGAAATACATTGAGATAGACAAACATTTTATTTACGAGAAGGTCAACAATGAAGTTGCAAAACTACAGTACATTCCGACGAAGAAACAGCTGGCAGATATCTTCACCAAAGCCTTCCACGAGTGACTTTTAATGAGTTGTCATTCAAACTGGGTATATACAACATATATACACCAGTTTGAGGGGGAGTGTAAGTTATGTAAGGTTGTAGGAATTATAGAAATGAGTTGTTTAATTCCTTAAATTTAGAGATTTTATAATTATTCTTTGTTTTTCAATCCCTTGTTTCAAGGGATTACATCTCCTAGGATTAGTATCTTTCCTAACTTAGAGTTTCCTAGTTTAGAGGCATTATTTGTATATAAATATGTAATATGCTCTATTGAATTAAATAAGAAAAAATAACAGACTTGTATGTTTTCTACAGTTTGTTTTCTACATTCTGTTTTATACAGTTTGTTTTCTACAACAAGCTAATGACGCGATAGGGAAATCCCTGATTAATGAAGTTGTTCATGAGGATTCACAAAAAGAGATTGAAGATCTCACAAAAAAAAGCTCTGCAAGGTAATCTAATCCTTGTTAAATAGTTGAAGTTAAAAAATAAATAAACTGTTTTTCTTTTGACTCAATATCATAGTATTGTACTTGTTTTCTGTCCATATTTCATTCAATGCATTGTTTGTGCATTTGATGTCCTTTCTTTACAGTCATCTACCGAATAATTAACTCTACAAACTCCAATTCCATCACTATCGTCTTGGTTGCATTTCTCAGTTTTTCAGTCTTCTGTTTCGAACATATCTTCTAATAAATTCAGTATCCTCTATTATATGAAGCCTATGTTGGAATTCACTTTGGTCTCGTGTTGTAATTTTAGTGCATTCAAGTAAAAATAAGCACACGTCACTTCTGCACTCATCATATTCAGTTTCTATGAACAAGCCGTATGATTACTCTGTCACCTTGCATTCCAGTTACAGTAGATTAATTTGAAACCTATATTGTAGTGCAACTTTTTTTCTTCTAAACTATCTTCTTCAAATGATGTAGTAACTCATGTTTACATGACAATGTCCAGGTGAGGAAGAAAAAAATGTTGAGCTAAAACTCGAAAAATTCGGGCGTCATTATCGTAACTCAATTGTTTATATTGTAGTCAATTCCTGCACGAGAAGGGATTACATAAATAGTGTGATTGGAGTCTGATTTGTAGGACAGGATATTACATCTGAGAAAGTTGTGATGGATAAGTTCATTCATTTACATGGAGATTATCGGGCTATCATACAAAGTCTTAGCCCCTTGATCCCTCCAATATTTGCCTCCGATGAGATTGCCTGCTGTTCTGAATGGAACGCAGCAATGGAAAGTTTGACTGGTTGGAGCAGAAGTGAGGTCATAGGTAAAGTGCTGACCGGAGAAATGTTTGGAAGTTTATGTCAGCTGAAAGGTCATGACATGTTGACTAGATTTATGATTCTTTTGTATCAATGAATTACCGGCCATGATACTGAGAAGTTTCAATTCGGGTTTTTCGATAGAAAAGGAAAATTTGTAGAAGTTCTCTTAACTGCGAACAGAAGGACTGATGCTGATGGGAACATAATAGGCTGTTTATGCTTCTTGAAGGTTATTATACCTAACCTGCAGCAGGCAAGTGAAAGACACCCGCAAGAGGAGAAAGAGTTGTTTACAAAACTTGAGCAATTAGTTTACATGCGACAAGAGAGAAAAAAATCCTTTGAATGGTATTGGGTTTACCCGCAAACTTTTAGAAACTACAGCTATTTCTGTAAATCAGAAGCAATTCCTTGAGACCAGTGATGCATGTGAAAGACAGATCTTGGCAATAATTGAGAATATGGACTTGGGAAGCATTGAGGAAGGGTATGCCTCCATTCTGTTCCCTGATCTACATTCTAGTCTCTACATTACTTCTCATTTCTTCCTTCGGCTTATAGTATGTGAAAAAACATTTAACTTTAAAAGAAAGATGTGTTACCTTCTTGATACAACTTTAACAAGCTTGTTCACAATTCTTGACTACGTTTACGATTTTGAATATTATTATTTTTTATTTCTTTTTCAATGCAGATTTGGTTCAACCTATTTCCTTCACCTTATTTGCGTCGCTCCTTTAGGTCACTAAATACTAGTCGCCTTTCCTGTTATTTGTAGCATCATGGAGCTAAGCATGGAAGAATTTCTTCTGGGAAATGTTCTCGATGCTGTTGTCAGTCAAGTCATGATTTTGCTCAGAGAAAAGAAACTGAAATTTATTCATGAAATTCCAGAGGAATTCAAGATACTATCTCTATGGTGATCAGATAAGGCTGCAGCTAGTCCTGTCGGATTTCTTGCTTAATGTGGTGCATCATGCTCCTTCTCCAGATGGATGCGTAGAAATCAAGGCTTCAACTGGTCTTAAACTAATACAAGACGGCAGCGAATTTGTCCGTTTACAATTCAGGTATCACCATGACAGAAGATTCCTTCATAGCCTCGATTTTTGCTATGCCATGCCCAAGTTACTACATGGTTAATCCATCAGATATGACCGTTTTTTTCTTCTGTGCTTGTAGGATGGTTCACCCCGGTAAAGTCCTTCCTTCTTCTCTTATCCAAGACATGCTCGACGGTGGAAATCAATCGACAACACGAGAAGGAAAGCTTCTAAATAAGATGAAAGGCGATGTTCACTATGTCAGGGAACATAGAAAATGCTACTTCCCCATCGTTATCAAAATTAGAACAAGGAAAGCAAAAGGCATAAAACCAGAGTGACATGAACCTCTTCAAGCGACCTCTGTGCTACGTTGTCGTGCCAATGGGGCCAAATAGCTTTTATCTTGCATCCCAAAGCCTCTAGCAAATAAGGTAAGCAGCAGCCTTTTAATTAAGGCAACATGTTGGTTTTACCGGGATCTCTTTGGTTCATCTTTTTGATTACTCCAATAGCAATATAAAATTGTGCCTTTAGGGTTGGATTTATTAGAGTGAAGTAAAATAATGATTAATTAAAAATCAACTATTTTAATAATTCTAAAAATTGAATTATACCCAAACATTTTCGTCTTAATGCATATATTACAATAAAACTAAAATTCATAGTAAAAAAATATTGACATGTTATGTGATATGATCATACTTCCTCCATGGATGCATTGCATTTTTTTCCAATAAAAAAAGAAATAAAAACAAATTGGGCCAATTATAAATTGGATCCGAAAGCATGAATGGGCCAACCATGGAAAAAGGTAATCCGATGTCCCAGATGAGGAATTAAATAATGGCTCAAAATCCAAAATACACAAACCCTAAGAGCCGGCACTCTGAACACACACATAAACTGCAGCAACTCTAGAGTGAGGTGGTCGACCCAAACCCTAATATCCCAGTAAGTATCGGCACCTTCATTTTGAGTGTCTGGAGTTCTTAAGATTTTCTGCAAACTAGTTGTGCAATTTAAACGTTTTTTTTGGTCTTTGGTAATTGTAAAGGTAAGAAGAAGGAGAAGGAGAAATGGCGGTGCCGCTTCTAAGTAAGAAAATCGTGAAGAAGAGGGTCAAGAAGTTCAAGAGGCCCCAGAGTGACCGCAAAATCTCCGTTAAGGTATCTTCAAAATTTTCTATTTCCATTCATCTTTTTACCTCCTTTCAAAAGTTTGATCTAAAACATCCTTTTGTGTAGTTTGAATTGAATTTGAGTGAATGTTCTCAGAGAAGTATATCTTTGAAACTGAGTTGTAAAATGTGGAGTCAGTATCATTGGGCTCTTTGATCCATTTATTATGGTTGAGATTATTTTCAACGTTTCATTTTGCTAGTGTATGGGATGATTGTTGTTTGATGCCTAGTCATACTTTCAGCTCTAGATGGAAGATGGTGATATCCGTTGACAGTTAATCTTGTTCATTTTTATCAAAATAGCGTATTCATTTTTGCACGACCATCTGATCTCTATTGCATTTTTTCTTTCAAATTTATGGTCAGTTTCAAACTTTTAATTGATTGAATTGTTTGTACTGCTGTTTTTCTTCCATTCCCAAGCACTCAATGATGAAAAAAGAATCATTGACTCTATCCGTGACTGATTATAAAGTAATCACCATGTTTTGGCTGAGATCGTAGACCTTCTCTGCAGAAAAAAAAACACTGAACATTTGTATAATATATTGTTCATAACTAAACTAGCTGTGTTTAATTTCAATTAGCTTCACATATTTGATGAGATTTCTCTCAAGTCTTTTGCCCGTGGTATCTGATGTGCAGTTCTTATATATTCGTAGCTGGACATTTCGTTTTGAGGGCACATATAAAATTTTGAACAGGTCTGGCGACACAGTTAGCTTTTTCTCATACAAGCTTTCTGTTACTAAAACCCTGGTCACATTGATCTGCTTTTTGTAACCCTTTTAGTTTTTTCCATGCTTGCAAGTTCTAAGTGAGAAACTTGTTTGACTTATTGTGAATGTGCTGTTACAGACAAACTGGCGTAGGCCGAAGGGTATTGATTCTCGTGTAAGAAGAAAGTTTAAGGGATGTACTTTGATGCCCAACATTGGTTATGGTTCAGACAAGAAGACACGGCATTATCTCCCAAATGGCTTTAAGAAATTTGTTGTGCAAATGTTGGAGAACTTGAACTTTTGATGATGCACAACAGGTAATCTAATACATACTGTGTTTTACACAAGCATCTAATGTGTATATATAATTTAAGTTTGTGTTCTAATTTCACTGTTTGTTGCTTTCAGAACATATTGTGCTGAGATTGCTCATGATGTTTCAACAAAGAAGAGAAAAGGTATTGTTGAACGAGCAGCACAGCTTGATGTTGTTGTTACGAACAAGCTAGCCAGACTGCGCAGCCAAGAAGATGAATGAGCATATAAGCATGTAGTTATTTTTAGCATCGAATCATTGTTTGTGTTATTGCAAAATTTGGATAATTTGGTTTTTTTAACGACAATAACTTTTGCAACATGGACTTCATTTGTATTATGGAATTATTACCACAAGTACACTTATGTTTGAGATATTTTTAAAGCGATTATGAGTTTCACTTCCTATCTCTAATGGGGTTTCTTTTTTGGTATTTAGCTTCGGGTAGTTATATCGAGTAAATCCGAAGACATGTAGTTTAATGAAAATTTTCTCAAATTATGATTTTGATGTTTACAACACTTGATAATTTGCTTAAGGTAAATTTAGGTCAGGCATTGATGTCTGTTTCATCACTAATTTTGACTACGAGGATTCAAATCCTAGCAATGATTAGGATTTACAATCTGATTATTACCTATACGATCGTTCTTGGAACTATAATCAGTACAAAGAAAGAAGTTTAACATGATTCATCATACGTATCATGAGTTCATGTAGTGAAGTCTAACCCGTTTTGTGCTTGTTTCTTCTCTCTGATAAGTCTTCACCCCACCATGGGCTACCCATAAAAACCATGGCAGCAACAGCTACAGCTGCGACTCCAACTGATGCAATAATTGAACCCCAATTGAGCTTTTCTCAATGTTATTAAAACCGGACCGGACCGACCGGTTTGACCGGTTGAACCGTGAACCGGTGGCCTGCCCGGTCCGGTTAACTCCCAAAACCGGATGAGCACAGAACCGGTAAAACCGGGGTGAACAGGCTGAAAACCGGCAAAACCGGTTTGAACCGCCGGTTCACTTTTTAAAAAAAAAAAATTAAACCAAACGACGTCGTTTTTCAACGAGCCGAGTCAAATTCGAGTATTGCTGAGCTCGACTCGAACTCGAAAACTTTAAAAGTAAGCTCAACTCGACTCAAAAACTCACGAGCTAAAAATTATCAAGTTCAACTCGAACTCGAAATATAATATTAAAACTTGAAATCGAAAAGGCTCGAACTCAAAAAAAAATTTAGAACTTCGGTTGAAGCATAAAATTTGAGCTCAATTGAAGCGAAAGAATAATTCGCTTTGTGCTCACCAAAAAGCTCCATGATTTTGAATGTCAAATTACATCTATTATTTATAAAAGTAAGTTAGGATGCTATTTTATGTTTCTTAGTCATGTGAGATTGTTTTTTTTAAACAATTAAACCAAATGACATCATTTGTTATGATTTTTTTAAGCCTCAATTTTAATTTTTTAATTATAATTATATTTATTATTTAATATATTTTACCTTAAATATTATGTTGTAGTTAATTTGAATCATTTTGTTTCACTTGATTTTATGGTTTTTAATTTATATATGTTATGACTTGTGATATTTTTATACTTTTTAATATTGTAAACTTAAAAAAATGTTACATGTATATTAATATTGTTTTGAATATTATGTAAAATTAAAAAAATATATTATTTTATATAAAATCCGGTTCAATCCGATTGAACAAGTAAACCAGTACCTTCACTGGTTCACTGTCCGGCTTTAAAAACATTGGCTTCATCCTTCGGGACCCAACCCTTCAGCTCCATGCTCTTCTTACCTTTCAACCCCACAATAGTTGTCTTCAGCTCCAACAAGCCAGACTCCAACTGCCCCATCTTCACTTCCATCTCACTCACCTTCGCCGGCCCTTTCAAGCCCTCAATTCCTTCCATCATCGTCTTCAGGTCAAGTAATTCAATACTCCCCCTCTCCAACATCGCCTCCAAGAGCTCGATTTCCTTGCGCAATTATTGGGTTCCCATGTCCCCGAACTCCTCCTCCTAACCATTATAACTTGCATTCGCCTTTTTTATTTGACATACAACATCACCATCACCCCACTCAACGTTATCAACCGCATTTCCCAACTTCTCAAACTTCTACATTGTTCCCTCCTTATCCGAAACTAGTTGACACAGATTCTCTTGCTGGTCATATAGATCGATTCCTAACTCTTTAAAGATCTCACTTTCTTCACATTTCTTGGTTTCTTCAATTTCGAACCTGAAATCTTTAACTTCATCATTTATTTTCCCTATCTCAAGCATCACATTGACAAACTCTTGTTCCAATTTCTTCTCTTTCAAACACTCACATCCTTCAATTTCTTTCACTTCCCTAAACTTCTCCACTTCATCGCCTTCAAACCTTTTTTGGATAATCAACATTAGAACTTTCCGTTCAAGTTGTTCGATTTCCTGAGCTAATTGGATTTCACGTTGGTTAAATTCTTCAACCCTGCTCTTCAAATGCGTTAACTATCTTTGTTTTCTACACTGAAACAGTTTAATCTATTTATATATATACACATATATATTCCTATATAATTACATGAAAATTTGTATTTTAATATAAATAATGATTAATTATTAGTATAGATAATTAAATTTTTAAAAAATATTTCTTTAATTAAATTACAAAATTTTATGTTAAAGATATATCTAAGATTTTCACTTTTTTCTCCCCCATTTTCTCTTTTTTCGCTTGGGAGGATATTGTAACCATTACTAAAGTTTTTTAACATTAAGTGCTACAAGTTGGGACGACTAACATCAAGTTCTATATTTGTCAGTTTACATATAAAAAAAAAACTTTAGTACAAACATTGTAGTCAAAAAGGATTGATTGGATTTCATATTATAGAAAAGGGTTAACAACATGGAAAATCACTTCATTTATGTTTTGTTTACTTTTGGTCACTGATTTCAAAAAACATAAGATATGATTATTTTCGTTTTTATTTAATTAAGATGTGGTCACTCCGAGTTAAATGTCGGTAACAGCAATTAAATATTTTTGATATAATCACACATTTGATCTCTGTTGTTTACATATTCTCTCAATTTAGTCTCACTTTTAATAAATTAAAATAAATTTAATCCTATTTCATAACTGGGAGTTGGCTTAGAATTTTTTTGAGTCGAGACGAGTCAAATTTTTGAGTTTCTGTTTAAATTTAATTATAAATATTTATAATATTATGATATTATTTGATTCTAATTTAAATAATCTTTTTATAACCATATACAATACATGTGTATTTCTTCATATTTTTTCATATGTGATATACATTTATGATACAAAGTCGAGAGACTCAACTCAAACTTGAAAATCAATCTACTAATTACTAAAATTTTTTAGTTATTCGAGTTGTATTTTATAACTCAGTTTGACGTTGAAATTTTTTAAAGTCGAGTCGGGTTTATGAAAGTTTTTTTGACTAGACTAGACTAGACTCGGCTCGATCGAACGATCACCCCTACGCGGCATGACATGTGATGTCATTCGGTTTGAGGATTAAATTTATTTTAATTTATTAAAAGTATGACTAAATTAAGAGAATATGTAAATAATATGGACCAAATGTGTGGTTATATCAAAATATTTAACTGCTGTTAACGGAAGTTAACTCGGGGTGACCACATCTTAATTAAATAAAAACGAAAGTGACCACGTCTTAATTAAATAAAAATGAAAGTGACCATATCTTATGCTTTTTAAAATTAGTGACCAAAAGTGGACAAAACATAAACGTAAGTGATTTTCTATGTAGTTAATCCTATAGAAAATATATAATAATTTATTTATTAAAAAGAAAATAAGATGATAGTGATTATCATTTGATTTCAGATAAAATTTCAATCAATTTTCTTCATCAATTGACAAAGAATATAAGGATATCACATTTTCGAAAGAATAAGCGGAAAACGAGAAAGCAAGAAAGAATCTGGGTGTTTATTTTGAAGGATTGCCTTGCCTTGACCATGAAGCATGGCCAAGCCTTTGCAAGAAAAGAACCAAACCCATCATTTCGACGGCCTATATAGTAGCCCCCCCCCCCCCCAAAAACTCGCAAATCACATGTACCTGCCATTTCTTTTTTGCATTGTACCTCTTTTATTTTCCGCAAATCATCAGATAAAAAGAGGCAATGGCCAATGCTCAAATGAAACCCGTCGCTGCTCTGCTTCTGTTCCTTAATTTCTGCATGTATGCCATTGTTATAGGGATTGGTGGATGGGCCGTCGATAAAGCTATTGATAATGGTTTTACCATCGGTAAGTCACCTTTCAAATATTCGCCTATAATGTACGTCTAAGGCTTTAGTTTAGATGGTTTCTTCATGTGACACTTGCAGGACCTGGCTTCGAGCTTCCGGCGCATTTCTCACCCATTTACTTCCCCATGGGAAATGCTGCCACCGGATTCTTCGTGACATTTGCTATGCTCGCCGGAGTTGTCGGTGTAGCATCCGTAATCGCCGGTATCAACCATATCCGTTCATGGCAGGCTGGTAGCTTGCCATCAGCAGCTTCAATTGCTGGCGTTGCTTGGACTCTTACTTTACTCGCCATGGGGTCAGCCTCTTAACTCTGCCATCTATAAACACAAGCTTGGGCATCAAGTCTAAAGTTAAAAGACGTCAAGCCCTCAAACTAACTTGAAACTTTTCCTTGGCAGATTTGCATGCAAAGAAATTGAGCTCCAAGTCAGGAATGCTCGTCTGGTACGAATGAAATTCAGCACCCACCCAATTCTCAACTCCAGTAAACTCTTCGACTTGTATAAATTAGTTAACGCCAATAATCTCTTCTTTTGCAGAGAACAATGGAAGCATTTATAACCATACTTGCAGTTACACAGCTTTTCTACATTGCAGCAATTCACGGCGGCGCGTGAATTATTTAAGTTGAAAACATGGTTAAAGTGGATAAAAGCTCTGTGATTACTTCGTTTTATATCTTTTATAGCCATGAAATTTTCTCTATTGCATTCGCTTGATTCTTTAGGTGTAATTGGTGTGATACAAATGAGCTTTCACATGGACCTGTAAATTTTCTGGTGCAATGACAAGATTCCATCAATCTCCAAGTCCAACTAGAACAAGGCAGTAAAGTTGCATCGTTCACATTGCAGCTGCGGCTGAGCACTACCTAATTAAAACCGATTTACCAGACTGATCAAAACCAACTATATTTACTTTAATTCGATTCAGTTTAATGGGTTTCATACTCAAGAACCAAATTTCTCCTAGGAGCAGCACTAATCAAAAGACCTGCCATGCTAACGAATTAGTTCGTCAATGAAAACTTGTAATCTTCAATAATGCATTATCCACGATTATAAAGTAGTATTTTGACACCTATTATTGGTCTTGGCAAGCAAACACGTCTATAAATTTTCTGAAACAAAAAGATATTATCAAAATTCGCAATATAGACACTGACAGAGGAACCATGTTGAAATTACACTAGGAAACACTAGCATACTGTTAGGAAACTAGTCCCTGCAACCTGGAAACAAGAACTAGATACAACACGAAGCTAGCTAAGAAACTATGCCGCAAATGTGCCAATAAAAGATTGTACCCAAAGCTAGTAATCGACAACTAGCGACTACCAGCATCCACAGTATCACTACCACGAAACTTTCAACTGTTTTTCTAGCTAGGTCTGTCGCACATTATTCTTTAAAGAAAAACATTGAGTCTTGAAATAAAATAGAATTATAGAAACCAAAACCATTTGTGACTTTGACGAACTGCATGTCTACCGAAACCCCATGAACAGATGGTTCTGCATTAAAAAGAAAACAGTGTGTCAAACATGATCCAACTAGTATATAATTCGATGCTAGAAACTGGAAGACTGTCACCAATAGACATCCCAATCATTAAAATTTGGACTTTCAAATTGGAAATGGAGGTGAGGTGAAAACACAAATGCCCTTAGCAGATGACCGTTAATTCAACAGGGAGGCATTTGATCCACATATAGCCTCCAGCATTATGAAAGCAAAACTTTACCAAATTACGAGGATATGTGAAGATTGAAGGGGATAAAATATTAATCAGACAATAGTGTGGATCAATTGATCAACAAATGCCCTTAGCAAATGACCGTTAATTCAATAGGGAGGCAATTGGACATGCTACCGAGTAATATTCCATCATTCACCGCTTATTTGGTTCGACCAGGATTAATTGGTGATTAGTTCAACAGAGAAGGAACAAAAAGTAATTTTTTTTAAAAAAAAGAAAAGCAGACGATAAAGTCAAGGTCACTAAAGATGGCAAAAGAAATACCAGATAGTTAACAAACAATAAGTTCAAGATATCTACTTGCAGTTACATAACTCTAGTATTCTCATGCATGCATGCATACACAAAGGATATGAGCTACCCAGCATATCTTAGTATGCATGCATGCATCAAGAAAAGTATACTACAGTTTTTGAAATTCAATGGATAACTCAAACCTGCAATTATCTTCCAGAATCAGTAAAAGCATCAAACAATCCACAGAAACTTAACACTGAGGTTCTTTGCACAACGGGAAGAGTTGAAGCGACAAGATGCTGTGAACCCATTAAGCAAACAAACAACAAAACCTTGTAAATCAACTTAAATAAGGAATGTCAAACCCACAACTTCAGAAGAAAAATTGGGGATTGGCCAGATGTACCTGCTTTTCAGAATTAACATGAGACTCAAAATGTTGAGTTTTGTCCACCAAAGTACTACTTTCAGCGGAAGTACTGGACGATGAAGAGATTTTTCCTTCAGATTCTCCCAATTCAAGCCTAGACACCATTTGAGGAGGGCAATAACCTCTCTTCACTTCCCTTCAACCCTGGCTCAACATCAGGCACTGGTTTGTTGCAGAAACTTCTGTCGCGTGATCCACTTCCTCTTGCACGGATAAAGCAGTTTTTACCAAATTGACAACATTGGCAGTTCCCACGGCAGAATTACTGTTAACGTTCCCGACTGCCGCTTCAACAACCTTCAGGACTTCGCCGGACATGACAGTAGCGGGCTTATCCTCATCGCCATATGCGGTCACTTCAGAACCAAAATTATACGCTTCTTCCTTTGACTTATTCTCAGAGGTTTGAGATTCATCCTCTGAACTGCTACTACTGCTACTGGAACTCTCATCATGCTCAATGTGCTGAACAGTGACAAGTGTACTCTCAAGATCCTCCTGATGTTCCAACTCCTTTTCAATTTTCACAGCAACAACATCGTCCGATCCTGATCTCTCAGTGTTTCCTGCATCCCTGATGGCCCCTTCCGCGGACTTCTCCTCTGCTATATGTGATTGAATAGATGAAGGCCCCCTTTTCCCTTCTTCCCTCTGATTGGATGGATGCTGGTGATTTTGGTCCCGTGGGATGCAGGAGAACCAACATCACCGCCATCATTTTCCCTTTCATCCTGGCTTCTTGGATCCCCATTTCCTAGCACCATTTGATAAAATCACAATAGTTCTAATCACTGAGCAGAAGTTAACCAGTTCCCTCTAGAAATGACCCAAATAAACACTATAGAGAACTGATTGACAAGAGTTCTAAATTTTATTAATCAAAATGCTTTCCAATCAATTTCAATGAAAATAGAGCAACTAAAACCAGTTCCCTCTGTATTTATTTAAGTAATTATACACATAGGATGGCATGATCGATGATTCCCCCTTCTCTCCTTTTTATCCTTCAAAGATCGTGTGGGGCGTCCCTAATGTCTAATTGGCTGCTCTCACTCTCTGCCAAATCCTATGTGTATAATTACTTAAATAAATACTAGCTGAAGATTCAGAAATAATACAACGGATTAGTAGCAAAAGCTAAAGCGTCATTGGTGAATTTAAAAATTCAGATTCTCCTTCAAGTAACAATCGCTGATGGGATCTTAAATTTGTTTATTTTCTCTGTGCTTAGCCAATATGGGCTCTTCTTTTTCTTTTTTTATGGCAAGTACAAGCAAGATGTATATTTTATATTTTTTTTATGAGAAGAGACATGTTCACTTGGGTAGAGGATCAACCAGGTTGTTTTCAGATTATTATTATTGGTTTATCAACTAAGAAACACATGCTCTTCTTTTATTTATTCATTCATCACATAAACAAAAGAAAATGCACGATAATGAATGAGATCATTAAGTTTGAAGCCACAGACCGAAGGAAAACATCGGATACGCTGGCAAAAGAATATAAAACTAAATCTACATTAAAGAACCTGTCCGATGTCTATTTCTCTTTCGTTTGGACACGTGCCTATCTGTGGGCGTTCTCTTTATGTAGTTTCGAATGCTTTTCCCTGGGAGATTTTTTTTCTTCTTCTTTCTTTCATACGTTCATGTTCATTACTTTTTCCTTGCTTCGTTTATTTCGTGGGATTGTAGTTCAATTGGTCAAACCAGAGCACAGCTCTGTCAAAGCAAGAGCTGCAGGTTTGAGTCCTGCTAGTCTTGCCAGATTTTGTTAATAGATCAGTTGCCACCGTCATCACGCACAAATCAATACATACTACGACAGATTTATATATATTTTGAAAAGTAAATCCACTATCTTAATAATATAAATTTTTAAAAAGGATGAACATCATAAATAAAGTAAATAATTAAACGAGAAAATTCAAATTTTAAAATGAATAGATATTCACCTTCAAATTATTGTCCATTTACTACTATATATATATATATATAATGTTTTTCAATCTAGTTTTAGTGTACTCTGTAACTAAAGATATTTTATAACTTTTAATTGAATCGAAAATAGATTAATAGGTAACAGGTACATAGGGGTGGATAGGTGGATGCCAGGTAAGATCACATTTTTAGAAATTTTAAATTTTTATATTACATTTCAATATAAGTTTATGAGTTACCAACGGGGTTGGTTCAAGTGGTAAGCAACTTGATATCATTTAAGTAATATCTTAGGTTCGAGTCTTTGTGTATGCAGAAAATCTCCATTAGGAGACTCACCCACCAAAGTCAGGTGTACGACCCGGGTCGGTCTATATTAGTCAAGGCGAAACTTGAAACTGGAGGGCAACAAAAAAATATAAGTTTATGAGTTCGTACTCCTAACATAAAATTATACATTTATCTCTTCTAATCGTTAACATCAAATTTAATAAAAAAATTAATTATTAATATAAGTGCGTAAAAAAAATATTTGTTGGACACTTTTTCCTAAAATATGAAATTTTATAAATTGATCAATATTGTTTTAAAATATATATTGAATAAATTAGTGTTTTTGATTATTAACTTTAAAATCAACAACTCTATCCTATATAGATTCATGAATGCAAGATACTTTATTATTTTATGAGCTGAAGAAGGTCACATGATTGACATGGCAATCTAGCGATGATAAAGACTAATACCCTAAAACCAACTACAACTAAAGGTTGACATTGGCATTTGATATATATTGCCGTCGTAGATACGGACTTAAATATCTTTCAAACATTAAGTACTCTCCTCCACTACTGCATGGCCACCGATGGACGCCTTGCACTCTGGTGGCCGACGACCACCATTACCGCGATGCTGTTTCCGTTTCAGATCATTGCAATAGTAGTAAATTCTGTAACGTTTACGCACCCAACTCAGCTGTTTTATGCCCCGAGCGTTAAGCCCTTGGATGCCCCATTCACTTTTAGCAACGAAGTTTCTGTAATAAGCAACGAAAGGAGCCTTGGACCAATCGGTTTTCACTCTCCCGCCTCTGGTCGCCCAATCATCGGCGTCCCACAAGCTGGCGTACACCTTCATCCGCTGCTTATTGGGGTACGGAACTCCGATGGACTTTTCGTTGCTAAACACCCTTATCGGAATGTTATCCACCAAGATTCTGAAATCATAAACAAATGAAAGAAGGTCACTGAAAATTAATGTTTGAGAAAAGACCGAGTGCCGATGAAGAAGATTCTTACATGATGTTTCGAGGATTCCATACGATAGAATATGTGTGGAAACGTTTTGTTGGGTCGAACCAGAGGTGGAACCCTTCCTCCCTTCCCCCTTGTCCTTGAGTGAAAACGTTGGTATGAAGAGTGTAAGGAGAGCCGCTTTTGTTACCCAAGAACTCAAGATCGATCTCATCGTGAGACGGGCCTTCAGAAGATAACTGCAAAACATCATTTTATGGAATATCAAAGAGTTGAATCTTCTTGGGGTGCTTTCCAAAGATATTAAGGAGAAAGAACGTACGTAGAAGGTGGTGACGGTGCCGGCAGAGTTACCAGCTATGAGCTTCATGTTCACGTTGAACCTTCCGAAGAGGTAGTCTCTCCTGGACTTGAAACCAGAGCCTCCGGAAGTTTTGTCCATGCTAAGGGTTAGAAGATTGCCTCGACCGAGTATTCGAGCATGGCGGCCGCCCCATGTTACCTGCACATCTTGATGGAAATTATTGGCAAAAGTAGCAGCAATGAGAGAAAGCAAAAGCATTGATGAAACTCTCAAGTTTCCCATCTT
Organism: Hibiscus syriacus; assembly: GCF_006381635.1. Taxonomy (NCBI): domain Eukaryota; kingdom Viridiplantae; phylum Streptophyta; class Magnoliopsida; order Malvales; family Malvaceae; genus Hibiscus; species Hibiscus syriacus. The sequence goes on from NW_024061890.1 coordinate 48,464, forward strand.
CCAAGTAAGAAAAGTGTTAATGCTGTAGTTGAAACCATGGGGGGAGAGGGCTATCATATATATAGGTAATGACCTGATCACAGGTTGTTTGATTGATATATCACAATTTGAACACGTGAATCTTTGCAGCTTCCATTTGTATTTTGAAATACATAGTGTATTGTGAAACTCAAGGCAAAGAAGAATTTTGGAAAGTGGGCTTATGGCCCAAACAATGGATTAATTTATTCCCCCCTGCAAAAGATTGTGGAAAGGGTGAATCAGAAGGGCCTTATTATCAGCTGATTTTATTTGGACTCAAACTTGGTTTTTCTTTCGGTGTAGACAGATCCATAGAGGGTTACAGTCCACTTGCACAGACACGGCTAACTGTGTGGTGTTGTAAATACTGTAATGTAAGAGTTTGGAATCAGTAATCAATGGCAGCACTTCTTTCGTGATCACGTGAGATGCTAGCAATGGAAGCATCAACCAACGGTTTTAAATTTTTATTAACAAAATCACTTCTGCAATGTTGATTGTGATGGATTAAAGAACATACCACCTTAATGGACATCCAATTCAAATGAAACACCATTATCCAGCGGGTAGAGTGCGCTTGGTTAGTGAACAAATTATTAAGAACTGAGTTTATTCGTTATCGTTCTCACCAGATGAGGAAAGGTTATTACTAACAATAGTATTTTTGTATAGTTTAGGAATGGCATTCTTTAGGTATTTGAATAAAATCAGTTCTAGTATTTTTCTTGTCAAAACATTTAGTGAATCCATCCAACAACATTACAAAATGCAAAAGCTTAATTTTACTGTACGGGGGAAATAAATGAGATGATTCATTTTCTTGATATTATAAACTAATTATTGACTGGGTGATCAGGTTTCCATTGACAGAAAACATACCAAAAACGGAATGATACAAGTCTCGTAGGAACAACTTATCATCCAAATCCATGAACCAATAGAGAAACAGTTTCAAAGGAAAACAAAAAAGCCACAATAAAATCATAAAACCTGGAACCGAATATTTAAAGAGAGAGAAAGAAGAAAGATTAAGATCCGGAATTGTTCGACGGTAGAAAAAGTGTACATTGCGTGGATGGAACTGCCCCAAGCAGCTTTCCTGGATTTGGCAGACGGGTTATCGAACCAGAAGGTCCACAAGTACTCCACCAGATGTGGCTGCAGTGCTCCACTATGTCCTCCTCTGCCCAAGGTAAACATCGTTTCTTCCTCTTCAGTCTCCACCTCACCCTCTTTCAGGCTAGGAATAGGGTTCTTATTGGATTTCAGATTTCCCTTTGCCCCCTTTTTCTTTTCCTTTCTTCTTGGCTTAATATAAAAATAAATGTAAACCATATACTTTTTTTATTTAAATATTTAAATTATTTTTTTGATTAATTTAAGTATTTAAATTATTTTTCGATTAATTTAATTATTTAACATTTTAACCGTTATACTTTTAGGTGTCTAGATTTTATCGTTGTTAAATTTTACAGTTAAATGACATCCATTTTATAAAATTTCAAAAATTTATATTTTTTATAAAATAAAATTTCTTAAATTGTTTGAGTAAAACATGTGTCAATCGACAAAATTTAACATCAGTTATGATCAATATACCTCAAATTCTTGTATTAAGCATTTTTTTTCTTTAACATCACCTGTTATGTAATCCTGGTCAAAAAAAAATAAAACATGATTAGGCATTTATTTTTGTATTAAGCATTTTTTTTCTTTAACGTCACCTGTTATGTAATCCTGGGCTTTATTTCGGAAGATTATTAAATCAGCTTAATTTTCTGATTACCTAATGGATCTAACAAAATTACTTTAGTTCAAACACATGGACTTTTTCTATTTAGTTAGCAGCAATTTACCAATTAAAAAGTGCGAAGAAAAGGACCAGCTTGAATGTTAATAATTTCAACTTGGCAGAAAATATATAAATTCAACAAAAAGTTCTGATGGAAAAACATCCGTGAAAACAGAACCCATATCTTTTCTTCTAAATTATCGATTATACAGAAAATCAAAGAGTAACATCTAAGGAACATTTAGCAAAAAACGAAAGAGTAGCCACACTGCTCATGAAACTGGAGATAATCTCTAGCTCTAATATATATGTATAAATAGTGTCTGCTTTAGTTAATTCAGTTTCCTACTACGTATTGACTATTTTTTTGGTTTTTTCTTACTATTATTAACAGGGAACTGGAACAAAGGGCTGCTGCAATCGAAACTACTATTTTTTATGACAGAATTTCCCCCTCTTCACCATCTTCATTCAGAAATGCGTCCTCGTCATCCTCATCTTCAGAATACTCGGCCTTGATGAACAAACCCAACTGTTGCAGTGGATTCCCAATAATTCCTTCATATAATGCTCCACTCACCTTCTCAGAATCTTTCTTAAGATCATGCGATTGATTATTAGAAAGGGAGCATCCACTTAGCATCTCAAGTTCTTTCAAAATCTCCAAGTTCTGCTCAATCTCAGCTGTTTTCTCCATCTGGAAAACCAGGCAAGTAAATAATCGATTTAGCTGATGCTCTGTTTCACATTTTGTATAATAGTATTACAATGATCTAGAGTCTATTATCCATACACACATGTGGACAAAAAGATAACAAAAGATAAAACCTTTTGCAATTCAATTCGAGCAGCTTCTCTTTCTCTTTCTCGTTGCTTTTTCAGCTCGACCTCTGCCTTCATTTTTGCAGCTGCTTCAGCGGCTACTATTTGAGCTTCGATTTTTGCCTTTTCTGTGAAGATACAAGAATCACGTATAAGGTCTGGGCACACTAATGCCCTGCAATTACTCATCCAACTTAACACTACTAAGGAAGGTCACTATGTACACTGAAAGTACTAATATTCCAAGTCACTTGCAACATGCATGTATCAATAGTATCTCAGATTACAAATAAAATATAGACTCGTATACAAGTCTATAAATCAAATCACTCCATTTCTCTGATAACCCTCAGATATAAAGACAAAAAAACTCGAACACCAAAGATAGAAAAAGAGAGATTCTACAATATGATATCAAAATAATTATTTGCATAGTAGGCATATATTGCATCCTAGTCATAAGATTGAATCGGGAGACAATCAAGAATACAAGCCGAGTTCTTTAACAGTTCATGGATCAAAGGATTTCTAAACATATAATTGGCAAGTAAAAAAATCAAGTGAAAAAGTTATTTCAAATCCGTATACATCTCTAAAGAATACCAATAAAGAGTTTCAGTTTCATCTTTTTAATTCCATTTTATGAGAGAATTAGAAGTTTTTTTTAGCAGAAAAAATAAAAAAAGGGGATAAATGAAAAAAATAAAAATGATCAACATTCAACACTACAAAAAAATAGTAAAGAACTACAACAAAGAAGCTTCAAAGATCACCTTCACGCTGCCTTCTTTCCAATCTTTCCTTTTCCTGCTGCAGCTTCACTGGATCAGTTTTATCACACTGTTTAACAAGACGTCATATATTATCACTAAGAAGACAACATGCAAGCAAAATTCCCGACACTAAAAATATACCCTTTCAGAAACTTACATGATCCAGTAGTGCCCTCTGCTGAGCTTTCAAAATAGTGTCTGCAAAACGAGTTTTCAGCATTGCAGCCCGGAGAGCCTTCTTTGGTGACAACCTCACATCAAAAATAGAAGTTGACAATCCTACATCAAATGATCAAAAAAACAAATTAAGTGATTAAGCTTACCGCACAAGGGATCTAATAACAAACAGAAACCACAACCATTAGAAAAAGTCCAATATTTAACATTAACAAATAAACTGACCTTCACCAGAAGCAGCATCTGTTGGAGTTGGAGTTGTAAGTTGAGAACTGTTGCATACATTCTCATCATCCAAAGCACTTACATCCCCTTAGCATTTTAAAAAGAATTACATTTCTCAGATCAAAAATCAATTGGGAAATCACAAAAATACAATCAAAATATTTCCTCACCATTAGAATCTTGATCAGACTTGCTCATTTGTGAAGTCAATGTGCTTTTTCCCTGGGAATCCTAGTTATTTAGTAGAAAAAATTAGTAACATATTTCATGGCCAATCATAAGAACAAACAGAATATATTGCTATAAAAGCAGTACTATATACCAATTCAGAGACATCAGCACTGCACACTCTAAGATCTCCACCCAATGATCTTTCTGAAGTCATATCTACAACGAACAAAAAATAAGTTATGTCCTAACACTACAAAACAGATGTAGCACCCAGAAACAATCAAAACTAACCGCTAGAAGATGCATGGAATGAATCATTTGGAAGGCTACACTGACACTTAATGCTGCCACAGAAACTGCATCTGGAGGCACCTGGGCTCACTGGTGACTTGGCATTGATAGACCCATGAGAAAATCCACCACTACCAGTAGCGGTGCCTATAAGACACATTGCAAATTAGCTCCTATAAAGAGCCATAAAGCAGAAATTGTATTCTGCCATTTCATACCTCTTTGTAAGCTTTTTCCTGCCAATTTGCTCACACAGTTCTGTGCCATTTTAGGAAGCTCAACCTATTAACAAGCCAAGAAACTCAGCATCCAAAGAAATGCAAACTTCTATGGTAACAAGCATAAAATGAGTAAGACGTTACTTCAAAGTCAAAACTAAAATACTACAATGACTATATCTCTGATTTGCTTTACAATTGTCAATGCCAAAATTGTTCATTAATAATAAATTGAATTTACACCAATTCAGTAATCCTAAAACGCATAACCATGATTGTTTACAAATATTATAGACAATTATCACCTCAGCTGCTCTCACATTCAGAGGCACCTTAGCAACCTTCTCCTCAGAAGCCCTTGACTTCTTGGGAAGAGAACTATTTCGATATAGCAGTGTTTTAGGACAACTCTGTCTTGATTCATTAACATCTTTCAGTCGCATGATCATAATTTTCCCTTTCCCGATCTTCAAATTTTCTTCATTACATTTCTCCTCCAAAGATTTCCATCTAGCCTCAAAAACATCTTTCATTTCTTTAGCCATTTTATGAACATTATTAGATGGGGGATTATACAGCATGGCATTAGAAAACGTTAGTCTGATATCAGCCACAAACTCATCGGTGCCAATATAAATATTCTTTGCAAGCTTGGACTTAACTGTACCCAAATCCATGGGGTTCTTTATTATGGAAAAATAATCAGGAATCCCCAATGCCTTAGGATCCACTGGTTTATTGAAAACCCAACCAGCTGGATGTTTCATCAGTGCTTTCAGTAGGGCAGAACACTGCTGAGTCATGCAACGGTCCATCTTCCGTCTCTTTTCTGGTGGACCACCCACACTCATCCCTTCTGGTCGGCGTTTGAAAGCACTTGAAGTCTCCTTAGAATTACCAGCAGATGATGTATTTCTTCCATCACAAGAACTACCCGGTTGCTGGTCCCACTCATAAGATTGTGGTGCTGGACTTGCTTCTACCTTCTGAGAAGGGAACTTGATCTTCAATTTCAGCTTTGGCATAGCACTTCCAGTAGCAATCATTCTGTAAAGTTGAAACCTTCAATTCTAACACCTAGATTTCCACTTTCACAGACACCGGTGAAAAAGTAGAAAGCAGAATAAACCTATAAAATTGAAGCAGCTACACACTATAAGTAAAGAATGAAAGAAATTAAAGAAATAAAATACATTAGGCACAACTTCTATTAGCAGGCAGAACAAATATCAAAAGAATCAGACAACATGAACAAACAAAATGCTTATCAGCAATTCATCATAAAAATGCTAGCACTGTAAGAACAATTGCACAGACCAAGAAACAAGCAAAGTGTCAATAACCCCCCCCCCCAATAAGATTACGAGCCATTCTATTTATTCCTTTTTACTGATAAGCTAGAAAAGAAAAAAATCTTAGTTATACCACGTTGACCAACAAATACCAAATCTTCGCCAATCGTAACAAACACTATTTGAGATAAAAGCTAAAAAAATCGTTTTTGGATCAGGCATAAACAAAACCCAGAAAAAAAAAGTTAGATCCCCTTGTAACAGACAATTCAGTAACGAAAACGCAAAATTGTAAACAAAAACCTCAGGAAAATGGAAACTAAGATTACAAATGAATACAATTTAAACTAGGAGCACCGCTAAAATAACTATATGAACTAATCAAAATTTCGCAACAAAAACCTAGGGCAAAATCATTCATTCCGGACCTCGATTCACCAAATCAAATAAACTAGAATACTCAAAACCATGCATGTGATAAAACTTAAGATAGAGCTTTGTGAAGCATACCAGAAATCAAGCCAAACAAGCGCCGGAAAATCTTCAACCAATTGCTCAATCGATAGATCGATTCGACAGCGAGGGATCTAATAGAGAGTTTAAAAAAGGGGGAAACAAAGAGACGGAAGAGAGAACAAAGCGAGACGAGAAGAGAGAGTGAGAAGAATTTGCTAGGGTGTATCTCCACACTGCTACTCATTCTCCACTCGATATTGCGAGAGGTGTAAATCTAAGCTAGGGTTTTATTATCTCTTGCTTGTTGTCTGTAGTCTGTACTGTACGTTCGCTTTTACAAATTGAATTACGATTCTTAATTTTTACATCAGAAATATAATGTAAAGGTCAAAAGTCTGTGTTTTATTAAATGACTAGCTTGTCCTAGGCTAGAGTATCGTTTTGGTTACAGTCGATGGTTAACAATGTAGTTTCCAAATTAAAATGGGATTGGGAAAAATACTAACAGCATATGGTATTATGTTACTGTTCACTCTGATTATAGAGTTTACGCGGTTTCGTACCTGTTCTCACAAATATGAGCTGTCTTTATTATATTAGGTCAAATAGGACTGAAGTATCTTAACTCTTTGTAGTACTATAATTTAGTCCTTCACTTTTACTTCTAAAATTTTAATCTCTACTCTTTTTTAAAATTTAAAATTCAAATTCAATTGTTAACTCATTTAAAATTCTTACGTAAATTTTTTGATATAATATTTTGGAATGAGAAAAAATGTTGTAATGGATATTAATGTAACAAAAGAATTTTAATGATATTAATAATAGGATTTTAATTTTAAAATTCAAAAGGAGGAGGGTTAATATTCTAAATGTATGAATGCTATAAGGACTTGAAGTTTATATATATATATATACACACACGTGTTAAAAGTGAGGATAGATATGGGATTTGGATTCGCAGGATTCGACTTAATTCAATCTTATAAGGTTTTGATTTAAAAAATTGTAAATTTAGAGTAAAATGTTTTTGACATAATCCGATATGAGATAATTATATTATTATTAATTATATATGTAGAGATAATTGTAATGATAAGTTTCTCTCTATATAATACTTTAAACTTAATGTGTGTTTACTCTAAGTTTAAAGTGTCACATTTGAGCTCGAGAGTAACCCAAATATCCATATTATTAAAAAAAATCAATTTAGAGCTTTTCAAAAATCATCTTCATTATTTTAAATACAAAATATCTGATAATGACAATTAAAACAGTTTATATATATACAAACTATGAAATTCTGGCTCTTTTAAGATTCATAAAATATGTAACATTTTCAAAACAAATTCAGATTATAATTCTGAATTCTATTAAGAGCATGTGTACTCCATATGTAACATATTATTTTTAAGTAAGCCTTTATTATTATTATTATATTATTATTATTATTATTATTATTATTATATATAAATTTGGCTCGAGCATGTGATTTTACCTGAAAAAATTGAATTAAATTTCAAGCTAGATGAAACTTCCTTAGATCAACTAAAAAATCAATCTAAACTATATTCTCAATCACAAATTAACCAAATATCAAGTTAACTACAACAATACTAAAAAATAGTTTTTAAAATAACAATACATATTATCCCAAGGATGTTTTCATCTTTCAATTATCTTATATCTACCTTTTCATCTATATTAGTATTAAATTTCTAAATTTGTGTAAAAAATTAATATAGTATCATTTTAATTTTAATTAAGAGAACCTTTTATTAATTTAAGAGTGATTATTGGTGATAGTATATGCTGTAGAAATTCTTAACTATTTGACAATGAACGTTCAAATATTATACAATTGTTAGTGTTTGAACCCATGAGCTTTAAGGATAACAACCATCCCTTTAACCACCAAGGTTGCTTAGTTCATACAATTAAGAGAATATTAAAATATAATGTTCTTGAACTATAATTTATATTATTGTAAAATATTTTTCTTTTTGTGTAATTTTACATAACATTTAAATAAAATTACTATCTAATAATTAAACTTGAATTAATTGATAATCTTTTGCAATTTGCTCCTACAATGAATCATTGAATAATTTTTATAATATGTTATTATATATTTTATAAAGGGTTTATTTCATTTATATTATGAGTGTTATTTAGGTCCCTTTTGGCATAGCTTTCTAAAAACACTTTTAAGTAAATAGCCCATTTCGACCACAAAACTAATGTCAAATAGGTAAAAAATGAGGGGAGGAAATACGGTGGAAACCGTGGTTTCAAACCAACCTCAAAAGCTATGATTTCTAGCTTTTTCAATTCAACTTTGCATTTGGAAGCAAATTATAATTTTACCATTACTAATGCATGTGATCCACTTAATTATGTATTTACATTTTATTTCGATAATTTAATACTAACATCCTTAAAAAATAATTTATTTTAATTACTAATGTTTTTATGTAATATTAATTTTGTTAAAACAAGTATTTAAAATATTATTTCATAATAATTCTATGTACGAATGTTAAAAGTATTTATAATATATTTTTTTCATAACAAAATATTTCATATATAAAAATATTATTAATGAGTTATATTAAAATATTTTTTTACATTTTTATTATAATTTAAGTTTATATAATTTATATCATAGTAATGACAAGTGTAAATATAATTTAAATGATATAATTCAATATACAACATAATATTTATAACTAACATTTTATCTTTTCAAACTCACTTTTTAACAATAATCCCAAACCAATTAAATTTTAAAATGCATTTTTGTACAACACTTTTAGAAGTTTGTTTCTACACACTTTTAAAAGTTTGTTTACCTTTTCAAAAGTTGCGTCGCAATTGGACCTTAATCTAATTAGGGTTCATTTGGTAATGTTGTTTAAAATCACTTTTAACTAAAAAGTTTATTTTGACCATAAAATCATTGTCAAACGGGTAAAAATTGAAAAAACAAATGTGGTTGCATCGATGGTTTCAAATCAACTACAAAAGCTATGATTTCTAGTTTTTTATTTCCAACTTTGTGTTTGGAAACATATTTATATTTTTACTCTTACCAATACATGGCCTCGCTCATTTGTCCTGGAAAAAAAATTGAAATTCAATTTCCTCTATTAATTACGTTTTTACATTTTATTTCAATAATTTAATAGTAATGTTCTTAAAAAATAATTTATTATAATTACACAAAATAAATAAAAATTTGTATATATATTAAAATATTAATAGTAAGTTATTAAAAATATATTTTTATTATAATCACATATTTTATTTGAATTTGGTATATTTTTATTATAATTTAAATTGATATATTTCATATATAATAATTTCTTTTATATTTATTTATAATATTTTTTTTGAATGGTTGAAAGGATAAATATATATCATTTAAATTATTTTATTTCATTGTGTTCAATTATTTTATTTTAAATTTTAAATGATTGATTATGATTAAATCAAAATAATTAAAATACTATTTTAGAATCAAATGTTAAAAGTATTGATAATATTTTTTTTCTTAATAAAACATCTCATATATAAAAATATTATTAATAAATTATCTTAAAATATTTTTATATTTTTAGTTGATATATTTTATATATCATAGTATTAATAAGTATAAATATAATTTAGATGTTATATTTTAAATTTACAATATAATATCTAAAATATAAATTTTATCTTTATAAAATCACTTTTAATAACAATCTCAATCAGTTACAATTTAAATTATAGTTTTGAAAAGCCACTTTTAAAAGTTCTTTACTACAATAATTTTAAAAGTTACTTTTCAAAAGTAATGGTCCATTTGATAATGTTTTCTAAAAGCACTTTTAGCTCAAAAGTTCATTTTAAATATTAAAAATCAATGCCAAATAGATGGAAAAAATTGTAGTGGAAATGATAGTTTCTGTTGAACCAACATTTGATTTTGATATAACATGATTTTTTTAAAATGTTTTAAACTTGTTAAAATTTATATTTTATGATTTTATAAATAATTTGTCATAAACTATTTTGAAGCATTTTTAAGGGTGAAAAATAATCATAAATGTTATTAAGTGATTTCATATTTTACAAATATTGTTTTAAAACTCAAAACACTTGAACTTAGCCAAAAACCCTTATCAAACTCGAAACCAACATGTTAATCTCGATACCAATATTCCAATGGACATTTTGGTATCAATACCATAGTGATGGTATCGATGCTGGTGGGTGAGTATCGATACTCACATAAACAATATCGATATCAAAGGTTCAATGACTATATTTTTTACCGTTGGGATGGTCAATTTCGATACTTATTACTCGGTATTGATACCAAATGTGCAGAGGATCATTAAACGCTCAAAATTAATGAATCTGACGGTTCTAATAAATCTCCAATGGCTCCAAATGGCTAGATTAATGTTAGAAGACATAAAAGAGACCAATATTCAAATGGAAAACAACAAGAAAGAAAATTGCAAGATCAAACCAATATCAGAAGAGTTTTAGAGATAAAATGTCATATTTATTTTATAACTCACTTGTGAGCTTCTTTGTTCATTTTTACTCAAGTATGATTTAGGTGTGTGCTTAATTAGTTGCAAACACATTTGTCTTGTGATGTTTTCTTTTGTTTGCTAAATTTGTAATTACTATTGTGGAGAGAGTGTAAGCAAGGTTTTGGGTATAAAGCATGTGTTGTTGTAAGATTGCACTTTATCCTCAAAGGTTAACAAATCTAGTGGATTTGAGAAATCCTTAGTGTGGATATTAAGATAGTGGATGTAAACTTTGGTTTAGAAGTCCAACCACTATAAATTCTTTATGCAAATTTTGTTTTTCGGTTGCTTTCACCACTAAGATTTTAAAAGATCAATTTACACCCTCTTGGCTATTTTCGGTTGTTTGATAAAGATAACAATTGATATCAGAGCATGTATCTATTGGCAATTTAACAACATTGAGAAGGTCATAGGAGAGCTCTACCAATTCCATCAATCAACCGATAAAGATGGCTTCAACTTCTGGCACCTACAATGTTGAAGATTCTCAATCCATTACAAGACCATCATACTTCAAAGGTACAAACTATTATTATTGAAAGAATATGATGATTTTGTTCATTCAAGCTACTGATTATTCGATATGGGATGTGTTGAACTATGTTTTGATATAACAATTTAAGGCAAAATGGTTTTTGGACTTGAATTGAATTTACAAAATGTTTTTGGATTTAATTGAATTTATTCAAAGTTTTAAAAGGTTTCAAAAATAATTCAAAGTCCATTAAATTCGGATTTGAGCCAAAATGCTAAAGGGTGTCAAAGTGCATCCATGCACTCCTGCAGTGCATCCATGCATCCCTGCAGTGCATCCATGCACCTGCACTAGTACATCGATGCACCATGCAGTGCATCCATGCACTCAAACACCGAATGCAATTAGTGCATCGATGCATCCTTCTGTGCATCGATGCATCAAGGCTGTGTAGCGATGCATCCTGCTGTGCATCCATGAACGAAGGCTGCAACGGCTAGTTTATTTGAATTTAATGAAGGGGTATCAATACACCATGATAGTGCACCGATGCACCATGTTATGGGCAGCCTTTTTGAGTAGAAAAATCATCCCCAAACGGCTCCAAAACATCCCCAACGGCTATATACAACATCAAACACATTCTAAGCTATAAATACAAGCTAAGGACACTTGAAGAAAAAAGAGAACAACCATCCAAGTAATCAAACACAAGAGAATATTTTTTCATTCTTAGTTCATCTTTCTCTTGTAAATATTTTGTTCTTGTGAGCTCAATCTTGTAAACACCTACCTTAAAAGAGGTTTTCTTGTTTACTTATTTTATCCTTTTGTAAAGGGGAAATGTTCTAGCTTATCCCGTGTAAAATCTAGGGAAAGGTTCTAGTTTAGCTCGGAAAAACTAGGGAGTTTGTAAGGTTACTCTTTGTCCTCAAAAGAAAGAACAAATTAGTGAATTTGTTGAAAAATCCTTGGTGAGGAGCTAAGGTAGTGGACGTAGACTTTGGTTTAGAAAGTCGAACCACTCTAAATCGCTGTGCAATTTTCTATCTTTCAATCTCCTTACTCCCTAAACTCAAAAATCATTCCGACCCCTCTTTGCAAACCGTTCCGGTTGTCGAATCGAGCTTCCAAAAATCTCAACAATTGGTATCAGAGCCTAACTCATTAAGAAGGTTTAACCACCTTGAGACGATCCTCGAAGAAGCTCTACCAATTCCCGACACAACCGAGAAGATGGCTTCCACGTCCGGCTCGTTCCACATGGAAGATTCCCTACCAACCAACAAACCTCCATAATTCAATGGAGTCAACTATCATCATTGGAAGAAATTAATGAAGGTATTCATTCAATCCAATGATCTTGATACATGGGAGATAATCGAGAACGGTTATTCTTCTCCAAAGAAGAATGAGAAGAAGATGAGTGACAAAGAATGGAAGAAAGCTCAACTTAATGCCAAGGCCATGCACATGTTGTTTTGTGCATTTGGTCCTGAAATCTATGAAGGGGTTTCTTCATGTTCAAGTGCCAAGGAGCTTTGGAATAAGCTTGAGGAAATCCATGGAAACAAGAAAGAAGAACCAATAAAGGTGGTGTCTCTAATAGCTCGTGAAGAGCCCGAGGTATCTTCTAACTCAAATGAATTTAATTCATATACGTTTGATGAGTTACAAGATGCTTTTAATAGGTTATATTCGGAGTTTGAGACCATGAACTCCAAATATAAGAAAATGATTTAACAATTTAAAATCGAAAACGATTTTCTTTTGAAAAAAATAGATTTTGAAAGCCAAAATGAAATTTTGAAAAAAGATTTAGAGCTTTCAAAAATAAAAATTGAAAGTTTTGAAAAAGAAAATTCTGATTTAAAAGTTAAGCTTGAATGTTTAACAAAAGAAAAAGAAATCATTTTAAATAATTCATTTAGTTCAATAATGAAAATATGCTCACATTGTCATTATCATGGTCATAAGGAACATACTTGTCCTTTGAAGAAAGGAAAATGTTTTAAAATTAGACAAGTATGGATTCCGAAAGGAACAAGAGGCATTGAAACTAACGTTGAAGGATCCAAAGCAATTTGGATACCAAAATCGAAATAAATGTCTCTTGTAGGTGTGTGAGAGCAATAGTGATGAAAGTGATGATATTAAAGATGCTCTAGCCACATATGAAAAAGGAATGGGTAACCTCTAAGCTTAATGATTTAATTTTGGTTATTTGGTTGCTCATTTGATTTTAAGCATGCATGAGTTGTGATATTAAATGATTATGTTTTGTTTTAATCTCATGTATGTTGAAAACAATTGGTATGATGAACAATTTTAAAGTTTTAATAATTTTTCAAAAATTTTAGTTCATCATAATAAAATTTTGGTCAAAATTGGTTTTAATGCAAATGATATCTCTCTAATAATTGATATCAATTTTTTTTAAAAACTTTGATTTTACAAATTTTAAATTTTTTACCTAAATTTGAATGTTTATGCATGTGGTTTAAATGAAAATGATATCTCTCTAACAACTGATATCAAAATTTTCAAAAGGCATAACATTTTTGGAAAACTTTATGCATATGCACTTAATTTTAACAAATGGTATTGATATCAAATTTCAACAATTGGTATTGCATAAAGTATTTTAGTCTTGGATATATTGAATTTCATGTGCTACTAACACATTTGTTATTCTTTGTAGAAATTCAATTTCTTTTTAAGTGTCAAGTCCTTAAAGCTAAATTTTGATTGGAATGCATTTATTGAGGGGAAACTTTGATTTTTCAAATGATTTTTAAATGTCAAATTTATCACTTACTCTCCAAAGTTATTTTGAACTTCAAAGATCGAATTGTTTTTTATATAACAAAAAGGGGGAGAAGTTTGGTTTGAAAAATTCAATTTCTAAATGAAAAAGGGAGAGCTTAACATTTTCATATATTTTCCAACAATTGTTAACAATTGAAATCTTTTTCATTAAACAATTTATTAAGGGGGAGTTTTGCCAAAAATAATTTTTCAAATGTTTTGTTATATCAAAAAGGGGGAGATTGTTAAACTATGTTTTGATATAACAATTTAAGGCAAAATGGTTTTTGGACTTGAATTGAATTTACAAAATGTTTTTGGACTTAATTGAATTTATTCAAAGTTTTAAAAGGTTTCAAAAATAATTCAAAGTCCATTAAATTCGGATTTGAGCCAAAATGCTAAAGGGTGTCAAAGTGCATCCATGCACCCCTGCAGTGCATCTATGCATCCCTGCAGTGCATCCATGCACCTGCACTAGTGCATACATGCACCATGCAGTGCATCCATGCACTCAAACACCGAATGCAATTAGTGCATCAATGCATCCTTCTGTGCATCGATGCATCAAGGCTGTGCATCGATGCATCCTGTTGTGCATCCATGCACAAAGGCTGCAATGGCTAGTAACGGCTAGTTTATTTGAATTTAATGAAGGGGTATCGATGCACCATGATAGTGCACCGATGCACTATGTTATGGGCAGCCTTTTTGAGTAGAAAAATCATCCCCAAACGGCTCCAAAACATCCCCAACGGCTATATACAACATCAAACACATTCCAAGCTATAAATACAAGCTAAGGACACTTGAAGAAAAAAGAGAAAAACCATTCAAGCAATCAAACACAAGAGAATAGTTTTTCATTCTTATTTCATCTTTCTCTTGTAAATATTTTGTTCTTGTGAGCTCAATCTTGTAAACACCTACCTTAGAGAGGTTTTCTTGTTTACTTATTTTATCCTTTTGTAAAGGGGAAAGGTTCTAGCTTATCCCGTGTAAAAGCTAGGGAAAGGTTCTAATTTAGCTCAGAAAAACTAGAGAGTTCGTAAGGTTACTCTTTGTCCTCAAAAGAAAGAACAAATTATTGAATATGTTAGAAAATCCTTGGTGAAGAGCTAAGGTAGTGGACGTAGACTTTGGTTTAGAAAGTCGAACCACTCTAAATCGCTGTGCAATTTTCTATCTTTTAATCTCCTTACTCCCTAAACTCAAAAACCGTTCTAACCCCTCTTTGTAAACCGTTCCGATTGTCGAATCGAGCTTCTGAAAATCCCAACAGGGTGTCATTATTGATGGTTCACCTACTCCTCCAAGAAACAAGTAGGAATAGACCAATGAAGATAAGAAGTTAGCTCCACTCAACGCCATGCACATTCTATTTTATGCACTTGGCCCCGATGAGTATAATAGAGTGTCATCATGCTTCAATGCCAAAGAAATTTGGGACAAGATTTAAATCACTCATGAAGGAAAAACTCAAGTGAATAAATTAAATATTGATATTCTCACTCTCAATTATGATAATTTCAAAATGAAGACTGATGAAGACATTAAAGCCATGCTTGATCGATTCATTGCCATTATCAATGAACCAAAGGGTTTTAAGAAATTCTACTCAAATGAAGAAATTATGAGAAAGTTCATTAATAAATTGTCTATGTCATGAGAATCTAAAATGATGGCTATTTTAGAAGCCAAAGATCTTGAAGTTCTTACTCTTGATAAACTTATAGGATCATTGCACACTCATTAGATGAGAATTCAAAGGAAAGAAGAAGAAAAGGGAAAGAATAAGAAGAAAAATGATGTTTGAAATCGTTCTTAAGTCCACCAATAAAGATAAAGAAAATTCAAGTGAAGAGGTAGATGAAGAAGATGAAGAGATGTTCAAGCTTTTCAAGTGATTCAAGCAACTCATAAACATGAATTGAAGAAGGAGAATGAACCTACTATATGTTACCATTACCGAAAACCGGGACACATTAAGTATGATTATTCTCACTTAAAGAAGAAATGATCAAGCAAACCAAAGAATAAGGCTTTTGTGGCTAGTCGATGATGAAAATGATGAAGTATTTTGTCTCATGGCCATCCAAGAAGATTCAAATGTATCATCTAACTCATCGAATTCAAATTCATATACATTTGATGAGTTGCAAGATGCCTATGATGAATTAGTGTTATAATGTGAAGTCATGATTTCAAAACACAAAAAGGTTCATTCAAAATTGAAAATGATTCACTTTCTAAGACTAATAGTGAACTTGAAAGAAAAGTCAATGAATTACAAGAAAAGTTTAATATTTTTTAGAAAAAGAATTTAGACTTGTAGAATTTTCTTTCCAAAGTTCATGAGGATCATCAAAGGAAAATTGATGATATTGAGTAAGAAAAAGTTAATTTTGATAAAATTATTAAAAATAAATTTGAAAGAGGAGATTGCTCTAAATCAAATTTTTGTCAAAAATAGCTTTTTCAATAGGTATGTTTATTTCCCTAAATTTTATAAAGGAAAAATGATTAGGAGTATATTGGTCCCTAAAGGACTCATTGCTACAAAAAATACGGATATCCGATCTCTATGGATACCCAAAGGGACTAAATTGTTTGAAACTAACATCAATGAAACCAAAAAGATTTGGGTACCAAAAGTTGTATAATTGTCTATTGTATGTGTGTTGGAGCTATTGCGAATGAAGTCAAGCTATTTTGGAGCTCTAAAACACAATAAGGAATGATACTTGAAGAAAGGAAGACTTAACAAATTAATCTTATTTCAAGTGGTAAAATGTTCTAATTTCATGCAATTTTATGTTCCTATGTGATCATATATGTTTTTGTGCTTGATTTTATGTCCCCACCTAGTGTCATATTACAATTAATGAAGGGAGTTAAGATTGCATAAATTGTATCTTTGTGGCCTTGTATGTTTAATTTCATATCATTTCCCTTAAATTTTTTTTTAAGATATGTTTTGAACCTTGTTTGTTCTAACTAACTAATTCTTAAAAAGTTCATAATATACACTTTAGTAAAGTACCTAGAAAAACATTTCAATTTAGTATCAAATCATTATTTCTAGTGCCTTAACAAGTTACTAGTGCTTTCTGTAGTCTTAAAATAATTAGGTGCTTATTTCGGTAGTCTTTGAGGGTTAAAAAATGTTAAAATTGACATTTACAAGCATTTGGTATCGAGACCGCTATATTGGTATCAAAACTGATTTTTGAGTAGTCTTTTTCGGTATCGATACCTTGTTTCAGCATCTATACCCATAGGTGGGTCTCGAGACCGGGCTCTTGTACACGTTAAAAAGGGATGTTTCTCCCCAAAATCATCATTTTTATCAATCCTTACAAACCCTAACTGAAATGCTCTCTAAAAAATCCCTCATTTTCACTCAATTTGACTACAAATTTGTGTCGGATACTTCACTCATTTATCATTTACACATTTATAGTGGATTTGCATTAACATCATCATTATTTTTCTTTAAAAATTTGAGGTAATCTCATTTAAACCCATTTTTTTATTTTTGAAATTTATGCTCAATATTTTGTGCTAATCATGTTTTTAAGATAGTTTACTTTCTAAAATATTTTATATTTCATTTGAACACTTTCTTATTGTCAAAACATCATGATTATCACACACAAAATTTCAAAAATGGTTTAAATAGGTTTTAAAATTTTTAAATTTTATGCAATTTTTTAACAAAATTAATGAAATTGATTAGTTTATTAGGTTGTATTATATGTGTTTTTATTGTAGGAGGTTAACCCATTCACCAATTTTTTTCTTAGAACCCTTGTTTTAGGTTTGTCCACCAAGTGTTCGATAAGATTTCCAAAAGAATTTTCTATCATTAATATCCACTATTTTTGTCCAAAATACCTCCTAGAACAAATCTAAAACACCTTAGGACTAGTGGCACTACTCTTCAAGGTCAATCTTTAAATTTCACTAGTTTTGAAAATGGTTGCTTTAGGATCCTAATGCCCTTTAACTCTTCAATCGTTTTTCAAAACAAAATCCCTTCGAACCAAACGTACCATCGATATGGACTTTGTTATGTCTTAGGTTTACCGATTCAATGTTTTTTGAAACCTTTGTCTCGTGGGGATGGTTGGACTTTTTTAGCATTCCTCTTAAGGTCAATCCAAACCTTGTATGTTCTTTCTTTTCAAACGTTGTCATAGTTCATGAGGAAGATAATGTTAACAATGTTATTGGAATATTTTCATGTCTTATGGGAAAGACATTTACTCTTAGTCTCGCTTCCATTACCTCATTTTCAAATATAAACAATGATGATTGTCCTTTTAAGGATAGTACTTATATTTCTATGGCAAGATTTCAAAATTATAGCATACCTCTATTGAGTTTCCCAATCGTCTTCTTTTGCTCCTTATTATGTGGTTTTTTGCCCTTCCGGTGGTAAAGCTACCAATATGCGCACTTGCGATTATTGATGTTTTATCTTATCACGAAATTCATCCGTCCAAATTTTTCCATGATCATATTCTTAGATCTTGTCTACATTGTATCAAAAATGAAAAATTACACCAAAACGTTTCCCTACGATTGTATCATTAATTACATTTTTAGAGAAAAACTTAGAGTGTCTACCGCCTATGACTCTTCAATTCCTCTTGTTAGTGTCTTCGATCTCAAATTGACCCACAAGACCAATTAGGATTTCGATGGAAATACAAGTGAATGAGGTCCTTTTCAAAGACAACTCTTGGACAACAATGAGGAAGAAGGAAATGAAATGAAAGAGCCTCTGATGTCACCATCTCAAGAAGAGATTTCGATGAAGACTATGTATGAAGGCATTCTTTAAAGCATTGGGAACTTGAGTGCTCACATGACTAGTATTGGTCGTCGCTTGGAATCTCTGGAGAATGACGTTCGCTCAATTCGTCATCACTTGATGTCTTTCTCTCATTCGCCACCACCTTCGGAAGATTAGGTTTTCTTATGTTGCTTTTAGAACATTTGCATTATGACTAGTTTCATGCACTTTATGGATATTTTTTGATACTTTATGTTTATTTATGTTTGGTACTTTTGTTTAAACTACTATTGATGTTAATTTTATGCTTATGAACTTAAATATTTTATGTTAAACATGATTTGATCTTATATATTGTTTAATATTTGAGTTCCCTATTACACTAACATATTTTCTCTTTTGAAACTTAATTTGATTTTGTTATAACAAAGGGGAGAAATATGTGTGATTGTAAAATTTGCTAGCCAAAAACTATTTTACTAAGGGGAGATTTTATTTTTCACAAAACTATTTTGACAAATCATTTTTAAATCTAAAGCAATGGTTTTGTTATATATGCAAAAAGGGGATATTGTTAAACCAACAATTGATTTTGATATAACATGATTTTTAAAATGAAGACAAAATGGACCAAGATTCAAATGGAGAACAACAAGAAACAAAACTACATAATCAAACCAACATCAAAAGCATTTTAGAACTAAATTTTCATTTTTCTTCGTAACTCACTTGTGAGCTTCTTTGTTCATTCTCGCTCAAGTGTGATTTGGGTGTGTGCTTAATTCGTTGCAAACACATTTGTCTTGTGAGGTTTTCTTTTGTTTTCTAAATTTGTAATTCCACTTGTGGAGAGAGTGTAAGTAAGGTTTTAGGGTATAAACCTTGTATTGTTGTAAGGTTACACCTTATCCTCAAAGGTTAACAAATCTAGTGGATTTGAGAAATCCTTAGTGGATGTAGACTTTGATTTAGAAAATTGAACCACTTTAAATTCTTTGTGCAAATTTTATTTTTAAGTTGCTTCCACCACTAAGATTTTAAAAGGTTAATTCACCCACTCTTGGTTATTTTCGGTTGTTCGATAAAGCTAACAGTTTCAAACCAAACGTAAAAGCTAGGATTTCTACCATTTTCATTTTCAACTTTGTGTTTGGAAGCAAATGATAATTTTACCTTTACTAATGCATGAGTTTCACTCAATTATGTATTTACATTTTATTTTAATAATTTAATACTAACATCCTTAAAATAATTTATTACTTTTAATAATTTATTTTAATTATTTAAAAATAAATAAAATTCATGATTTATATATTAAAATATTAATAGTGAGTTATATAAAATATATTTTATTATAATTATATGTTATATTTGTATTTTTATATTTTATTATATTTTAATTGATATAATTCATATATAATAATATTTTTTTTGAATTTATTAAAGTTTATATTGATATGATTCATATATAAGTGTAAACATAATTTAAATACTATATTTTTAATTTACAACATATGTCCATAATGGATATTTTATATTTCCAAACTCATTTTTTTAACAACAATCTCAAACAATTAAATTTTAAACTGTACTTTTGTACAACGATTTCAAAAGTTCGTTTTTAAAACACTTTTCTAAAGCTATACCAAATTAGCCCTAATATTAAACTGGCCCTTAATATAAAATCTCTCATAAAATTTGTGTTTCCAGATATATATCAGCTTAATTAGAGAAACAATTCGAAGCTTTATTTGGTTGAAATTTATACAAATTCTTTACAGTCTCAAAATAATTAGTTATTATTATTTTATAAGTATATTTTAACATAATATGTAAACATATTAAAAATATGTATTATAATATTTAAATGATTTATAATCTACTATCCTTACATCAAAGATGTTTATACTTAAAATAATACCAACAGCATGAAATATTTGTATTCACCATATGGCAGAGGTAATTTTTTTAATGTGTGATTATGGTATCACGTTTTTTCCCGCCAATACTTCCTATATATGTATGATGTTGTGGAACTGGCCCTTATTTATGAAGTACATAACTATTGTAATAGTATTCTGATCAATAGTTACTGTCACGGTCAATAACGGGCCTAAGACGGGTAACTACCAGCATAAATGATGTTACGATTCCAAAAACCCAGTCAATCTAAGAATTAAATCTCGAACTCGACTCAAATCCCTTCCTTTAAGGGTCCTTCCATTGCCGGTACAGACCGAAAACGCCATCTCCCCATCAATTCTCCTCTCCACTATCACATGCGGCGGCACAAGTTCCCCTCTCTCGTCTTCTTCCTCCAAATCATCAGCTTCACTGTCGTAATAAAAATCAGTATTACGATGTCGACGACGCGAAGTATTAACGGGAAGCGAACTGGCGGCCATTTTCTTCTCGGACTTCTTGTAGTAGTTAAATGAAAGGTGTTCATTTTTAGATGACATGCAGTACCAATCATCAGCCTTCTCGTCATAATGACTGCCGAGGTCGGAAAATATAACCTCAGACTCTTGGAATTCTTCTTCTTTAGCCATGAAAGATTGAGATTAGATATAGACTGTAGTAATCTGGAAATGTATACAGTATACGAATAAGGGAATTACTTTATATATAGGAGAGAATATAAATCGTACTTAACACACCATCTATTTATTTAAACGGTGTTTGAGAAATGATGTCGCCATCTAAACGGTGTCTACATTCATTAGCTAATGAAATTATCATACTATTTTTAAGGGTAAATTACACTATTCTACGTTTAATTTTATTCTCTCTCTTATTTTATTTATTGTACTTTCAATTTTTCAATTTTCTCACTAAATCTTGGGATTGTTCCTGTTTTGATCACTATCAATTATTTTAGGCTTAAGAGTCATATTTTCCCCTGTACTAGACTCAATTTATCATTTTGCCCCTATCGTATTTTCGCATCAATTTAACCATTAAAGTTGTTTAATTGCATCATTCTATGTCTTTCCCCTAACTTGAAACTCTAAATTATAAAGCCTAAGTTAGGGTTTAGGGTTTAGTATTTATAATTTAGGGTTTTAAGTTAGAGATATGATATAGAATGATGTAATTGAGCAACTTCGATGGCTAAATTGATGTGAAAATACGATAGGGGCGAAAGAGATAATTTGGGTCTACTAGCAAAAGTTACCCTTTTGCCATTATTTTATTATTATTTTTATATGATGTGACATTTTTTATTATTATTTAATATAAAAATAATTTAAAATATAAAATCAAAACAGAAGGTGATCGAATGTTACCGTCGACAACCATAGATTGTGGTCTTTCGGTCCTAAACTTCATTGGTTGCTTTGCTTCAATACTTTGAGTCTGAATCCGACCACTATTTTATCAAAACTTTCTCTAAAGTCCACGAATTGGAGATCAAAAGTGAGGAAGTCGAAATGTTTCACTCGAGATTAACATATTTTTGGACATTTTCCGGTGAAACAACCACCAGATTCAAACTCAATGGATCGAGGCGGGCCGACTCACGAAATTTAAGATCGAACGACACCATCTACAGCGGTTGAGAACTACCGACAATAACTTTCGACCACTTTATGTTTTTATTTTATGTTTAGATCTATTTTTATATTAAATAATAAAAAATCACGCCATATGATAATAATAATGAAATAATTTATAACAATCAAAACAAAAATAATATAAAAATTAAGTGAATATATTAAAAATGAAATAAATAAAATATGAGAGAATATAATTAAATAAAGAGCGTGTATTTTACCGATTTTGAAAAGAGTAAAATACATCATTTCGTACTCACTTTAATTTAATTCTTCGATTTGTTTCGTTTTTCTCAATTCACGTATTAAATACTATTTTAATTAAAATAAAAATTATTTTTAATTATTCATTGGAGTAGATGTATAAAATATTTATTGTTTCAAGTATTAAGTGTTGCAACAGAAATTAAATTTAAGTACTTAGATAAAACAAAAAAATCAATATTAAATTGAACACTAAAACTATATATTAAATTAAATATTAATGATTATATTTAATTAAAATAAAAATTATTTTTAATTATTTATTGGAGTAGATGTATCAAATATTTATTGTTTCAAGTATTAAGTTGTGCAACAGAAATTAAATTTAAGTACTTAGATAAAACAAAAAAATCAATATTAAATCGAACACTAAAACTATATATCAAATTAAATATTAATGATTATATTTAATATAAAAAGTACTCCATAGTTCATATAAATATTAACTTAATTGGTGCTACGTACTTGGCCTAATAACTAATTTGAAGTTAGATATAAATTTAACATTAAAATCATATCAAATCAAATGATTTTAGCGATTAAGAGATTCATTGTCATTTCTTAAAGTTTCAGATTCGAATATCGCATATGTCAGAGATATGAACATTATTATTAATTGATTGAGAATCTTCCGACATATATTACATTATATTCCTTCTAAATTTATAAACAAGAATTATGCATCAAATGTTATTTGTTGCTTCCATCTAGAAAATGTATATAAATTCCCTATTGTAAATATGGTGTCATCTTCTTGACTACGCATTTAAATTGGAGAGAAAAGTATTTTTCTACCGTAATTGTGTCAACATAATCTCCCATAAAGAAAAATCTTACGAAATTTAATGTCTTTTAATTGACATTTATTAATAGTTTTTTTCTGAAAAAAAACAATTTGTATAAAAAAGTAAAAAATAAAGTTAATTTTTATTTTAAATTTTAATAATTATATATAAAATAAAATTTTAAATAAAATTTTAAATAAAATTTTCAATTAAAAATACCAATTCAATAGAAAATTCACCGTCATCCATCAGACCATCACTTTATATTAAGATTTTATATTTATCTACAACCTTTAAAAATTATTTATTATTCACAACCTTTTAGAAAATTTTACCATCTATATTTTTCCATCAATCAGCTGTTAAAAATTGAGATAAACATTATTTAATTTTAAAATTGGATTTTTAAAATTCATTCTTTATTTTTTGGACTATTTGTATAAATACCCTAAACTCTGATTTATTCTAAATAAGTCTCCAAAATAAAAAATAATAATATTTTTTTGGCGACAATGTGATTCAAACCTGCTCCAAAAACCCACCATTGAAGTTGAAATCTCTCCATCAAGCTAATTAATTTGATACATGATTAGAATAGATACATTTTATCTTAAATTAGAATTGAAATTAATTATATTATTTTTAAATATATATATATAAATTTAAAATTAACTAAAAATATTAAATTTATAAAAAATGTAATTCATATTGTAAAAGATAATGAAAAAATAATTAGGACATACATATATTAATTATAATTTATTTAAATTTTTTTACTGAAATCAGACTACAGTAACCAGAAAATTCCATTGACATGTTGGATTGATCTATATTAATATATTTTAATTAATTTAGTAAAATGACAAAGGAATAACATGTTGGAACATATAAATCATTCAAACATAATAATATAAAAATATGAAATAATAAATAAGAATTATAATAATATTAAACTTATTTATAAATTATATTTTCTCACCACCAATATTACAATGTACCTATAAGAAGTCATTTATTAGAAAAAATATCTTTTTATTCTTTCCATGTAGTATGATATTTTTACTATGTGTGTTTCTTTGTTTTTTTTTCATTAGGCCAAACAGAGAAATTAATTCGTCCAATAGGTTACTTATGAATTTATTTTGCAATAGATGACAATTGTTACAATGAAAGACAAACTGATCACATCGCCTTGACGAATTTATCTAAGAAATATTTTAATAATCCTAGGTCAGTGGGCCTCATATGAGACAATATTATATATTTTAAGAGACTCGTCATATCAACGTGACATATTTTATAGATTATATATTTTAAAATCAATAAATAATTTAAAATTTAAAAATAATTAAAAATCCAAGGTGACGAGTTACCCTGTAATTTAAAAAACTAGTCATTTGTAGCCGTTGGGCAATAAGAAATAACAATAGTCAGATTCCAACGAGCATATTGAAACTCGTCACCTCGACGTGACGAGTTTCATGGAATTTTTGAAAAATATAGTCATTTATAACTGTTGAAATTGATGTTATAAATAGATATTTGAGGTTTATGATTTTTATTATTTATTCTTAAGAAACAAAATTGAGAAAAATTTTTTTTTTTTTTGAAGAATTCCTTAAAATGTTTACTTGAGATTAAATGGTAGGTTTAGATGATGTCCATATGTTGAGTTAATCGATCGACGAAATAGCCACGAGGGGGTGAATTGGTAATTAAAATTTTGGTAGAAGCTTTTGCAGAAAATAGAAAATAATTGCACAGCGATTTAAAGTGGTTCGACTTTCTCAACCAAAGTCTACGTCCACTACCTTAGCTATCCACACTAAGGATTTTCCAACAAATTCACTAATTTTTTCTTTCTTTTGAGGACAAAGAGTAACCTTACAACTCCCTCAAGAACTATACCCCAAATTCTCGAGAACACTCTCTCCCAAAGAAAAATACACAATTTTGCAAACTTACAGAAAAACCTCACAAGGTAAGATGTTTGCACAATTCTAGAACAAAGAAAGAACACTAAAAAATGAATACAATTGAGCACAATAAGTGTTCTTGAAAGCAAAATGAATATTGAATGAAAATTTGGCGTGAATTGCTCAAACTTGAGGTTTGACGCTTTCTCTTTGATTCTCTAGCTTCTCTTCTTGATTGTTGTTGATCAATGGCTCCTAAGCTTGTTTAAATACACCTTGAATCACTTCTGAACGTTGGGGGATCATTGGTGAAGTCAATAGAGCAGTTATTATGTGAAAACAATTAAATAAAACAGTTGGGAGCGTGTGTGCATCGGTGCACCATCAGGGTGTATCGGTACACTATGTGTAAAATTCAAATATTTCGACCATTATAAGACTTAGTGCATTGGTACACTAGGGGTGCATCGGTACACTAATTACATTCGATGTTTCAAAAGAGCCAGGAGTGCATCGATGCATGGACTGTGCATCGCTACATAAAATACATTTCGATGTTTCATTAAATTTAAGAGTGCATCGATGCATGGCTGTACATCGGTACACAAAATGCATTCGAAATAGGGAGTGCATCGATACATCACGGAGTGCATCGGTACATCCCTTCATAAAATTGATTTTTGGCTCGATTATGGTTCAAAATACTTTTTTAAAAACTGTTTCAAAAATATTTTAAGTTTAAAACACAATTTTACACTTTAGTAAGGATTGAAATTGACCTTAGAAAAATGTGGAGTAATATTTTGATATTCGATTAATTTAATCGAATATATTTTGAAAAAGATTGTAAAATCTTAAAATTCATTTATACTTAATTTGTTATATCGAAAGATCAAAATGTTTTCAATAATCTCCCCTTTTTGATATAACAAAACATTTGAGTAATTTTAAGATTTTCTTTTAAAAAATCATTTTTGAAATCATTTTTGAAAAATTACTCCCCCTTACTATATTCTCCCCCTTTTTGTTAAATCAAAAATACTCTATAAAATGTTTTGTTCAAAACAAGAATTTGAAGATTTAGCCAATTGATTTTAAATAAATATAGCTTAAGCTGCTAAGATCACAATCAAAAGAAATGTTAGCTATTAGTTTCATAAATAAATATTCATAGATAATGTGTAATGGTAAATTGGTCATATTCTAAATGATGTAAATGATGCAAAAATTAATAAACAATAAGTCTAAAAATTCAACCAATACCAAGTATTCAAGTTAAACATCCAACATCCAAAACAAATTCAAACATCCAAACATATCAATCTAAAAACATTCAAATGTTTTAACAATGAGTCCTAAGTTCGATCCAAGAAAATAAAGCAATCGAAGTTCAAGCATCCGTAGGAGGATCAGAAGGAGATAGATGTGCCATATATTAGCCACATCTCATGTAAGTGCATCGAGTCTATCGTCTATAGCATTGAATCGATTATTCATTGCTTCGCGTGTAGCTCGAATCGCTTGGTGATTCTCCAAATGTTAAGTCCCCATAGCAGTCAAGTGGGACTCTAATAATGCAAACCTCATATCCAATGTCTCCATGAATGATCTAAAGTAAGGAGCCATCGAACTCTCTTACTGTTCCGGCTCTTCCTCGGGTATGTGATCATCGATATCTTGAAATAACTCTTGAAGTTCTGGATCATCGTCCAGTGCCGGTGCCGGAGGAGCTCGTAAAGAGCTAGCTCCCGGTGTTTTCTCAGTGGTTCGAACCCATTGGTCACATTCATTCTTCCATCCCGATTTCTTTAAAAATGTGAGATTTAATTGGTTCTGGAGAGGGATGGGAATATCAACTGAAACCTTAAGCCTGAGTTTGATAAACAGGTTACTGAGGAGACAGCCGTAAACTAAAGTTTCTACCTTTTTGGATGGGACAATGTTTACGGTATCTACCAGCTCACCAAAAATACTCTGTGGCAAATTTATTTTCTTGTTATGTTGGATACAATGTATCCACCATAAATCTATGACCCTAAAAGAAGAGTACCTACCTCCGGATTGTCTAAACCACCAAGAAATCATCAAGTGAAGGAATCGCTCGTGATGAGTTCTTAAGGTACTTACACTATCATTAGCTTTATAGGGTGTAGCCACAATATCTATTTTATTATAAATCCCCATGTTATTTAAACCAAAGGTATTAGCTATTGTGTCCAAGTCGATATAAATGAATTCACCTAAGAGATAGGATCGAATTCCTACAATTTCGGTTTGACGTTCGTTTTGAACACATGCCGTATTGGAGTAGAAAATGCGGACTAATTGGTGATAAACAATGGGATGAATTTGACGCATTTTATCAAACTTCCAGGAATGGAGGATAGAAAGATATTTGAAGTTCATATCGACCATTGCTTGAATAGAGGGAATACGTTCTTCCCGGATTTTGTATGATTGGAAAGAATTAATGAACCAATGTTATAGTTCTTCTCGACGACAACCATGTTGGTTGAAGCAAGAATTAAGAATGGTTAATTTGGGTTCGTTTGGATTCGGATTTTGAGGTGAAGGTAGAATAGGAGGTCGGTTTTAACTCGAACGACTCGATAACGACCTAGGGCATTTAGGATTAGACATGGTTTAAGAAATCAGAATAGGATAGATAACCTTAAAAATCAGATTTTGTGAGAATGTGATGTTGTTTGCACGAATATAATGAATGTAGCAGGTTTAGGAGTTGAAAATCGAGTGGATTTTGACTTGAAATCGTTGATTTGAAGCAATAGAGAGATTTGGAGAAGAGAGGGGCGTACGACAACAAGAGGTGTTTTAGTTTGGGTTTTGAGAAAATAAGAAATTTTAAGGATTTAAGCCTAAAACCCGACGTGTGTATCGATGCATAGCAGAGTGCATCGATGCACATTCAAGGAATGCATCGATGCACCTTCATGGTGTATCGATGCATATTCAAAGGATGCATCAGTACACTCTTTAGTGTATCGATGCATGTTGCACAAAAATGTCAAAAATCTATTTTAAACACTTAAAATGCTAAATTAATTAGCTCTAGGGGTATAGACAACTCAAAGATAAAAAATTAACAATGTTCAATCAAATAAAACTATCCTTAAATTTTAATTGAACATACAATTAATTTTCACTAAAGATCATAAACTCCTCCTAACTATTAGCAAAGAATGCAATTAAAAGTGTTATTTTTATAAGCATTTTTCATTTCTAAAAAGTGCTAAAATTATTTTAAACACTAAGTGAAGATAGGTCAGTTAAACCTAATTCTCTCATAAGTGTCCAAAATCTTTCTTTATCTAAAGGTTTTGTAAAAATATCCGCTAATTAGTGCAAAGTATCAAAAAATTCTATAACTGCATCTTCTTTAGCGACGTGATCTTTAATGAAATGATGTCTAATTTCAATGTGCTTAGTTCTAGAGTATTGGATGAGAATTTTAGTGAGACAAATCGCACTAGTATTGTCACACTTGATAGATATGGTACTAACTTCAATTCCTTAATCTAAAAGTTGTTGTTTCATCCATAAAACTTGTGCACAACAACTACCGGCTGAAATGTATTCCGCTTCAGTGGTAGATAATGCAACACAATTTTGTTTATTTGAAAACCATGAAATCAACATATTTCCTAGGAATTGACAAGTATCGGAGGTGCTTTTCCTATCTATTTTGCATCCTCCATAATTCGCATCAGAGAAGGCATGCAAACTAAAGCTAGAGTGTCTAGGATACCAAAGTCCTAAACTAGGAGTGTCCTTAAGGTATCTAAAGATTCTCTTAACGGCTAGTAAATGTGATTCCTTAGGGCATGATTGAAACCTAGCACATAAGCAAACACTAAACATAAAGTCCAGTCTACTTGCGGTTAGATAAAGCAAAGAGCCAATCATTGACCTATATAATTTAACATCCACACATTTACCTCCTTCATCTTTTTCAAGCTTTGTTGATGAGCTCATTGGAGTGGCATGAGGTTTCCCATTTTCCAATCCAAATTTCTTGAGCATATGCTTGACGTATTTTACTTGATTGATGAAGATGCCATCTTTTATTTTCTTGATTTGGAGTCCCAAGAAAAATGAGAGCTCCCCCATCATGCTCATCTCGAATTCACTCTGCATTAACTTAGAAAAATCTTGGAAAAGAGCATCATAAGTAGAACCAAATATTATATCATCAACATAAATTTGAACTACTAATAAATCTTTACCTTTATGCTTTAAAAACAATGTAGTGTCAACATTCCATTTTGAAAAACCTTTTTAAATTAAAAAATTTGACAATCTTTCTTACCAAGCTCTAGGAGCTTGTTTTAAACCATAAAGCGCTTTTGTCAATTTAAAAACATGATCTGAAAATTTTGAATCTTCAAAACCTGGAGGTTGTTCCACGTACACTTCTTCTTTTATAAAACCATTTAAAATGCACTTTTAACATCCATTTGATATAATTTAAATTCATGAAAGCATGCAAATGCCAATAACATTCTTATTACTTCCATCCTAGATACGAGATCGTATGTTTCATCATAGTCTATGCCCTCTTCTTGAGTATAGCCTTGAGCAACAAGTCTTTCCTTGTTTCTCACTATATTACCACTTTCATCAAGCTTATTCATAAATACCCATCTAGTACCTACAATAGATTTATTACTAAGCCTTTTAACTAATGCCCATACTTTACTTCTCTCAAATTGATTTAATTATTTTTGCATAGCCATAATCTATTTTTCATCATCTAATACTTCTTTGATATTCTTAGGCTCTATGCATAAAATAAATGCAACATAATTACATATATTTCTAAGAGAAGATCGAGTTGTTACCCCTTTGGATGGATCACCTATAATTTCACCATCCTTGACATAGTTGTATTCTCTTGGGTAAGAGACTTCCCTTTCTTCAATGGTTGGATTCTCGAGAATATCACGAGTTTCCGTATCTTTCATTTCTTCCTTTGATGATGATTCTCCAACGTCATGTCTAACGTCATTTGCGTTTACAATGCCTACATCATCATTCATACAAGAATCATTCCTCGGAAGGGGATTATCATCGAAAACAACATGTATTGACTCTTCTACCACTAAATTTCTTTTACTAAATACCGATAAGCTTTAGAATTTAAGGAATAACCCAGAAAAATTCTTCATCACTTTTAGCATCAAATTTGCCAAGATTTTCTTTACCGTTGTTTACAACAAAACATTTACATCCAAAAAGATAAAAATAACTAATGTTAGGCTTTTTATTTTTGAAAAGTTCATATGGAGTTTTCTTTAAAATTGGCATAATCATTAGTTGATTAATAACATAACAAGCGGTATTTGTGGCTTCCGCCCAAAAATATTTTGGCAAATTGTTTTTACAAAGCATGGTTCTAACCATTTCTTCTAAAGTTCGATTTTTCCTCTCAACAAGTCCATTTTGTTGAGGGGTTATAGGTGATGAAAAATTATGGCTAATACTATTAGAATTACAAAAACCAGTAAATCCAAGATTTTCAAATTCAGTACCATGATCACTCCTAACACTAGTTATGGAGTAACCTTTTTTCGTTTTGGATTACTTTTAAAACATAATGAATTTTTCTAATGCTTCATCTTTAATACTTAAAAATAGAACCCAAGTATATCTAGAATAGTCATCTACCAATACAAAGCAATATTGTTTTCCACCCAAGCTAACAGTCCTAATTGGCCCAAAAAGATCTATTGGGATCAATTGTAATATTCTACTAGTTGATACATCATTAATGGACTTAAAGGAAGCTCTTCTATGTTTTCCTTTAGCACATGCATCACATATTTTTTCATTATCAAATTTTAGCTTTGACAACCCTCTTACTAAATCTCTTTGAATTAGTCTTTGTAAAATACGCATGCTAGTATGTCCTAGTCTCCTATGTCATAACCAACTATCATGTTCATCCTTAGCAACTAGGCACAAGTTAGTCATATTTATTATATTTAAATGCACCATGTAAATGTTTCCTATTCTATGACCAACAAGCATAATCCGATTAGATGCAATGTCAATGACTTTACAACCATTAGTTTCAAACATTACATTGTATCCCTTATCGCATAATTGACTAATACTCAATAGATTATGCTTTAATCCATTCACATATAACACATTTTTAATTTGTATGGAAGATGTATTACCTATAGTACATATACCTTGAATGTGACCTTTTGAATTATCACCAAAAAGTCACATCTCCTCTATTTTTGTCGTTTAGCTCTATGAACCGGCTCTTGTCTCTGGTCATGTGTCTTAAGCATCCAGTATCAAGGTACCACGAGTTTGAATTTATTTCCCGTGCCTTGTAGCAATGCTCCTTTTCCTGAGAGCTTTCCCCGATGACCATCAAGCAGAAGTTTGCTACTTCTTGTTCCTCTTCATGGAACCTTCATCATCGCTCCATGTAGCCACGTGAAACTTGTGTTTTTTCTTCGATTGACCCTTATTCTTCAATTGTGTACAATCGTATTTGACATGACCTGACTTTTTGTACTCGTAGCAAATAATAGGGTATTTCTCATTCGGTTCATTTTTTAAGCCTTCATTTCATTTGAATTTTCTTCCTTCTGTTGGGCTTCATTAATTTTCTGAACCGTTTGGCAAATAATTCTATTTCCTCGTCATCGTCATCTTTATTCGAATCACTCTCATCTTTTGTGGATTTGAGAGCAACTCTCACACTCTTCTTTTTCTCATTCTCCTTCTTTTTATCGTTAATCTTCTCGAAGTCTACCTTATCTTAAAGCATCATTTCATGAGTGAGGAGAGAACCAATTAACTCTTTGAGAGTTAAAGACTTTAAGTTTTTAGCCTGGATGATTGTCGTTTTCTTTGATTGCCAAGCTTTTGGAAGAGAGTAAACTAACTTCATCACAAGCTTCTCGTTTGGAATGATCTCTCCATATGATTTGAGACCATTAACAATCGTGGAAAATCTATCCGTCATAGCTTTGATATCTTCATCCGATTTCATCCTGAAATTTTCATAGCTATGAGTTAGAAGACTAATTTTAGATTCTTTTACCTCGTCTGTGCCTTCATGAGTGACTTATATTTTATCCTATATCTCCTTGGTGGTTGTACAATATGAAACACTTTCATATTCAACTGGTTCAAGAGCACAAAAAATAATATGGATAGCCTTATAGTTGAGCTGGAACATTCTTGTCTCTACTTCACTCCACAATCTTGAATGAGTGGAAGGAATGAAGTATCTGTCTTCTATGATATTCCATGCTCCCATATCATTTTCTTGAATGAAGTATCTCATTATATTCTTCCAATAAGCATAATTAGCTCCATTGAAGAAATGAGGTTTGTTGACAGACATTGAATCAAGACCAAGGTCAAAGTTTGAAGTGGATGCCATTGATGACTTGAATATCAATATAGCTCTTCCCGAATTGACTCAAGAGGCGATTAAACCTTCAAATGAGTTAGGCTATGATACCAATTGTTGAGTTAATCGATCGAAGAAATAACCAAGATGGAGTGAATTGACAATTAAAATTTTTTGGTGGAAGCTTTTGCAGAAAATAGAAAATAATTGCACAATGATTTAGAGTGGTTTGACTTTCTCAACCAAAGTCTACGTCCACTACCTTAGCTATCTACACTAAGGATTTTCCAATAAATTCACTAATTTGTTCTTTCTTTTCACGATAAAGAGTAACCTTACAACTCCCTCAAGAATTATACCCCAAATTCTTGAGAACACTCTCTCCCAAAGAGAAATACACAAATTTGCAAACTTACAGAAAAATCTCACAAAGTAAGATGTTTGCACAATTCTAGAACAAATAAAGAACACTAAAAATGAATACAATTGAGCACAATAAGTGTTCTTGAAAGCAAAATGAATATTGAATGAAAATTTGGCTTGAAGTACTCAAACTTGAGGTTTGATGCTTTCTATTTGATTCTCTAGCTTTTCTTCTTGATTGTTGTTGATCAGTGGCTCCTAAGTTTATTTAAATACACCTTGAATCACTTTTGAATGTTGGGGATCATTGATGAAGTCAATAGAGCCGTTATTGTGTGAAAATAATTAAATAAAACAGTTGGGAGTGTGTGTGCATCAGTACACCATCAGGGTGCATCGGTACACTATGTGTAAAATTCAAATATTTCGACTGTTATAAGGCTTAGTGCATCAGTGCACTAGGGGTGCATTGGTATACTAATTACATTCGATGTTTCAAAAGAACCAGGAGTGCATCGATGCATGGTTTGTGCATCGGTACATAAAATGCATTCGATGTTTCATTAAATTCAAGATTGCATCGATGCATGGCTGTGCATCGGTACACAAAATGCATTCGAAATAGAGAGTGCATTAATACATCACGGAATGCATCGGTACATCCCTTCATAATATTGATTTTTGGCTCGATTAAGTTTCGAAATACTTTGTAAAAACTGTTTCAAAATATTTTAAGTTTTAAACACAATTTTACACTTTAGTAAGGATTGAAATTGACCTTAGAAAAACGTGGAGTAATATTTATATATTCGATTAATTTCATCGAATATATTTTGAAAAAGATTGTAAAATCTTAAAATTCATTTATACTTAATTTGTTATATCGAAACATCAAAATGTTTTCAACATCATATCTCGTCGCTCGAACTCACTCCGAAAGAAGAACGAGACATTCGATAACGAGGAATGACACTTAGAGATTCGCATCAGCGGATTATTATATATTTACAACAATCTGGGCTGTATCCAATCACATTTCTACCTAATTTTAAGGTGAACCTGACATTGATTTGGGCTCTAAAACACATACTTTCCATTTTTCGCGTGGTGAAGCGACGATTATGTTCCGGTTAATGGTGTGACATCAGTGAGGCACAATGATTTCAACCGATTCGCTATTGTTCAGACAGTTTTGGGAAAGATTTTACCGCCAGAGATCTTAGAAGGGTACCAGATACAAATAACTTGGTTAGAGTTCGAATTTAATGTGATTAACGACTCTACCGAGAAAGAGGTTATATTTTCATCCCAAACGTATCTTCTCTAATTGATTGCAGGATATCGTTATCGGATAAATCCAGTAATTTTGCGCACATTCAGTATCTTTCGATATTAAATAATTTTACTTAATGTCGCAATACTAGTTGGGGCTCGACCATTTTTTGCATTTTTATACTGGGACTCTACAAGGCTACAATCGTCGAAAGAGGTCAAAAAGTTGATGTTTCCAGTTGTATAGTCTTGCTACAGTCTTAGGCATTGAACCAATCCTTTTTTTATACTAATTACATCATCCGCTGTTGAGTTTCCTTTGGCTACAAGGTAATTTTTTAGTTTTATTTTTTTGGTAAATTTTGAAATTTATTTTTAACTTTTTTAAATTTTTTATTATATTATTTAGGTGAAAACATAAAATTATCGAGACCAAGTTGTCGGGTGCAAATAAAAATGATATACGAATGAAGATCGATATCGACGGTTGACATGTGGTAAATATTATTTTAGTAATTACTTATTTTTTTATTTATACTAACTTTTATAATTAATGTTTATAGTTTTCTTGGATTCTGTATTGTGACGATGAGATCCGGAGTTGTGGTGTGCCATTTCGTCTTTGTTACACTTTGCAATTGTTGAGATGAACGCCGCAGATAGAGTGTTTTAACAGCTTGAATCTCATCAACCAAATCCTACGTAAATATTTGATATGGACACGCTCCATAGAATTGATACGCGTGGGAAGCATAAAGAGAATTAGTCGAGGAAGCATGTTGTATACATTCAACAACGGAGGGTGATATTTATCTGTCCCTATACATTTCGAAATTACAACTACTGACTTTGATTTTGACATTTCTCTGTACCTATGAAATTATGAAGTAAATGAGAAATCATATTTAACAACACCGGAAGAGAGGGAATAGAGGGAAGAAATGAAGGCCAAGTTCGCAAAGGGCAAAAAAGTGTCACAATCGACATATTCGTCTTCTGTAGAGCATTTTGCATCTCATACCAATTATTGGTTTTATCCTCCATATCACGCTTCAATGGAGAGTCAACTGAATTGGGTTGGAAGTTCATGGGATGCAATGCAAATCACTCAAACATCTTCAACAGAACATGTGGGTGAGGGTGAATTGGATCATATTATATATGGTTAACAAGGTACTGATTTCGGTTGCAAAGTTAAGTCAATAACAACAATGACAGCATCAAATACCTTAAGTACTCCATCATTGTATTTCGAAGGTGGATCTCAAAGTGGAGTGATGTTTAGTACACCTCCTGTTGAAAAAAAAATGAAGAAGAAGACAATCAAAGTGGATGAACACGAAGTATTCGACAAACCCAACTCCAATATCATTCGACCACTCCTTCTGCATCGTCAAGAATTACGAAAATATAAATAAATATTATTATGTATTGTCTTAATTTTTAATAACTTTTATTATTATTATTTTGTAATAAACTTATTTTATATGCACTAAACAATTTTTAAAAGTATTCTTTTAATTTAAATTTGACAAAACTCATCACGTCGAAGTGACGAGTTTCAACGGTTAAATTTTTTAAAATTCAAAAAGTGCCCATTGTCCAACGATGCATTTTTTAGATTAAATTCTAAGGTAACTCATCATCTGGATGTGACGATTCCCAATGTTTTTTTTTTATTTTTTTACAAATTATTTACTAAATTTTAAAAAAGTTACTACCCGTAAGACTTGTCACGTGACGAGTCTCATGAAAAATAATATAATATTGACCCATGTGGGACCACTGACTTGGGACAATAAAAAATATTTCTTGAGCAAACTCAGACGAGTTTATCCTTCATTGTAGCAATTGCCGCAAAATAAATTCTTAAGTGGCATATTGAGCCAATTAATTTCTCTCTGGTCTAATGGGCCAAAAAACCGTGTTTCTTTAGCCCATACTTTTCAACTCCATTGAGGCCCAATAGTTCTCAAAATACAGTTCATGTGTGATACTCGTTTCAATCTTTTTACCTCCATCTTGGCATGAAACATGGTTTTCTCCTTTTCTCTGACCAAAAAATTCGAATTGGGTTCTTTTGAATAAAGAAGAATGAAATCAATGGCTTTTAGCTGTATCCATTCAAGAAGTTATCCGTTATCCGATTTGCCCAAAATCAAGGTTGATAAATTGAAATTCCAAGCTATCATTTTTTCCAGGCTGCCATCTTGAGTTTACCCAATATTTCTATTGAAAAAGGCTGAAATTTTTGTTTTTCAGTTTAAAAGAAACGAAGTGACTTTTTCATTGGTTCCTGGGTTGTCAATTTGCAGAATTCCCTGCGGTAAATGTTCCCAGAAGATGGTTGAGCAATCACTGAGCATTTCCAGAGCTGCCGAGAAGTAGGTTTTATTTAAAAAATTGAAATCAATATATCAAAATATTGAATATTAATATTTAAATTAGAAGCCCAAACTTATAAAATTTTCAGTATGCAGGAAACCAGTGAAGAAGGTGGGGAAGAACGAGCATCACTTGTGGAAGAAAAGAGATTCAGCTGGCTCTAGACAAAAGGCACTCAATCTTGTTAGAATTGTAAGTTTAATTTTCTCTTCTTTGACTTCTGTTTTTTAGCTCTACTATATATTCTAGAATCTCAAGATAGAGCTATGCACTGATTGTATTTGTAAAATAAGCAGATTTCTCAACTTCCCGATGAAAAGGAGATTGTTTATGGAGCATTGGACAAATGGGTAGCTTGGGAGATCGAGTTTCCATTGATTGCAGCTGCCAAGGCTTTACGAATTTTGAGGAAGAGGAGCCAATGGCTGCGTGTTATTCAAGTATGTTGGTATCACTGCTTTGTGAAGCTTTATTTGTTCAGTAATTTTCCATTACCTTCTAGTTTGTTTGGTGGTTCAAAGCTAAAAATGTGGAGCCTTTGTTATATATTTGGTCATGTACACATTAATGCTGAATGATCATTTGGTGTGCTTCTACTTATCAACCTGTTAGTTCATGATGCTGTTTTATTTACATTGTAATTGCTGCTTCGGTTATGTTCACTAGTGGACTCACTGATACTCAGGTGGCGAAGTGGATGTTGAGCAAAGGCCAAGGAGCTACGATGGGAACATATGATGCCCTTCTACTTGCATTTGATATGGATAGCAGAGTGGATGAGGCTGAATCATTGTGGAACATGATTTTGCATACACACACCCGTTCTATCTCAAAGCAATTGTTTTCTAGGATGATCTCTTTATTTGATCATCATGACATGCATGATAAGATAATAGAGGTATGCCATACAAAACCAGTTCTGCTAACTGTTCTTGAGAATTCATACCAAATAAATCAAAACTATGTTGGTTCTAAGTTATTAGTGTTCATTGCAAAGGTATTTGCAGACATGGAGGAATTACGTGTCAGACCAGATGAAAACTCAATCAGGAAAGTAGCCCGTGCTTTTAAGAAACTTGGCCAAGAAGACAAGCAGAAGTTGGTTCTTAGACGATACGTGAGTAAATGGAAGTTCATCCACTTTAATGGTGAACGGGTTAGAGTCAAAAGATATACATCAGATGAAGATTGACGTTCAAGTGAGTGAATGCCATTCTCTTGGCATCAATGACATAATTCAAGCTTGTGTCTACTCTGTTGGACCTTGCCAATCAGGAATGTGGAACTATGGTTGCAGCAACAAGGCACCTTATTCGCTTCCCTCAGATAGAAGTGCCAAGTTTAATATTATTTGAATGGTTCATTTCTGGTGGGTTGTTCCCTGTATATAACCTTGCTTGTATGTTAAATCCTCTTAAAATTATCTGGGGATATATACAGATGGAGAGCCAAAAAGTGTTTTAGCTGTTATTCTAGGACATTGTTCCTTCTTTTGAGATCTTTTTCCTCGTAAGAATGTTATGTCTTAATATCATCAATGATTCATTTGAAATATATAGTATTAGAATGGGTTTCTCCACTATTTTGATTTCTGGAGCAATTAGATACTCTTTGAATGGCTTCATCTCCATGTTCCAAGAATGATATACAATGAACATATAACTGCTATAGCCGCCTGCAATGTCAGTGTGCAAATGGTCGACGATGGTGTCAAAGGTAAGCCATTATGGTCAGGGACTCCTGGTGGCGGTTCGACCTGAAATATATACTTCACTGCTGCATCTGGATGAATGAATACCATAACAAGAAAAATACTAGTACTTATTTAGAATTAGAAATGCATTAGAGATTCGAACTGTCCAAAGATGCTGCAACCGATCCCTTGCTTGAAGTCTTCCCAACTCGACATCCAGAGTTTTAATTAAGTTGTTCAGAAGACAGATCAATAAACGCAAGAAAACAACATTTAGCTTAAATTCATGTGATTATTATATGCTAAACATTTGGCTTAATTGAGTTGTTCAGAAGACAGACCCCTTTCTTTTCTTTCAAATTTATATCCAACTTATTTAGAATTTGGATTATTTCATATCAACTTAATTCAAATTGGATTTCAACATTGTACTCAGTTTTTCTTCTCTTCCAATTATTAAAGGCTACCCATTCATATTCCTATCCTCGATTGATCAACGATGAGAGCATTTAGAAAAACTCTGTAAAACCGAGGGCGAAGGTCAACATCGAGCCAGCTAGAACAATACTGATGAGTAAGCACCAGTGCATTGCCTGAAAGACTTGTGTTACTCGACTTGACTTGGTCTCTAGTACCCACTCAACATTCATGACTTGTTTTCCTGTGACTCAGGTACTGCATTTAATGAATTTTGTTGAAAATTGAAGACGATCAAAAGTAAACCCAAAATTAAATAGGGAAGCCGAAATGTACTTAGACATATTTATACGAACCGGACCACAACCAAGTCCATGGAGTTAGTGTAATTGGCATGTGCTTAGGTTTCCGTTTTTCTTCAGTGAACCAACTTGATGATGAGACGTTGAGATTTTTGGAAATTGTCTTCCAAACCATACATCAAAATATACAGATTTGAACTGATCTTAGATATCAATATCATTAATTTTATCCAAATTCTATTGACAAACAGCGTCTATAAAAATTTGGCTGAAAGAGAATTTGGATTCAATCACCAGAATCTTTCCCTCTTACTTGAATGATCGAACGTGTAAAAGAAACGTGAATGAAGAAAAAGCCAATGAAACGACTTAATTCGAGTTGAAGGATGCGCACATCACAACAGAAATGTGAACGAAAAAAAGAGCAATGGAACAACTTAATTGTTGTTGATGTGCCCATCATTATTCACCGGCGCTGATATACTATTGATTAGGCCAGTAATTAACATTGACTGATGGGGATATATTAGGGCCATGACTGCAATAATATCTCCATTTTAGCAATCTATCAGCATCATCACTAAAAGGGTTTAGGTCCTTTAGAAAAAGGTAAAAGCTTCGATCTAATGTATTGATGGAAATTAATCCATCAATAACAGTGACCAGCGTCATTTTTCTGTCAAATAAATTATCTTTAATTTCAAGAAATAATATAGGTAGAATAGTAAGAAGAATGGTCGATCCACAAGTACTCTGAAAATATCTGTTTCTAATTTGATTTGATTCTAACCAAGAAACTTATAAAAACAAATGATAAAAAGGAGTTTTGGAATAATCAATTAAACTAAAATTAAAAAACTAAAGCGATAAAAGTAAATTGTAGAAAAGATAATCAATGAAAGATGACCTCCAGCTTTGCTTTGCCTCAATCATGTCTCGATCACTGAAATATATTTTACCTTAAATACTTTCTGGTTACAGGTTACATTTAGGGATGGGCATGGGTCGGGTTTTGGCCGAAACCTGAGCCGACCCAAAAATTTTATATCCTTCACCCGACCCGACTCGAAAAATATATACCCTACAC
Organism: Hibiscus syriacus; assembly: GCF_006381635.1. Taxonomy (NCBI): domain Eukaryota; kingdom Viridiplantae; phylum Streptophyta; class Magnoliopsida; order Malvales; family Malvaceae; genus Hibiscus; species Hibiscus syriacus. Next base: position 88,815 of record NW_024061890.1, read on the forward strand.
CCGACCCGAACCCGACTTTTTGAGATAAAATCCGAACCCGACCCAACCCGAAATAATAAAAATATTATTTTATTGAATAAAACGGTGATTTAAATGAAAAAAATAATATATAAAGGGGTATTATTGTAATTATTGTTAAATATATAAGGTAAAATTATATTTTTTCGGGTCGGGTATTTTTACCCTAAATTCGAATCTGACCCGACCCAAACATCACCTTTAAAAAACCCGACCTGAACTCGAATTTTTTTGAAAAAATCTCGTTCCGACCCGACCCGAGTCCCATGCCCATCCCTAGTTACAGTCTAAAAGGTTCCCTTGTAGCTTACTCTTCCCTTTGATGAACTAATATTCCAAAGTCAATCCTTGGAATGCAACCCTTGTTAACGCCGGTACTGATTTAGAAATTGGAAGAGTCCGTGATCAGATTATGGTGTCTCAATGACAATTGAACCCAACATGATTTCCCTTAACGGACCGCTACTAAGTTTGTTCCTAGGGAATTGAACTTGCTACAAGTCGATTTTCCTCCTCAACTGTAGATCGTAACGTCAATCAAGCCAATGTGCACTCCTTGGATTGAAGATGTCAAGATGTTGAAGAAAGGCCGATTGCTTTCCTTTGTTTGCCGAAAATTCAAGAAAATAATCTAAGGAAATTACGTACTTTTTTCGATTCTCACAAGAGGATTAAGTCGTACCTTTAGCCTTTGGCTTATTGAAAAAATTAGCGAAGCATGATAGAAATCATGCTTGGCATTAAAAGAAAAATAAAGAAATTAAAAAGAAAAGAAAGAAAAGAAAAGAAAGCTTTATTCAACTAAAGAAAACAAAGAACAAAGTAGTTCGAGATATGAGAGATGTCTTATGGCTTACCCCAATGGGGTATTTATATTCTCCTAAAAATATAGAAATATCAAGATATAACTCTTGAATTATACAAGAAAAATAACTCCTAAAAAATAACTCCTAATAAATAGGAAATGATTCCTAATAATAATTCTTAAAAGAAAAGAGATAGTTCTAAATGGTAATTCCTAAAAAAATAATTATAATTTGAATTTGAAGTTAATTGTCCGTTTTTCAGGAAGGCTGATTGGACCTTCTGGAAGACGCCTATTGGATCTTCTATCAATCAATACATCAAAATCACAAGTTGTCATCCTCTATTACACAATAATTCAAAGAAATCCAATCGAATCAAGACCATAGCAAATATCAAAAATCAAAGAACAATAAGCAAAAGGAATAACTAAAAGCAAGTTTAAGCAAAGCATGACATTCCAATAATCCGTTAATATCAATGGAACTAAAAGCAAGTTTAAGCAAAGCATGGCATTCCAATAATCCGTTAATATCAATGGAACAAAATTTACTGCCTCCCCATGGTTCACTCATGCCGCTCAATGTTTAAGGTAAAAGAATCGCTCAAGTCGAAACTAATCAAAGCATTACCATAGGATTATAAACAAATCTAATCTCCACTAGTAAATATGAACATAATGCAAAAGTCATCATTCCATAAATTTATTCAAAGGAAGCATAAGAAATCAACACTTTATTTCCCGATTTTTTCTTTTTTCGAATATATCTTTCACTGTTCGAACCAAATTGTACTCCTTTTTTTGTTATAACAATTTTGAATCTTTCTCTTCCTTTTTTTGAAATTCTTTTATTTATTCTTTTGTATATATATTTTTGAAACAATCTTACTCTGTCCTGAAAAGGGTGACAAAAGGGGATAAAAATAAATCAGCTCGGGTTAATAATGTGGTAATAAAAAAAAGGATATAAGGCTCAAAATTGGTTTACTGAGGGAAAATAAAGGGTAGATAATTTATTTTGGGAAAGAAAGTGGTTAAATCCTAAGTGTCCCTATCATACTAAAGCATCATATTCAAGCATATAGCCTCAAAAAGTATTATGTTGTAAGTTCTAGAATTCTAAGAACTTGTTCGACACACTCCATGAAACAAAGAGCAAGAAGAAAATCATATGCTCAATTGGCTCAAAACTCACATGAAAGGTTATATGTGTACTAAATCAAGCTTCAATTTAATTAACAAATGTATGGAAAGTCAAGTAAATTTTTATAGAAAATCAATTAATCGTAACAATTACTATAATGCTCCTAAATTCCAAACAATACAAGGTCACAATTCTCAAGGAAATTAGAGAACAAAGAGAAATATCAGATAGGCAACAAGAAATCTCAACACATCAATATAAAAAAACTTAATTTCAATCAATCGAATAAGCAAGGCAAAAATTTGATGTAATTTTACCCCATCACTTAAGTCATTTTGTCCAAAAAAAGTAAATAAAAGCACAAGAGAGGTGATAGAAATACTCTCCGTTCTAATGATGGCTACAGCCGCGTTGAGATGATCCCAGGCGAAGGTAGGAGAGGATCTCGGCGAGATTGGTCTCGATGGAATTAAGTGGACCATGCACTCTGTGAACTTGAGTGTGCACATCAGACTGCCTCTTCCGGTGCTGGTTGTGGCATAGTCCTCCAAAGAAATAACTAGGATCCGTGACGTTTATCACGAATCCCATAGCATAATTAAATTCAGACACAAATATTCGAAAGTGATGTCCTAACAAACAGAATGAAATAACAGCGAGAGAATCGACACTAGCAACATGGTTCGACAGGAATGTAAATGTGGCATAAAACTCAAATACCAACTCATAAAAAGTACCACATTTAATGTTAGAATAAAGTGTCCAACAAATAGCATCAAAATAGTTCATAACCGAATTACGTAAATATAAAACGTTTCAAGCTCAGACCAGGATAAACTTATAAACTTGGAATTTTTTATGGCGGATGCTATTGAAATGAATAAGCTTATTGTCATTGAATTGAACATAGCCTTACAATTCTTCCTCGATTAGAACCGCGTAAGTGCGACCATGTCGATAGCGTTCGACATTATCTACGTTATCAGGTGTATCATTTTCATGCATGGATGGTTCAGCCGAACTTGCCGCAAAAGATGGTGAAGATAGGTATTACTCGGAGTATCAGCACGAAGGGGAAACATGCATGGCCAATTGAGATGGTTGTGCTTCGGTTGGAAAATCGACTTCAAAGTCTCTGAAAAACCATAAATGGGGTGATACATTAATAAAGGTACGAGTTCAGAATTTACCTCATTGTGTTCCTCAGGTGCTGCCAAGTGAGCGATGAAGGGTGGTGCATCGTCGGACATGAAATATGAGTATGAACCCGACAACATTGAGTAGAAAGTATGTGACCGGTCGACGAGTGACGGTTCTGGCAAAGTCCGGATGGATTGACAGTTCCGTGAGGTTAGACCACGTATTCAGCCATAGATGATTAGTTATCCGGCATAACATGAATCGGTTCATCTGAGGGAGATGAAGGCACGCGAGGGTGTTGTGCATGACGACCACCCCGACGAGTAGGAGCGGGAGCAGGTGCTAGCGGCTATGATGAGGAATCGAAATTGCTTGGTAGTTGGACGAACGCCGGCTCTACATGACGAAGATGACTGCCCCTGAATGTAACTGGCGGCTACAATGGAGCGTTTGTTTGGTTCCTCGTTCTCACCATTTTTGCATAAGGAAGATGAAGATGAAGAATATGAGTGACGACATAAAGATTGGCGAGGCCATCGTTGGTGGAGAGTCAATCAGAGTAGGGGTGGTGGCGCGAGGAAATCATCAAGGTGATGGAGTTTTGATGTTGCCGTGAAATGTTGGCTGGCATAAATAGGTAGGTCAAACGAATGGAAGGGAGAATTTAAGGCAATTAAGGGGAAAGAGTTATAATAATTGAGGTCTAATTGGATTTACAAAAAATAAACATGTGGACCCTCATGAAAAATTCCAAAGCTCATCAGTTAAGGTGGCCGGCCGGTCTTAGGGTCGGAGAATGTTGGATTTATGGGGGGAATATGGGATGTCGGTGGGAATGAAACAAAAAGGGTGAAAAAGGGTATGCTATTGTGTGTCGGCTCCCATGGCCTTTGCTATCTGCGTCTATTAGTGAAACGATGCACATGGGGAGAATAAATTCACTCCCCCGGTGCAGCTTGATTGACCCCACTGCTGGGAAAGAAATTTACACCATAGCCGAATCAAAACACTGCTTCAACTTCAATAAAATTCGAATTGAATTATCGAGGTACCTGTTAAAGTTAAAGTTAAAGTTAAAGTTAAAGTTAAAGTTAAAGTTAAAGTTAAAGTTAAAGTTAAAGTTAAAGTTAAAGTTAAAGTTAAAGTTAAAGTTAAAGTTAAAGTTAAAGTTAAAGTTAAAGTTAAAATTAAAATTAAAATTAAAATTAAAATATGCTAAATGGTAAGCTAAATTAAGAACAAAAATTAAAATTTGAAAGTAAATGTAAGAAACCAAATTAAAATGGGTTGCCTCCCACTAAGCCTATTTTTAACGTCGTTAGCTCGACGACCTATTTTCAGACAACATGTTCTTCAATTTAATTTTTTCGATCAACCCAATTGGAGCTTTCTCGTAGTACGATTTTAATCTTTGACTGTTAACTTTAAATCGACCTCCCGAGTCGTCTTTAATTTCCATCGCACCATGAGAGAATATTTGAGTTAACGTGAAAGGTCCGAGCCACTTTGATCTAAGCTTGCATGCAAAAAGTTTATGTTTAGAATTAAATAACAAAACTTTTTCCCGATAATGAATTCTTTAAAAGAAATTCTACGATCGTGGAATTATTTTGTTTTTTCTTTATATATCCTAGCATTACCGTAAGCGATTCTTCAAATTTCTTCAAGTTCTTATATATCAAATTTTCGCACTTCACCAATTGCTTCCATCTCCATGTTACATTGTTTAACCACCCAATATGTTTGATTTTCTAGTTCAACCGGTAAATGGCATGGTTTACTGAAAATAAGGCGATACTGAGACATTCCAATGTAACCTTTGTAAGCGGTTCGGTAGGCCCATAATGCATTGAAAAGCTTAAGCCAATTCTTTCGACCTGGCTTGACGATTTTCTAAAAAATGCCTTGATTTTATGGTTCAATACTTCTGCTTGCCCATTTGTTTGTGGATGGTAAGATGTGACAATTCCTTGAGTTACACCAAATTTCTTCATAAGCGAGTCAATTAACCGATGGATGAAGTGAGTTCCTCGATCATTTATTATTGCCCGTGGTGTGTCAAACCTAGAAAATATAAAATTTTTCAAGAAATTAACCGTAGTTCTGACATCATTATTTCGGGTAGCCTTAGCTTCAACCTATTTAGAAACATAAACAACAACAAGAATAATATATGTATTTCCAAATGAAGAAGTAAATAGACCTATATAATCGATTTCCCACACATAAAAATTTCACAAATTTGGATCGGATTGAGAGGCATTTCATTTCTTCGTCTTAGATTACCTACACATTGACATTTTTTACACGTTTTACAAAACAAAGAAACGTCACGAAAAATATTAGGCCAAAAGAAACCACATTCTAAAATTTTATGGGTAGTATGTTTTAGTCCAAAATGTCCACCACAAGAATAAGAATGACATAAATTCAAGATCGAGTTTACCTCAATTTCGATGATGCATTGCCAAATTAACTGATCAGAACAATGCTTCCAAAGATAAGGATCGTCCCAAATGTAAAATCAAGATTCTCCCTTGATTCGATTAATTTTTATCTAGGCAAATATAATGGTAACTCACATTTGGCTAAATAATTTACCATATCTGCAAACCAAGGGGTTACCTTCTGTGCTAACATCAGATTTTCTTTGGGAAATACTTCTTGAATTAGTGGATTTGACATGGAGAGGGGAATATGACTCAAATGATCAACTACCAAATTCTCACATCCTTTTTTATCTTTAATCTCTAAATTAAATTCTTGGAGAAGTAAAATCCATCACATAAGTCCTGCATGATCAGAGAAAACAACAATTTTAATTCCCAGCAAATACGATCTAAATTTTTCTAAAGCAAATAATTATTTTTTAGTTGTAGAATAATTTTTCTGCGTCGCATCTAAAGTTCGAGACACATAAGCTATGACGTGCAACACTTTGCCGACCTTTTGACTAAGAATCGCGCCAACTCTTGTATTCGATGCATCACACATAAGCTCAAAAGGATAGTCCCAATTTGGTGGTTGTACAATCAAAGATGATGTAAGTTTTGCTTTTAAAATATTAAACGACTCCTCGCATTTCTGATTAAAAAAAAAAAAACTTGATCTTTTTGTAGTAAATTGCATAAAGTTTGCGCTATCTTTGAGAAATATTTGATAAATATGCGGTAAAAACTTGCATGAGCAAGAAAAGAACGAACTTTCCTTACCGTTGTGGGGTAAGGGAGTGAGCATATAATATCGGTCTTTGCTTTATTGACCGCAATTCCATTTAAAGAAACAATATGTCTTGGAATCAATCCTTTATCTACCATAGGATGACATATTTCATAATTTAAAACATGATTAAATTCTAGGTATTGTTTAAGCACATTAGTTAATTTCAAAATGCATTCATTAAAAGAATTACCGTACATAGTGAAATCGTCCATGAAGACTTTAATACTTTTTCAGTGTAATATGAGAAAATGTTGAGCATGCATATTTGGAATGTAGCAGATGCATTGTATAATCCGAAAGGCATACGAAGGTAAGCAAATATGTCGAAGGGACAAGTGAATTTTGTCTTTTCCTGATCTTATGGCGCTACTAGGATATGAAAGAAACCTAAAAATCCATCATGACAACAATAATGAGTTTTACCAGCTAATATTTCTATCATTTGATCTATAAAGGGAAGATGAAAATGGTCTTTTCGAGTTAAAGAGTTTAACTTTCTGTAATCAATGCAGACTCGCCATCCATTTTGTACTCATGTCAGAACTAACTAACCTTCTGAGTTATCAATTATCGTGACACCAATTTTCTAAAGAACCACATGGAATGAACTTACCCAATTACTATATGAGATCAAATAAATTACGTCAGCATCAAGAAGTTTTTGTATTTCTTTTTTCACAACCTCCATCATTGGTGGATTTAATCAGCATTTTCTTTCTCATAAGGATTTTGCCCCTTATTCGATCTTAATTTTATGCGCACGCAACACTGTCACCAAGTCTTCCTCCTGTTCTTTTGTCAATTTTGAGATGATTACCGGTAAAGTTTTATTTTCCACAAAAAAATGTATACTTCAAGTGTTTTGGTAACTGCTTTAATTCGATCTCGGGTGCCTGCAAAACAAAAGTTATAAGTTTAGAATTTGATGGAATTAGAATCAAATCAAAATAAACTAAACTAAAAAACTCTTTCAAACTCCTTGATTTCTTTGTCAAATTTCTCTAATTCCCTACATATTTCTTTAACAAAATTAGATTAAAAAAATTCATCAAATACAGGCTCAATAACATCAACAAAATTTAAACTAGCAACATTATCAAGATATCACATTGCTTTGTATACATCAAATTTTACGACTTCACCGTTCATTTCCATTGTAAGAATACCACTTTTTACATTGATTTTCATGTGTGATGCACTAAGGAAAGGTCGCCCAAGGAGAATTTTAGAAGAAATATTTTTTGTCATTTTCCATGTCAATGAAATAGAAATATGCTAGAAATATAAGCTCATTTACCTTAACCAAGACATTCTCCAAAAGTCCTTTAGGATAAATCTCCGATCGATCTGCTAATTGTATATTAACTCTCATAACTTTTAAAGGCTCAAGAGATAATAAATTATATACATATAATGGCATAACATTTATATACACTCCTAAATCACACATGGCATGTTTAATTCTAACCTTACCGATTTTACAAGGTATAATAAAAATACATTTGTTCTTTAACTTTGGTGGAAGCTTCCGTTGAAAAACGACTGAAACGTGCTATCCCAAATTCCTTCATATGTCTAATAAGTTTTCTTTTTGTGGAGCAAAGATCTTTGAGAAATCGAACATATTTTGGAACTTTTCGGATAACTTCTAGGAGAGGTATGTTGATTTTTACTTTCCTAAAAACTTCCAAAATTTCTTTCTCCTCAGCTTGTTTATCTCTTTTTACTAACCTGGAAGGGAAATGAGGTGGAACGACATAGGGAAGTAGCATAGAACCAAATTGTACTTCATCTTTCTTCTTATTCTAGGGTCTTGCGTTAACCCTGTTATTTCCCTGGGAGTTTGTGTCAACTTTTGTCTCATCTTCTTTATTCTGGGAATCTGCGCCTACCTCATATGAGTCTGGTGGTGTGATAAGTGTTCAACTTTAGAGGGTGATAGCGTTTACATTTTTCCATGAAAGTACTTTGGTTTGATATGAAAGTTTACCTTGTGATTCTAGACTCCCCATGGACTGAGCCAACTAACTAATATGCTTGTCAATCTCTTGTAAATATGCCTCAGTATGATTATGGAACTTCTCTTGGGATATAGCAAATTGTTTAATGATTGAATCAAGTGATTATTTCTACGGCTGATAAGGTTGTTGTAGAGGTGGTCTTGGTTGATATACTTGAATTGCTCTCTGATTCTATGCATAGATAAAGTTTAGATGATTTCTCCACCCTCAATTATTTGTATTATCGTGAGGATTATAATGCCTCTGGGGAGGTCCCGAAAAATTTCCCACAGTGTTAACTTGTGCGCCAACTTCTTCCTATAGCATTGGGCAAGAGTCGGTTGGATGGTCTGGAATCATGCATATTCTGTATACTATTGCTGATCTGATTTTTCTTGCAACAAGGGAATTAACTACTTCAGTAAGTTTATCTAATTTATTTTCAATTGAAACAAAACTTATCTCGTGAACCTACTGGGTAGGTTCACTTGCAGAGCCATTTGTTGAGAGCTAGCTGCTATCGTTGAAATCAATTCTCTTGCTGCGTTTGGTGTCATGTTGATGAGAACTCCTCCACTAGAAGCATTGACCATCTTCATCTATAAGGGAAGCAGTCTTTCATAGAAGTACTAGAGAAGCGTTTGTTCAGATAACCCGTATTGCAGACAACTTGTACAAATCTTTTTATATTTCTTTCAGTAATCATAAAATGATTGTCCATCTTTTTATTTGATTATCAGGATGCTTCTTCTCAATTCGCTTTCTTTTGTTGCTGGGAAAAACTTATCAAGAAAAATTTGAGTTAAATCAGTCCATGTATTGACATAATTCAAAGGTAAGTAAAATAACCACTCTTTAGCTAAACCAGATAAAGAAAAAGGAAAAACCCATAGTTTAATTTGGTCTTCGAATACTCCTTGTGGTTTCATGCTCGAAACAACCATATGAAATTATGTGAGATACTTGTGCGGACTCTCACTGAGAAGCCCGTAGAATGTAGGAATAATATGAATAAGCCTCATTTTAAGTTAAAACAGAGTTTTGCCTTGAGGTAAGGTGATGCAGAGCGGTTGTTAAACAACAGGTGCTGCGACTAACTCCCGGATGGTGTGATCATCCATCGGGTGTACGTCAGGTATGGAATTAGTGTCAGGATGTGTCGGGCCTTCGTGAAGGATGGCGGTGGATGTTGAATACGATTCAGTTTGTTGTTGTTATCATCTTTCTCTCGAAGAGTTTGTCCGTGAATTCTTCTAGCTCGTGCTTCAATTTCTGGATCAAATTCTTATAATATGCATGAGTTTGACTGGTCATAAATCAAAAGACAAACAAAATTAATTACTTTGTCGAAGTCCCCGACAACGACTCTAATTTGACAAACATAGTTTTCATGTCAAATAAATTATCATTAATCTCAAGAAATAATATAGGTAGAATAATGAGAAGAATGGTCGATCCACAGGGAATCTAGAAATATCTATTTCTAATTTGATTTGATTCTAACCAAGAAACCTGTAAAAACAAATAATTAAAAAAAGGGTTTGGAATAATCAAGTAAACTAAAATTAAATAACTAAAGCGATAAAAGTAAATTGTAGAAAAGATAATAAATGAAAGATAGCTTCCAACTTTGCTTTTACTCAATCCTATTTTGATCATTAAAATAGATTTTACCTTAGATACTTGCCAGTTACAGTCTACAAGTCCCAACACTTATAACTTACTCTTCCCTATGGTGAACAGATATTCCATAGTCAATCCTTGGAATACAAACCTTGTTCAGATTAACATCACATATTGATATTAACGTCAATACTGGTTCAGGAATTGGAAGAGCCCGTGCTCAGATTATGGTGTCTCAATGAGAATTGAATCTGATCTTGATTTTCCTTAGCGGACTGCCGCTAAGTTTGTTCTTAGTTAATTGAACTTACTACAAGCTGATTCTCCTCCCCAACTATAGATCACAATTTCGATCAAGTCAATGTGCACTCCTTGGATTGAATATATCAAGATATTGAAGAAAGGTCGATTGTCTTCCTTGGTTTGCCGAAAATTCAAGAAAATAATCTAAGGAAATTACGTACATTTTTCGATTGTCACAATAATAGATTGAGTTGCAGCTTCAGCCTTTGGCTTTGAAAAAATTAGCCAAGCATGATTGACATTAAAAGAAAAATAAAGAAATTGAAAAGAAAAGAAAATAAAATAAAATAAAGGTTTATTCAACTAAAGAAAACAAAGAACAAAGTAGTTCGAGATATGAGGGATATCTTCTAACTTGCCCGGTGGGGTATTTATAGCATCCTAAAAATACGCAGAAATATCAAGATATAACTCTTGAATTATACATGAAAAATAACTCCTAAAATATAAATCCTAATAAATAGGAAATAATTGCTAATAATTATTATTAAAGATAAGAGATAGTTCTAAATGATAATTCCTAAAATAATTAAATAAATTGTAATTCCAATTTGAAGCTAATCGTCTGTTTTTCAGGAATACTAACTAAACCTTCTGGAAGACGCCTATTGGATCTTCTAGAAGTTGTTGGGTTGGATGCAGTCATTTCCATTAATCCAGCCTTGACTCCAAAAAATAAAAAATTCTATAGAATTGCATCATTTTAATGTAGTTTCTAGAATCTAACGCCATACACATAAAATTAATAAAAAATCCCAAATCAACAACAAAAACACTACAACAAAATGGGTTTATAGAGGCATTTTAGCGGCGTTTTTTTGAACAAATGCCGATAACTTTAAACCTCTCGTGGCGTTTTTAGAACAAACGCCTCAAAATAACAAATTTTGCGGCATCTGTAGGAAAGCGCCACAATAGTCGTCTACATATAGTGGCATTTTATAAAAAATGTCGCAATAGACTGATATATAGTGGTTTTTTTTCAAAACGCCATTAAAAAACCACAGCAATGAAACATGTATGTAGCGGTGCTTATATATAGCGGCTTTTCGATAGAAACACCATTAATTTTGTGCATATCGCGGCGTTTAAGTCGCAAAACCACAATAGATAAGTGCATTAGTAGAGTTTTAAATACAAACGACACTAAATGATAACATTAACGGCGTTTTGTTTAGAAACGCCGCTATAGCCTCATCTTTTGTGGCATTTTTTAAACAAACGCCGTAATAGATCAGTACATTAGTGACATTTTATATACAAATGCCGCAATAGATCAGTACATTAGTGGCGATTTTATATACAAATGTCGCAATAGGTCAGTACGTCTGTTAAATGCTGCAAGCCTTGGGTCTCCTTTCCTTTACCCTTTTTGACCTTATTTTCCTGTTCAAATAGGTTTCTGCCGCTCTCACTCCCTTTCCTCTGCCCTTCTTACCCAAAATCTGTGCGTTCTTTCCTATACCATTTTTCATCGATGTGGCGTTCAAAGCATCAAATTCAGGCAAGTTAGGGTTTCTCTTCTTTATCATCTCATATTCCTTTTTGGTTTTTGCCTTTTGAAATTAATTGGGTTAATACTATATTAGATCGTTAGGGTTTTGATGGATTTTGGTAATTTTAATATATTTTATTGAAAGAATAATCGTTAGGATTTCTCTTCTTTCTCATCTCAGATTCCTGGTTGATGTTCCACACAATGCTATCACAATGACCCAAGAATTAATTGGATCTGCAATCCAGTTCACAAACACAGAGAGCTTCAGGGGTTCACATCTGTTGGTAAGAAAAACAGTGGACTCACTTGCTTTTCAGAACAAAACAGGGGGAATTCCATTTACTAGAGAACGTATTTTTTTGTTGCTTGCTCCTCTATTTTTGCAGCCTTCTTTGTTATTTATAATATTTGTAAGTTGATCTGTTTTTTTTGCATGTCTATCGTGAGTGCATGTGAGGCAGCAAAGGCCGAAATTCCATTATGAGAGGTTGAAAACAGTCCTCAAGTTGGTCAAAACTCCACCAATAAATTGCTGTTAATTGGATTTTGACTGTTGCATTTTTTTAGCTCTGGTTGAATGCTTTAATTTGTTGAACCATCAAAAACCCTTGCTCTAGCATGTTGTGAACTTATGTAAAATCAACACTAGATTGCAAAGTTTCTTCTTTGTTGTTGGGTCACTAGGCATTTACAAGTTCCAATAAATTAACAAATTTCCATTTATTGCTGCTGAAAGATTTTTTCCCCATAGCTTCTATTATTTTTTCTCAAGCCTTTTCAACTTTCATAATTATAAATTCAATATTAGCCTGGTATGCTTCAAAATTCAAACTATTTTATGGTAAGATGTAGGATTTATTTTTGCAGATTGATTTTGCATTTGATGATGTTGACATGATAGAGGAACAGTAATCTTTGTCATCAGATGCAAGAGATTGCAAGGTGAGGAGTCCATAATCCAAGAGAAGGTGAGTTAGTTTTGTTATCTGTCCAATTTCAATAGCTTTCTAGTTAGAGCCTCAGCTTCAGTTTTGGAAACGACTAAGTATCTAAATCAACCTGTTCACTACTATTGTAAATATGTGAATGAAACCTCTATAACGGACAAAATGATAAGAAAGATGAACTGATTAATCCTTGTATATTCGTTTAGCTGAATTGGCTGGAAACTGCGAAGAGATTGAAGACCTATTTTTAGGTAATTCTTTAGTTTGAATTGCATGTACTAGTAAAAGGTGTGAAAAAATCTTTTAGTTGAGACCAATCTGTTGCTTTATTTTATTCTTCCCCACTTTTCTTTTATAAATAACCCACTAGTTGGTAATCCAAGCTGGAACTTGGTTGATAACTGGATGATTTTAGTAGCTGATAATTATATGTTTGTATTTAAAAGAAAATGTTATGTTTTTTGGGTGTAGGTTTTGTAACTTTTGTTCCTTTAATAGTCAGATTTAGTTGTTCTAGAACTTTGATTTGAATTAATCATACAAAAGCTTGCTTCATCTGTATTGGTCAGTTGGTTGAGATTGTTTTGTGTGACTTAATGCTCCAAGTGCTTTTTTCGTTAACAAGAACAAGGGTGCAATATAAGTAATTTTGGAACTCGGATATAATCTGTCAATTGGTTCAGGGGTTGACTTTTTTGTTTTACTTAATGCTCCATGTGCTTTTTCCCTTAACTGAGTCATACTTGCTATGCTAAATATTTTTCATGTGTCAATAACATTTTACATGATATAAATTACAATTTGCAGTTGTTGGCTTATGGTTATTTTTAGAACATTGCAAAAGACTTTTTTTTTTTTTTTTATATCTAATCACAATTTTAGTGAAATGGTATGAACAAAAACAATATCCAAACTTTAGAATGTTCCATTATTCATAGCCTTCTAATGTCTAGATTATTGTAGATAAGTTATATATTTAAACTGATGTTACATCTCTAGCTTTGCATTTCGTTGTTGCTTTCAAGCCCTTTATTTATTCTAATGAGATTATAATAGCTTTGAACCTTGTTGTTTTCAGGCTTATTACTGATTATAATGAGATTTCAAACCACTTCATCGAGTGTATCTATGTTCATTTGTACAACACCAAGATAAGGGTAAGAGACTGAGAGTTGATGCTCTAGTATACAAAATTACATTCCAACTTATTTGAATGGAATTGTGTGTTTATTTTTAGGAACGACTTGTTTTATCTCAACTTTGTATGTAGGGTTGCATCAACACTCAACCTTATCAACACTCAGCCTCGGATGACAAACTCTGTTGGTGGCTTGACTACTCAGCCTCAAGTGGCAATAAGCGAGAGAAGCGAGAGAAACAGAGAGGATATGAAGAACTTCAAAATCAACTTGAAGCTATGAAGCAACATAATCAAGCAAAAAAATTCTTCATCCTAGGTGATTTCTTAGGTTAATGTTTTGTTTATTCTAGTGAACAATATTGAACTACGTTACATTTTTGTTGGATGTTTGTAAACTTTGAATTATTCATATTTTTATGTATTTTTGTTTAATTGGAAGCGTAATTTTATTTTTAGGTTGTTATTAGATACTGTTACAAGTTAAATTTGGGTAATACAAAGTAGGAATAAAACATATTAAAAATAGCGACGATGAACAATTTACGGGTTCAACGAAGAGCAACCCAATTAGGGATGGCAACGGGCCGGGTTCAGGCCAGGTATTGGTCCCCCTATCCCCGTCCCCGTTTAAAAAATCCGTACCCGTCCCCATTTAAAAAACCGCGAGGATTTAAACGGGGATCCCCATCGGGTAATCGTGGAAAACCGCGGGGAAACGAGTATCCCCGTTTAGCATAAACGATTATTTAAACGGATATCAGGCCAGGTATATATATTTAAATTAAATATATAAATATTATATATATTTTTAATTTAATTTAAATTAAATTTATTAATATTATATATATATATATAATAATTATTTTTAATATTTATCAGGTCGGGTATCGAGCCGAGTAATCGAGTAATCGGGGCGGGGATTACTAAACCAGTCCACGTTCCCTTTTAACATAAACGGTTTTTCCCCGTCCTCGTCCCCGTTTAGCTTAAACGGTTTTTCTCCGTCCCCGTTTAATTCGGTTTTCGATTTTCTCCGTCGGGTTCGAGTTTTTTTTACCATCCCTAAACCCAATCAAACTTGCCTATGCCAACCTGTTGCAAATAGTGGCATTTGTGGTAAAAATGCCATTACAAATCATAATATATAGCGGCGTTTTGTATTATAAACGCCACTAAAAACAATAGAATTAGCGCCGTTTGTGGAAAAAAAGCCACTAAAGACAAATGATCTAACGACGTTTGTGGTAAAAAACGCCACTAAAGACAATAAAATTAGCAAAGTTTGTGGCGAAAAACACCACTATAAATCATAACATATAGCGGCGTTTGAAAGAACAAATGTCACTATATATCTCAACCTTTTGCGGCATTTTAGTTTCACAAACGCCGCTAACTTTTGTGGCATTCGTTTTAGCGACACTTCTTACGACGCTCTTACTAGCGCTGCTAATTTTTTTAACGGCGCTTAAAAACGCCGCTATAGGCCTAAAAAAACGCAGCTAAAAACATGTTTTGCTGTAGTGAAACCAAACAAATTAAGAATAAATAACGACTATTTAAACTACGTATCAAACAACATCATTTATCAAATCGAATTAATCATGCAACAAATGATTATTAATGATGAATGGTTAACTTTGTGTATTCGATTTTAATCGATCATAAAAGTTTCTCTTAAACCTACATTAACCTTAGTTATACTTTTTGTAATGTTGCCCTCTTACATAATCATAATCCATTTCTTTAGAATAAAGCCTAAATCGATTATTTAGAATCAAAAGTATATACAAAATCACATATATGGTACTATCCTACATTACATACAATCTTAGTGTATGGACCGGCATCTTTTGTTTAGAGAAATTGAGTGGTAAGTAGTTCCTTGGAGTTGGAGTAGAGACTAACTACAGACTCTCACGTAATCTCCGCGTGAAATTAATGCATGTATCTAACTCTAACCTACTTCAACTGTAAAAGCTAAAAACATCATCACCTACCATCGTCCCTTCAATGATTCATTCAACACTGTGTCTATACACTCACAGATTAGCATTTATATTACTAACCAGATACTTCACACTCCCATTTACTTAGGTGGTGTTTGTTTTTATCGAGGTAAAATGTCTGCAGTCTGCGGATCACATCTACAGGCATCTGCAGCAGAAGAGGCGGACCAAAAGTCTACAGTCTGCAAGAAGAATACTGTTTGTTTTTTAACGTCTGCAGACTGCTAAAATGAACTGAAATATAAATAAACTGATTTTTTAAACTTAAAAGAGTTTTGCAATACTGAGATTTAAATAATTTTAGTTTTACAATACTAAAATTTAAATAATCTATACAACTACAACAATAAATTATTTAAAATAAATCAATCTATATTTTAAAATAAATCAATCGATACTAATAAATTATTTAAAATAAATCAATCTATACAACTACAATAATAAATCAATCCATATTTTAAAATAAATCAATCATACTAATAAATTATTTAAAATAAATCAATTCATATTTTAAAATAAATCAATCCATACTAATAAATTATTTAAAATAAATCAATCCATATTTTAAAATAAATCAATCCATAATAATAATTTATTTTAAAATAAATTATTTTAAAATAAATTATTTTATAATAAATTATTTTAAAATAAATTATTTTAAAATAAATAACCTTATTAAATTATTTAAAATTATTTTAATAAATAACCATATTTTATAATTGTTCTTAAAGAGGTTTGAAGACATTTGAAGACATAAAATCATGTCTGCACTAAGAAGAGCTTGCGCAGACGTTAGAAAAACTTCTGTCTTCTAAAAAACAAACAGTCTGCGAAATCTAATGTCTACGGCACAGACATTAGAGATTTGAAGAGATTACACAGTGAAAACAAACTAAGCCATACTCTCCTTCCTTTTTCCTTCCTTTTTCGTAGCTCTTGAGTTGATAGTAATATGGGGAAATGGTCTGGGGTTGTAGTGGTACTGTTGGTTTTGAATTTGTGTTTACGCGTTAGAGTTGCTCCCCAAGTTCCTCGCTACTTTATCTTCGGGGATTCATTGGTGAATAATGGGAATAATAATCGACTCTCGTCATTGGCTAGGGTTAATTACTTGCCTTATGGGATTGACTTCCCTAATGGACCCACTGGAAGGTTTTCTAATGGTAAAACCACCGTCGATGTCATAGGTGAGCTTCTACTTTTGTTTCCCTTCGTTTGTTTGGCTGCTTCAACCAAGGGTTTCCTTCACTTGAAAACAACAGATTATGACTTATTTAGTAGACTGCGATTTCACCTTCACAAAGCAGTACCATGATAGTGTTATTTTAACGTCTGCAGCTCAACTTTTGGGCTTTGACAATTACATCCCGCCTTACTCCACCGCTAGCGGTGGACAAATACTTGGAGGGGTTAGCTGCCGGGATCAACTGGTAAAAATCGTACCATTGTTGGAAACTAAAACTTTTATCTGCAAACTTGTACTGTATAGGGAGCTCGAATGAGTTTCAGCGGGCAAGTTAAAAATTACCAACAAACAATACCACTAGTGGTGAACTTGCTAGGGGATGAAACCACAGCAGCAAACTATAAGTCAAATTTATTTACTCAATCGGACTCGGCAACAACGATTACCTTAACAACTAATTCATGCCCCTTTTTTACTCAAGCAGCAGGCAATATAACCCAGAGCAATTTGCTGATGTTCTTATTCAAGAATACACTCAGAAGCTTCAGGTTAAAGCACAGCATCTCATTTCCATTGATCTTTACACATATCCCCCAGTTTTGTCTCCCACAAATCTCCTCTATTGATTTACAAATAAAATGGTTTAGGCTTTGTATAACTACGGGGAAAGGAAGTTTGTGTTGATCGGGGTGGGTCAGATCGGTTGCAGTCCTAATGAATTGGCTCAAAACAGTCAAGACCGTAAAACTTGTGTGGAGAGAATCATGCTGCAAACCGGATTTTCAACTACAGGCTTAAAGGTCTCGTCGATCAATTCAATAACGCCGATTCCGATGCCAAGTTCATCTACATCAATGCTTATGGATTTTTCCAAGACATAACAAGCAATCCTTCGGCTAACGGTAAACGTCGAGGAGCATCTTATAAACACTCATTAAACGTTGAATATTAGTAATGTTATATCAATGGTTTGATTTTTTTTTTTTATGTTTGTGAATGTTCCAGGTTTTAAGTAAGAAATGCAGGGTGTTGTGGAGTGGGGAGGAACAATGGGCAAATTACCTGCTTGCCTGCCCAAACTCCATGTCCGAATAGGAATGACACTTGTTTTGGGATGCTTTTCATCCAACTGAGGCTGCAAATGAGATCATTGGGAGGAGATCTTATAGTGCTCAGTCTTCATCCGATGCTTACCCGATTGATATCCGCCGTCTTGCTCAGCTCTGAAGATGGAGACGATAGGCTTTGGACGTGAGAGATGAATAAGTGATAAAATATTAGATTATTCATATTACTTTTTATGTAGTTTCCATAAAATTTGTTCATTAAACTTGAGGATAAATGGTTATTTTTTAAAATCCAGTGGTAAGTGAATCTTATGTTGATGGGTTTTGGATACTTTTTCCGAAAACTAATAGACCTACCGCCTTCTACCGAGGTCTACTCTTGTGTTACTCAAACACCATATAATGCCTCAGTTATAACTATTTAGTTTTGAAAACTGTGAAATACAACTTCAACTGCATGCAAATTTACCCAATTCATTTTGGAATCCATCGGCTTAAAAATGTCTAATTTTGAAGGGAAAAAAACACATGATTATATGGCCATGCACATGAAAAAACATGGTTATATAGACATGCAGTGCTCACCAATAGTGTTTCCTAGCAACAGGAGGAAAACAAGTTAGCCATGTCGAATGCGTAATCCAAACTAATCTGAATATAGGAATAAAAATCGCTAAATGGGCCTGAACAAAGACCATTCAACAATGATTCAGGACAGCCACCACCAGCCTTATTTATTGGAAAATATAGCCTAGTTTTCTGAAAATCAAATATTGAAACCGAATAGAGGAAAAATAATAGTCACTGGCCTAATAATCTGACTATCAACTGTAAGGACAAATAAACAAACTAAAAGTGCCTTCAAAGAATGCTTTGAGAGTGCCTACTAGTGGAAAAAGGGTAATCCTACCAAAACAAAAAATAATGGATCAGTAATTCAGTAATGAGTACTTAATACGCAATACAATCCTCCCCTTGTCCACCCCAAGCTTCGCCCCTGTAACCAACCAATGGCCAGGACTATCTTGTGGTCCTTTCAACATTTCCGTTGAGTCCACAATTTTTGCAAGTTTCCCCGCATGGCTCGAACTGTCCTCCTTTTTATTGTCAGACGTTCTCTCATTTGAAACTGATGACGAAGATTCATCATTCCTCTGTCCAGTAGAAAGGCTGGATGGACTATGATCCCATACGGATCTCCTTATCGTGCACCCTGGTACTTTGGAGAAGAGGAGCTTGAGGTGTAATACGTTTTTGGAACCGAAGTCCCATACACCAAGCTGAGCCCCTGTGACAATGTGAACACCGGAGAGGTCTCCAATGCAAGTGTCAGTGTGTTCTATTGGTGAAGTACTCACATGGGAGAAGTTTTTCCACTTGATAGGTTCAAACCAACGGCTGTCTTGCTCCTCAGGACCTTGCCACTTTGGTGCACCTATTGCCATGTGCACATCCCAGTGGGGTTGAAGTATTTTTGGAAGATACACAAGGTGCTGCAAATGAATCGCTAGTCTGTTCTGCTTGCTGCCTTCTAAGCTAAGCCTAAGCCCAGTGACTGGTTTACGGCCAACTGTTACCTGAAATATCATTGTACATGCTCATTTAGCAGGAGGAAAAAATTATGTGAGGCCTCATGAAGATTACATGCACAAGCATACATATATACTGTTCAACAATTTCCTTCTCAACACTAATCGTTTGCTTTTAAGGAAAATACTCATGATTAGAGCCTCACAACATTTGCAATAAGTAAAGTGACAGAGACAACAAACAGTAACTCCAATGAGTACCATTTATTAACAGTGTTTCATTTTCTTTGTTAAAGTGGTAATAAATAATGAACTTCAAGGAAACATGCGATAATAATTATGCACTAGAGCAACATTTTATATAACCCCTTTAACACTTTTCCTCATACATCCAATAATGTAGGTTTTTGATTTAGACAGTACCTGATCTGGGCTGATATAAATCTTGGGACCCATTAAGCTAAAGTGAAGGGATGAACACACTGGTTCCTTCCTTTGAATGTTGCTCTGTTCTGGAGCCCAAACTCGAGCAATTTGAAAATCCAGGAAATATTGTAAATCCTCGATCGGTGGCTTGTCTGGTAAAAGGAAATAATGAATGTTAAATAGACCCTAGAGAGGAAGAATGAAAACATCTTTAACATCGATGTAAGATAATCATAGTGCATGTTGTGGAACAGTTGAAGAACTCACACTCCAAGTATAGTTCAATTGCACGGGCCAAATGTTTATACCAGGCACTCCTTCAAGAAGAGAAACAATGGGAGTAAATGTCATGTTAATGACATCCGGTGTCGATTCCACAGTCTCTGCCCACCTGGCATGACTCTGCTCAAGGTCATCACCTCCTCTCCTCCTAAAAATAACTGTAACATCCTACAGCAGGAACTCTTTTAGCGATGGATTTATTCAAATAAAAGGAAAAAATAAACAGTAACACATTTCAACCGAAATTAAGCATTTGCAGAGAAGGCCAAGTAATAAACAGGTAGTTACTTATATTTAGATACAGAATATATGGTGAACAACACCGTAATACTAACCTTTTCTTTGTATTTTAAGGGTGCAGCATTTGACTGGTCTTTGGAGTCCAGAAATCTTTGATCCCCGATGTCTTTCACATAATTCTCGATGTCTGTTAATGATAAAGGAGATGAATGGTGCTGTCTGACATAAACAACATCTCTCCCACCAATTGTAGCAGAGGTAACAATGTGTGTACCGTAATTTTCGATAAAACTGAGATAAGTAAAAGAAAACATATCAATATCAACAATTACAATTGGAAGCTGTCAGCCAATGCAAATTTATCACCTATGCTTCCTAGTTCCTATGATACCTCATCATAAAGAACAGAGAGATAAGATTAGTGATACATATGATACGTAACTGCCAGAAAACGGATTGGAGCTGAAATAGTTTGACTACCTCAGAGTATGAAAGCAACAAATACAATGATACAAAACAAACATAACAGCAAGAAACACACAGCTGAAGTAAAAATGTTTACTCTTTCAATATGAAGTCCATCCCATTTACCTTGCCAAAGATGCAGGATCCCAAGTGTAAGGAACAGCACATCTGACTTCTTCACTCAGAACTAAATTCTGCTTTGCTAATCTGATGGTATATAAGGGAATTAAATATCCGACCATGGCAAGGGATTTTGTAGCTGCTTCATCAACTCGCCAAGAACCAGTGAAATTGAACATTGCGTTAAAGCATCCCAGAGGAACATGCCCTGATATACCAGATTTCTCATTAAAGTATCCTGACATCTGGAATTAAAAAATAAAGATGTTCATTAAAGGTGGTTTCTCACCTGTGCTAAACCAATGGCACTGGAAGTAGAACCATTACTTTTAATTAGTTATTGTGTCGCTCTATCTATACTAGGGTGTGTTTGTTTGCCGTAATTGGAATTACGGAATTGGTTTTCCCCGAAATCCTGTGTTTGGTTCATGTAATTCGTTTTCCGGAAAATGTTTTCCCGTGTTTGTTTCACGTAATTCGTTTTCCGGAAAATGTTTTCCCGTGAAACAATAATTCGTTTTCCGGAACGTAATTCATTTTCCTAGTAACAAAATTTCCCGTGTTTTCTGTAAAATGACTTACGGATTCATTTTCCGTAAGTCATTTTCCGAACTTTTCACTTCAAAGCAAAAATACTCAAAATAATTTTATTTTATGAATTTAATATTAATAAAATATTTTAATATCATTTTCATCAAAATATTAATTATTAAAATATTTAAAATATATTTATTAATATTTATAATAATATAGTATTATATTTTTAATATTATATAAAATAATCAATTATATTATAATAATATAAGATATTATATTTTTATTTTAATAATATAATAATTTTTTTATATATTTAATAATGAATAATTTTATTTATATATTTAAATAATATTTTAGTAAAGATATTTAAAATATACTAATTAATATTTTTAAAATATAATATAACACTATTACTTTAATAAATAATTAATATAATTTATAATATTTTATTTCACTAAAATATATCAATATTAATATTTTTATTAATAAAATTATAAAAATAATATTTAATAATAAATAAATTATTTTAATATTTTAAAATAATGATATTAAGTTTTATGATAAATAATATTATTTATTATATTTAATATTTGTAATAAATAATTTTTAAAAAACTCGTGAAAAAAATGTTTAAATAACATCTTCCAAACATCATAAAACGTTTTCCAGATGTTTTCCTGAAATGTAATTAATTTTCTAGAATTCAAATTTCAGTAATTCATTTTCCGGAAAATCAATTACAGCCAAACAAACAAACCTTGAATTGATCTTTGAAATACATCAACACAGGCACAAAATTCCAAATTATAGGACATTCAATCTGGAGATGCCATTCATAACCAAACAGAATCAAGTGAATGCTTTATCTGAACAGTATGGATGGTGCCTAATGGCTTTACCCCAGACAACATCATCAACAATGTCAATGTGATTCCAGTCCAAATAAGAGATGAAGCAATGATTGGCTACTGGTGAACATTTATTCATCGAATGCACCAAAATCATACATCACACCAGAAGTTGAAAGCATTCCTTAATCTAAAAATTAAATGGCATACACAAAGCAGTATACCGGCTCAGCATTTATCACAGTCAAATTCAATTTAAATGGATCCTGCCTATAGGTTCTTTACTAGTCTAATACATTAGAGGTGGCAGAAGAAAACTTTAGCAATCAATAAACATAGGCACAGTAAATATGCAGCAGATAACAGAAAAAGAAAGTTATCCACATAGATACCATGTAAAAGTACTTGCTTAATTGGATTAAACTGTATGGAGTTCATTTGTACAAATAGAGTTCCCCTGCAACTATTCTTCTCTCTTTCAGTTTGATAATCGGACTGCACAGAGCCCTAGTTAAGAAATATTTCAAACAACTGCATTTCTGCAAGCAAGTAAACAATTGGAAATCCCAGCATGTCCACACAATATCGAAGTTAAAGCTTTGAAACAAATAATCAAATCACCCCCCAACGCTCATCTAACAAAGACAGAAGGCCAATAGCGTAGCCAAACCGAGAAATTTAAACCACTCAGATAATTCTTTCAAAAGGGGAGGGAGGATAAAGATATGAATACCTCGGAAAGCAAACAAAATCAGAAAAACAAACAAATTAGAAACAGATCACAGAGGAGTAGCAGCGGCGTACCTCATGAAAGCTACAAACTGATTTTCTCTCGATTTCACTCTTTCCCATTGACCACTTAAGATCAACGGACACGTTAGGTACAATAACCCCGCCTGAGAAAACAAGATCGTTGGTATGATCTTCATCAAGCTGAACTAACCTTGAACCAGATGCCCCTTTGCAATATAACAGCCTTATATCTGAAGTGACATCAAAGCCAGACCCAAAGCTTGAATTGAGCTGCTTATTGTAGTAGTCAAAGCATCTGGGCTAGAAGATGAGCTCAAGCGGCTGCCGCTTCTTGTTCTTGGGTTTTCCATAAACAAAAAATAATTGAAGGAAAAAGAACTTTGATTCAGAGGATCCAAAAAATTGAAAGCTTTTTAATTTATTTCAGGTTGTTCATTGAAATGAAATGTAAATGAGATACGTGGATTACGAGAGTTGGTGAGTTTTTTTATTCTGTTGCTGTTTTGTTCTTGTTCTAAAGGCGGATGTTGTGAGTTGACCACAATAATCGCGAGAAACGCGTTATTTTTTAGTTGTGTCTGAACAACAAAGGATTCTAAGTTGACTGGTCTCCATTGGATATTTTTCTCAGATAAAGTATGCTCAGCTAATGTTCTTTTGACTTTTAGATGCATGACTAATTATAATTGATCGTGTTCATTCATTTTCCAAATCAATCACCTAGTCTCACAATAAAATATAAATGAAGTGTACAAAACAAGCCCAGGTTTTAGGTATTCTTTTTGAGGCCATTCTTTACATTTGTACAACGATCAATCAAGTTTGCTTTGAAGGTGGTTGATGTTGAACAAGCGTTGAGGAATAGCCAGGCCTTGCTGTTGAAGAATCTGATGACTGAGTAACCATGGTGGTTTTGCTATCCTTCAAGGATGGCATCCGGTTGAGTTGGTCTTTCAGTGCTCCGAATATTGACTCATCGGCAAAGATACTTGGGTCCATGATTAATTCAGGAACAAGGGTTCGACCTTCAAGCATGTTTACAACTTCAGACATGATCGGTCCAAGTGCTGGTGATGAATTAGTGCACAATAAAGCTACTCTTGTCGTCCTATTTGCTCTTCTTCATTGAACTCGGTTCCCAACCGTGGATCCACCAACTCCATCAAGTTTCCCCTTTGATGTAAACAAAAGCCTGGAATAGATTGAGGAGATAAAATAACTTTAAAGATTAAATTAATTAACAGGAGAAAAGCATTAATGAATTCGCAGAAGTTTAATGCACCTATGGATATTTATATGATATTCTCAAATCATAACTTGAAACATGGATTATATATTTACCCAATCTTGTAGGCAATACATAATCCTCTTCTGATCGATATTTTGTATTGTTCTTCCCAGCAACAATCTCTAATGCAACAATCCCGAAACTGTAAACATCTGCCTTGTAGGTGAGATAGCCCCATAATGCATATTCTGGGGCCATGTGTCCTCTGCCAAAAAAAGGAGCTTTAAGCACAACGTTTTCATGCATATCAACTTTGCTCATGTTTACATAAGCAAGGTTGGAGACTTTGATCTCATTTGTACTGTTTATAGTTTAAACGTTGATGCTGCATTCAATTTGCAGAAACTTCAGTTTAAATGATCAATGTATTGTTTTTTTCTATTATGGTAGCAACTTGAGAAATCATGTATTACTCCTCCTTGTACTTAGTTGGGAAATGTGAAGAAAGCACAAACAGCAGTATAGTTTTGCTTGATTCAAACTGAATATGCTGAATTGAAAGAAATGCAATGATGACCAGCAGATGAAAAACAGGGAGAAAGAGAGTGCTCACATAGTTCCAACAACTCTGGTGGTAATATGGGTATTTTCCTCAACGTCAAACTTGGCCAAACCGAAGTCGGAGATTTTAGCATTTAGATCGCTATCTAGTAGCACGTTGGTAGTTTTGATGTCTCTATGTACAATTTTTAAATTCGATTCCTCGTGCAGGAAAGCCAGACCTTTTGCTATTCCGAGACAAATTTTCTGCCTTGTAGGCCAGTCCAATTTCAGTTGGCTTTCTTCAGGACCTATTTGTTGATACAGGCCAATCCATGAAACTCATCATATAGTTGTCAAAACATAGTTTTCTTTCTATAATTTTAAACATCACCATATTCTTTTCTGGTGGGGATGTGGAAGTAATCGGAGGAGGGGAATACTTGATTTATATGGTTCCAATAACAGAACCACCAAAGGAGGAATAAAAGAGGTTTAGGCCATTAAGCTTACCGAATAAAGCACGTGCAAGGCTATTATTTTCCATGTATTCATATACCAACAACAGCTGAGTTCCCTCAACACAACATCCATACAATCTAACAACATTTGGGTGTTGTAATCCTGAAATCATGGCTAGTTCATTCAGAAATTCTCGATCCCCTTGTCTTGATTTTGAAGAAAGTTTTTTAATTGCAATTATGGTACCATCAAGCAATACACCCTGCATAACATAAAATTTTGTTATATATTTCCTCAAAGTAAACATACTCTTAAAAATCATAAAGTCAGAAGGAAATATGATACAATGTAAAGAGAAAGCATGTAATTAAGGTACCTTGTAGAAAGCTCCAAAACCACCTTCTCCAATTTTATTTGCAGCATCAAAGTTGTTCGTAGCAGCTTTCATCTGTTTGAACGTAAAAAAGCCAGCCTGCAGGTCTAACCCCCTCAAGACCTGGAAAATATAGGGGGAATCAATTGAATTACCAATAAGTTTGCAATAACATGCACTTTTTTTCAAATAGATCACCTAGAGAAATCATTTGAAAGCATAAGATTGTAGATTGAAGTTTATTAAGGTACCTTGTTCCCTTGATGGCTCACGTGGAAAATAGCCTTGCCACCATAGAATGCCTAAGATTCCAAAAATCAGGCACAGAACAGAAACGATAGCTCCCACTACAAACTTCATATTCTTATTCCAGCCACTTAGAACTGGAGGCTTGAAATCTATCAACAAAGGGGGTAAAAAGGTAAAAACAGTTATTCCCAAACTTCATCTCCTGAAGTGACGGTGCATGTGAATATGCCAGTAAATTGTTAGACTTATCCAACAATTTTAGTACTTACGATGGTATTGGATAAAGTTTCCTTTTCAAAAAATTTAAGCACATAAAGCTGGTCGAATGTTGCTGGGTCAGTTTACAGTGAAGTTCTACTAGTTTTAGCTGCCAAGAATCTCTCTCATGCAAACATTTTAAGGGAAACTTCATTATTGCATCATATAATGTACATGTCAATTCACTTCAAGAATCAAACAAATTGGACAAAAAGAATCTAGTTCCCAAATATAACTAGCAGATTGAGTAAGCACGTAAGAAGAATGAATGGCTATTTTAATTACAGATCTTACCAGAGGCTACTGAATGGCTGATGTCAAAGGGCCATATGTTCCTCTTCTTGGGGTTGCCGTTGTCCCCTTCCCAGCCCAGTGAAAGCGTAATGTCAAAGTTTTGTTCCTGACAACCGTTTTAAATTTCCTTATAACCGCTTTATTGACATCCTTTGCCTCATCTTTAATATTGAAATCTTTCAATTCCAGTTTCTCCTGCAACGAACTTATTCAATCAACCAATTTCAGGAATATCTAAATCACACTACATATATGACATGAAGGACTACCTGTACATAAACATCAAATATCCTCCTACCAAGACTTTGATAGGATCTATTGGCTCTGATAACTATCTCTGCAAAGTGAAGTGTAACTGTATAGTTTCCATTTGCTAAGCAACGAAAATAATTCGTGAGAGAAAGAGGAGAGAGGCGCGCTCTTGTGTATAAATCTGAGTTGTTTGTTCTGAGAATGGAAACATTTTGTGCTACAAAGTCCTTTGAAGTAACAGAGGTATCCCAGAAAAACCCAGTGCTACTAGTTTCCCACGTCTCTTTGAGTGGAAAATATTTTGCTGGACCTCCTAAGTCTTCATCTGCCTCATAGTCGATGCCATTAATAGTTGTTGCTCCTCCACCACAATTTATATTTACTGAATACCAATCTATTAAGAATGACAAAAAACATTTCATGTTGATTAGGTTAATACCTTACAGTAAAACATGTTTTTAGAGTCTACAGATTTGCATTTTAATGCAAAGGACCTTTGGAACAAGGAAAGTTCTTCAGGCAGTTATCTAATCCTCTACATTATAGTACAACAAAGAAGCATCAGTCCTTCTAAAGAATTATTAATAGGGAAAGAATAGAAATAACAAAAAATATGGTAACTTTTTTCCTCAATAAGATTCAAACTTACAAGTTTTTGCCTCCTGAGAAGCTTTCGAACAAATTTCTAATGAAGCACAACAGATGAATCAGTTTAATATTTCAAAACATCTTACAGAAAGTTAGAAAAGTAATGCGTACACAGCATAGAGAGCGAAGTTAAGAGGAAATTTTTCTCACAGATTTTCACGAAAAGAAGGCGACCCTGGGTCTTCAGAAAAATTATTATAAGAAAGATCAATCTGGCTGCATAGAAGTATAACAGATTATAAATAACTAGACTTGAAACAATAAAGCAAATTAATTTTGATTAAAATTAACAATTTTATAGCTGGTAAAAGTCAGAGGGACATGTTTCTAGGAATGGCACTCTTGAGCAACTACAAAATGGATAAATTGGGTTATTTTTGCACTGTTTGAAGAGAAACCCCAGAAAATCCTCAAGTATAATAGATTATAAACCCTTAAGTTACTGTAAATAGCTTAGGATCAAATCCAGAAAAAAAATCATACAATGAATACTCTTTGAAGAGTCAGTTAACAAAATACAGAAAATAAACAGATAATCATGTGTCAAGGTAAAAAAAAAAGGATAGTAGACCTACTAGCGGCTATCTCTAATACTCATCCAACCTGGAATGATCCCATTAAGCGAGTTGTCTGTCAGGTACCTAATCAGTAAGCAAAACATTCCACAGTTAAGCTATTCTTGTGGAACTATATTGAAAGGTTATAACTAAAGCTTAAAGTGAAATAAGTTCAACCAAATTTAGAACTTATGTAAGGATATTAATGCATGCAGATTCCTAATTCTGAAGTTGCGGAAGCATCAGCAAGCTAGTTTTGTTTGATTTTCCAAGTTGCTGAGTGTTCAGATAAAATAAACAGATGAAAATGTTCCCTTACCATAATAACCTTAAAACTTTTGATAAACTACTTTGAGCATATTGTGCGTAGTGTTCTTCATATTGGTTAATTTGGGTTTGGATGAATACACCCCAAGGGTTCACAGTACTTACATGTACTGCGTTTTTGTAAGGCTTTCAGAGTCTGAAATATTTCCTTCCAATTTATTGAAACTGAGATCTCTGGAAGAAAGAGCAAATCAGCAATTCATAGCAAAACAAAAATATGACGAGTGCATTTATGAAAAATGAATTCATGAAAAGCAAGCGAGCATATCAGATGTTGACGTTCACAAGATGCTGATTATAGTATATTGTTTTAAAATATTCATTTTTATAAAATGAATAATCTAAATATTCCATTAAACTGGTCAAGATGTTGATACAAATATGACAAAATCAGTCAATATTGGCAACGCTTTACATAGTGTGATATGGTAATTGATACCGAGTGCAAAATTATGAAACTGAGTTATATTATGATTAGGATTAATTATTAGTATTTTATGAGATATATTATGATTAGGATTAATTATTAGTATTTTATTTTATTAGTAACTCTAGAAAACTATTTTGTAGGAATTCTATCTACCTAGGACACTCAACTAAACCTGTATAAAAACAACCCTGCTGTAACTTCTCAATTTATGATAAGAAATAAAAAAACATTTTTCATGAATCCTATTTCTACATGGTAGCAGTTGTCAACGGTCTTGATCGTTCGATTGCTTCCGTCACCGTTTTCCTCTTCGTCTTTCTCTGTTGATGCCGCTACCGTTCCGATCAACAAACCGCTGCTTTGCTTCAACATATATCATCGCCCGCACTCCTTCGCTCACCAACTCGCATCAATGTACAATCCTCGTTCGTCGATGCTGCTTTGCTCGTTCGTGGAATCTCCCTCTCGTTAATCGTGATTACAATTTGAATAAATTAGCTGCAAACCTGCTAATTGGAAGTGTCTTTGAATCTGGAATCTGTATTTATAACTCAAGGTAATAATGAGAGATCAGATTTCAAAAAAGGACTCGCATAAGACAATGAGTAACCTAACTTCGCTCCGTTATCTTCGAGTTTTATTTCATGGATTGTTGATTCAGGAGCTAGTGATCACATGGCGGGAGACTTCACTCTCTTTCAGAATTTTACAAAAGCAATTTCTTCTTCTAGTGTCCGAACGACTGATGGTTCCCTTTCATCAATTGCGGGCAGTGGTTCTATTCGAATTAATCAGCATATTTTTTATCTCCTGTTCTTTATGTTCCAAATTTGACTTGCAATCTTATTTCGGTTAGTAAATTGTCTACGAATTTGGGTTGCACTTCCTGATTTAACTATGATATTTACAAATTTCAGGATTTGAACTCGGGATGGTGATTGGTACTGCTAAGCGTCGTGGTAGGCTTTACATTCTTGACGCCCCTCCTCCAAACCACAAACCCTCTACTAGTGTGTCCTCCTTTGTTTCAATATCCCCATTACCTAATGATGTATGTTGAGATTGTTTTTTGTCATTTTAAGTTAGGTCACCCCAGTTTTACTTATCTTGCTAAGTTGTTTCTCAAACTCTTTATTCATAAAAATCCTACATCTTTTTCTTGTGATATTTGTCATCTTGCCAAACACATTTGCAGCAAATATACTCGGGATATATAGTGACATTTGGGGTCCCTCTCGTGTAAAAAGCTTAAATGGTGTTCGTTGGTTTGTTTCTTTTATTGACTATCTTTCTCGTACGACATGGACTTTTCTTATGCGGGATAAATCTAAGGTTGGGGATATTTTTAAACGGTTCCACAAGTGATTGAGAACCAATTTCAGAATTCTATTGGCATATTTAAGTCGGATAATGGTAGTGAATATTTTTCTCACATATTGGGGTTTTTCTTTCAGGAAAAATATAATTGTCCATCTTACTTTCTGTGTCGATATACCTCAACAAAATGAGGTTGCTGAATGAAAAAATCATCATCTTCTTGAGGTAACCCGAGCACTTCTTTTTTCCACTCATGCTCTTAAATATCTTTGGGGATAGGCTCTCTTAACTGCCACCTATCTCATTAATCGCATGCCCAATAAAATCCTTGGTTTTAAAAATTCTCAGGATGTTCTTTTCCAATTTTTCTCTCACTTTAAACCGTTCGCTACTAGTGTTTCTCTTCGTTTCTTTGATTGTACCGTTTTTGTTCATGATCATAACCATATTAAATCTAAACTTGATTTCCCAGACAATCCAATATGTCTTTATTGGTTACTCCTCTCTTCAAAAGGGTTATCGATGTTATTCTCCTTCCACTAAGAAATTGTTTACATCTATATATGTCACATTCCTTGAACATAAACCTTTATTCTCTAAATCTGAAGTCCAGGGGAAAGTGAGTGTGAATTTTAGTTTTTTCAAGTTAACTACCGAACTACCCATCAACCTCTCGCCCACTGAACCTATCGAAACATGACCACCTAGCACCACTATAGCACCTGACATTGAAAACATACACCAAACCATTAACCCATTGGACTCACCAAAAACACCAAATCCACTTAACACCACTACCACACCTAACATTGAAAACATACACCAAACCATTAGCCCATTGGACTCTCCTAAAACACCAAATTCATCTGTGTCACCACTTATTTCTCAAACCGATCTTCTTACCTACAAACGATGACCAAAATACATCCTGTTCCCACATGACCTGCGTAGTGCCAAGAGCCAGAACCAGATTTAAATTCCTTGGAAAATGAAGAAGGCAATCAGAGTAATTTAAAAGTTTTGGTTGATACTAGTGAGTAACCAATTGCTCAAAGAAAGGGAGTACGAAGATGCACAACTCATCCTATTGATAAATTTGTTGCTTATGGTAAACTTTTTTTTAAAGTAAGAATTTTATTCGAGATAGAGATAAAACATTAGTAGGGGCCTCATTACAAAACCTCTCTATGCCTAAATGGAGAAAAAAAGTGCACCCTAACCAATGTATACAAAGACAAGGAGCATCCTAATAAAATCCATAATTTACACCGGAGCACCAACACCTATAAGATATACAACCATCAGCTAAATGAAAAACACACGGTCGGGAGTAACCCAACCTAGATACTTTATCAAATAGAACTATCAAGAGCACACTTGGGCATAACATCCACTTCCCTCTGCCCTTTAAAACCTTCCATTCCCTTACTTCCTAGAGGGAGCAACCGCCAATCCAAACACTCCAACACCTTCATATCGCCTGGAGGCCACATCACTCAATCGCCTTTTTTGCAAACCAGTCAACCATTGTATTATACCTTCTAGAAACAAACTTGAGGTCTACCTTCGCCTGAGCCAATCGGGAGGCAATAGGGAGAAGCAAGGAAGACCACTCCGACGGAACCGTGGATACATTCAGCAACCAATTTACCAACACTTTACAATCTGATACAATTTCCAGCCTATAATTATTTAACCACTCTGAAGTCATAAACTACTCTAAAGCATGCTCGATCGTAAACTACTCTATAATTATTCCCAATAGATAACGAGAACGAGAGCAGCAACTCATCGAAATTATTGTGTAGGACACCTTTAATTCCCCCATCATATCCATCCGCTCTCGTGGCCCGTCCACATTAAATTTGAGGGTACCACAGAGGGTGGACTCCAAGAGTAGGGCACCAGTTCCATCTTCTTTCGTAGAATTGCATCAGAAGCTCGTGATAAATCTGCAAGAAGGGCCTCTTTCCTGAAGGGAGCCCCCTTGAACTTCGCTTATAACCAGCAAACCACCTAACTCTAGTATAAAATATCACCTGTCTCTCATCAAGCTTCTTCCCGTTAAAAACCAGCTCATTTCAATGTGACATATGTTTTTAAGACATTTACAACTAAGGTTGACAGCATCCGTATTCCAAAGACCATAGAAGAAGCTTTAAAAAATCTCGAATGGAAGAATGCGGTAAAACTCTCTTCTCTTAAAAGCAACAAAACCTGGGCAATTATTAATCTTCCTAAAGATGAGAAACCAATTAGCTGCAAATGGGTTTTTACCGTGAAATACAAGACAAATGGAAGTGTTGAGCGGTATAAGGATAGACTTGTGGCAAAAGGGTTTACTTAGATTCATGGAGTAGACTATTAAGAGACTTTTGCCCAGTTGCAAAGCTCAACACTATAAGAGTATTATTGTCCTTAGCAGTAAATAAGGACTAGATACTTCATCAACTGGATGTTAAAAACACATTCCTCAATGGTAATCTTGAAGAAGAGGTCTATATGTGGATTCCACCAGGGGTACAAATACAATTTGGAAATCAACAAGTAAGTAAATTGTTGAAGTCTCTAATGGTCTAAAACAGTCTCCTCGTATTTGGTTCGACAAATTCATGGAAGTACTTTTGCAAGACAACTATAAGCAATGTCAATCTGACCATACTTTGTTTGTCAAAACCGCTCCAAACAAGAAAAAAAAATCTTAATTGTCTACATCGATGACATCTTCATCACAGGTGATGACTTAGGAGAAATTGAAGGCGTTGCTTGCAAGAGAATTTGAAACCAAGGACTTAGGGACCTTGAGATATTTTTTTGGGCATGGAAGTGGCAAGATCGAGAGAAGGGATTGTCATAAACCAACAAAAGTACATTCTAGACTTACTCTCTTAAATAGGAATGACTAGTTGCAAGCCTTCGGAAACTCCCATAGAAACAAATCTAAAGCTTAGGAAAAATGGGAATCCAGTAAATAAGGACCAATATCAAAGGTTATTTGGTAAACTCATCCATTTGTCACTTATTAGGCTAGACATAACCTTCTCTGTTAGCATTGTGAGTCAATTCATGAATGATCCTAGAGAAGAACATTTGGAGATGGCATATCAAATTTTGAGGTATTTAAAGATGACACCAGGACATGGATTAATTTTCAGAAAACATGAGATAGAACAATCAAGATTTTCTCCGATTCAAGTTGGGAATAAGAATTAACAGATAGAAGATAAACTACGGGTTATTGTTCGTTGTTTAGGGAAACTTGGTGACGTGGAGAAGCAAGAAACAAGTTGTGGTTTCCAGAAGTAGTGCTGAAGCAGAATATCGGCAATAACACTCGGAATCTGTGAAGGTGTTTGGTTACAAAGACTCCCAACTAAACTAGAGGTGTGCAATAGAACCTACTTTGAGCTTCAGAGTGACAGTAAGTTAGCTATAAGTATTGTAAAGAACCCAATTCATCATGACAGAACCAAACATGTGGTGATCAATAGACACTTCATCACCGAAAAGTTGAATGGTGTGCCAATAAAACTATATTATGTCTCTTCAAAAGATCAACTAGCCGATGTCTTGACTAAGGCGCTTCTAAGAATCAACTTCGACGAGATTACATCCAAGCTGGGTCTCTATAATATTTACTCCCCAGCTTGAGTGGGACTATGAGTTATATTACGATTAGGATTATTAATTATTATTTTATGAGTTATATTACGATTAAGATTAATTATTAGTATTTTATTTTATTAGTAACTTCAGAAAATTATTTTGTAGGAATTTTATCCTATCTAGGGCACTCAACTAAACTTGTATAAAACAACCCTATTGTAACTTCTCAATTTACGATAAGAAATAAAAAACATATTTTTCATAAATCCTATTTCTATAGAAACACCTCTTAGTACATTGCTGCTCTAGTCTCTACATTCATTTGTACAAAAAAAACTTATAAATAGGAAACATAAACATCTTAGTACATTGCTGCTATAGTCTCTACATTGATTTGTACAAAATAATTATAAATAGGAAACATAAACAGACATTTGTGTCTCAATAGAAGAACCGAGCTCGTACAAAAAACATACACATTAGATCGTATGCTTGTTAATAGTCCAATTAGATAAAAACAAACCTATTGGACCATCTCAAGTTCAAGGTTAGCTTAAATGAGTGTAGCAAGCAAAATGATAGTATTTTTAGTGAACTATATGATCATTTTCGAGATCAAACAAGTCTAGTAAAATATTGTGTAAAGTTTCAAAATAATGAGACAATGGTGTTGCGGAATACGGCTATCGGATAGAGCAAAATCGCAACTGATAATTTGAGAAAATAAAAATGAAGATAAAAGAGACACAAAATTTACGTGGAAAACCCCTAAAAATTTAGGGTAAAAACCACGGGCAACGGTAGAAGAATTTCACTATGAGAAAATAGGAATTACAACCTCTCTCGATCTACCAAGGAGAAAACAATTATAATTCTCTCTTGATAAAAAGGAGAAAAACAACTCTCAAGAAACTCTTTAAAATCTCTCTAGTATTGGAAGAAAGCTAAAATGTTTTGGGATGGTTTTGAAGCTAAATGAGCTAGGGTATTTATAGTTGAAGCTTTAAGGACTAATTTGTAAATACCCTAAATTACAATGACTAATTGCATAGTTTTACCATCCAAAATTTTCAACAATTTGGTGGTCAAATTTGACCAATTTTGCCACCCTATTAATGCCACCAAATTGCCACCCATAATGTTGACAATTGATGCAAATTTGGTGTGCCAATTTTCAACAATCTCCACTTGAAGATTTGATTGGAACAATCATATCTTCACACCATTCTTTCTACCTTGTACCTTTCATGTTGCTACGTTTCTGACAGGCCACAGGAGGATCGACACCAGGTAAATTTATCAGCATTGATTGCCTTCGTCATGAAATCTGCTATGTTGTCTTTGGTATGGATCTTTTGCATATCTACCGTTCTTTCTTCCACCTTTTCACGAATGAAATGGTATTGAACTCGTATGTGCTTAGTCCTTGAATGAAATGCTGGATTCCTTGCTAGATGCAAGGCGCTTTGACTGTCACAAAACATAGAGACATAATCTTGATTGTGCCCAAGCTCCTCCAATAACATCTTCAACCAAATTGCTTCTTTACTGGCTTGTGTAGCTGCTACATATTCTGCCTCTGTTGTGGACGTAGCCACAACTGACTGCAATTTTGAAACCCAGCTTACAGCTCCACCAGCAACTTTGAACACATATCCTGTAGTAGATTTGCTTTTATCCAAATCCCCTGCATAGTCAGAATCTACATACCCATTGATTAATTAGTTTGATCCTCCGTAACATAATGCAATATTTGAGGTCCCTTTGATGTATCTTAGGATCTTCTTTACAATATTCCAATGCTCTTTGCCTGGATTCGCCATGTACCGACTAACCACTCCCACTGCTTGTGCAATGTCTGGTCTTGTGCATATCATAGCGAACAATTAACTTCCCACTGCTGATGCATACGGTACTCGAGACATCTTCATCCTCTCTTCTTCACTGCTAGGACTCATACTGGAGGATAAATTGAAGTTAATAGGAAGAGGGGTAGAAATTGGCTTACAATCTTGCACGCTAAATCGTGACAAGATTTTCTTCAAGTAATTCTTTTGTGAAAGCCAAATCTTCCTATTATTTCTGTCTCGGTGAATTTGCATCCCTAGAATCTTGTTTACTGATCCCAAGTCCTTCATTTCAAATTCCCTAGCCAGTTGTGCCTTCAATTCTTCAATATGATCTTTGTTGGGTCCTGCAACCAACATGTCATCCACATACAACAGTAATATAACAAAATCGTTATCACCAGACCTCTTGAAATAAGCACAAGGGTCTGCATTAAGTCTGTTGTATCCAAGGCACATAATGAAGGAATCAAATCTCTTATACCAACACCTCGGCACCTGCTTTAGACCGTACAGAGATTTGTTCAACCTGCAAACCAAGTTCTTCTTTTCTTCTTCTTCAAAACCTTCAGGCTAGAGCATATAAATTTATTCTTCAAGATTTCCATGAAGAAAAGCTGTTTTAACATCTAGCTGCTCTAGATGTAAATTCAATGTAGCACACATTGCCAAGACTACTCGAACTGTTGTTAGTCGAACCACAGGAGAAAATATTTCATTGAAATCAATACCTTCTTTTTGAGCATATCCTTTGACCACCAGTCTTGCACGATACCTCTCCACTTGATCATCACCATTTCGCTTGATTTTGAAGACCCATTTGTTACCAATTGGCTTCCTTCCTTGTGGTAGTGGCACAAGGACCAATGTATTATTTTTATGAAGGGCTTCGATTTCTTCTTGCATCACCATCATCCATAATGAAGCATCTGAGCTGTTTATTGCCTCATGGTATGTTGATGGCTCACCGTCCTCTGTTAAAAGGCAGTATGCAATATTACCTTCTATAACATAATCTGAGTGTCAATTGGGACGTCTTCTCACACGATCTGATTGACGAGTTCTTGGAGCTTCAGAACTCTCTGGTTCTTGTTCATCATGTGCTGGTTCTGCTTCATAAGAATCTCCTTCTTCAAACTCTTTTTCCACATGTATCTGAGTAGTCTCTGACTTTTCAGCGCTATCATCGTCTTCTTTTCTTTGTAGTTTATCTTCTACAAAGATAACATCTCTACTAATGATCACTTTGCGGGCAGTGGGATCCCACAAGCGATACCCCTTTACTCCATCAGCATACCCCAAGAATTTGCATTTCCTGGATTTTGGATTCAACTTTGAAATTTCTTGGGAGTTGTACATCACGTACACTATACTTCCAAAGATATGGAGGTTTGAATAATCAGCTGATTTTCCAGTCTACATCTCCATTGGTGTCTTCAGCTCTATTGCAGTTGATGGAGCTCGATTCACCAAATAACAGGCGGTATTGACTGCTTCTGCCCAGAATGATTTTTCTAGGCATGCATCCCTCAACATTGCTCTTGTTCTTTCTAACAAGGTTCTGTTCATCCGCTCTGCCACTCCATTTTGTCGAGGAGTGTTCGCCACTGTGAACTGTCTTTTGATGCATTCTTTCCTGCAAAAGTCATCAAATTCTTCGCTTGTGTATTCTCCTCCATTATCTGTTCTGAAACACTTGATCTTATTTCCAGAATCAAGTTCCACCCGCGCTTTGAAGTTTTTGAAAGTTGAAAACACGTCTGACTTCTTCTTAATAGGGTGCACCCAACATCTCCTGGAGTAGTCATCAATAAATGAGACAAAGTATTTTGCTCCACCTAGGGACGTTACTGGTGCTTGCCATACGTCAGAGTGAACCAATTCTAGAACACTTTTACCTCTAGAATTTGTTGTGTTAAATTTCAACCGGTGCTGCTTACTTGTTATGCAATGCTCACACAAAGGAAGTGATACCTTTGTTAAGCCTGGAAGTAGCTTTTGCTCTACAAGGACTTTCATTCCTTGTTCTGACATGTGTCCAAGTTTCTGATGCCATAGCATTGCCGAATCTGAACTACATGAGGCAACAGAGGCTTCTGCTTCTACCAAAGTCTCTCCCTTCAGCATGTACAAGTTTGCAGCTATATTTTCGCCTTTCAGCACCACAAGCGCTCCACGGAACACCTTCATGATTCCTTTCCGTGTTTCAATCTTGCTTGCATTATTATCCAACAATCCGTAGGATAATAAATTTTTCTTCAGGCCTTTCACGTGCCGCACATCTCGAACAACTTTAATTGTTCCGTCATACATCTTCAATTTGATGGTTCCCACGCCAACGATCTCTAAGGCATGATCATTGCAACTATAAACAGATCCTCTTTGAGACAGGTTCATAATGATGAAATCATTCTCTTATTAAGGTCATGTGATATGTTGCTCCCGAAATCAATGAGCCATATATCTGCAAATCGTTTTCTTCCTTCCACGGTGGTTGACGCTTCACAGCATAGAGCATCTCCATCATCTGAAGTGTTTGCGGTATTGCCTTGTGGATTGGAGTTTTTATTTAGACTCCAACAATCCTTCTTCAAGTGACCCTTCTTTCCACAGTTGTAACACTTTAAATTCTTCTTGCTTCTCGACTTCGATCTACCATGTTTGTGACTGCTGCTTTGGCCACGTTCTGTTGATCTCCCTCTCATCGTTGTCATCATTGTCAACGCTTCTGCTTGTTGTAGATTTACTTGTCTGTCTTCCTTGTTCTTGTGCCGATTTTCTTCTTGTAGAACAGCAGCTGCAACGTCATCGAAGACTAGACTGGTGGCATTACTGTTTGTCAAGTTGATGATGAGTTGATCATATGAATCCGGTAGACTTTGAAGTAGAAGTTCAGCACGTTCTTGTTCTCCTATTTTACAGCTTAAGGATGTAAGCTGAGAAAATAAAGTGTTCAGTGTATTAAGTGCTCCGTCACTGAAGTAGATTCTGGCATACGGAGAGTGTACAATTTTCTCTTAAGGAAAATTTTATTGTGCAACGATGTGGCCTCGTACAGTTTGGTGAGATGATCCCATATCTCCTTAGCTGTCTTATTCTCCTCGATACTTGACAATACTTCATCTGCTAATGCTAGATGAAAGTTTGCCATAGCATTTCCGTCCATTTCGATTCATTTGTTGTCGTATGTGAAATTTACTGGCCTTTCGCTGATAGCTGCTAGACAACCGTCTTTCCTCAGGATGGCCTTCATCTTCAATTTTCACAATGAGAAATTTCTCCCATTAAACTTTTCAATATTAAATTTCGTTGCCATTGCTTTATTTACGGATAGCTCCTACTATTTCACTATCGTGAATAATTCTCTGGAACCTTCAAAGAATGGGTAATAACTTCTTACTTTCTTATTGGAGGATCTACCTTTTGGTGGCAACCACAAAGACAATAAGCAGATATTACACACTCTAATCTAGCTCGGATACCAATTGTTGCGGAAGACGGCTATCGGATAGAACAAAATCGCAACTGATAATTTGAGAAAATAAAAATGAAGATAAAAGAGACACAAAATTTACGTGAAAACCCCCTAAAAATTTAGTGTAAAAACCACGGGCAACGGTAGAAGAATTTCACTATGAGAAAATAGGAATCACAACCTCTCTCGATCTACCAAGGAGAAAACAATGATAATTCTCTCTTGATAAAAAAGAGAAAAACAACTCTCAAGAAACTCTCTAAAATCTCTCTAGTATTGGAAGAAAGCTAAAATGTTTTGGGATGATTTTGAAGCTAAATGAGCCAGGGTATTTATAGTTGAAGCTTTAAGGACTAATTTGTAAATACCCTAAATTACAATGACTAATTGCATAGTTTTACCATCCAAAATTTTCAACAATTTGGTGGCTAAATTTGACCAATTTTATCACCCCATTAATGCCACCAAATTACCACCTATAATGTTGACAATTGATGCAAATTTGGTGTGCCAATTTTCAACAAATGATAGCTTATTAAAATGCATAAATGATAACTAACAAAACTTATTTTCAAGGAGATTGCATCTATCAATTGTTTCTAAACAAAATAATGCAAACTGTACTTAACTTAAAGCATTGAAGATTGTAGTATCACAAATTTATCAAAACCCACAAGCAAAAAATGAAAAATGGTATGCCCTGTACCGATATAAAAATTGAAAATTAAGGTGAGACAACAACAGTAGAATTACAAAATCTGCGGTTGTGAATATTCCCATATGTAATCTGGGATTGGTCCAGTTATATTGCAGCTACGTAATATCCTGCAATTTGAGTCAGCATCATGTGAGCACAATTATAGCAAACGGAAAGTAATACGAGCTTGAATAATTTTGCAAGCCTGGGAATGACTTACAATCTGTACATGTTTTTCATATTTTTTAAGTTTGGAAACTTTGAACCCTCTCCAGGTAAGTCACTGATCCTTCTGAATTATATTGCACCATAAAGAATTGGTAAAAGAGACAAGGCATCCAGTGCAGTAATTATCCAAAGGAATTAAGACAAACTCACAGTTCCACTAAGTTATGCAAGAGTGTTAAGCTCGGAGGAATTGGCCCTTCTAAACCACTACCTTGAATCTCTCTGTCAACAAAGAAATTATAATGATCATCACCAGAAATTTCAACGAGGGGCTCTAGAGAAGTAGTGGAGACAGGAAGATGCTTACAACTTCTCAAGTTGCTTCCAACTTTGAAAAATTTTAGGTATCTTTCCAACGAAATTGTTACTGCTAATCCTACTGCATAAACCTCACATATAAGCAAGGGTACTAACTAAATCTAGCCTAATTTACAGTCTAACTCTATATAGTACAGAAAACACTTACAGTTCTTTTAGATTGGACAGATTAGCAAGGGATGAGGGAAACTTTCCGGTGAGATAGTTAGCATTAAGAGTACTATATTAAAGAAAGAGGCGAAGTTAGGCCAATTATAAAAAATTAGCTGACCCTATTCCCATATGTAATGGGGTAAGGGGAGGTAGGATAGTAGGCTGCCCCCAACGCCAGGTTGAGAGCAGCTTCCGTAGGAGACTTCCGGCAGTCAAAATTATGAATTGCCCACCGTGAGCTCGATCCCACGACCACCGTTAGGCCAATTATACCATACTAAATATTCATGAGAGAAGTAGACTGATAAATTATGCATGGGTATCTAATAGGGAAGAGATATCCAGGTTAATCAATTTCCCAAACTCAGGAGGAATAGTTCCAGAAAACATGTTGTTCTCGAGGCTCCTGAAAATATAATACCGTTAAAAAACATTATAATCCTTTTAAATTTAAGGAAAAAAAGAAAGAAAGAGATGATACCAAAGAAAACATAGGCAACGGAGACATACAAATATTTTAGAGTGGTTATGTTTCCCAAAGAGCCTGGAATCGACCCCGATAAGCGATTCATAGCAACTGACCTGAAATGTGGTCATCCCTATCAGTTGAATGAAAGTAAATTTCTGCTAAACAGGAGGATAAACATGAAATGCGGTTGTAGCTTACACTGTCTCCAACTTCAGAGCAGCCCATTCATGTGGTATTGAACCCTTAAGGTAGTTGAGATAGAGTTCTCTAAAAGCAACATAAAAGAGTTTTAAAATGAATAGAAACTTATTTTCTAGGTAAAGAGTAAAATCATCAATTGTAACCTTTTCCCTTACAAAGTTCTAATAAATGGTAGCTTGACAAGTGAGCGTGGAAAAACACCATCAAGATCCTGCCCTGAAAGATAGCTGTTCAAATGAATAGAAAGCTTTTAGAAGCATGTCCAATTCAAAATTTCCAAATATACGTTTTCTCGGAAAATAGTTAGGAGGGAAATTTCAGTAGCAGAAAAAGTATTCACAGAACCCTTTCGGTTCACTGATAAAGAAACGACAGAATTCATATTATATAGTGAGTGGGATGATTAGTTGGAATAAATTTGTATTAGAAGAAGAAGCTATAGCCATGCAGCCTTCCATCTTGAATGAGGCGCACCCTTCATATAGCTAGAATCAAAGTGGGGAATCCAGGCAAACCATTAGTATAGAAATTAATTGGAAAAATACGATAAGACGATTATGTCTATGGTTAAAAAAATCAGAATAAGCATCATTTTTCTTATGATCAGTAAGGACTTACATGCCATCAATATGGCATTCACCATTGGGGAAGGAGCAATTGCAGGTGACAGTACTGTTGTTAATGGCCTGAGGTACATTTGGCGGCGGCGGTGGAGTAAACCAGATTGACTTATTGTTACAAGGGTTCTTACTGAAATTCCAATCCTTCTTTCCAAGTTCTGCCGCTATCTCACGAAGAGCTTTTACTGCAAATCCAGAAAGAAAGGAAAAAGAAACAACAAATTGAGAAGCCACTGGAGTAAGCTGAGTAGGCGTTGAAACTCATTAAAAGAAAACCAGTGGAATAATCTCTTGGGTGAGTTCTTAAAACATATAAAAACTCAAGTATCATTAACCCAAATGAACCGAATCTGCAGTGTACTGTTCAATAGTGCTCATCTTCAACGCTAACTGAAGCAATAAACTGTACTAACATACCTTCATAATGTGGTGGATAAGTTGGCTCTACTCGAGCTTCAACTTGGTTTGGTTCCATGGAAATGAGCACCAATACTGTATGAACTATGTACCCAAAGAGAATTTTCATGGTTGAAGGACAATTAACAACTCTTCCCATGTTTTTTCTTCGTGAAATGAAGCAATCTTCTTGCACCTAAACTTTTTTTCTCATCAAAAGTTAGCTTTTAGATGCAGCTATCTCTGGATCTTTAAGTTGCCAGCTTTTTAAGGGTATGGGGAGAATGGTACGAAACTCAAAGCATTTATGGTTTTAATATGGAATATGTGAAAATGACTGGTTCGGTCATTTTCAAAGTCGCATTGAACCCAAGACTTATTATTTCCATTTCAGGAAGAACGATGGTTTAATTGTAAAATAGTTGTTCAAAATATATCATTTTTATTTTAAGTATTTAATCTTTTTTATTAATATTTCATCAGGTCATCATTTAAAAAAATCGTTAAAATTTATTTTTTATTGATAAATTTTAAAATTTATGTAATTTTCTTATGCAATTCATCGTTATAAATTAAATCAAAGTGTTTATTTTTTAAAATTAGGATTTTTATTTTATTTTTGAATAGATAAATTTTCGTAATTAAAATAGTATGACTAAATTTTTTGATTTCTCGTAGAAAGACAAGAATAAAAAGTCATAAATCAAATTTGATACCCATGAATAAATATTTTTTAAAATTAATATATTTTAGAGTTGTAATTTTTCAATTTTTTAAGAAGGAAACAAATTTTCACAAATCTTATTTTCTTTTTTTATGTTTATTTCTCTATAAATCAAAAGAATAAAACAATAGAACTCACATAGCACGTACTTATTAAATAATTTTTTAAAATAAATGATTATAAAATAAAATATTAAATATTTAACAAAATTGATTTTAAAATAAAAATATTTAATTTAAATTTATTTTATAATAAAGTCTAGCGAAATATTTAAAAAAAAAGTAATACAAAGTATTCTTTATCTTAGTAATAAAATCTATATTTATAAATATACTTTAAAAAGTAAAAAAAGAAACTATATAACTATATATAAAGTTTATATATTTGTATTATGTGGGTGATAATGAGTCAATTGAATAGTATTATATATCTGTTGTTTATAAATATTAGGGTAAAGTATAGTAATGGTCATCAAACTTTTCTAAAGCTTTCATTTAGTTTCCTCAACTTTTAAAACTTACAATACAGTCCTCCAACATTTAGTTCATTTGCAATATGGTCTCCGACATAACCAGCCATTTGACGCCGTTACACTGCCACATAATACACCGCCATTACCGACCATATTGCAAACGGACTAAATGTTGGAAGATTGTATTACAAGTTTTAAAAGTTAGGAGACCTAAATTAAAGATTTAGAAAATTTTAGTGACCATTACTATACTTTACCCTAAATATTACTAAAAATATTTTTCTTACTATTTTTCAAAATAATATTAAATTAAATTATTTTTTTTAAATTCATAATTATAATATGTATTTTAACAGTATTATTTTAAAATGAAAATTATTTCTTTATGATGGGGTGAAGTTACTGTTTAATATTTCTGTGAGGAGAGAAATTTGTGGCAGCACTCAACCAGTCAATTCAGAAGCAAATGTCACGTGCCTACAGATTAAGAATTGTCCACTACTAAATCTGGAAAATGATATAAATAAACATGGAAAAGGAGATCTGCAATTCAAGTCAAAAAGCGATTTTAAGACTCAAATAAGGGAGATCGGATATGTTCTAAAATTAGCCATAACATTATTTATGGTATAAAGAGAATAAGCTTTTGACACTCTTTTTGTTCTCAAATTCCCTTAAAGAATTGTTCTCAAATTCCATTAAAGAATTGTTTTAGTTTTTCATTTTTGTTAAATTAAATATACTGATGAAAATAATAAATCTAATAAATTAATCACAGTTATTTGATAAATCTAAGCAAATGGATTATTTGGCCCAATAGGGCAAGCGGAAATTTATTTTGGGATCTACGATAAATATTACAGTGTCCATGGAACTCGTCATATCGGAGTGACGAGTTCCATCGGATATTTTTTTAATGGGTCGTGTCACGTGGGTCCTATTGCCCGAATATATTTTATATATCCTAAGGGACTCATCATGCCCGATTAACGAGTCACAATAAAAAATATTTTTTAAATTTTTTAAAAGCATTAAAAATATATTATTTAATACAGAATGAACTCATCACGCCGGTGTGACGAGTTCCAACAGGTATAATTTTGAATTTGTTGACCATTAGATTTACCGTTGCTGAACGGTCAATTTTTTTTAAAAAATCAATAGAACTCGTCAAGTCAGTCTGACGAGTTCCTATGGGTATTTTCAATTTGAAAAAAAAAACTACTCGTTTATAGCCGTTGGGTAGAGTAGTATAAATAGATGTTTGTGTTGGATTGATTTTTCACTTGGAATCAAATATTCTATTAAGAGTAAAAACTTTTGGGGTGAAGATTTTGTATTGAAATGGCCTCAAGAGAAGAAATGTTACGTCTTGATGATGTTCATATTTCATCGA
Source organism: Hibiscus syriacus (assembly GCF_006381635.1). Classification (NCBI taxonomy): domain Eukaryota; kingdom Viridiplantae; phylum Streptophyta; class Magnoliopsida; order Malvales; family Malvaceae; genus Hibiscus; species Hibiscus syriacus. Next base: position 133,652 of record NW_024061890.1, read on the forward strand.
CCGAGTTGACTACGGTAAATTTAATTTGTTTTATTTCATTTTAGTTTTGACAAAATTATAGTATTAATAATAATTATTTATGTAATTGTATTAAATAATTTATTTTCAAATTGTAGCAAGAAGAACGAGCCATTCGTCATCGAGGAATGACGAATGAAGAGCCACATGAGCGGATCGTGATATATCTTTCACAATCCAGATTATATGGAGCGACGTTTCTTCGCAGATTTAAGGTGATGTCGGCACTGATGTCGACTTTGATTGAGCGTTGGAGACCCGAAACATATACGTTTCATTTTTCTTGTGGTGAAGTGACGATAACATTGGAAGATGTTGTGTATCAACTTGGTGTTCTGATTAATGGTATGCCATTGGTGCTTCGCAACACTTATTCGCTAAATGTTGATTTTTCAAATTTATTGGGAAAGGAGGCTCCAGCCGATGTCATTGATGGGTTGCGGATACAGATGAATTTAGAGTAGATGAACAATCAACGGAGCAAGAGGTGATATATTCAGCTCAAGCATATCTTATGATGTTGATTGGAAGGATCTTGCTACCGGATAAATCGGGCAATTTGGTGCACACCCAATATCTTCCGATAATGAAGGATTTCGTTGTATGTCGCTATTATAGTTGGGGTTATGCAATTTTGACTTTTTTATATCGTGAACTCTGCAAGGCGACCATAGTCGTTAGAGGGAAAAAACGGATGTAGCGGGTTGTTTAGTTTTGCTCTAATCATGGGCATGGTATCGTCTCCCGTTTTATGACGCCTATTATATCCGCTCCTATGGAGTTTCCTCTCGCCGCAAGGTAAATCTATATATTTAAAGTTTTTATATTTTATAATATTTATTTAAATATTTTGAAAATGACAATAAATAATGTAATTTTTTTAGATGACGACACCGAATAACCGATACAAAGTTGTCAGGTGCAACCAAAGTAGATATTCGAATGAGGATTGATATCGCTGGTAGACATGCGGTAAATTTTAATATTTTTTGCATTAACTTTGAAATTGTAATATTAACTGTTTAATTATACTAACATAATACTTTTGATAGTTTAATTGAATGCCTTATTATGAGTCGGATATCCAACGGTGTCTACCGCCAATGTTCTTTGAAGGAGCGGAGACATGGTGTGCCGTAACACCATTGCTCGATTTCACAATTGTTGAGATCCATGTCGCCGATAGAGTTTTGCGAAAATTTGGGTTTCACCAACCGATAGAAATGTCCATATCTAACACGGACAATTTGCATAAAATAAATGCGCGTGGGAAGCATAGCGAAGATTAGCCGAGGAAGCATGATATATTCATACAACAATGGCAAAATAGACATTTATGATTGCCTAATCGATCTGAGGTTAACCCGAAGAATTTGATTTCAATGTTTCTCCCTACATCCAAAATTATGAAGCAAATGAGAAACCATACTTGACAACATCAGAGGAGTGGTCCGAGTAGGAAACAATGAAGGAAAAATATGGGGAAAAAAATCATTATCTTCATCAACATCTTCATCTTATGCTTCCGCCATTTAATATCCATCGCAAGAAAGTTATGGTGGATATGATGCATATCAACCATCGATGGAGAGTCGAGCGGCGTATAAAGGAAGTAGGTGGGATCAAGTGTCACCTTCACAATAATTTTCCTCAGAACCGGAAGAAAAAGGTCCATGGGATCATCTTCTTCAATACAGACAATCTCAATTTGAGGCGATGACATCAATGATGGCGTCAAATACCTTGAATACTCCATCGTTTTCACCCGAAGATGTAAATCAAAGTGGTGGAGTAATGTTCAGTACACCGAAACCGGAAGAAGACAAAAATGATAATGGTGGACGACCACGATGAAATCAACGAGCACCACGTCATTACTCTTCTACCACTCCTCGACATCGGCAAGAATTGCGCAAATATAAGTAATAAATTGGTTTATATAAGTTTTTGTACTCAATATTTAATTGTATAAAAAATCATTGAAAAGTAATAAATTTGTTTATTCGTTTTCACCCTTAAAAGTGTTTAAAAGTTGTCAATAATTTTATTTTTAATTAAAAGAACTTTAAAAAATATGTAAACAAATAAAATATGTAAACCAAAATGAAAAATCTTTAATTAAAAAATAATTTTAATTAAAATAAAATTTAATAAAAAAATTTCATTCATATTTAGTGTAGTTTATAAAAGTACAGGAGTATTGGTACTCCTTTTATGGGTATTAGTACTTCCTTTATTATTTTTAAATAAAACTAGTCGTTACTAGCCGTTGGGGCTGACGGTATCGATACTACTATGTAAATTAGTATCGGTACCTATTTTGCATTCTGAAAATTTGAGCAAGTTGGTAGTATCGATACTACCTAGATAGTATCAATACTTCTCTTACTTAGGGTATCGGTACCACATGAACATTATCGGTATTGTTCATATAGTATTAATATTGTAAGAATAGTATCAGTACTTCATACTTGAAAATAAGTTTTGTGCTCAAATTCACTTTAAATGTACTTTGAATTATTTTTTAAAACTTTTGAAGACTTTGAAAAAAATTCAATTAATTCTAAAAACATTTTTCCTTAATTTGTTATATCAAAATATTACAAAACATGGTTTAACATAAAACAAGTTAAAAAATATAGTTACATTAAAAAAAATACATAGTTACAATACATAATATTTTTTAATGCCTATTTTAGCGTCCAACTCGATATTTTGGAAGATGTAGACAATGTTTTCTGTTATGACCTTCACCTCTGCAGTGACCATAAAGTTTGGGTAGATCTGGCTCTCTTTGCGGATCATCCATATCGGTATGAATTCGGCTATATTCAGGCCGACACCATAATTTCCTATGCAATTGAGGATTTGGCAACCATTCCTCAGAAATTGTTCATGTAGGCCAGTATGCTTCATTTGGGAGGTACTTGAACTCACAACTGTAAATGTTGCATATAGTGTGCAAGCTATAACACTCATCAACATATAAGTATGGGTCAACATTGATGTGCATACATGCAGCAACAACGTGTGCACATGGGAACCTAAAAGCTTGAAATCAACCACAATTACACTATCTTCTATTCAGATTACCAATGTATGTTGCAGAATTACCTCCCTTATGTGGTCGAACTAGTGCTTGGACAACAAAATTAGAATCAAGTCTGGCAAAATTATGGACAAAATTGATGTCGCATGTGTTTGATTCTTTTACATTGCCTTCTCTAAATTTGGAGCTCAATTTCTCCCATCGTTGATCATGGCATCAATTTGTACACTTTTGTCTGCCCATAATTTATCCAACCTAAAGTAAGTCTCCCTAACAATACTTGCTATCGGGAGATGTTGAGTCCCCTTCAGCACCGAGTTGATACATTCAACAAGGTTGGTAGTCAAATGGTCGTAACGTCGACCCTCAACATCATGTGCTTGTGACCATCTCTCCCTAGGAATTTCAGCTGCAAATTCATACACATCATTTCCGTATCTTCTCAAATTTTCAAGCTGTGCACGGACATTTGATTGGGGTAAAGCATACCCTAAAAAGCAATAAATTAAATGTTATTGATAAATAAAATAAATAAATGAAGAAGAAATAATTAATGATAAATGATATAATATTTACACATGTTGATAATCTCCGTTTTGATCTTTTTCTGCTTAAACCTCTTAATTGCATTCGATGCAATATGATGTATAAAATAGGCAGGATATGCGTGCGGAGGCATCCATCTATTTTTGGGTCTATAAATTGTGCTTAACAACCCAGGTGACCGATCTGATATCATGTAAACTTCATCTTGAGTGGCAACATGGGAACACAAGTTGGAGAGAAAGAAATTTCAAGTTTCCTCCGATTCATTTTTAACAATGGCGAAAGCAATGGGGAAAATATTTATGTCTCCATCTTGTGCAACAGCTATCATCAAGACGTGTCTATAGAGCCCATACAGAAAAGTATCATCGACTTGAATCATTTGTTTCCAAAATCTAAACCCTTTGATAGCTGACTTAAATGCCCAGAACAAGCCACCAAAAATTCTCTTCCCGGGGATAACATCTCCCTCAAACATGACTGCAAGATGAGTATAGTATCTAACAATGGTTCCAGGGATGAAAATTTTTATTGCTTGCAGCAGACATGGTAGCTCATTATATGACTTATCTCAATCACCATACAACAAGGTCATTGCTTTCTGTTTAGCCATCCATGCCATGTAATAAGTCGGAATATAACCAAATCTATTCCGAATGGATGCCACTAACATAGAAATGGACACTCTTGGATTTTTTTCCACCAACAACTTCACATAAGAGCATATCCGAATCTAAATGTTTATGGTCTTGTGTCAATGAGGTCATTGTACATGCGTGTTGTACTTTGAACCTTGTGACTTCCCACAACATCTTCTGTTGTAGGTATGATACTTGTATCCTCCATTTACAACCAATATACACTGTACGAAATAATTCTTTTGATCTGACTCCGCCACATAGAATTGAAGATGAGCTTTGATGCAATACTCCTTGATTGCTAGTTGTGCCTCTTTTTTGTTTCAAACTGAGACTCAATGGCCAAATCAGATAACCGCTCGTCTGAAGAACCTTAGTGGGCAGCACATAATTCTGGCATATCATATATTTGAGGATTCTGTATAGCATCGTAGTTAATGTCATGCATTGCAACTGCATGATGATACATGGGTAAATCATTGCGAGGCATTTCAGGTTTAGTGTATGTTTTGCCCAAACATTTGGAGCATTATGTAATCCTTGACATCTTGAAAGAGCTTCCTTCCATACATCAGCCTCAACATCCACACCTTGTCCCTATGAAGCATCCTCAAAAACATCAGACTCATCAACTAATGGTGTGTCGTCGTCATCTACCAATGGAATAATATATTCATCATCTTCGCTAAATTCAGCAAGACTTTCACCGAACCGTCCAACAAAGTTATCATCACCATCACTTGTATGTGGTTCAGAAGGGTCTGATTCTTCTGTTCTTCGAGCTGGTACTGATGAAGTCGGAATATAAGTTGTATTCGTGGTTTCGACGTACATCTCCACCATATTGTTATTTGATGATTGATGAAGTCTAACCATAACAGTAACATCGTCGTCATCATCAAGCTGAACTTTTCCATATGTCATTGGATTTGAGATCATGTGCCAATAACTTAAACATGAAACATAAGCCTCAAGTTTTTTCTCAATTTTTGCTTCATTTGGCGATGAGATACATCCACAAGGAGCATCATATTGATGAGCCAGTGTGACTTAAACACAACACCAATATCAGTTTGTAGAATTTTGCCATTATAATGGACAAATGTGAAGAAATTGTTGCTCATTGTTTGAAATGTATTTGGTTAGAAGAAAGGAGTTTGTTGTGTAAGAGATTGAAGATGAAAGGGGTGTGTTGTGTTGTGTGTGTAAGAGATGAAAGGAGTGTGTTGTGTGTGTGAGAGATGAAATGAGTTTGTGTGTGCAAGAGATTAAAGGAGTGTGTTATGTATGTTATATTTTTAGCCATTGGAACTCGTCACACCGGCATGACGAGTTCCATTGGATTTTTTAAAAAAATTTGTCTGTTTGACAATGGTAATCCAAGGTCAACAAATTCAAAATTATACCCGTTGGAACTCGTCACACCGGCGTGACGAGTTCCTTCAGCAATAAAATAATATTTTTGTACAATACTTTTAAAACTTTCAAAAAATATTATTTTTTATTAGGATTCATCATGCCCGCGTGACGAGTCCCTTAGGATATATTAAATAAATTCGGGCTATGGGACCTACGTGACTCAACCCATTGAAAAATATATCCCATGGAACTCTTCATCCGGTATGACGAGTTTCGTGGGCACTGTAGCATTTGCCGTATATCCCAAAATAAATTTCCTATTGTCCTATTGGGCCAAATAATCCAGGCGGATAATCCACCCGCCTGGATTATTTGCCCAATTCCGCCATTTTTTTACTGAGTTTTATTATTATAACATTTAATAAATTACTTGTTTCACGCTACTGTTTCTAAGCGTCTCTCAAAGTGTTCCACCAACACGTTGGCACATAATTAGACTATACACATTCATTTCCATATTAATTGCCCTTCGTCTCGCAATCAAGAAAGTAGATAAAAGAAACACAGATTCTTGTTCTGAAGCCAGTCTTTACATTACTATATCAATCAGGTTTGCCTTGAATTTGATGGATGTTAAACAAGCGTTGAGGAAGAGCCATACCATGGTGTTGAACTTGAATCTGATGAGGCAGTAACCATGGTGGTTTCGCTACTCTTCCAGGATTTCATTCGGTTGAACTGGTCTTTCAGTGCTCCGAATCTCGACTCATTGGCAAAGATACTCGGGTCCATGATTAATTCAGGAACAAAGGTTCGACGTTCAAGCATGTTTACGACTTCAGACATGGTTGGTCTAAGTGCTGGGGATGAATTAGTGCACAATAAAGCTACTTTTGTCATCCTAATTGCCTCTTCTTCGTTGAATTCGGTCCCCAACCTTGGATCCACCAATTCCATTAGGTTTCCCTTTTGTTGTAAAACGAGTGCCTGGAATAGGTTAAGGAGATAAAGGAACTTAAATGATTAATTTAATTAACAGAAGAAAAGCACTAATGCATTTGCATTAAGTTCAATGCGCCTGTGAGTTACAATGCATGTATATTTCTATGATGACATTATCAAATTATAACTTGAATTATATCTTACCCGATCTTGAAGGCATACAAAAGCCTCTTCGGGTCGATATTTTGCATTGTTCTTTCCAGTAACAATTTCTAATGCAACAATCCCGAAACTGTAAACATCTACCTTGTAGGTGAGATAGCCCTATAATGCATATTATGGGGCCATGTATCCTCCGCAAAAATAGGAGTATTAAGCACAAGATACTGATGAATATCAACTTTGTTTTCATTTTACTGCTCGTGATTTTTGAAAGATAAAAGTTTTTTTTATGAAAAGTTGAAAAAAAATTGGGAGTCGCCACTAATCATTTTTAAGGTACGATTGGGACAGAAATCGAGTTCGGAAGTCAGTTACGCGTGAGGCAGAATAAGCACCCCCACAAAACCTAGAAATTGGTATATAGTCGATTAAAAATTTGAAAATTTTGAGTTTGAGATTTTATTTAATATGAAATCTACTATGTACGTAAATTTTGAAAAAGTTATCGGTTTACAAAGACAACCGATAACAACCACCATTGATCATTTTATGCGAAAGCTTCGTTATCGATCTCAATAAACAAACATTGTTTTGATAATTAAGAAAACATGATGCATGGTTTTTAAAACGACGTCGGTTTACTTCGGGAATTACCAATGGTCACCCCCTAAGCATAACGCGGAGGATACATGATTAATTCCTTGATAAATGAACATTGTCTTATTATTTTTAAAATCAAAATGCAATCACGCAACTATTTATGAACTTAATTATACTAGGTGAATTAAATTAATTAAGGTTTCAAATTATGAAATTTAAGGGACCTAGAGAATTAAACCTAAAATATGGTATGAGAGTCAGTTACGCATGGGAAAGAATAAACACTCCTACAACACCTAGAAATCGGTACCTAGTTGATTACCCTATATTTATAAATTTGAAAATTTTGAGTTCGATATTTTATTTAATTTAAAATCTACTATGTATGCAAATTTTGAAAAGGTTATCGGTTTACCAAGATAACCGATAACGACCATCCTCGGGCATTTCATGCGAAAGCTTCGTTATTGATCCCAATAAAATTAAATTAGTAGAAACAATAATTGAAGGAATGTGAGTTAATAAAACAATAATTAAATACAACTTATAGGTGAGATTGTAAATAAAACGTGCGAAGGAAATTAAAGTCCTAATCACATGCGTTCTAGTTCTTTTAGGTTATCCACATGGCTCTAGTGGGGTAGGCTTACTAAATTCTCTTTATGAAGTTCGGTTCTAAAAAAGGCTCCCAAACTGTCCTTACAAACTGCCAAGGTTAATAAGGACTTCAATTCTGGCCCATTACAAACTTTTCGAATTGAATTCAGTTTAAAGGATCACATCACTAAATGCGTGCCACAGAACTGATATCCAGATAGACACTTACAATTCTTTTTAGAGGTACTTTGTCTGACTATATGAGGAAGCCCAATGCTCCTCGGTGGTGGTTGTTTTCCCTACTTAGGCGAAACGGGACGAAGTTCGGGTATAAAGCTATGATATGCAACAATTATAAATATATTCAATCAAGTGAAAGCATTAACTAGAGAGAAAATCTTTTTTCAATTTTTAAAAGAACATAATGGATTGTAAATTAAAGAAACTCGAACTCAAAATTTGCAAATTCCAAATATAGAGTAATTGACTCGTGAATTGACTCTCAAATTGTTTAGAAAACAAAATGTCCTCAACAAAGTCGCCAAACTGTTGTAATTGATTTTTAGCGGAAAATCGATCCGAACTTTTTGAAAGATAAAAGTTTTTTTTATGAAAAGTTGTGAGTCGTCACCAATCATTTTTAAGGATTGGAACACCTAAAATCATGTATTTTAATAAAATATTTTATTTTATAAAAAATACCAAGTTTTGGTTTGCAAAATAAAAAATCAGGTACGAGAGTCAATTACGCATGAGAAAGAATAAACACCCCTACAAGATCCAGAAATTGGTACCTAGTTGATTACCCTATATTTAAAAATTTAAAATTTTTGAGTTCAAAACTTTTTTTAATTTATAATCTACTATGTATGCAAATTTTGAAAAGGTTATCAGTTTACCAAGATAATTGATAATGATCACTCTCGGGCATTTTATGCGAAAGCTTCGTTATTGATACCAATAAACAAATATTGCCTTGATAATTAAGAAAACATGATGTAGAGTTTTGAAAAGGATATCGATTTACTTCAGGAATTGCAGTTGTCACCCTCTGAGCATAACGCGAAGGGTACACTATTAATTCCTTGATAAATGAACATTGTCTTATTATTTTTAAAATCAAAATGCAATCACACAACTATTTATGAACCTAATTATACTAGGAGAATTCATTAAGGTTTTCTCTAACTTAGAGTGTCAAATTATGAAATTTAAGGAAACTAGATGATTAAACTTAAAAATGGAGGCTCTAATATTAATCCTAATTGATTTTAACCAATCATTTAATCGAATATTCAACTTGAACCATTAGACATTTTATGATAAGGACCAAACCGAATATTCCCTAAATTAAAAAGTCCAAGGACTAATCTTAAGAATCTTAAATTTAGGGATTAAATTGAAAATCTAAAAAATAAAAAAGACTAAATTAAGGATAGCAAAATATGATGCTTAAAACAAACTTATTTATACTAACAACATGAATTTACACACTTATGTACATGTTAAATCAATAAAAGCATAAATACAAAATGCATACTAATTACAAGTTAGCATATAAAAAACAAATTTACAAATTATACGGTCACCACTTACACATAAATATGTATTACAATATACTAAAGTATGGAACACACATATACATATGCACAGGATAACACATTATAATACATTACACAATAAAAGGTCCCACGCTACATGTTGTACATGGTTAATATTGGCGTATATACAACATTTATGTAAATGGAATGTTTACACAATATAATCACAATATATAAATAAATAAATAAATCATTTATTAGGCAAATTTATGCTTACACAGCTCATATAAATAATTTATTAGGGATGTCAAACAACCATTTAATAAATAATTAAAAACGTCAATGAGTATTGGCATAAGTGGTTGAGATTTAGAAATTTGAACTTGTAAGGCCAAATTTGAATCCTACCACCATTATTGTCAGTGAGTAATTTGTAAATTCCTATGTAAATTCTAATTGGGTCTTACAGGGACGGAGGTACACTATACCTTGGGGCGAGTGCCCCCTCTCCCAAATATTTTTTATCATTAAAAACTTTTGGGAAAATTATGTATTCAGGCCTTCAAAAAATGATTTATTTTGATTTTGTCCTCTTAATTTTCTATTGTTAATTATACTTTCGCCCCATTGAACTAAAATCCTAGCTCTGTGTCTAGGTCTTAAGTATGCCCTATCTCTGGACTGAGGAGCCACTGTTGACCTGACTTTTGATAAGCCAAAAATAAATAATTAAATACATGAATAACATAAAAGACAAGTAATATGAAAGGTTTTTATTATTCTAAAAGGCTTACCAAAAAACAAGGAATATATTCATTCATGCATACCATTTGTATAAATTAACAAATTCTATAAGGAAATATTAAACATGTATTGCACGCAACAAACAAACATATATTTATTAACTAATAACTACAAAAGGGAAAATAACAAGATCAGGACAGTACGTTCAGAATAAAAAAAATGAAAATAGAGGACTAAAGTGTTTTGGAGGGACCTTACTGTAGTTTTCTACTTTTAACTCAGCATATTAGAGAGAGAACCAAAGTAAAGGGTCAAATTATTCGATGAGGATGCTAAATCTGAAATAAATCAAACGACGGGTATTACCGGGAATGTCATTACCTCCATTCCCTTAGGTATTGTAATATTACCGGTATTTTGGACTAAAATGCCCTTAAATTTTTTTTTTTCAAAAATATCATTCTTCTGTCATTGAATAATAAAAATTCTACGAATGTTAAATTAAAAATTTATCCTTAAATTATTTTAGATTTACAAAAAAAATCTATAATTAAAATTTTATATGAAATTCAGGGGTTAAAAAAAATTTACCCTTTCATTAAACCTTTTTTATATTTTTAATTTTGTAAAACAATTATATAAATATTATGAATTTAATTTTTTAAAGAAAATATATAAATATTTTACAATTTGTAATATTATACAAATATAATAGGACAATTTGGTCAAATATACATTCCAATAATATTTTATTCCTTTAACCAAACACGGTAATCTTAAATTCATGCTAAACCAACCAAACACAAAATACAACATTCACAGTAATCCTATTCCCTGGTAATCTTTTATTCCCACTGGTAATCTTACATTCCGTGAACCAAACGCACCCTAACAACATAAAAAATTACTTTTTTTCCTAGCCTGTAAACAAACATGAACGGGATATGTTCATTTGTTCGTTTAACTTTAACCGAACAAATGAACGAACACGAACATAAACGAATAAAAATTACTTGTTCATGTTCATGTTGTTCGTTAAGGAAATAGTTTGTTCGTGTTCGTTCATGTTCATTCATTTAATTGATAACGAACACAAATGAACGAACATAAACGAAAGATGTAAACAAACATAAATGAATACAATAAACGAACGTTAACGATAAACGAACACAATGAACGAACATAAACGAACAGATGTAAACAAACATAAATGAATACAATAAACGAACGTTAACGAACACAAACGAATTAACACAATAAATGAACATAAACGAACATAAATGAAAATAAATTTTTTTTCTTTCCTAACAATTTTAGGATTATATTATTTAATTGTTTTGAGTTTTTTTTATTTGTATTTAAAATTAATTGAATTTTAAAATATCTATGGGTATCAGATTAAAATTTGTTGGGCTCTAATATTTTAAATGGATCTAGAGAGATTGAACTAAAAATAATTAACGCATATAAACGAACGAACATAAACGAACATATTACCGAACATTCACAAACGTAAATGAACGAACAAACTATCTGTTCATGTTCGTTCATTTAATTAAACGAACACAAAACTTGTTAATGGTAGTTCGTTTAATAAATAAACGAACTTCTTACCGAACGGTTCGCTGAACATTCGGTTCGTTTACAGACCTACTTTTTCCTCTCAACCTCTCTCTTGGTCGTGAGTCATCAAGACTTAAAACCAGAAATCGACCACCGCTGCTTGGTGGCCGTAGACCCATCGACCGCCACCTATGGTAATCGGATCGACGTAAAACCTAACCAAAAAACCTATAACTTAACAAATCATGTAAACTTATATCAAGTTGAAAAATGTAATAAAAAAAACAGCAAACAGAAGTATAGTTTTATTAGGTTCAAACTAAATATGCAGAATTGAAGAAATGCAATGATGATCAGCAGATGGAAAACAGAGAGAGAGAGAGAGAGAGAGAGAGTTCCAGCAACTCTGGTTCTAATGTTGGTGTTTTCTTCCACATCAAACTTGGCCAAACCAAAGTCAAGAGATTTTAGCATTGCGATCGCCATCAAGCAGCGCATTGGTAGCGTTGATATCTCTTGTGTAAAATTTTTAAATTCGATTCCTCGTGCAGGAAAGCTAGACCTTTTGCTATGCCAAGACAAATTTTCTGACTAGTTGGCCAGTCCAATTTCAGCTGGCTTTCTTCAGGACCTATTCATCAACACAGGCCAAATCCAGTGAAATTCATCATATACTTATCAATACATGGTGCTGAGATCTTTTCTTTTTGTAACTGTTATAAAATGAAAAGCATCATTTTTTTTTCGTGTGAGAACGGATGACATATCCAAGGCAAGAGGAATACTTGCTTATATGGTTCCAATCACATAAACATCAAAGGAAGAAGAGGTATAGGACATTAAGCTTACTGAATAAAGCATGTGCAAGACTATTATTTTCCATGTATTCATATACCAACACAGTTGAGTCCCTCAACATACAACCTAACAACATTCGGGTGTTGTAAGCCTAAAATTATGGCTAGTTAATTCAGGAACTCTCGATCTCCTTGTCTTGATTTTGAAGAAAGTTTTTTAATTGCAATTACAGTACCATCAAGCAATACACCCTGCAGCAGAGGTATGACATAGAATTTCTGTTAAATATTCATCACATATGACATACTCCTGAACGTCTTATATTCAATAAAGAAAAAGCAAGTGCTGCGGTTACCTTGTAGACAGCTCCAAAACCACCGCCCCCAATTTTGTTTGCGGTGTCGAAGTTGTTTGTAGCAGGTTTCATTTGTCCAAAGGTAAAAAAGCCAGTCTGCAGATCTAATCCCGTCAAGACTTGGAAAAGATTGGGGGAACCAATTCAATTACACATTCAATAAGCTTGCAAAACATGCATTCGTTTAAATGGATTATCCTAGAAAAATTATTTGAGAGTATAAAATTGAAGTTTATTATTGTACCTTGTTTCCTTGATAGCTCGCGTCTCAAATAGCATTTCCACCATAGAATGCCTAAGATTACGAGTAACAGGCACAGAACAGAAACAACCGCTCCCACTTCAAACTTCAAATTCTTATTCCGGGCACCGAGAACTTGAGGCTTGTTATCTACCAATAAAAGGGATGAAAAGGTACAAACAGTAAATCTCAAATTTCATCTCCAAAAAGTTAAGTACTTAAAAATGGTATCAGGTACTTAAAGCCTCCTTTAGAGAAGAAATTAAGCACATAAGTGGGTCTTATGCTGCCGCCTTAGTTATCAGTAAGTTCTAATAGCTTCAGCAGCCAAGAATCTATGTCATGCAGACAATAGTTTATAAGAGCAACTCTAGTATTGCTTCACATCATGTACACAGTCCACTTCAAGAATTAAACAAATTTGACAATCAAGAATTGTCGTAACCGATTTTTGCCCGGGTACGAATTTTTATTTGGCGGAAAAATTAAAATGAATAAATAAATGATTTTAGTAAAAATTAGTTTGGGAGTCGCCATTGACCCTTTGGGTTAGATAGGTCAAATACCTAAAAATAACCTTTTAAAATAGTTTTTAAGAAAACATAATTTAAAAGATAAACTGATCCGCTTATAACAAAAAAAATTAGTAAAGAAGAGATTTGTGGTCGATTACGTTTAGGGAAGGATTAGCACCCCTATAACGCCCAAAATTAGTGCTCATTAATTATAAATTGTCTCTATTATTGGAAATTTTAAAATTCAAAAATATATTTAATTCATAATCATGTTATTTCAAATTTATTAATATAATTTTAAGAAAATATATTAATATATATATATATATATTTTTATATTTATAAATAAGATATTTATTTACTTAGAAATATCAGAAAAGGACTTCTAGGTGCTTTAAGACAGCCCATTTCTTAATATTAAAAAATAAATAAATATTAATAAAATATTTCTCTAAAATAATTAAAATAAATCATATATAATTGATAAAATAGGATATTTATTTATTTAAGAATATCAGAAAATGACTTCTAGGTGCTTTAATATAACTCATTTCTTAATATTAAAAAATAAATAAATATTAAAATATGACTATTTTTCATAAAAGTAATTTATATAAAATTAAATTTATAAATAGGATTTTTATTTAATATATAAAAAAATAAGTAAATAAATTATTATTATATATGTTTATATGACTACATAATAATAATAACAATAATAACTAAATATATAAACATATAAAATTAAAATATAAATAAACAATGACTAAAATAAATAAAATTAAAACTATAGTATTAAAATATAAAAAGTAATAAAACTTGTAAGATAAATGAAAATATTTGAATTATAAAAATATTAATAATTCCATAATTCATATTAATTATTTAAAATTTCAGTGGCTAAACATGTTATTTTACATTATTTATTAATTTAGTGACTAAAACAAATATATATAAAATTTGGACATCAAATTAAATTAAATTAAAACATGCTATTCAGATTAACATATTAATGATTAAAATTAAAAGGTTTAAATCTGTTATTTTACCTAAAATCTATATTATTAGGTCAATGACTAAATTATAAAGAAATAAAATTAAAAGATTGAATTATAAGGATCTAAATTTAATTTCAGTGACTATAATGTAAAGTTACAAATATGGGATGGCATCGGGTATAATTAACCCATAAGCAAAATTACACAAATGCCCTCACCAAAACTACGTCGTTTTGGTGAGGGTATTTAAGCCCTATTATAGCCGGCCCTTGGGGCCTTATTTCTCATTTTCTCATTTCCTCTTCTCTCTCTAAAACTGAGAGAAGAAATTCTCTCTGGCTTCTCTGTAGCTTCCCTTGTCGGAGGGAATCCGGCAGTCGCTGGCCACCGTTCTCCCGCGTCGATTACTGTCGCCGGCCACCGTGAATGGTGGTCGGAATTTTCAAATCTCCCTAAAATATAGATCCCAACTCCCTAAAGCCAAATCCGACACTCTTTTTTTCAAAAACCGCCTATTATTTCCTATATCTAAGAAAACTACCTTCGGGATTTTAATTTTCCAGCAACACGTAGAGGCGCAGGGATGGTCTGGTGGCCGTGTTTCTTCTCGGTAAGTATCTTTCCTTCTTTTGATTCACTATTGGTTGTTGTGGTTGTTGTGGGTGTATTTTTTTGTTGCTCTCTCCGTTCATTTTTTTTTTGTTTTTCTTTCGCAGGGGGTGGTGGCTTTTATAGCCACCACGGTGTTATGCTCGGACCGGTTAAAGGGTAGAAGTCTCAGTGAGTCACCGAAATATGTGGTGACTCATCCCATAGCTGCGGCGTGTGGCGAGCAGCTGGCTCTACTGGAGGCTTCTTCGAGTGTAGTGTGGCAAAGGAGTGTCGGCAATGGCGGTGGAGGCGTCGGTAGTGGGGTGTTAGACCACCTGGCAGAGGTGTGGCAGCTGTGGATGTTCTGGAAGCAGCGACGGTAGCCGCGTGGCCCTAAGGTTATGATACCCTAGGGTTTTCATATGGAAGCTTCTGGACCATTGGATCTTGCCAGATCCAACGGCTGAGATTGTCTGGCTACTGGGATAAGATGGAAACCCTAATCTGGTTTTACGGTTTAACTGGGTCATCTGGGCCGGTTCAAGTTGGGTCTGGATCCGTTTATAATTGGGCTCCGGGTTTTAGGTCTTGTAATATTTATTTAATAATAATAATAATAATAATAATGTATAATAATAATAAATAAATAAATATAATAATAATAAATTAATAAGAATAAAGTTCCTAAATATAACGAGGAGATTGAGCAAGCAAATAAGTGAATGAATGGCCATTTCAATTACAGATGTTACCGGTGTCACCCCCATTTTTATTGGTTTTGATTCTCCTTAATTATAAGGACCAAATTGTAAATTTTGAAGAATCACGTGTTGTTTAGTAAGTCTCTGATTAGTTCAAGGTCTTAAACCTTGTTTTCTCCATCATTAATTGATTTGTAAAAGAATAAAAATAAAATGTGTATGTTGTTCAACAAGTTTAAACCCATGTCCTCTAGAATTTTCAACCTAAGCTCTAGCCATTTAGGCTAGTTTCTGTAGCTAATGGATTTATTAAAAATATTTTTATTAATGTTAGATCAGTTTTCTATCCTTAACCCTGCATTTTTTTCAATTTTTGGTTTTTGCTCGTATTCTAATGTTTTTCCCGTTCACTCAATACCCACCATTATGTCTCATCCCTGTTCAGCGATCTTCGACCGACGATGGATTACACTGTCACCCTTAGTGTTATCGGCGACCTCCAGTGATCGAAACCTCAACGACCAACCATCCTAAACAGTTGTTGTTGGTCTCAAATAATGTGAAAATCATTTGAAAACCCATTTTTCGATCTCGACCACTGTTCGTCGGTAAGTGTCACCATTGACACCAGTCGATGTGCCACCTCATCTCGATCAAAACCCTGGTGACCGATCTCTGAGCCTCGCTATCGTTTGTCGTGGAGAGCCCTTGAAAGCTTCACCGGAGATTTTAACTTCCTCGTTGGTTTTCGTCGTTTAGGAGTGATTTCGACATCAGTTCGCCTCACTTCCTCTACCTTGAAGGTCCCCGAGTTTGTCCGACCAAAACCTAGTCGGGTTTGCCCTTCACTGCCACCGCTTATGTCGTTCGTCGTTAGGGGTAAGCTTTCGTTTAGTTTCTTCATTATATCTCGTATTGTTGATCAATTTTTTCTACGATATTGGTTGTTTTTGGGTGTTTGGTTGCTCCGGGAATATTAGGCCGCCTTGCCCCGTCCGTTTCTCCGCAGCACGCGCCACCAGTGCGTGTAGGCCTCGTTCCAGCCAAGTCAACTGATTTTTCTAGAAGCTAAGTCAACTTGGACCGGGTTGACCAAGTCAACTCAAATCAAGTTAACTCAAACCCAATCAACCCGTCAACTGTTGACCCAACCATTGACCGTTGACCAAACACGTTGACTTTAACCTTGACTTTGACCGTGTTGACCATTGACTTTGACAAAAAAGCCAACTTTTTCAAAAAGGTCATATTTTATGTTTTTTGACGTCCTGAGTCCGAATTCGAAGTTTGTTTTACCAAATTCGAACACAACAAGCTATTTTCAGCATTTTATCTTGCAATTTGAATAATTTTCTCGATTAAGTTTCGTTTTTAACGTAAATCATTTTCACGTGTATCTGAGATATTATGAGAAATGGAAATCAAGTGTGAGAGCGATCGATTGGGGTTTAATTGGTTAACCGACATGGCACAAAAATCAAGGTAATACTTTACTACCTCTTTGCATGTTTTATAGAACATGTTTATACTGGATAAATGCATGGATGTATATGATTGGTCTATTATACATGTTTGGTTATGGATGGACTCGAACCAAATATGGTATAAGTGATAAATTGGTTAAGACTCGATTGAATTGCGCAAAGGAATTGGAAGATTGATAAGAAATAAATTTAAGGTTAGTGATTAATCAACAAAGGAATTAATCTCAGAATCCTTAAACTTTGAATATTATCGTTAAATGTTTTGATGTCGAAAATGTTTGGAAATGAAATTATGAAAATACCCTTATGAAGTAAAAAGAGAACGATATTGACCCGAATAGTGGAATTAACCTGATGATTCATTCTTGCCCTGATAGAACTACTAATCCACCTACTGAACTCCTGACTTGTTTTGGAAAACCTGTAAATCGGTTGGAAGATCTCAAAATCGGTTCCTAATCCTTTAGATTAGTAATAACTAAAATAACCCTAAAAAATAATCCTTTTAATTATCGAGGTGGTAAAATATTTAAATTTTCTGATTCTGGAATAATCACCCTATGATTAAATTACTAGAAATGATATATATGACTAAATCAAAGGAAATGATTGGAATACCCTCATGCTTAGAAATGAAAAAAATAACCTCAAATATTGATATAACCAAAATACCCCCTGAATTTTAAACGGACCGGAATACCTTGAACTCTAAGATGATCGAAGGAATCTCGAGTACTGAAATGAACCAAATACCCTAATGATCTGGTTTAAGGAAATGTTTATATACAAGTTTTGAAAGTACCAGTGAATCGTTAACTATTTTAACGACCCCTAAAGGTTATGGAGACGACCCAAGTATGTCTGTCATTTTTGAGATTGTTGCAATACATAAATAAAACAAATACCATCAGAATACATACAGTTTCTCAAGATCCTTTCAACGATGGTTCTGAAGATGATTAGTTCGACTAGTGTCGTCAGTATTAAAGTGTGAATATTCTTGAAATGTATCAGTTTGAGTGGTTGGGAGGTATCGCAGTGCTGGGATTTGTTTAGCTCGAGTTGACCCGAAATCCTGATAAATCACATGAATCTTGAATACCGTAAATCATTGTTTCACCCTTGTTGGATTAAGTTGCTAAGAATCCACTAGAAACAAAGTGTTCGAAATACCCCTGATGGCCTAAATAATGAAATCGATCTAGTTATATCTGAATTCTTAATTTATTCCGATTTAAAGATTTCTAAATACATTTATGATATACCTGAAATCCTAAATGGTCTTGAAACATCAATCTCTGAATGACTATTTGGATCTGTTAGAAACTAAACCCTTTTTTAATAGGGACCTCGGTCTTAAAATCTGATCAATTTCCACGTAAGTTCATATTTTTTATTCCTGATAATTTCCAAGCACCTTCGAAAAATATCTGGATCCTGTAATGTGTTCCCTATTGTCCAAAAATGTTTTATCTTATTTATATAAAGTACAATTTCTTATATATGGTTTCTGATTTCTGACACAAGGTATAATTAGCTCCTGATTTATGATATTATTGTCTGCTATTTGATATGTTTTATTGAGGTACTGTCTGGGTAGGTGTCTGGAGACTCTGAGGTTCAGCAAGTTGGTAAATCCTTTCTGTTATGAACATTCATATTGGACTCCTAGATCCTAGGGGTCTAGGGTAAGTCCTTATGGATTTCTATTCTGAAGTACTTTATTTGGTGTACGGTTGGAGGAAAACTCTGTATTTTAAATAAAAACCCAACTTTTAATTTCTGTTTTCTGATATTATTAGTTCTATCTGAAACTGTTTTATTAGGGTATTGATTGGGTAGGATTCTGGAGTCTCAGAGGTTCAACTATTTGGTAAATTCTTTCTATTATATGATCATTTATATTGGACTCCTAGATCCCAGGGGTCTAGGGTAAAACCTTATGAATGATGTCCTGGAAAATTTCACATGGAGTATTCAGATGGAGGGTACTATAGTGATTTTAAAAACCTATTTTACTGGAATAGATTACTATTGTTTATAAACTATGATGTCATTTTATTTTGGTTTTGAGGGAACATACTAGACGTATGTTTCAATCTCTGAATGTTTCCTCTGAGTTATACGCTACCTATCTGTTATCTAAAGAAATATCAGTGGAACCTCAGCTCATCACGAAAACATGTAGATGCCTGCACCAATAAGAGCAATTTTATTCTTGTCATCTATTTGCATGTCCTTCAGCATCATTTTGGTAATTATGTATTACTGAGCTTCCCAAAGTTCACTCTTTTACTTACCATTTCAGGTTAAAAGATTGATCAGTGCAGTTATCGACTTCAGTAATTGGAGTTCATTTGGCTTGCTTGCAGAGTACGGTACAAGTGCAATTAGGGGGCATGTATGTCATATTTGATTTTATACTAAGTGTTGACGCCGGACAAAATAGTGATTATCCTGCAGGCTAGCTCCAACAGATGATTCACAAGAGAGAATTCGCCTAAAAGGACCAGAGAAAAAGTCTCTAGGGTTTAATAAAATATTATAAAATCAAAACAATCTCAAAATCAGTCCACAAGCCGGACTGTTATAGCCAAAAATCATCTTTATTCGAATTTTTGCCAAAAATAGCAAAATCCCGAAAATCACTCTAAATTGAAATTCGAAATAAAATAAGCAATCGCCAAAAAATCCAGCCTAAATCGGATTTAAATTGACTTCCTAATTGACAATCGAAATATTACCATAAATAGTAAAAAAATATCTAAATCTAGTGATTCAGAGGGAAAAACGGTAGAATTTGAGGTTGAAAAAAAGCCACATGGAGCAAAGCTCGATGTGGAGAGCGTGCGTGTTGAAAAGAGCTTTTTAGATTGGGGTCTTATGCTCGATTCTGACACCTATAGCCAAAGTTATGGCCAAAAGACTAAAACATACTCAAAACGACCCCAATGAGGAACATGTCACAATCAATTCCCGCCTTTGCGCTGATCTGCCAATTCATGGTATCTCAGCGCCATCAAGATGCAATCTGACAGCTCAGCATCATCTTTCTCGGATCCCCTGTATCAAACTTGTATGATTTTAATTCTATTTGTAATATATGAATGGTCTTCTGAACTTGTGTTTTATTTATAAATTGTTTTATGATTTTACATGTTTTAACAAAAAAATTAATTTCTGCTAGATTTTCACTGTGGGTCGCTTTGGTGGTCCTAATATGACACCTTGGATCGGATCGAGTCACCTGTATCGGTATGAGGTGTTACAACCGAAGTCTACTGAGATAGGTGATATCAAAGGACCATACGCTCCTCTTCTTGGGGTTGCAGCTGTCCCCTTCCCAGCTCAGTGAAAGCGTATTGTCAAACTTTTGTTCCTGACAACCGTTTTAAATTTCCTTATACCCTCTTTATCGACATCCTTTGCCCCATCTTTAATATTGAAATCTTTCAATTCTAGTTTCTCCTGCAACGAACTAATTCAATCAATCAATTTCAGGAATATGCTACATATATAACATGAAGGACTACCTGTACATAAACATCAAATATCCTCCTACCAAGACTTTGGTAGGATCTATCGGCTCTGATAACTATCTCTGCAAAGTGAAGTGTAACCGTATAATTCCCATTTGCTAAGCTGAGAGAAAGAGGAGACAGACGTGCTCTTGTGTATAAATCGGAGTTGTTTGTCGGGAGAATGGAAACAATTTGTGCTATGAAGTCCCTTGAAGAAGCATTGGTATCCCAGAAATGCCCAGTGCAACTAGTTTCCCAAGTCTCTTTGAGCGGAAAATATTTTGCTGGACCTCCTAAGTCTTCATCTGCCTCATAGTCGATGCCATTAATAGTTGTCGCTCCCCCACCACAATTTATATTTACCGAATACCAATCTATTAAAATGTACTATTTAAAAGACAAAAGTACTATTTAGATTGAGATTTTTTTTTCAAAAGCATACTATGCGTAGTGTTCTTCATATTGTTAATCTTGGTTTGGATGAATGCGCCTCAAGAATTCGCAGCACTTACATGTTTTGCAAGCTTTCAGAACCTGAAATGTTAACTTCCAATTTGTTGAAACTGAGATCTCTGGAGAAAAATAGACAAATCAGTTTTATCATAGCTATACAGATGGGAATATTGTTGAAATGATAGGTTAACAAAAACCTGAAATCCTGAAAATACATAGTTGAGTGCGTACGTTTATGGAAGACTGAAGTATGTTGATTTCAAAAAAGAAGAATAAGATGATTGAAGTATGACAAATTTATTAAAACCCACAAGAAAAGAATGAAAAACGGTATGCTGAGTACTGACATAAAAACTGAAAAATAGAGTGAGACAAGAACAGAAGGATTACAAAATTTTCAGATATGAGAACTTCCACATGTAATCTGGGATTGGTCCAGATATGTTGCAGCTTCGTAACATCCTGCAACACGAGCCCCATTTGATCATTGTAAATGAATGAATAAAAAAGTATTTTCTATAATCAGTGTATTCGGAGCCTAGCGACCACATTTGATCATTGTTCATTTGGTTGTGTTGGACGCCGTCATGAGGGTTTCACCTCTGGCTCTTCAACCGTCTGGTGGGCGACCCCTCCCGCCTTTGCCACCTATTTGCTGTCTTCGCCATAGCTCTTGCCTTCTGTTTCTTTCGCCAAGGTCACTAGAGTTAATTTGCTATTTATTTACGTGGTTGCATGCACTGTACTTGATACTTTTGTTTGCATGATAATAATACATTCCTATTTCCTAAAAAAATATTAGGTTCAAAATTTTTTATTGTGTTTCATCTTGTGTAGATTTTAATTCTTATTTATGCTCTTATATATGATTAATATAGATATCACATTATTCAAGTATATTATTAATATTTTTGTGAGATTTGTGCTGTTTTTTTTAGAAATGTTAAGTTATAAAGATGTTAAGAACATTAGTTTTATATTATATATACGTGTAATAATAGATGAATACTTTTGTTTAATTTCTCTTTTAACGGTTGATTTAACAGCTACAGAAAATTAAAGTAATTATTTTAGTTTGATATGTTAATAGTTTCTTTTTTCAACTTAATCTTTTCAAATAATATTAATTGGTCAATACAGTATTTTAGTTTGAAAGGGAAACAAAAAGATTACATCATGCTCTTAAATGCGAAGCACTTTGAATATCCCTTATAACGAGGCCCAAAAAGCCATGTCGAACAAAGTAATATCGATTTGGCTTGAGGTCCCTAATTTAACGAGACCAGCTACTGTCATATTAGCTTCCCCAATAATCTATTGAACTTGCATTACTTATCTTTCGCTATTCATGATTTTAATTTTTTATGAATACAAATTATAAATATAGAAGACTAAGAAAAATATTTTATTTTTATAGCTATTAGATTAATAATTAATAATAACATTAATAAATATAATATTATAAATTAATATATGATGAATTCATTTTAATTTTTTAAAAATATAATAATATTTTATATATTTAAATAAAAAAATATTAAGAGATAACAAAGGGATATTTTTCAAGTATATGAATACATCAAAAGCCTCTTCACTATCTCAAAATTTTAAATTTAGTTGTAACATTGAATTTAATCTTATTTTTATTTAAAAAATTTGATATTTTGTCTTGCATCTATTTAATTTATTTTTAATTATTAATTTATTAATTAAAAGATAAAATAATTTAATCTCAAATGTTTACAATTTTTAAATTAATCAACAATCTTTACAAATATATAAAAATTATAATTAATTATACAATTTACTAGTTATTTATACACTTTTTAAGAGTTTAAAGGAAGTGTTATTATACTCTTTAGATGCCATGAGTTTAAGCAGTTGTATCGTGTGTATTATTAATGGTTAAAAAAAATATGATCATATACTATCTTGTAATCAACTTAGACTATTGAAAAATGAGTTTAAAGTAACAATAAATAGACTATAAATATAGAAGCTTAAAAAATTGTTTCACTTTTTTATAGTTGTTAGATAGGGATGTAAATGAATGTCTAAATGAACAAGATTATGTTATTGTTATTTATTTGTTTTTAAAAAAGTTTATGTTCGGTTTATGTTCGCTTAAATTTTTAATATTGTGTTTGTGTTTATGTTCAATTCATTCAATGTTCATTTATATGTTCGTCAACCTGTTTATCTGGCGTTCATCAATATGTTCATTTTATTTTAGTTTATAAAAAACTATTAACTAAACAAACAAACAAAAAATTAAAGGTGAAACTACATCACTATTCCTTAAACTCCTCAGATTTCACAGTTTGAACTACAAAGTTCATCCTATGTAATTTAGTCTATACCTTCATTAACACTAAAATGTAAATTCTAAAGGAAAATTAGAATTTGCTAAAGGAGGTTATAAATGATCTAATAAATAACTTACAAACAAGTTTGTCTATAAACGTAAATGAATCACACACATTTGTTTATTAAATAAACATAAGCTAATGTTATACGAAAGATTCACTAACAACCCATCCCATCGAACACTTTGTTTGTTCAGGTATTGTTTGTTACACGAACTGTTTGTATAAATATACAGAGATTGAATTTGAATTTTAAAACGGTATAAATTTCTTTTTGATATATTTAAACAGTAGATAAACTGTGAAGTATATGCTCAAATGAATCAAACCTGCAATTACTGCCAAAACATAAACTGAATTCTTTATAAAGAGCTTAATCTTTAACCCAGACTGAAGCAAAAATGGAATGGCGAAGCTGTTGCAACTTACCTTGATAATGTGGAGGATAGGGTGGCTCTACTTGGGCTTCAACCATGCAAATGAGCACCATCAATACTGCAAGAATCATGTACCCAAAGACCATTTCCATGGTTGAAGGGCAATTAGCAACTCTTCCCATCTTTTTCTTACTGAATAAAGCATAAAGGGAAATAATACATATAAACGTGAAAATGGGATTTTGAATCTATGTACTCAATTTAACTCAATTTAATGTCACATCTCTACTTGATGAAATTTGTCCATTTGAATCTGACAAGTAGTACATATAAAAATAAAGGTAAATTACTTCAAATACCACTTACTTTTAAGTTTGACTTCGTTTATGACACTAACGTTTTAATTTTGTCAATTTTTATTAGAAAAAGGGTGAATCACTTTGATTGATTTAATATTTATATTAAATTCAAGTCATTTTAAATATTGCAAATTAAAATATATTATTTAATTTGAATATTAGTAGGATAATTACTCTTTGAATATGTCAATATAAAAAGGTATTTGTTACTTTTTTTAAATTTGAATATTAAAGATAATTATTAATTTTTTGTATATTTCAAATTAAAATAATATTTATTTAATTTGAATAATAAAAGGATAATATATTTGTTTAATATTTTAAATTTAAAATATATTATTATCTTTTTAATTTTATATACTAAAAGAGATTTAGTTGGAGTAAAACACTCTTGAAAATCTTATATAAATACTGCAAACCTGTTAGGTTTTTCAATTATCAGAATTCAAGAAGTGTTATTTTCTTGAAAAAATTTCTTCTCTTGAAAAAATATTTTCTCTCATTCTCAGAAAATATTCTTTTTCTTCCTTAGTTTTTTCGATGATAGTCGAAGGCAAGGAAAGTTCGTGATCTCTACTGTTGTGATGTTGTAGTTGGTCATCTAGTTATTGTATTCTGGGTGACAGACGACCAAAAGATCTCGAGCATCAAGGAGTGACAAAAAATTTGTCTTAAGGAAACTGTGTAGCGATAGACCTCGACTGATTTCGATCACAAGATCTTTTATTTTTAAAAAATTGAGTTCTTTCTTTTACTTTTTTCTCAAGTTCCATTTTTGTCTTGGATTGTTACTTTCGTTTAACAATCATAAGACATATTCTCATATTCTACCTTTCTTAATCCTATATAATTCAGAATTGTAGGAAAAAGGAGATAGTAAACAAATTTGTTTCGGGATTTATCCTGATGTCTTAACGGATTTATTAAAAATCTCAAAGTGGACAAATCTATATAACATAAATTGTCGTTAAAGTAAATGTGGTTACTGATTTTGTTTCAGAATTTTGATTATGTTCGATAACAAAACTGAAAATAAATGAGAATTAATTTTTTTGTTTATTGGAATCCTTGAGTTTGTAATCGAAATCAATTAGGATTTTAATTTTGTCGTGTAACAGAATTGTTTGATTTCTATTAATAGAAATCGTTAGGAAGTGACAACTTTGTTATTAATTTGTTTCAGAGTTATTTGATTTCCACTAAATTATGTCGATTGAATAAATTAATTTTGGTTTATTGTTGGGATTATTAATTTCGCGTTAGACGAAATAATGAGTAATTTCAGTAATTCACCTAATTCATGATTTGGAAATCCTACTCGAACTTTGAATTTAAATTCAACGGTGTTGATGGTTTTAAACCATAACGAGAAACGTGTAAAATTCTATTAATATAATTTCAAGATATGACAAAATAAGATGTTGTTTTATTTCGTCATGTTGAATTTGATCAAATATCAGATGATCCTCCAATTATTAGTGAGGATGAAGTAAACATTGTTATCACATTTTTAAAAAATGTGTAAGTATTAATCATGGCCTTTTAATATAGAATATTAAATATGGCATGTGTAACATCCCAATTATCGGGTCAGTGACCAAATTGTAAGAATTTCTAAACTCAGTGTTTGAATTAGAATAAATCTTTAAATTCAAGGATTTATAGTGGAATTTATGTGTAGGGCTTAATAGAAATTTGGGTTTAATGAAGAGGGCAATATGGTCATTTTTAAGGGGGATTTTATCTTCCTTTTTTAATGGAGATGTGCACGTGGGTATGGGATGAAAGTAAATTAATTATGGAACCATTTCCTTATCTTTTCTTCTTCTATGTGAGACCCATCTTCAAGGTAAGATTTTGAAATTTTGGTTTTCCTTTAAGTTTTTGGTTTGTTAATGAAAGGTTGGGTATTATATAAGCTTAAGGAAAGCTTATATAGCATTAAAACAATAAAATGAGTGTTTTAAGATGGATTTGTAAAATGGGTTTCTAGATGAAATTTTGTTATGGATTAGATTTTGAAGTTTTAATGAAGTATTTGACTTTTCAATATGTTAATTAAAAGGTTAGGAGTGTTAGAATTGGTTAGTAACATGTTTGAAAGCTTGGTATGATTTGAAGATTCAAGTGTTCAAATGATACTTTGGGATATTTGAGGGTAGTAAATGTGTATAAATTGGTTTAGAAGTATAAAGGTGAGTTTAAAAGTTTAAGATGTGTTCATGAAAGTGTTGGGAGGATTTTTGGGTGATTTTCAGGATGAAAATGACCATTCTGGGCTTAGGGTATCGGTACCCTTATGAACAGTATCGATACCTCATGGGTTGAAAATGCGTAATTGTTAAGGGTTGTATCGATACCTATTGATAGTGGTATCGATACTGTAAGGGTAGTATCGATACCTGTAGGAAGGTATCGATACCCTTAAAATATCGAATGCCAGATTGGTATCGGTACCTTGAAAAGGTATCGATACCCTTGAAACATTGAACCTTATTTCGGTATCGGTACATACGGAGGTATCGATACCTCTAAATATGAAAAGAAATATAGGGTTTCTTATATCTCAAGTTATTATGATTCGATATAATTGAGATAAGAACGATATTGATTTTAGATTGTTTTGTGTGTGATTGAACGTATTTGACTTCCAGTAAGCTTTACATTTTGAGTATCGATTCGAAAGGACTTGGATTAGACTTTAGTGAGGCTAAGGTGAATGCAACTTTTCTTTCTAGTAATAGAGTTGAGGAAGGCTTGTGATAAGCCAACCTATATGTTTTTGATCGAAAACTTCATATTTATTTTAAGTTTTATTTCAATGTTTTATGCAATTTCCATTATATAAACTATGTTTTATGATTATATGTTATGGAAATGTGAACTTTGAACCATTGAATGTGAACAAACTCTATGAGAGAGAACTATATGAATAAGAAACACTTTGAATAAGGATTGAACAATATTATGTGATTAATAGCCTAAAGTATATATATATGAGGATTAGAGGTATAGTTGGCATGCCAAGAGTCGAGGGTTTTATGTGGTCATTCGGGACAATTATGTGGTACTTCGGTGCAAACTATGTGGTCATTTGGGATAATTATATGGCACTTCGATGTAAATTACGAGCTGTGATGATATCATTAGTGCACAACCTCATAGTACTCAAATACCTAGATTTCTCAATAGTATACCTTGGGCAATTGGAACAAACAAATTCAAAGTATAATTATTCATAAGTATATCTTTGATATAAATTAAAGAAAGTTATTTGAAAAACATTTTGAATAAAACAAATAAGATTTATGTTAATAAGTTAGCACTATTAGTATTGTCTCACTAAGTCATCGACTTAGCATGTGTTTTCTCACGCGTAGGTTTGAAGAAAGAAGAGGACTGATTTGTGAAGAATAACATATCACCAGAAGATTATATTAGAACAAATTAAATGTTGGTTTTGGTTAACTTTTGTAAACCATTGGCATGTATTAAACTTTTAATTTGAAATGCTTTGATCAATTTTGTAAACTTTTACTTTTGGATATCTATGTAAATTATTAAGAATTTTATGTGAAATGATTTTTTTTATTTAGAACATTTATATTCTCTTTATCTTGATTGGGATAATAAATTTTAATTTATTCATATTTTGTGAATTTCGTATGTTTGAAAAGTCAAATGTGACATCTCGGATTCGTATCTGGGTCGGGTACGAGTCATGGGTGTTACATTTAATGGTATCAGAGTTATGGTTTAAGTGATTTTAAGTTCAAAATAAAGTTGTTTTTGGTTTTAAAAAGAGTACATGCCAATTTTTAATAAGTCTTTCCGATCTAATAAGGGATTAATATAATATTTTTGCTAATACCTTTAGTAATTTGATCTTAATAGATGTCGAACTTTGAAGGTTGTCGAAGTAATTTGGGAGATGGGATGGAGGAAAATAGTAACTCATTTGCCCCTAGTAGGCAGGGTGAGGAGCAGGCACAACCTAGAGTGCCTGTTCAAGATCAGGGGACTTTCTTTCAGACTTTGGATGCAATATTGATGCGTTTCCAACCGTCTGCCTTCTCAGCCCCTAAGATGAATATCCCCAAATAACTAAGAAGCCTTGGAGAACCAGAATTTAGGGGAGAAGTTGAAGAAGGTCCAGCTGTTGCAGATATGTGGCTTTATGACTTGAAGGTTATGTTAGAGAATCTCCATTTTTTTGAAATGGAGAAATTGGATGGTGTGGTTTCGCTCCTAAAAGGTCAAGCTAGAATTTGGTGGTCGAATGTGATTATGAGAGCTTCAAGAGATCATATGACTTGGCCCTTTTTCCTGGAAGAGTTTAAGAACATATATATATGAGATCAGTTCATCCGGGAGATGAAGTATGAATTTATTTAAAGCAAGGGAATTGCACGGTGTATGAGTTTGAGTGCGAATTCAATAAGTTGAGTCGATTTGCTGAAGAGCTAGTCCCTACAGAGAAAGACTCCTGTGACTGGTTTATGGAGGGTTTAAGACCCAGATTGAAGGAAATGTTATTGGCACTTAATCTCTCTTCCTTTCAAGAGGTTGTGAATCGAGCTAAAGCTTTGGAGTGAGCTCAAAATGAGAGATTTACGGAGCAAAGGACGTAATGGAATAAAAGATCTGGTGCATCGTCCAGTGCTTTACAATCAAAGAAGAGTACAGGTTTGAGTTCTCGACCTCAGACTAGAGTAGAATCCGTAACATCCTCAGGTAGAGGATCAAATCAAGGAATAGAAAGCCAAGCATATTCGGAGGAATCTGGAGTAGGCAAACTGAAGCAATGTCAATACTGTGGAAAGAAACATAGTGGAGTATATAGACGGGTCTCTGGAGCTTATTTTAAATGTGGAGATGTAGGACATTTTATTTGAGATTGCTCAATGATGACTGGAGAGCCTACCCAAATAGAGATATATGCGGCTGCACCAATGAGAGGAATAGGTCAAGGAAGAGGAATGAATCAATCCGAGTCTAGTGCTCAACCTGAAGTGCGTTCTACTGCTCGGGTTTATAATCTGAAGACTAGTGAAGATTGTGATGATCCAAAAATCATTGCAGGTACCTTTCAGATAGCTGGTAAATCTGTTTTAGTCTTGATTGAATCAGAATCAAATTATTCCTATGTTAGTAGTAAATTAGGTAAAGAGTTGAACCTTCCTTTAGAGCGTATTCGTAGTGATATGATTGTGATTAATCCATTAGGAAATAGTTCTCGAGTAAGACAAGTCTGCAAGGGGTTTCCCATAAGGATTTAGAGAATTGAATTCCCTGCAAATCTAATAGAATTACCCTTTGATGAATTTGAGGTTATTCTGGGGATGGACTGGATTTAGTATTATTATGCCAACTTGGATTACCGACTTAAGTGAGTTCAGTTAACCAGTCTTGAAGGGTTGGAAGTTAGTGTGGTCAGCGAAAGAATCTATTCTTTAGATAATGTGATATCGGTGATGTCGGCTTGGAAGTTATTGCTGCAAGGATGTCAAGTGTACATTGTTAATATAATCGATGCAAGAGTTAAAGAAAGGAAGCTTGAAGATATTCTGACAGTCAGAGTGTTTCCAGAAGTATTTCCGGATGATTTTCCTGGGTTACCTCCAGATAGGGAGGTTGAGTTTCAGATTGAAGTGATATTTGGATCAACACCAATTTCAATGGCTCCTTATATGATAGCTCTGAAGGAGTTGAAAGAGTTAAAAGCTTAGTTGTAAGAGCTTTTAGATAAAGGGTTTATTAGACCTAGTGTGTCACCATGGAGAGCTCCAGTGTTATTTATTAAGAAGAAAGATGGTTCGATACGCCTTTGTATAGATTATCGTTAGTTTAACAAAGTGACCATAAAGAACAAGTATCATCTTCCAAGGATAGTCAATTTATTTGATCAACTCAAGGAAGCGGTGGTGTTTTTAAAGATTAATTTGCGTTCAGGTTATCATCAGTTGAAGATCTAGGAAGAAGATGTTCCTAAGACGGCGTTTAGGACTCAGTATAGTCATTACGAATTTGTAGTAATGTCATTCGGGTTAACTAACACACCTACAACGTTTATGGACTTGGTGAATAGAGTTTTTCAACCGTACCTTGATTAGTTTATGGTCATCTTTATGGATGATATCTTAGTGTATTATAAGTCAAATGAGGAGCATGATGTTCATCTTCGTGTAGTTCTTCAAACGTTGCGAGATAAGAAGCTTTACATAAAGTTCTCCAAATGTGAGTTTTGGTTATCGGAAGTGGCGTTTTTCGGACATATGGTTTTTATTGAGGGAATTCGGGTAGATCCTCAAAAAGTTAAAGTTGTGCTAGAATGGGAGATTTCAAAAAATATGTCAGAAGTTCGAAGTTTCTTGGGTCTAGCAGGTTATTATCGAAGGTTTGTCAAAAACTTTTCGATGATATCTTTTCCTTTAACCAAACTGTTAAGAAAGGATGCATATTTTGAATGGAATATTAATTGCAAGAAGAGCTTTGAAACATTGAAGAAAGTTCTGACAGAAGCTCCGGTGTTAGTGCAACCGAAATCAAACAAGGATTTCACAATTTTCAGTGATGCTTCCCATAATGGTTTGGGATGTGTCCTAATGCAAGATGGGAAAGTAGTTGCTTATGCTTCGAGACAGCTGAAGCCTCACGAAAAGAATTATTCGATACATGATTTGGAGTTAGCAGCTGTGGTTTTTGCATTGAAAATTTAGAGGCACTATTTGTATGGTGAGCGTTGTTACATCTTCACCGATCATAAGAGTTTGAAGTATTTGTTGACGCAAAAAGAGTTAAATTTGAGGCAAATAAAATGGTAATCATTGACTATTATCCAGGGAAAGCTAACATCGTAGCGGATGCCCTTAGTCGGAAGACTTTTACCATTTTGCGTAGTTTGGATACTCGAATGGTGATAAAAGAAAATGGTGCTTTGATGGCTGAGTTAAGGTTGAAACCCTTGTTGTTAGATTGGATCAAAGAGTTACAAAATAAATAGGATAAATGTTTAGCTTGGTTTGATCGAGTAGAGAATGGTGGACTTGAGGACTTCGAGGTTAAGGTAAAGTGGTGTTTATATTTCAAAAATAGTGTGTATATCCCTAATGATTATGAGCTAAAACGAGATATTTTGTATGAAGTACATTGTAGTCCCTTAACGATACACCCAGGAGGAAACAAGATGTATCAAGATTTAAAAGAGCGTTTTTGGTAGCGGGCATGAAGAGAGATATTACAGAATTTGTAGCAAAGTGCTTAAATTGTCAACAAGTAAAAGTTGAGCATCAGGAGCCTTTGTGTTTGTTGCATCCCATCTCAATTCCTCAGTGGAAATAGGAAAGCATTACAATGGATTTTTTAATGGGTTTACCTTTATTGTCGGGTAAAAAGAATTCAATTTGGGTAATTATGGATCGTCTTACAAAGACAGTGCATTTCATCCCTATGCGAACAGATTTCTCTATGGAGAAACATGCGGAATTATATAACAAGGAGATAGTGCGACTGCATGGTATTCCAATATCGATAGTTTCTGACAGAGATCCCAGATTCACTTCGAGATTTTGGAAATCTTTGCAAGGAGTTTTGGGTACCCGAATGAATTTTAGTGTTGATTTTCATCCTCAGACCGATGGGCAATCAGAGCGAACAATTCAGATTTTGGAAGATATGTTGATAGCATGTGTGATCGATTTTGCTGGACCGTGGGAAAAATATTTGCGACTTGTGGAATTTGCATACAATAATAGCTACCAATCCATCATAAAAATGGCACCGTATGAAGCGTTATATGGAAGAAAGTGTAGAACACCACTCAATTGGTATGAGTTAAAATATCGAGAAGTGCATGGTGCAGACTTGATTAAAGAAGTGGAAGAAAAGGTTCAAGTGATTCAGCACAATTTAAAGGTGGCCTCAGACAGACAAAAGTCATACGCAGATTTGAAAAGAAAAGAAATTGAATTTCAAGTGGGTGATAAGGTGTTTTTGAAAGTATCATCTTGGAAGAAGGTGCTTCGCTTTGGGCGTAAATGTAAGCTAAGTCCTAGGTTCATTGGACCTTATGAAGTTTTAAAGAAAATTGACCAGTAGCATATCAGTTAACATTGCACCAGAAATAGAAAATATCCACAATGCATTTCATGTATATATGCTTCGACGGTATCGATCTGATTCTACTCACATCATAACTCCAGAGGAAATAGAAGTTCAATCTGATTTAACATATGAGTAAGAACCTATTCAGATTTTAGTTTTTGAGAGCAACCAATTACAGAATAAGACGATTCCACTAGTTAAGGTTCTTTGGAGGAATCATAAAGTAAAAGAAGCTACGTGGGAGCGTGAAAAAGATATGAGAATGCAATATCCCCACCTTTTTGTGCAATGAAAATTTGAGGATGAATTTTCTTATGGAGGGTAGATTTGTAACATCCCAGTTATCAGGTCAGTGACCAAATTGTAAGAATTTCTAAACTCAGTGTTTGAATTAGAATAAATCTTTAAATTCAAGATTTATAGTGGAATTTGTGTGTATGAATTAATTGAAATTTGGGTTTAATGAAGAGGGAAATATGGTTATTTTTAAGGGAGATTTTATCTTTCTTTTTAATGGAGATGTGCACGTGGATATGGGATGAAAGTAAATTAATTCTTGGAACCATTTCCTTCTCTTTTCTTATTCTACGTGAGACACATCTTGGTTTGTTAATGAAAGGTTGGCTATTATATAAGCTTAAGGAAAACTTATATAGCATTAAAATAATAAAATGAGTGTTTTAGAGATAGATTCGTAAAATGGGTTTCTATATGAAATTTTTTTATGGAGTAGATTTTGAAGTTTTAATGAAATATTTGAAGGGTTAGGAGTGTTAGACTTGGTTAGTAACATGTTTGAAAGCTTGGTATGATTTGAAGATTCAAGTGTTCAAATGAGAATTTGGGATGTTTGAGGGTAGTAAATGTGTATAAATTGGGTTGGAAGTATAAATGTGAGTTTAAAAGTTTAATATATGTGTTTATGAAAGTGTTGGGAGGATTTTTGGGATGAAAATGGCCATTATGGGCTTAGGGTATCGGTACCCTTATGAATATTACCGATACCTCATGGGTTGAAAATGCATAATTGTTAAGGGTTGTATCGATACCTGTTGATAGTGGTATCGATACTCTAAGGGTAGTATCGATACCTGTAGGATGGTATCGATACCCTTAAAACATGGAATGCCAAATTGGTATCGGTACGTTAAGAAGGTATGGATACCCCTGAAACAACGAATCTTATTTCGGTATCGGTACATGCGGAGGTATCGATACCCTTGAAGTGTGGTATCGGTACCCTTAGGGTGGTACCGATACCTCTAAGCATGAAATGAAATATAGGGTTTCTTACATCTCAAGTAATTATGATTCGATATAATTTAAATAGAACGATATTGATTTTAGATTGTTTGGTGTAGTGATTGAACGTATTTGACTTCCAATTAACTTTGCATTTTGAGTATTGATTCGAAAGGACTTGGATTAGACTTTAGTGAGGCTAAGGTGAGTGCAACTTCTCTTTCTGATAATAGAGTTGAGGAAGGCTTGCGATAAGCCAACCTCTGTGTTTTTGATCGAAAACTTTATATTTATTTTATGTTATATTTTAATATTTTATGCAATTTCCATTATATAAACTATGTTTTATGATTATATATTATGGAAATGTGAACTTTAAACCAGTGAATGTGAAAAAACTATATGAGAAAGAACTATGTGAATAAGAAACACTTTGAATAAGGATCGAACAATATTATGTGATTAATAGCCCAAAGTATATGTATGAGGATTAGAGGTATAGTTGGCATGCCAAGAGTCGACGGTTTTATGTGGTCCTTCGGGATAATTATGTGGTCCTCCGGAACAAATATGTGGCACTTCGGTGCAATCCTATGTGGCACTTCGGTGTAAACTATATAGTCCTTCGAGACAATTATGTGACACTTTGGTACAAATTACGAGCTGTGGTTACAACATTAGTCCACAACCTCGTAGTACTCAAATACCTAGATTTCTCAGTAGTATACCTTGGGCAATTGTAACAAAGACATTCAAAGTATAATTATTCATATGTATACCTTTGATATGGAATTAAACAAAGTTCTTTGAAATACATTTTGAATAAAACAAATAAGATTTATGTTAATAAGTTAGCACTATTAGTATTGCCTCACTAAGTCATCGACTTAGCGTGTGTTTTCTCATGCGTACGTTTGAAGAAAGCAGAGGACTGATTTGTGAAGAATAGCATATCACCAGAAGATCAGATCAGAACAAATTAAATGTAGGTTTTTGGTTAACTTTTGTAAACCATTGGCATGTATTAAACTTTTAATTTGAAATGCTCTGATCGATTTTGTAAACTTTTACTTTTGGATATCTATGTAAATTATTAAGAATTTTGTGTGAAATGATTTTTTTTTATTTAGAATAGTTATATTCTCTTTATCTTGATTGGGATAATAAATTTTAATTTATTCCTATTTTGTGAATTTTGTATGTTTGAAAAGTCAAATGTGACATATCGGATTCGTATCTGGGTCGGATACGGGTCAGGGGTGTTACAAAATGAATAAAAAAATATCGTTTGATATTTATAATTATTATAAACTATTATAATAATTATGGGTTGTGTTTGGAAATAAAATACTATTAATTTCTTTTTGTAAATTTTATAGATACAAATAGATTCAGAGTTTAATCAAAGGCTCATGAATACTAGGTTGTCAAAGTTAAAGAATTAGTTCCTTTTGTTTCTGGTTGTTAAGTAGAATTAAGTTGTCTGTATATATCTGTTTCGAAAGATATAACACTGGAACAAGAGAAATAAATTGTTGAATTTATTTCACCTTAGAATCTTAAATTGATTTTAACTTTGAAAATGAAATAAATCGTTGAATTTATTTTCCTATGAATCTTATGTGATTCTCTTTTGGTAAAAGTAAATAAAATGTCAAATTTATTTTCTTGGAAAACTTGACCGATTTCGTCTTATAGAAGGAAATAAATTGTTAAATATATTTTCATAGAATCTTGTATGATTTTGTTTTATAGAAGAAATTAAATTGTACGGTTTATCTCTTGAGAATCAAGTATGATTCTATCTTGTAAAAAGAAATAAATTGTTGAATTTATTTCTTGAAAGTCTCGAATCAAAGCTTGGAAAACATGGTTTTCTAATATGTAATTACATTCTCAGGGCCTTATCAAATGTATGTTATGAAGTATAAAATGTTTAAAATGCCTAAAGAATTATGGATGATATTAAACCATAAATATGAAATGGAAGATACTGGTACTAATGAATTATTAGTGATCAAGTTCTTAAAATTAGTAATAATGGCACAGACGAGTGATAATAAATATTTTATTACCTTTAGTGATGATAGAAAAAGCATTGCTATGTATATATTTTTAAGAGCAAAGATGAAGCTATAGAGAAATTTATACTCTATAAGTAGGAAGTCAAAAACCAACTTAATAAAAAGATTAAGATTGTAAGAAGTGAGTGGTGAATATGTTGAACCATTCGGTGAATTTTGTTCACAACATGATAATATTTAGGAAGTCACACCAGCATATTATCCTCAATCAAATGGAGTAGTCGAGTGGAAAATCTAACTCTAAAAGAAATTATGATTGCCTTGTTAGGCAATTCTCGGTTATCACAGAACATGTGGGGGGATGTTGTCCTTTCAGCTAATTACCTTTTAAATAAGGTACTCAAAAGGAAAAAGATAAGACACCATACAAATTATGGAAATGTCAAAAATCTTCCTAAAAACATTTGAAAATGTGGTGGTGTCTTGCCAAGGTAATGGCGTTATTACCAAAGAAAACGAAAATAGGTCCTAAAATCATGGATTGTATTTTCATAGGCTATGCAGAAGAAAATAATGCGTATCAATTTCTTGTGTATGAATCAAAGAACCTTGAGATTCACAAGAACATGATAATGGAATCAAAGAATGTATCATTCTTTGAAAATGTTTCCCTTATAATTCTAAGGAGGTTGATCAAATTTCAATAAAATAAACTTTAGAGACTAATAATGAAGATAATCTAGATGATCAATAAGAGGCTGAAACTGAAATAGAACAAAAAAAGAAGCAAACATGTAATAGATAGAAAAATCCTTTGGATTAAACTTCCTAACCTTTACATTGGAGACTGAACCTCAAACGTATAATGAAGTTATACGATCCTCTAAAGGAATCTTATGGAAGTAAACAATTAAGAGCGAAATAGATTCCATCATGCAAAACCATACGTGAGAATTAATGGGTCTTTCTCCGGGGATTAAACCACTGAATTCTAAATGAATTTTCAAAAGGAAAATAAAATCATGAGGAATAATTGATAAGTACAAGGCTAGATTGGTAATAAAAGGATACAAAAAAGGAAGGTCTTAACTACTTTGATACATATTCTCTTGTATCAAGGATAACACCCATAAGAATGATACCCGCAATTACCGCTTTGCAAAATCTAGTAGTACATCAAATGGATGTTAAAACAACTTTCCTAGATGGGGACGTTGACGAAGAAATTTACATGGAAAAATATGAGGGTCATGTAGTTCTAGGTCAAGAAAGGAAAGTTTGTAGGTTGGTGAAGTATTTGTATGGACTTAAACAAGCACCAAAACAATGATATGAGAAGTTCGATAGTGTCATGATGACAAACGACTTCAAAATAAATGAGTGTGACAAGTGTGTATATATCAAAACTACAAACATGTGATATGTTATTCTATGCTTGTATGTTGATGGCATACTTATTGTTGGGAGTAATAATGAAATGATAAAAAATACCAAATATATGTTAAATTCAAGATTTGACATAAAAGACATAGGATTGGTCGATATAATTTTGAGTATCCAAATTAAAATGTCATCTGAAGGCCTTATTCTAACATAAATCACACTATGTGGACAAGATCCTTGAGAAATTTAACAAGGATGTTTCTGATATAGACATAACTCCAATAGACTCATGTTCTCATTTGTCTAAAAATCAAGGTGACAATGTCTACCAAGTGGAATATGCAAGGGTCATAGGCAGCTTAATGTATCTCATGAGTTGTATGAGAGTATACATCACTTTTACTATGAGTAGCCTAAGCAGATTCACGAGCAATATAGGTAAAAATCACTAGAAAGCGATAAAAATGATATTGAGATACCTTAGATATACTCAAGATTATATGTTGTATTATTCCAGAGATCATGCTATCATAGAAGGATACTCCGATGCTAGTTGGATATCTGATATTCAAGATACCAAAAGGTATAAGTGTATATGTATTCACTTTAGGAGGAGGAGTTGTACCTTTAAAATCCTCAAGACAAACTATTATAACTAGATCCACAATGGAATCTGAGTTTGTAGCTCTAGAAAAATATGAAGAAGAAAAAGAATTACTTCAAAACTTTCTTTAGGATATTCCAGAATGTATGGAACTTGTGCCCATAGTATGCATATACTGTGACAACCAAACAAAAGTTGCTAGAGTACATAATTTTATATAATATGATAAATCAAGATATATGTGTTTTCGATACAATACCATTAGATAACTGGTCTCAAATGGATTTATCTCTATTGACTTTGTAAAATCAAATGATAACATCGCTATTTTGCTAACCAAATAGTTAATCGAGATCAAGTTGAGAAAACATCTAAAGGAATGGGACTAAAGTGATAACTTCGTAAAAAGACTTAATTTTTGGTCTTTTCACTTAAGTTATTGCTCGTCTGGACAAAGTATGCATAGCATTTTAGTTGTATTTAGTTGCATATATTTTACATTAGCTTGTGGTGGATAAATTTTGCTTAGGCAAGATTTATTTGGTTTGACTGATGTTGCTGAGGAGAAAGGGTCGTTTGGATTATGTTTGTGCAGGAAACTTACAGGAGAAGAACATTTCAGTCATGACAACAAAAATTTGCAAAGGCCAACGGAACAGATGAGAACGTGAGGAGTAGATTTATCTCACCGAGGCAAGAGTAATCTGAGGAAGTTTCAAGCAGGTGTGACAAAACCACTATGTCACAAGCCAGTTGGATGACCTACCTCACGTGCAAGCAAGCATTAGTTATTCTGACAGCCGCCTTTCCTTTTTAAGCCTGGACATTTATTTGACAACGGTTATTTAAGGAAACTCCAAAAAGCATGTAAAGCCCTAGGAGATTTTCCCTTATAAATAACCAGCCGTAGCCGCCAAAGAGAGAAGAACTTTATCCAAGGCGTGAGCAAGCAACTGCAGTGCTTCTTCATCGTCCACCCACCGATCGTCTTTGGTGTCCTCCATAACCAGACGTTAGCAGAGCGGTGATCAGGCCTCGAGAGAGGGTGATCACCAAGGCATGCGTAATGCTGATCAGAATCGTCGCGATAGAGCCCCCAATTTTAGGAGTCATTTTTTTTAACTCTTTATCTATTTGGGGTTGTACTAAAAGTTGAATTTTGGATGACCTTTGATAGAACCATGAATATCTTACTTTGTGTTAAACTTTGTGTTTCCTGAACAATATTTTTATGTTTTATGAATGATGAATTATGTTTAGCTTATGACTGTTTTGCTTACTGTTTAAATATTTTTCCTTAACACTATAAGAGCATCGAGAGATAGCCTTTTGTCTAGATAGTGATTCTTATATTCGAGAGAATTAAGATAGATCGACGTAAGAAATAGAATGAATCTGAGATGGTGAAGTTCTAACTTGTCTACCTTAGAGATAAGGAGCGGTTTCAATCGACTAAAAGGGATATACGCTAGAGTAGGATAGACAATGCCTATAGTTTACGCTGAGAGGTATTGCTACAACAACGGATTGTAGTTAACGCTGAGGAGTATTGCCATAGCAACCGTCTAAGAATACCTAGTAATCTTGTCGGGCAGCTTGAGCCAGTCATAACAATTCATTCTAGACTTAGAAATAATTGTTGTCAATACACGGGTTTAGCATCAGTGCTCTGTGATATGTCTGAATATGTGAGGTTGTTTGCATTCGATTTAAATCAACATATATCTTGTTTTATTTGCTTTAGAATTCTGCATATTTCTTTTGTCTTGACCAAACTTTACTGCACTCATTAAACCACCCCTTTGCTTTAGTAGTTCATAAGTTGACAACTTAGTATGACTTAGTTTGTGACATTAGTTCTAGTTGTCGTGAAAATATATTTCTCGACCAATCCCCGCGGAGACGATACTCACTTACCCTATATTACTTGCATCAATTGTGTACACTTGCACATATATTCTTACCTTAGCATATACTTTACAAGCGATCAT
The DNA here is from genome assembly GCF_006381635.1 of Hibiscus syriacus. NCBI lineage: Eukaryota > Viridiplantae > Streptophyta > Magnoliopsida > Malvales > Malvaceae > Hibiscus > Hibiscus syriacus. The sequence goes on from NW_024061890.1 coordinate 173,517, forward strand.
AAAGCCCGTGAAATTTAAAGGTGTTGTGTGAAGGAAAACCCTAGCTTGTTGACTACAGATCTCAAGAGCTAGGTTCAAAGGGACAATCTAATTGCATAACCCTTGTACGAACACTGTAGGGTTTTCTTATCCGAATTCCGTTCCTATGATGTAAACATTGATCAAAGAGGTATAGGCTAAGCAAAACTTTTAATGACTATTGTGTGTTGCGATGAGCCGAACAACATATGTCACCTATGTGAGAGTGAAGTGGTGCTGCTTCAAGGAGACTATCGGGCATAGTTCTCTTAAACTCTTATAGGACCAGGCGGTGTCCATTACTTTAAGGACATATCCATGAGAACTAAATTCTTGTTAGAAGAGTAGTTGTGTGAAGTATGCCATCGTTTATGAATTTGAATAATAGTATGACAATTACTCTTTGAATATGTTAATTTAAAAAGGTATTTATTAACTTTTTAGCTTTGAATATTAAAGATAATTATATACTTTGAATATTAAAGAATCATCAAGGTAAGAACTAAAATCATCTCGCCCTATTTTTAGGGAGTTCAAGCCTTAGAAATCATTCTTAAACTCTTCATAACCCCTTTAGCAAGTTAATAATACATTCTTTGATCCTTATCTAGTAAGATAAGTTGGAGAAAGTTCTAAGAGCAAGAACAACAAAATACTTGTGCTTGGGTGACCGTGAGGTGTTATTTTTAGCGGTTAAATCAAAGGTAACTCACTTCTAACTCAACTCTACCCTATGTAAATCACTAGATAAGTTTTGTAGGTTATATGAGTTTAGGAAGTATGTCCATGGTAGATACATCTTTTTAATTTTTTCAACATGTTAAAAGACTTATTTTGACCACTGTTAACCCTTATAATACTTTAATAACATTTAGGAACCCTATTAGGGCCTTTAGGGGTAGAAAATTAACATTTTTGTCCCAAAAAAAGGCATTTCTAGGCATGAGTATCGGTACTATAAGAACAATACTGATATTGTTCTTACGAAGGGTAAAAATAAGAGAGTTTTGAGTGAGTAGTATCGATAATCATTCAGGGACTATCGATACTAGGGTCCCAATTTTGAGGTTCATAAGATTAGCATCGAGACCAATATTCCAATGTGCATTTTGGTATCGATATTTATGTGGGGTATCGATACCAAGGGTAGAGTATCAATACTCCTAGTAGGTATAGATACTTAGATATTTTTTTCAAAACATCAAACCTACATTTGGTATCGATACTTCGGCCAGTATCGATACCCCAACATTAGAGTATCGATAATCAGCTAGGAGTATCGATATTATCATCTCATATCAGCATAGTACAGTTAGTCAATATCGATACCAAGAGGTAGGTATTGATACTCAGGGGTTAGTATCGATACTGAAGTGCCAATATCCGTACCAACAGACAGTTTTGGATAAATAATCCAATGATTAAAGGATTAGACTTGAGGGACCCAATAACATCAGAATATTAATAGATAAAACTACAAGTGAGAATAATAATAAATTTTAGAATAGCTAGAAACAATAACAACCAATGATACAGAAAAATAGCCTTGTTTGATGTTTGGGAAACAACAAGGACGCCCGAGTCTCTTTAGTAGAATACGAAATTCAATTGGATATCCCAATCAGTTCCAAGGCACTTAACCCACCGACTGGGCGCAGATGCCCCAAGACTCGACGGAGTAAGTTGGTTGGATGTACGTTTTCGGCACAGTTCCTAATCTTATCCCAGATACCTAAGAGTATTCCAGAAAGGCTAGAGGGGTGTGTGAGCTCCGAGATGCAAAACCCTCAGCCACACCATGATGCCTACACAGTAGTTAATACAGTAGTTCCCGTGTTCATATACATATGCCACTTGCATGCTTAATTAGTGATTGCATATAGTATAATACATTTATTAGTGTGGCTCTGAGCTTGTAAACTCAACGTTTAATACACTACAAGTCAATAAAAACAGAAAAATACAAATATCAACAATTGAAACAATTTAACAACAAAGTGGTGATAAATATGAAGATGAAAGCAATAATGGTAACTCAAGAGCGGTAGTGACCAGAACTCGAAAACCTATCGGGAAGTAAACATACTTCACCATTGAAATGCAATCACAAGCGTAGTAATTGTCAAAGAAATATTCCTAATAAATTGAAACGTAGTCTAGAGAAGAAAACGTTGATCCGCAGGGACTTAGAAATTTTCAATGTCATTTGTGTTGATCGTGATCCAAGGAAACTGTAAGTAAAAAGGAAAAAAGGTTTGGTAATATAAAAACTAAATAAAATGACTAAGTAAAAAATTGAAAAATAATGAAAGTAAATAATTGAGAACAATAATGATGCAAGATAGCCTTAAGTTTCGCTTTGCCTTAATTCATTTCGATCATTGATAGATATTTTACTTTAGGAATCATGCCAGTTACAATCTACAAGGCCCAACCCTTGTTACTTATTTTTCTTTCCGTTAAACCAATATTCTCAAGTCAATCTTCGAAGTTTAATCCTTGCTTGGACTAACCACTACTATCACCATTAGCACCAAAACAACTTTAAGCGTTGGAAAAGCCCAACTTAGATTATGTTGTCTCAATGAGAATCGAATCTGATCTCAAATTCCCTTAACGATCCACTGCTAAGTGTGTTCATAAAAAGTCAAATTTTCTACTAATCGACTCTTCCTCCCATCTTTATATCAGAACAACATTCGAACCAACGAGCACTTTTTAAAATGAAAGTATTAAGATTTTTAAAGGAATGGTCGATTGCCAATCCAAGTTTGCAGAAAATTAAGAATGATATATGAAGATATTTAGTGCTTTTCAATTCTCATCGAATGAATTGAGTCATCGCTAAGTCATCAACTAATTGATAGTTTAACTAAGCATGATAAAAACCATACGTAGTATTTTTAGAAAACAAAGTAAAAACTTAAAGTAAAAGTTGAAAGAAAAATATAAAACAAACCCGATAAAACTAATAAAAGAAAATTGAAAAGATAATACATGTTCAAGCTTTACCCTAAGGGGTATTTATAGCTTCGAAATTACCTAAAGATAACATAAAAATTCAAAATAAAAATATCCTAAACATAATAAAAATATGAATCCCAAAATATTTTTAAATTCATTCTTAAATTCCTAAAACAACTCCTAATATAATTATGTCACCCACCTTTAAAAAGTGATTACGGTACATTATAGAAAATACTGATGACTGGACCTTCTAGAAACTACCACGCCAGTCTACGTCGTACTCCACGTCGTGCCCATAAAGCCTTCTAATGAGATTAGCTTTGATACCAATTGTTGAGTCAATCGAACTAATGAAATAGCCAAAAGGGGGTGAATTGACAAATAAAAAATTGATGGAAGCTTTTTGCAAGAAAATGAAAAATTGGACACAAGCAATTTTAGAGTGGTTCAACTTCCTCAATTAAGTTTACATTCACTACCTTAGCTTCCGCACTAAGGATTTCAACAAATTTACTAATTTGTTTAAACATTTTAGGACAGGGTGTAACCTTACAACACACTTAGACTTATACCCCCAAAGTCTTATGTGTACAACCCTTCCTAAGAAAAAATTACAAATAAAAAACTTAGAAAACCTCACTAGGATGTGTTTGCACAATTCAAGAACAAATAAGAACACTCAACAAATGAAACAAATGAGTACAAAAGTGTTCTTTGAAAGCAAAAAGAATATTGATGAATGTTGACTAGATTTTTTGCTCAATTTGATTACTTTGACTTTCTTTATGATTTCTTGTCTTCACATATGACTTGAAATCTTGTTTTTATATATCTTCATTCAATTCTATCCGTTTGAGTTGTTGTGGGAGTTAATAGAGTCGTTAGGAAGATTTTTCCCATAATAAATGTTGCCCAGAAGTCTTGAGTACCGGTACTCGAGCTTGGAGTATCGGCACTACCTGAATTAATTACAAAATTCTAACCGTTGAGAAGAGGAGAGTATCGGTACTCCATATAGAGTATCGGTACCCGTATCGATACTTAGAGAGTATCATTACGAAAATAGCCTATTGGAATCGTGTTTGTCAAAAACTTAACAGGAGTATCAGTACTAGTATCGGTACTTTAGTGTATTTTTACACACTAGTATCGATACCAGTATTGGTATTGTAGTGTATTTTTACACATTGGTATCGATACATGTATCAGTACCACTTGAACAGTATCATTACTATTCTTGAAGTATCGATACTCTAGGGATAAAATTTGATTTTTGACTCGATTAAATCCGAAACCCTTTGTAAAATGTTTGAAAATTAATTCCATTATATGACTTGAGTTTTTCAAAAGAGCATGGAGTAAAGATAGAGTTTTTGACTTTAAAAATAATTTTTATATTCGAATGGTTGAATCGAATATAAAATTAAAAATCATATTAAAAAATAATCTTAAAATTTCTTTAAAAATATGTACTTTTGGTATATCAAAATCTCAAAGCATGGTTGAACAATATTTTTGAAATTAAATTTATTTATTTTATCATTTTAAATATTTTTATTACTTCTAAATATTTTTTAAATTTTATAAAAAATAATAAAATAACTAATGTGGTAAAAAGATAAAAAAACAGTTAACGTTAATTTAACATATTTGTTATTTTTGTCAATTAATTTGATTTGAAAATTTTAAAGGTTTAAAAAAACGAAATTAAAATATTTTTTAACAAATTAAAGCCAAAAAAATGTTATGACTTTTTAATTCCCAAATGTGTGGTTGTATCTTACAATAAAGATATCATGCATAGAAAAATAATGTTGATTGAAAAAATGTTGTGGATTAGGATCACTAGATGTTTAACTCTTCAAATACTCTTGGATTATGGATTAAGTAATAAATTATTTTTGTTGGTTTTTAAATGCGATTGTAGATGGCAGTATCTGGACCTTCATATACAATTGACCGTACTCCCCAGCCCATGGTCCACATAGCTACGCATACCAACATGTACAATTATTACATATGGATTGTAAATGTAAATGTAAATGTTGACAGTGACACATTCAGCCATGCCTCTCGCATGCCTTGCCTTGGGTTCCTTTCAACAAATATAATATCCATATTTGTTTGGTACATACTGTCAAAACCTTGAACTTGGGTTACCAGAATTTTCTCCCTTGTAATAATTATTCCTGTTTCGCAGGGCATGGTTTTCCCAGTCGTGCAGGAGTCGCGAGCAACAGCAATCCACCGTAATATAAACTAGTAATTCTCTATATGTTGTACATCACTCGTTTCTCCATCCATATAGAATATGTATTCTGATGTTGGAGGATGATACTGCAAAATCATAACATTTGTTTTTCTTTAACTCAAAGGGTTGTAGTTGGTCAAACTCATTATTTTCTAATATTTTTTTAATGTACATTGAATTCGAACAAATGTGTAGGATAAATGTTTGCTCAACTTTTATGGTCGAATTGCACATAGTCTTGTTCAAAGATTTATGAACTTATCAATATCATTCAATGGCCACTGAGCATGTTGTTGGAAACTATAATTGTGTAAATCTTACAATTAGCTAAGACAATTTATTTCTTTTATAGTTTTTTTGTTCAATAAGTACGTGCCTACTTTCTTACACGGGAAGATCCATGTAATAATAATCCTTTTCCTGTCCCCAAGAACTTCTACGTGCCCCCACTTGTGATATTTTAAATTTATTACATTCTTCTTAAGTAGCTATCACATTCCTAGACTCACTTAAGTCCTTGAAATAATGACATACAATACTCGTTTTTATACTTGTTCTGTTACACGTAAAACATGTTTTGAGATGTTCTTCTATTTAAGATTCAAATATTTAAAATTTTCAGCATAATTTTAAATAAATTTCTTCATTGAATATTCATTGTTATCTAGCATAAAATCAACTTATTTTGTAACACGACACAAAATAAATAATATATATATTACTCACTATAGCATAAATTTATTTTGATCTTTTTGACCACTTTTAAAGGGTAAATATTATTATTAAGGATGTGACATTATATATTAAATCAATAATAAATATTTTATTTGGCCCCTTAATTATAATTATCATTCTATTTTAATATTTTTATAAATATTTTTAAGTAATAATTTTAAGAAAAATTAGAATTTCTTTTAAAAATATATGAAAACAATTTATTTTTAAAATTAAAATTTATAATGTTTTTGAAAATTTTTCATTCATCAAATTATTTTATAACTAATTATTTATTGATTGCAAATGTATTTGTAAAAAATTATAATTTATAAGTTTTGAGATCCAAAATATTGAATTATCAAATAATGTAATTATTTTTTATTAAACGATTTGATTCAATCATTTGACTTTTGTTTAAGAAGTTTAAACACAATTTTAAAAAAATACATCTAGAAAACTACAATATCACATTAATAAGAAAAATACACCCAAACTTAAATAAAAATAATCGAAACAATTCTTAACTTTTAACAATATATCAAATATTTTTTATTGTATAGGTTCCATATTTAAAATATGATACTAAAAATAATATTTAATTTATTTATATCCATTTTTAAATCAATGAATATAATAAAATTTATTTTAATTAAAGTTAAAAGTAAACTAAAATTTTAGGGGGTGTTTGTTTGGCTCTGAATTAAACCATTTAACGCTGAATGCTAAACCGTTCAACATTCAGCGTGTTTGTTTCTCACCTTTGAATGATTCAGTGCTGACTGATTCAGCAAAACAGTGTTGAATGATTCAACATCAAAGTACATTCAGAATGATTCAACATCAAAGTACATTCAGAATGATTCAGAATCATTATCAAATAGCATGTCACATTCAGAGCTAATTCATACAGAGCATATGAATCATTCAGCATTTGAATCATTCAGCGCTTAATCATTCTGAAGTAAACAAACAACCCCTTAGTTACAATTAAAGGATTAAATGAGGTATTTTTTATTAATTTAGATATCACATCACCTCTTTAATGATAGATAATGATGTTTTGTCCATTTTATAAGAAAATATGAAGTTCAATGTTATTATATGAGTCAATTTCGATTTTTAAATTTTATCTTTCGAAATTAATAATGGATATTAATGTTTGACATCTATTCTAAAATTTTATGAAATATAATTTTAATTTATCGAGATATAAAATTATTTGGCTTTAAATAATAATGATAGTGTGGTCCGTCTAGGCAAAGCATTGGGACCCTTTGCCCTTGATGTGTGGTACTATTCTTAACTATGGGACAACCCCCATCCCACTTGGGACCCTAATACCCTTCAATGCTGATATAAGATCCATGCACGACCCACTTAGAAAGACTAATGACCATGATTCAAATCACGCACAAAATATCCTCAATCGCTATCTTCTCCTTCTATCTATTTAATTATTTAAATTTAATACTTTTTCAATTCAAAATTAACTTTTTATCAATCAATTATAATGAAGATATTATTATTTTTTATTAATCTAAAGTATTTACAAGTGGTAATATCTATTCTAATGGCTCTCAATTATTTGACAATAAACGTTTAAATACTTTATAATCTTTTATACTCGAACTTAAAACCTCCAAAAATAACAATCATTCATTTAACCATTAAAATAATTTGATTCGAGATTATAAACATAATAATTAAATACTTTTAAAATTTTAATTTACATACTACACTTATTTGAATGTATAATTTAAAACCTATTTTAACAATGTCATAATTTAATATTAAAAAATAGTAAATTTAATAAGCTGACCTTAATAATAAAATAAAATAGTATTATCTTTAAAGATACTGAATTCGAACCATGCGACTATAAAATTATCTATTATCAATAACAAAAATAAATTTTAAACAGATAAACATTAAAATATGATACACCAAAATAAACATTTACCTTAATTATTTTACTCTATCATTCACATTCACTCATTTGACAAAAAAAAACACCTGATTATTTTTTTATAACATTCTATAGAGACCTTTACTGCGCTCATATGGTTAAATACAGGGATTGAATAAGGAATTCATTAATAATGGGGTTAAAATATTTTTTATTTTTTTCTAAATATAATTATTTTTAATTGAGGAAACCTAATAATTTTTTATTTGTTTTTTAAAAAAAAAACATATATTTTCTATATTAATTAATAATCAAAAATATAATTGGCGGGGCAAGGTCTGATTCCACCCATCGTCGAATAGTTTTCCCTTTATGTAATGATTAATTCCTACTACTTTTTTTTGTTGGACAAGTAAACCATGCAAGTTTAACTGTATAATAATATTTTTATTTCGACTTCAAGTATACATTTTTTTACAAGAATAAAACACTGTAAATATTTTTTTATTTTTAAAACTTTGGAAAATTTAAATATTGAAAGAATAAATCAGAAGGCAAAGGTATTATAATTATAACTTTTGGAGCCGCCAACCATGAAAAATATGAACCAAGACCCAATAGCAAAGTATTTTGACACTGTCCAACCAATTTCTCGAAGCAATACTCGGTGTTCGTGCCGTTCCACTCGTCTCAAAGCTCTAGGATGGACCTCGGTCCCTCCAACTTTCGTGTGACTCAGTCACCGTTCGGTGCGAGTGGCGGTTCACATCACGCCGGGTTAATCGCTTTTATTGGCCAGTCCACCGGACACCCACCACCACCAACCACGGGCGTGCACTCAACTATTGACTAAAAATTGCTTTTTAAGCTAGCGTTCATTGAAGAAAATACCCTATAGTGAACAACAGCTCCATCTATGCGTTGTCAAAATCAAACTGCTTTTCCAATGCATTCACAAAATTAGAGGCCATTTGCTTTTAAATTTTGTGGCTACATTTTTTTACATTTATTTTTAAATCCTAACAGCAGCAGAATTAATAAATTATGATTATGAATGTGTCTGACTAAGCTTACACCATATATAATACTAGCTACCAATATTAACATTAACTCTTATTTATTAGTCTACCCAACTCTGTGTTACAATATTTTCACGTTGGTACATAAATGGTGAATATTTATTAATTTGAAGTTGGTTCATAAATTTAGTTGTTGGACGTCATTTTAAATCTTAGCAACTAAAAGAATTCACATTCAATATGCATTTTGAAGTATTTTTTTACAGCAGTTTTGTACTGCCCTAAAGGCTGGTTCCACCATGCAAAACTCATTTTTTCTATAAAATTATCCTCCTTTCACTCTCTCAGGGGTCCAGGAAATTTCCTGAGAGTTGGATTCAATATGCAAAACTTGCTTGTTTTCTTATGCATGATTTCATACGATCATGTAATTTACAAACAAACATTTTATACGAGAAAGTAGTATTGTCATTTTTAAAATCACATTTATTCGTTTTTACTTATTCTTCAATAAATTTGATGGAAATTCTTTTATATTCAGAGAAATTAATTGTAGGGAAATCCCACCATTGTTTTACCTTTGAATGGGATTTGTTTTACGACCAAACAATAAGCTGATCACATGGATTAAGGCTACTGTCCTGGTTCAGGGGGTATTTGGTTTAACTCTTACCCACTCTCCAGAGAATCCTGGACATATTTCACTGTTGTAATCGACTTTTCCAGTTACTGTGGTGATTTGATTCTTATTTTCTGTAAGATAATTTCTCATACAAAAAACAGCAGTCAATGGAGGTAAAACTAAATCTTTCACCAGCTCAAGTTATTACTATTGTTGAAGAAGAAGAAAAATCAATGGGTCCATTGAGCGTAAATGTCACTAATTCTCGAGTTGATGCTTAAGGAATTGGATTGTACAAGTATTATCTAATGAGGTAGGAAAATGTGAGACATTTAGTTGATGGAAAATTAGTCAAAGTTTCATTTACATTTCCTATGGTTTAAAGTTAACTTCAAGCGTGCATATATATAAGAATTCAAATGTTTTAACTTGACGCAGGAACAAATCATATATAGCTAAGCTACTTGCTTTTAAAATTCAAGGCAGATGGATATGAATTGTGTAACTTGTTTGAAAGCATTAAATGTTAAACATGGCGCATTCAAATAATTGAGTCTTTGACGTTTATCTACCCCATGATTCTTTAAAGAGAAAATAACCTCAGTGACAAAAAATCCCAGATAATATACGATTTTAACCTCAGTAGACTATCGCAACACGAAATAGAAAATCGCAACGCGATTTTCAACTATCGCAACGCGAAATGGAAAATCGCAATGCGAAATGGAAAATCGCAACGCGATTTTCAGTTGGGATTTTCAACTATCGCAACGCGAAATGGAAAATCGCAACGCGAAATACAACACGAATTTGCGATACTGGAGATCGCAATGCGAATTAGAGATCGTATAGCGATTTTGTTGGTCATTTTCGCAAATCCAAAAAAATTGGTCAAAATCGTATATTATCTGAGATTTTTGATCACTGAGGTTATTTTCTCTTCTTTAAAATATTGGTTCTAGAAACTTTAACCCACTTAAGGAGATAGAGATCAATTCAGCAACCCATTCTTGGGAGTCAAAATTTTAATGAAAAGTGCAGAGGTTTAAAGACCTTCATTATGGTTTTTATGGAACCATGACTTTTTCCTCTTCAACAAGTACACGTTCCTTGTTTAATACCCTTGTCGGGGTAGCGTAAGTTTATCATTCGTTATTATTGAACTCTTCCCTTGTATTAAAAGAACAAAATCAACGATGTTTAGAAAGGAAAAAAAACACTAATGACTTGTGGTATTTTTTATGATTGAAATTGAATTGACGGGGTTTAAATGAAGAGCATCGAATTAAACAGATCTAATCACTAAGATTTTCTGCTGTATCTGTCAACAGTAATAGACATAAGCAGGACAGAGAACTGATGATGTCAAATTTGGTCTTCGAACTTGACTCTCTACCTACGTAATGGCGTCGTATAATTTGACCATATAAGAACATTAACCCTTTGCTAATCGCAAAAAACAAAAAAAGGCTCGCTCACTCATTACTCAACGCAAAGTATAAACCGTCGGTCTAAAGTTTGCTCTTGAAAGCGTAACTCAATGAGTCGAGATCACTTGATTCACTTGTACTAGTAAAAAACACGGCAAAAGAATGCCTCTGCCATGCAGTCATAATAAAACCAAAGCATAATTAAAAGTGTCTATGTCGTTAATAATCTGCTAGTACGTTTCTGTCTCTCTGTGTACCGCTCCAAATCTTCGCCATCTATGAGTTTGTGTTTTAATCATTCTCGAGATCATTTGGCCACTCCCCTTGATGCGACCGATTTGATGTCCTCTCAACCCCATTCATAATCTGTTTTCAAAATCACAACTTTTTACGGCAACAAAAAGAAAAACATCCTTTTCTGCCATCATTTTCTTGGCTTGAGAAGGGGAATGGTAACATAATGCCCTTTGCTTCAGTTTCCGGTATCATCTCCCACCATGATTTTGTTTAAACAATAACAGTCACCCACATCATAACAATCCCCCCTTGCTCTGTTTCTCTCTCTCATTCATTTCCTGTCTCTCCAATGGCGAAGTACCATCTTCATCTCTCAAAACCCCCGCTCATTAACTCTTCATTCCGTTGAGAGGCTCCATCCATATATAATCTGCCAATCTCCACTTCCTTCCTCATTCCTTTCACTATGCAAGAAAAGAATCACGAAATAAAAATGCTTCTCCTTTTCCTCTCCTGCCTCTTGTTCACCTTTTCTTCACCTGCCCTTTCTCTCAACCAAGAAGGTCTTTACCTTCTCCAAGTCAAAGCTTCCCTCTCGGACCCTGACTCCGCCCTTTCCTCATGGAACCCACGTGACCCGACACCGTGTTATTGGCATGGCGTTTCATGCGACTCTGCCACCGGCTCCGTCACTTCCCTTGACCTCTCCAACGCCAATGTCGGCGGCCCTTTCCCCACCGTCCTTTGCGGTCTCCAAAACCTTTCCTTCGTTAACCTCTTCTACAACAACATCAATGACACCATCCCTTCAGATATCTCCGCGTGTCAAAATCTCGTCCACCTTGATCTCTCCCAGAACCTACTCACTGGCGAACTCCCCCACACTTTGGCAGACCTTCCCAACCTTAAGTACCTCGATTTAACTGGTAACAATATATCGGGAGATTTTCCCCATTCATTCGGGAGATTCCAGAAGCTTGAGGTTTTGTCTCTGGTTTACAACCTTCTAGACGGTACAATCCCAGCCTTTTTAGGCAACATTAGTACGCTGAAAATGCTCAATTTATCGTACAACCCGTTTAGTCCGGGTCGGATCCCTCCGGAGCTTGGCAACTTAACGAAGTTGGAGATTTTGTGGCTCACGGAATGTAATTTAGTCGGAGAGATTCCTGACTCGCTCGGTCGCCTCGGGAAACTCACCGATTTGGATCTCGCCCTAAACAAATTGGTGGGGAATATCCCGGGTTCTCTTACTGAGTTGGTTAGTGTCGTCCAGATTGAGCTCTACAACAACTCCTTGACCGGTGAGTTACCTTCCGGGTTCTCGAATTTGACCAAACTGAGACTATTGGACGCGTCGATGAACCAGCTAACTGGGACGATTCCGGACGAGTTGACACAGCTGCCACTTGAAAGTCTCAACCTATACGAGAACAACTTTGAAGGGGCTTTACCATCGAGTATCGCCGACTCCCCAGCTCTGTACGAACTCAGGCTCTTCAGAACCGACTCATTGGGGAGTTACCCGCGAACCTCGGTAAAAACTCGCCTCTAAGATGGCTTGACATCTCCAGCAACCAATTCACCGGCCCTATTCCGCCGAGTATATGCGAGAAAGGGAACCTAGAGGAGCTTCTAATGATATACAACTTGTTCTCGGGTCATGTACCGTCGAGTTTAGCGGGGTGTCGGAGCCTGAACCGGATCCGACTCGGGCACAACAAATTATCTGGAGAAATTCCCGATGGGTTCTGGGGTCTCCCTCACATGTACTTACTTGAGCTTGTTAATAACTCGTTCTCTGGCCAAATTGGGAAATCAATTGCCAAGGCAGCGAATTTGTCTCTTTTGATCATATCTAGGAACGAGTTCAATGGCCCATTGCCTGAAGAAATTGGTCTCGTTGACAGTTTAGTTCAACTGTCTGCTAGTAACAATAAGTTTAGTGGGTCGTTGCCTAAAAGCATAGTGAAACTTGATGGACTAGGGATTCTCGATCTTCATGGGAATGAGTTGGAAGGGGGGTTGCCTAGTGGGATTGAGTCTTTGAAGAAATTAAACGAGTTGAATTTAGCTAGAAATGAGTTTTCAGGAAAGATTCCTGATGGAATAGGGAGTTTGTCAGTGTTAAACTATCTTGATTTGTCTAACAATCAGTTAACTGGGAGAGTTCCTTTTAGTTTGCAGCATTTGAAGCTTAACCAGCTTAATTTGTCAAATAACTTGTTATTTGGCGAGTTACCGCCTTTGTTCAACAAAGAGTTGTACAAAAGTAGCTTCAGAGGGAATCCTGGTTTGTGCGGGCATACCAGTGGTTTGTATTTTGGAAGGGATGCAGATAAGCATAAAGGTTATGTTTGGTTGCTTGGATCCATTTTTGTCTTAGCTGCTCTGGTACTTGTTGTTGGTGTGGTTTGGTTTTACTTCAAGTACAGGAGTTATAAGAAAGCTAGGGCAATTGATAAGTCCAAGTGGACTTTGATGTCTTTTCATAAGTTGGGTTTTAGTGAATATGAGATTTTGGATTGTCTTGATGAGGATAATGTGATAGGGAGAGGATCTTCGGGGAAAGTTTACAAGGTGGTACTTAGTAATGGGGAGGCTGTTGCCGTGAAGAAGCTCTGGAGAGGCATGAAAATGGGTTGCGAGAGCATAGATATTGAGAGAGATCAGGCTCAGGCTCAGGCTCAGGCTCCAGCTCACGATGATGGGTTTCAAGCTGAGGTCGAGACTTTGGGGAAAATTAGGCACAAGAATATTGTCAAGTTGTGGTGCTCCTGTACTACTAGGGATTGCAAGCTTTTGGTTTATGAGTACATGCCTAATGGTAGCTTGGGCGATCTGTTGCATAGCAGTAAAAGTGGTTTGCTGGATTGGCCGACGAGGTACAAGATCATTGTTGATGCAGCCGAGGGGCTTTCTTATTTGCATCATGATTGTGTGCCCCCAATCGTGCATAGGGATGTCAAGTCGAACAATATCTTGCTGGATAGGAATTTTGGTGCTAGAGTTGCCGATTTTGGAGTTGCCAAGGTGGTTGATGCAACTGGAAAGGGTGCTAAATCGAAGTCGGTCATTGCTGGTTCTTGTGGTTACATTGCTCCAGGTTTGTTGCTGGATTCTTTATTGTCGTTTTTATAATTGAATGTTGAACTTTATTTGATTTATTTGCTACTATGTGGTTTCACTATGCTCTTTGAATGCTAAATCAGAAATCTTCCAAAAACTAATAGTCTTGTATGTACATTTCACTGATAATTCTCCTTCAACTGACCGTTGCAAATATTTATTTGCTTCTGAAGTTATATTTCACTCTATCTGAACTAAATCTTCCTGTGGAAACTGTTGATCAGAGTATGCATATACACTAAGTGTGAACGAGAAGAGCGACATATACAGTTTTGGCGTTGTTGTACTCGAGTTGGTGACAGGCAGGCTCCCGATCGACCCGGAGTATGGGGAGAAGGACCTGATAAGATGGGCCTGCACCACTCTAGACCAGAGAGGAGTGGACCATGTTCTTGATTCCAAACTCGATCCTTGTTTCAGAGATGAAATATACAAGGTCCTTAACATTGGCCTCCTTTGTACCAGCCCACTTCCAGTCAACCGCCCATCAATGAGAAGGGTGGTTAAAATGCTCGAAGAAGCCGGTGCTGAGAACCAGCGAAAAGCTGCTGCTAAGGACGGAAAATTTACACCTTATTACTACGAAGAGGGCTCGGAACAAGGAAGTGTGGCATGAGAAGAAAAGCAAGGCTTTGCTGATAGGTTTATTGGACAAACAGAGAAGAATGGAAAGGATTGTTGTGTGACATACGCCTCTAAAATTTTCTCGCTCTCAAGTTTTGGTATTCAAACATTGTACCCACTTGATGTTTTGGTTTGAGAGATAAAGAGCATAGGCAGATAAATTTATTAAAAGGGCATGGGGTGATATTTGAATCATGTTTCCTCTTTTAAATTTAGCCGGATCTTATGTTTCTGTCTATATGCAGAGATTCTTTCGCAGGGATATTTATGCAGGGATTAATTTCCCGTTACAGACGCACATATGATTTTAATGACTGCATATGAATACTGTTTTAGCTATGTATTTATGTATTTATTTATACATGCATTGCATTTTATCTAAATTTTTAATTTTCTGACTGCCGGAGGTCTTCCACGGAAGCTGCTCTCAACCTGGCGTTGGGGGTAGCCTACTACCCTACCTCCCCCTTACCCCATACATATGGGAATTGGGTTTTGTTGTTGTTGTTGTTGTTATTGCCATGTTAAATTGGTTTCACTGCTGTCTGTTGTGAGATTTTAAAGTGGTTTTATTCTCTTGTAAGCCACATGTAGCACCTTGCTGCTGCTTTTGATATATAATGTTTTTGTTACTTTAATCGGATCGAATAGCAATAAATCCGTTAATGAAGTGGTAGGGTAGGGTAGGGTAGGGTAAGGTACGTCCTCGATGCCAGTGGGACCTAAACCAGTTATTCCCACAACAGGTACAAACAATCTCGAGTCTTTGCATCATTTTTGGAAAGGGACTATATCGACAAGACAAGACAAGACCCATAGCTGTTTATTAGACAGCGGATTTAGGCTGTTTAATTTTGTCTTGTTCCATTTGGTTGGTTGTTTTACATCCTTAAAATAAATTTGTTACCGCCTTGAGAAGCATTTTCAACTGTTTTAATAGTACGGATCATTATAAATGTTGCTCTATTTTTTTTAAATTTTATTTCTCATAAGAAGATAGGCACCAAATGTATTTTTCTATTTTTCAAAGAAATTTTTTTTTTATGATCAAACGTATTATTCAATTTTAGAATAATGAAAAACTGAACTCTACTTTTCTAGTAATGAAAATAGAAAATGAAAAAAAAATATTTTCTATTTTATTTTTAAAATATAATTTTAAGTTTTACTTTTAAAAATGAAAAATATGTTTGGTTAATATAAATCAATTTTTTCTTTCAATAATAAAGATATGAAAATATGTTTGGTTATTTATTTTTTTGATAAAAAATGTGATTAATAAAATAAAGAAGAAAACGTTGATTTATATGGATTTGAACTAGGTTTAGGATTTTAGATTTATTTATTTATTGCATTTATATGGATTTGTATCCATATTAATTCATTAAGTTAAAAAGAAATCCTTTTTTAAAAAAAAAACTTTTTCATTTTTACAAAATATTTTTAATAAAACTAATAAAACATTTTTTATTTTTATATATGTTTTGCTTTATAAAAAATCAATAAAATAAAATTTTTCATTTTCTAAAAAGATAAAATAACATTTATTTCTTGAAATCAAATGGGGCCAAAGCTCTCTCTGTTTCTAACTATAACCCATTTCCAGGAAGTGGGGTTATTTATTATATTTATTTTGTGGGTTGTAGGCAGTAGTCCATTACCAATAATAAGTGGATCTCAAAGCAATGAAGCCCATATGGGTATGCGTTTCATGCTGCAAAATTGTCTTTTATAATTGTTATTGATTTTACGAAAAATATTTTTTCAGTATTTGATAGTTGTAATTGATTTTTTTAATGTAATTCATTTTCTTAGTTCCTTTTTATTTTCTATAAATTGTTTTAGCATCCGATTTCGTAAAACATTTTCCTAACTTTTCACTTCAGAGTATAAGTACTCAAAAAATATTATTTTTTACGTTTAATATTAAATTAATATTTTAATATTATTTTAATAAGATATGAATAATTAAAATATTCAATATACATATAATATAATTTTAATAATATTATATTTTTAATATTATATTAATATATACTCAGATATATTATAATAAAATATGATATGAAATTTTTAAATAAATTATTAATAATATAATATTATTAAATTATTAATAATATGTAATATATATATATATATATATATTTAACATTAATATAATAATTTAGTATTATGTTAATAAAATACTAATAATTAAAATTAAGAGTGTTCAAATGGTTAATTCAACCATCTATCGAATTGAATTACCATTAACTGAATAAACCGAGCTTTTTTTCTTTAATCGTTAATCGAATCAATTATTTTTTGAAAAATATGAACCAAACTAAACTTTATTCATTCTATGTAAATCATTTTCTATAAAATTAATTATAGTGTATCAAACAATTGGTGAAAATGATTTACACAATATCATAAAAACACCGTAAAATAGTTTTCGAAAACTATTTCCTGGAAAATATAATTCGTTTTACGTAAAATAGTTTTAGATAATTCATTTTACGTAAAACAATTTTCGGGTAATCTATTCATTTTATTTACTTACATATTTATACAGTAGTTACTATATTTATTATCAAAATTGGTTTCACCCATTTAGGTGCTTTTCTTGCACCTAACTTTGATAAATTTATATTTATTATATAGTAGTTACTATATTTAAGCGTTGAAAATACATGCTGCGCTACTTCTTCTACCAAACTTTGATTTCACCCATTTGGGTGCTTTTCTTGCACCTGATGTCTCATTTAAATAATTGGTATACACTTGTGCTCTGTTGAAGTTTTGAAACCAAAGAGAAAGATATTTGGGTGATTGTTTTCTTTTTCTTCCTTTTTGTAAAAGAGTGATTCAAAGCCTTCTAAAAACATATTTGGTTAGTAAATCACATGACGTCATTGGTTAAAATATATATTTATTGTATTAATTTTTAATTAAGTTTAAAAGTACTGGTTAATTTAGTGACTAATACAGTTTATTGAAAAGGTGCTGAATTAATAGATTTAGTCCAGGCTAAACATCGGATATCTAAATAGTCCACTAATTTGATAAGCTTATTATTATTGAAGGTACACGTACAGAAGGTGCGTTGGATATTGGATGCAAAGTTGAACTTAACAATCTTTCGTTATCCAAGTCTTAATCAGCATGTGATTTTTTTAAAATCCCATTTCACGTTCTAGAGTTTGGACAAGTTAGCTAATTTATTTTGCAGAATTCGACAGGCCGAAAGAACTTGCTATGTAAGCCCCGTGACAGGGCAAGCGTCAAGCACAAATATCATTCACCAATCATCTCCATTAAGCTAACATCTTTTTTTATATTAATATATACGAATGATGGAACAAATATATAAGGCTGTTAAACCATAGTCCGCCAACAAAAACAAATACGGGGAAAAGAAGGAATATCAACTCTTTTACCAAATCTAAATCTAACCCATTTTTTCAAAGTTGTGTACTTTAAAAAACAAACAGAAGCGGGACCCATTTCCCTTCCTTCAACTCTTGAAATTTCAATGTTCAAAGCTCAATCCCAATCCCAATCCCAATCCCAATCCCAATCCCAATCCCAATCCCAATCCCAATCCCAATCCCAATCCCAATCCCAATCCCATATATTGAAAGTAAGCCTTTTCAACACGTTAGTGTATGGAACGGACTAGACAACACCCTACTCTTCTTCTTTCTCCATTTCCCCTATCCCAATTCAGAAACCATAGTTTTTAGCTAAGGAAAAGATAACACAAGGCGAGGATATCGCTTATGATTTGCTTTTGGTTATTCTCTCCGTCTCTCTTTTCATTCTCGGGATCGTCCTCATCATCATCTGCAGAAAGAAACCGAAAAAATCCCATCAAAAACAAGAAATACTCCCCGTCAAGTCTTGTGTGAGCTGTTATCAGTTAACCGACATAGACGCAGCGACGGATGGGTTTAACCATAGAAGAATCGTAGGTAAAGGCCGTTTAGGTACCGTTTATGCCGCCATATCGCTTCGAGGAGAGCTCGTTGCGGTGAAAAGGGTACATCCACGACTCGTTTTAAGCAATGCTGGATTCGGGTTCGCTTCAGTAATGAAAACACTTTCTTTAGCTCAGCATCCTAACATAGTCCCCATCATAGGGTTTTCACAAGCACCAGGTGAGAGGATCATTATCATGGAATTCGTGGGTATGGTGAATTTGGATTTCTATTTGCATGAAAACTCCGATGGCGCGTCGTTTCTGGATTGGAACAGGCGTTTGAGGATCGCTGCCGGGGTGGCACCAAATATAATACACGGATGTATTAAGGCATCGAACATATTGTTAGAAGTGAAATTCGTCGCAAAGTTATGTGATTACGGGCTATCGTTTTTGGCACCCAAAGAGACGAGAGGGTTGGTGTGGTATGTAAACGATGAGTATTGCGGTGCTTGCAAGGAAAGCGAAGTTTATGGTTTCGGCCCTAGACTTGTAATTCATTCTGATTTGAAACCTCTTCTTAGACTGGCCAAGGTTGCATCAGCTTGTGTTGGTAATTACAGAAAGGACAGGCCTTCAATCTCTCAAGTGGCACCCATTTTGAACAATTTGGAGGTTGAGGTTTGTCATTAGAGTGGAAATTTTCCAAATTTGATTTTTTGACTTTGATTGTATACACGTGGGGTGTCTACAAAATGGGTGGAAGATAGAGTTGGCCAGTGAGGGGAAATGTAAAGAGGATGGAGAGGGGAGGGGGATATCCATTGTTTCCGTGTGGAAATGGGGTGATTTTCATACTTTGGTGGTCAAAGGGACCCATTTCTTCCTATTATTTATACGAGGTCCTTGTGGCGATTGTCAGATTTCGGGGGCCTTCTCATGGGTACATCATTCACTAATGCTTCTCTTTTTGTAAATAAATCATTAACGAATTTAGGCATGTAAATCAAATGAAATTTCATTGAACCGTTAATGAATCGTGCGGTGGGAAGTTCATTACGAACATGAATAATATTTTACGTTTGTTTAATTAAATGAACGAACGCGAACAAATGACTCGTTCGTTCATTTACGTTCGTGAACGTTCGATTATATGTTCTCTTATGTTCGTTCATTTATGTTCATTTATGGTCATTCATTTAAGTTCATTTATGTTCGAACAGAGGGCAAGTTGAATGTGTTACGAAGATTATTGAAGTTGTTTGGATTTCAAGAAGATTGTTTTGTTGAACAAATTAACTTTAAGACTTTATTATGTTCATATAGTTTATTTATGATTTATGTATTTTTTTGTCGTATTAGAACAAATTAACTCTAAAGTTACAGGTTATATTCATGAATTTTAAGTTATTATTGTTGTTTACTTTTTTTACATTCATTTGTTGTGTTCGAATAAGTTTGTTTTTTGTGTTTGTGTTGTTCGTTTATTGTGTTCTTTTATGTTCTTTTATTATGTTCGTTTATTTTTGTTCGTTTGTGTTCGTTTACGTTCGTTTATTATTTAAATGAACGAACATGAACAAGCTATATTCCTTAATGAACGAACATGAATAAAAAAAAAATTGTTCGTTTATGTTTGTTTATTTATTAAATGAACGAACATACATATACCTTCGTTCGTGTGCGTTCGGTTCGTTTAGAGGACTAAACGAATTATTTGTGTTCAGTAATAATTGTACAATTTTGTTTATGACAAAATAATACTGGGACCCAATGTCATCTTGATTGGACTCTCCAATTTCACTTGTTCATTTATCCGAAACATTATTGAATGTAATAAATTCTTATTTTTCATTGGATTCTGTTTGCTTTGTCTGTTATATGACATATTATAGCCTCTGTCTTTTTAATTGCAAACAAATAATCTATTTTGGCATTTCATTAAATATTATAAAATTGGCTTGTTAAGAAAATAAATCTTCATTTAAAAAGAATAACTTAGTTATTTGTCATCTTTTATATTCAATTATATCTATTTCTTCATCTTTAGTATAGCTAAAGGGAATGTATTGTCTTAATTGGAAGAAAATATTATATTTACTTAATGGATTAAAGGCCACTTTTGCCTTGGGAGTAGACTCAATTTATCATTTTCGTTTATATTATATTTTCGCTTATATTATATTTTTGCATTAATTTAACCCTTAAAGTTTTTTAATTACATCATTCTATATCCTACCTCTAACTTAAAACTCTAAATTATAAATCTTAAATTAGGGTTTAAGATTTATTGTTTAGAGGTTATGGTTTAAGGTTTTTATTTATAATTTAAGGTTTTAAGTTAGATATATGATATAAAATGATGCAATCGAGTAACTTTAACTAAATTGATGTAAAGATAAAATAGGGGTGAAAGTGAGAAATTAAGTCAAATATAAGGGCAAAAGCCTTAGCTGAAGAAGAAAATATAAATTGCAATTGCAATTGCAATTGTAATTGTAATTGTAATTGTAATTCCTTTGTCAGCTACGGGCGGAGGATAAAGTTACGGGGCAGGTAATTTTGAGAAATGAGAGGAAATTGTTTTTTTCAATATTCTAGGCGGGTAAATTATTTGGTCCAATAAATTAACATTGATTTTAATTTGTATTCTACAATTTTTTTTTTACAGTAAACAGTAAATTCGTCACGTTAAGATGATAAATTCTCTTAAAAATATTTTTTATTGGTCTCAAGTATGTGGATACTATGTAGGTCAATATTTTAATATTTTCATTGGGATACGTTGATGTGATGAGTTTGCCTTGATTTTTTTAAAAATAGCATTTTGTAGTCGTTGCACAACTGATAGATTGCAACTGTCATTATAAAACTCGTCACCTTGTAGAAGTTTTTGGAAAAAACAAGTCATTTATGACTGTTGGGTATGGGGTTATAAATAGAGGTTTATGGTTTATTTTTTTTATTATGTTTTGTTAAGAAAATTTTTGAATATTTTCAAAATTTCCAAAAAATATCTACCCACGATGAAATGTTAAGCCTCGATGATGTTCATATTTCTTCGCTCGAGATCGGCCCGAAAAAAGATCAGAGTGTTCGTCAACAAGGAATGACTCTTAGAGATCAACCTCAACGGATTGTTATATATTTGCAACAATTCGGGTTGTATCCAACGATATTTTTGTATGGTTTTAAAGTGAATCTGACATTAATTACTCTCATTAAACGTTTGGAGGCCAAAGATGCATACTTTTCATTTTTCGAGTGGTGAAGCGACAATTACATTGGAAGATGTCGCATACCAACTCGGTGCTCCGATTAATGGTGCGGCGGTAGTGAGGCACAACAATTTCGACCGATTCAGAATTGTTCACCAAGTTTTGGGAAAGATGCCACCATTAGAGGTCTTAGAGGGGTACTAGATACATATCACTTGGTTGGAGTCTGAATTTAATGTGACGAACCACTCAACCAAGCAAGAGGTGATTTTTGTAGCCCGAGTGTATCTAATCCAATTGATTGGACGGATATTGTTACCAGATAAATTTGGTAATTTGACGCACATTCAGTATCTTCCGATATTAGAGAATTTTACTGAGTGTCACAACATTAGCTGGGGCTCCGTAATTTTGACATTTTTATATTTGGGAACTTTGCAAGGCTACAATCGTCGAATAAGGTCAAAAAGTTGATGTAACGAGTTGTCTAGTCCTACTACAATAGTGGGCGTGGTACTAGGAATTTTTTAACATTTTTAGTAAATTTTTTAAATTTTTAGGGATTTTTTTAATTTTTTAATTTTTATATTATTTAGATGACGACATAAAAGTATTGAGACCAATTTTTTGGGTGCAACTAAAAGAGATACGAATGAGAATTGATATCATCGGTCGACATGCGATAAATATTAATTTTTTAAATTACTAAAATTTAATTAAAATTTTCCTCTTTATTTATACTAACTTTTATTATTAATGTTTAAAGTTTTCTTGGATCCCTTATTATGACGATATGATCTACTAGTTATTGCCATCGGAATTTTTTAAAGGCTCAGAGTTGTGGTGTGTCGTTACGCCTTTGCTACACTTTACAATTGTTGAGATTCATGCCGCAAATAGAGTGTTACGATAGTTTGGGTCTCATCAACAGATTCCTACACAAATATTTTGATATGGACACACTCCATAAAATTGATACGCGTGGGAAGCATAAAGACTATTGGGCGATGAATCATGCTATCTACATTGACCAATGGATTCATCATCATTTATAGGTTCTTATGCGTTGTAACACCCCAACCCGTACCTGACCCGAATACGAGTCCGAGATGTCACATTGCCTTTTTAAAACATTTTTCCTTACAAAATATCAAAACATTTGAACTTATATTAAGAAAAATACAACCATATATTGTTCAATTGTGTTTGGTATAAAATTTTGAGGCAAAAATGTATTTATGAACAGTACCTACTACAGTACTTTCGGCAAAATACTTATAAATTCGTATAACATCTCTGTTTACATATAAACATTATAAAACTTAATCATATGATTTTACAAAACCGATTAAAACATATCGGATTTAAACCTTTATTTACATGCCAACCCCTATCATTGTTACAAAATACATATTATACATTTATATTCTGATCTGATCTTTGGAAAGGAGAAACTGACCTGTCTTGCATAACTTTTACCAATCTTCCTCTTCTTGGAACCTACGCGTGAAACAATTACACGCTAAGTCGTTGACTCAGTGAGACATACAAAACATAAACTATAACCATCTATCATTTCATATAAACAAAAGGTATACATATGCCAATATTATCATATCATATAAAAACATATTTCATTAACATGCTTTACAATACTCATATTATTGTTACTAATTCCTTGTGATCATATAAGCATGTGTTGAACATTTCTATACATATCTTAGAACACATAACATCCTATAATCCATGCAATATCGTTAATATCACCACAAGCATATGCATCTTATATATTGTATTTGTTATTGTCTCTTTATTAGCCCATGGTACACTGGTGAGAACTGAAGGTACGTGAGTACACTGAGGTTGTGCACAAATGCTGTCACCACAGCTCATATAAATTGCACCGAAGTGCCACGTAGAATTTATCCCGAAGTTCCACGTAGAATTTGTCCCGAAGGACCGCGTAGAAATGCACCGAAGTGTCACGTAGAATTTCACCGTAGTGCCATATAAGATTGTCCATAAGGACCACATATAAATTCCTTAATAATCATATACATATACCAAGGATCAAGTAAGTGTCTCAAAAGACCTCATACATGCTCCAAAGAATACATATACGTTCCGAAGGACCACGTAGAATTTGTCCCAAATGACTGCGTATACCCTCTACTCTTGGCATGCCAACTATACCTATAGCTCTCGTATCATATAACATGGGCATTATTCTTATGCTTCATATATTCATGTACTCATATCATTGCTCTTATGATCACATATCACATGTGCATATAATCACGTAATTTACTTTCATGTCACTTTTCATATGAATTCATATTCATATGTCACATAGCTCGTATCACTTTGCATGGATTCACATAAACATATATATCATTTGATTCATGTCTTATTCTTATATCATCATATATATTTCATCTATGTTTCATCACCTAACCTCATATCATATAACATGCTTTATTCTCTTATGTTCACATGACATATAATGCATACAAATTATATTTATATATATGCCTTTACTCACAAATTCATATATAATACAAATCATGTCATCTCTTGTTCTCATATGCTTCACATGCATCACATATATCATATAGCACATATCAGTTCATATAATCAAGTATACAATTCATGTCATTCACATCCTTATAATCAATACTCCATACACTATAACTATTTGAAATAGACTTATCACAAGTCCAATTTCTTATAATCTTATAAACTAAAATGTACTCATAAAAATCATATAACATTTTAGGAGTCACTTCTTACCATAGTAACTCCGTCATTGGCTCATCGCAAGCCAATATTTTTCGATCGCATAAGTACAATTAAATTGCACTCACCTTAGCCTTGCTTTGATTCGATCCTAATTCTTTGATTATTCCGGAACTTGTTTAGGCTCAATATCTACATAAATATATCATTTCAAAACAACTATCAGAAGCCTAAACTTTAAACTTGATGTTAATAACTTAAACCGGTTTAATGAATCAAATTCCATTTTTCATTTAGGGGGGAATCGATACCCCCCAGGGGGAATTAATACCCCCTGAACATACTGGAAATTTTTCGTTCCAGAAGGGGAATCGATTCCCCTTCATAGGTATCGATTCCCTCTGCCCAGAAATTATACTTTAAGCCCAAAAATCATTAATTCTTCACTCAATTCTTCTATTTTAAACCCCTATCATATCATTAAACTCAACTACCATTACTTAAACCAACTTATATCCATGAAAATCATCTATAACTTAAAAATTTTATTCCTCATATGTAATTCAGGAATCATACTCAAATTTCAATATATTCTAAATACAATTCTAACACTTCATATTTCTTAATTATCATGATGACAAGTCAAATTTAACTTCAAATTCAACTTATCAACTCTTTTCCATGATTTCATAAAAAAAACTCATTTTCTTAAATCTCTTATAACTTCTTCATCTTTTGATTATAAGACAACTTAAGTTTTCCTTAAGCTTAATTACCATCTAATGATCAAAACCTAACCTTTAAAATTCAGCTAATAATCAAAAATTAAGAAATCTTACCTTTGCTCTCTTGCTCACGATGGAGAAGAAGAAATGAAGAAGAAGAAGATAACTTCCCCCTTTCCCCACGTGATTCATTCATATATAGGAAAAAAATATCGTTCCTATCAAATGACCATTTTTCCCTCTCATTCTTTTAATAATTACTAATAACCCTTCAGGAATTATTTTTAAATAAGTCATTGAACTATTCAACTTTTCCACTTTAATCATCAAATTCTAAAATTTTACAATTTAGTCACTAACCCGTAGTTTGGGATGTTACATGCGTTACGAGATTACACCCGCAGACCTTGATTTCGACATTTCTCTCTACCTCCTAAATTATGAAGCAAATGGGAAACCATATTTAATGACATTAGAAGAGAGGGAAGAATGTGAACAAGGAAAGTCCAAATTCACAAAGGCCAAGAAATCATCATCATCTTCTTCTTCGGCTTCTACTTCTGTCGATTATTTTGCATCTCAGACCAATTTTGGTTTTTATCCTCGATATCATACTTCAACAGAGACTCAGTTAATTAGGTTGGAGGTTCATGGGAAGCAATGCAAGGCACTCAAGCATCTTCGACTGAATATGCGGGTGAGGGTGAAATGGATCATATTATATATGGTCAACAACATATCCAAATCGAGTCAATGACAACAATGATGGCGTCAAATACCATAAGTTTGTCATTGCATTTCGAAGGCGCATCTCAAAGTGGAGTGATGTTCAATACACCTCCTATTCAAGAAGCAAACGAAGATGAAGACGAAGAGGATCAAGGCTGACGACCCCGACATCTCGACAATCCCTGTGCCATTATCATTCGATCACTCCTTGGCATCGCTAAGAACTACGAAAATATGAATAAGTTTTATTATGCATTGTATTAGTTTGTAATAAAATTATTTGTATTTATTTAAATTTTTTAATATTATTTTTTGATTAATATTTATTAAATTATATCCGTTAAAAATCGGCACGTCAACGTGAGAAGTTTGAACGACTAATATTTTTAAATTTCAAAGTTGTCTGATGAACAACAAATACTTTTTTTTTAATTCAAGGCAAACTCGTCACCTCAACATAATGAAATTTACATGTTTTTTTAAATTATTTAATGAATATAAAAAAAATAAATTCTAAGTGGACTCGTCATGTCAAAGTGCGAGTCCTATTGAAAATATTGAAATATTGGCACATATGGAAATCACATATTTGGGGCCAATAAAAAATATTTTCAAACAAACTCGTCATCTCAACGTGACGAGTTCAATGTTTACTGTAAAAAAAATATCGTAGATTATAAATTAAAATCTCTGTTGAACTATTGAACCAAATAATTTACCCGCCTTGAATATGGGAAAAAACCAATTTTGTAAGGCTCATAAAACTTTTAGCCCGAGTAAACAAACTATAGTACTTGAGGCTAAATCCAATTTGATTAACGAATAACGATACATACATATAATAACAAATGTTTCTAATCAATTCAAATCAAAATAATATATCTATATGGTTGATAGTTTCAATTTAGATGGGCTATTTATAAGAAAAAATTAATAATGAAATTTCGAAACCATATGTATACATATATATATTGAAGTGGTTTCATATCTGGCGTTGGACCGGATGCCATCATCATCATTTAGCATATTGCATATAAGCTTAATTCTAATAATTAAAATAAAGAACTGATAATATTTATGTTACCTTTTAAGGGCAACATATGGTTTCAGAAATAATTTGTAGCGGAAGAAGTCGGAAGTTGTAAGAAAGTTGATTCCCAATTCCCATTGAAGACTTAATAATTAGTTTATAAATAAAAAAAAAGTGGTTTGAAATTAAAAAGTGTGAATCCTGAGAGCCAGGAGTGGGACTCAAATGCTTGAAAATGATGCTAATATGATATTGGTCGTCCCCTTCCCCAAACTTTAATATATAGCTTAATTGGGTTGCTAATCATTTGGTAAACCAAACAATCATTCTCTTATGTGGTTTTATGCACTTTTCCCCCATTGGATTTCCTGTAAGAAGACATATGGGAAAGGGGACAATTATTTGTGCGGTTGTATCTGGGAAAGCATATCCTTACAAATAAAACCCCCATGCCTTGCGTTAAAGTTGAAAGCTTAATGAACAAGTTTGATGCTGTTGTGTGGCTTATCGGACAAGCTCTCCTCTGTCTCAAACAAAATAGTGTACACTAGAAAAACAAAATAAATAATATAAATAAAACTTAATAGTACAAAATATACAATTATTGATTGAAGTGTCTGCAGCAAATCTTGTCCGAAAATAAACAAGTAAACCTAAAAGAGATATAAAGAGAAAAGATGAGTTGCCTAACACGTGAGAAGTTTACGTGAAGAAATGGTTACTATACAACAAGTTTGGTGCCAAACAAAACACCGATATTTTGTTACATTCAAATTTGTTGTTTCGTATTTTCTATGCTACGATATTGTATAACTTCACCTTTTATTTGTTTGTTTATTTATTCGTCATATAGCTTTAAGAATACTCCAGCTTGACGTTGGAGCTAATTAGAAGAGCTTTCTCATGAGGTAAAATGTTACCTGTTGCTTGTCTTCTCCACCCAACTCTCATTATTATTATTATTGTTTATTTTTGGTATATAAATGAAGTATTAAAATAAAATAAATAAAGTTGAGATTAATCTCAAACTTACTGGGAATTAAACTGATTTATTTGAAGTGTTTAAGTAACTAAAATGGTTTAAATGTTTAGACCAAGCCGGAAAGCAAGGTCCAACACTACATTTATTCTGTTATACAGTCGTGTCTACATTAGCATAACCAAACTTAGCGTCCAAGCAACATTTATTATAGTTTTTTATATTATTTTTCTGAAAAATAAATAAAATGAATTCTATCCTTTCTCTTGTACCCTCTCCGTCTTTTTCCTTTTCGTCTTCTTCCAATCCCGAGGAGGATATAGCAGACGGCAGCTATATCCTCTCAATCATAAGCAGAAAATTTGAGAAAGGGAATTAAAAAAAGCGTGGAAGAATTAAGTTCCTTTGCGAAACACCAAGAAAGAGAAAGTGGGTAACTGAAAACGTGCTCTAAAAGAGAATTTTTGCTTTACGTGTTCTTTTTTTAATTTATTGGTTTGTTTCATGTTGTAAATCTTGCTAGAATTCTCGTATGTGGGTGTTTGACAAGTGGGGAAGACGGTGGAAACAGAAATCAGCTTTGTGATGGGATTAAGACCATCAGCAGAAGAAACGGAGACATGTCATGGTGCAATAACCCAGAAGACGACACAGGAACTCTAAACTTAGTAACAGTAGCCGCCACCACTTCCGCTCCCTACCTGAAAATCCATGAAATCTCAACCATTGTTTGCCCTTCATGTGGCTATAACATACCCTACCAAGATCAGGTAAATGCTTTAATCATAACATTACAGTTTTACTTTTAATTGTTTTGTTCCCCAATAGATTGATATACTAAAATACTATTACTTTTTGTGGGGTTAGACGGGAATTCATGATTTGCCAGGGTTACCAGCGGGGGTGAAGTTCGATCCGACTGACCAAGAAATTTTAGAGCATTTAGAGGCAAAAGTAATATCTGATCTGCGCAAGCTTCATCCCTTGCTTGATGAGTTTATTCCAATGCTGGAAGGAGAAAAAGGGATTTGCTATACTCATCCAGAGAAGCTTCCAGGTACTTTGATGCTTTACTTTTACCTCAAATTTTCTTCTTTAAATAATTTGCTTTTTCATTTTTGTGTTTAATTTTCTATTTTTCTAGGGCTGCAATGATCTATCTATCTATCTATCAATTTGCATACATATATTTTGTTTGGGCGCCTGCAATGATCTATGCTGGCGTAGATGAATTTTAGATGAAAACGTAAAGCCTTACTGCATTTTTTGAGAATCCAGTTAAGTGTATTGCAAGGAAAGTACCTAAGTTGGTTAATACTAGCTGCCAACCATGTTTCTAGGGTGGCCTAATTACGTGAGATCCTTTGGTTCTACTTCGACCACCACATATTTTCTTAGGGACATGTGATTAGGCCGCTTAGATATCCCCCTTGCTACTTTCATCCTAATATTTAGGCATGGCCCTTTATCATCCAATGATCATTATAGTATTTTGTTACTTTCAAAGTATTCATGATGACAAAACATTATAATTAAGGATGATTGACAGGTTTTGGGTCGAGTTGTACCTTTAGAAATTTCAAATTCCCCTATAGTTTAGGTATTTTCCTTATATTTTCTATCTTTAATTTTACACCTCTAAAATTCTATTATAACGTCTTAAGTTAGTGCCCGACATAAAATTTTACATTTGTCTCTTATGAAAATTTATTTTATTTTCTATTCTAAATAGACCTAATGGTGCAGGAGTAAGCAAGGATGGCCAAATTCGACACTTCTTTCATCGACCCTCCAAGGCATACACAACGGGGACAAGGAAGAGAAGAAAAGTGCACACGGACGAAGAAGGGAACGAAACGAGGTGGCACAAAACGGGCAAGACCCGAGCAGTTTCGGCTGGTGGGATAGTGAAGGGTTTCAAAAAGATATTGGTTCTCTACACCAATTATGGCAGGCAAAGGAAGCCCGAGAAGACAAACTGGGTGATGCATCAATATCACCTCGGCAACAACGAAGAAGAGAAAGATGGGGAGTTAGTGGTTTCCAAAGTCTTTTACCAAACTCAACCCAGACAATGCGGTCCAAGTAGCAGTGATAAGTATGCGCTGGATAGAAAGCTTAAGAACCGAAGCCAGCATCAAAGTCCAATCATGGCGCCTAAGACTAGTAGCGACTCGGGTCTTGTGGAGTACACCAATCCACCTTTTGTTTCATACGGTGATGGTGGGTTTCAGCACCATAACAGAGAAAGCCCACCTCAGCTAATCTCAAATCTGGTTGGTGGATCCTCGTTGATTCGATTAACCTCTGATACAAGCAAAGGGAGACTTGAAAGAAAATAGCAGCAATGGGAAAGATGTGCTCCATTTGGTTGTTGTTGTGGCAGCTGTTGCTTTGTAATAGTCAAATGAACCATCAGATTGTGAATTTTGCTGAGGAAAGGAGAATGTCTTCTTTCCTTGAAGATTAAGGAGTCGGATGCTTTGGAAGATTTGCCCATCATGAGACCATGCTCTTGATCGCAAACAAGATATCTAGCTGGCATTTGCATAATATTTATATATTCTTTGACCTTATTTTATATATAATGTTTGATATATGTAGTAGGACTGCCACATAAAACTTCTACAAATACTTGCTACAGGCTTAATTAGTTTTTATCAATTATCATGCAACTATTTTTATTCTATCGTGCATTCTTTTGTGTGATTGTAAATCTTAATCTTTTAATTAAATTAGGACATGATGGAGAATTAAATGGGAAAAAAAAAGCTTAATCGGATTGCGATCCAAACAGCCAGGGAAATGCCATTATCGGAAACAGGCATAAAGCTTAATGAAGAAGGCTTTTCCGTTTACACTTGCAGAGACCATTTTTGGCCTTTTCCGCCCAATTTGCATCTCCCATTGACCTGGTTTTGTTTTCTTGTTTCATGTTAATTTTTGGACCGAAGATGGTTACATGCAACTAAAAATCTTAAATGCCTTAATTGTCAAACCAGTCAGTCCTTAAAAAAGACATGTCGGTGATTTGTTGTTAGGGATGAGTGTTCGATCGAGTTAAGTCGAGTCGAAAAATTTTGAGTTATTCGAGTTGACGTGTCCTATTTTACAACTTAGACTTGATTTGAAATTTTTTCGAGACGAGTTTATAAAATTCAAGTCGAGTTAATTTTTCGAGTTTCTGTTTAAATTTAATTATAAATATTTATAATATTATTTAATTCAAATTTAAGTGATTTTCTATAACCATATATACAATACAAATATATTTCTTCATATTTTTTATATGAATTCTCCGGTTATTAAAAAATTCGAGTTGTTCGAGTTGTATTTTACAACTCAATTTAAATTTAATTTTTTTTTGAATCAAGTCGAGTTTATGAAATTGTAATTCGAAATCGATTAGAATTTAGTTTTTTTTGAGTCAAATCGAATAAAAAAATTTAATTTTTCAAATCGAGTCGAATTTTGCTCACAATGTTTAATATCCTACAATCAATTATATTCCCTCGTAGTTGTTGTCCTACAAAACTGTCAAAAAAGAGAAAAAAAAATATTCCCTACAGGGTTTTCCTCAGATTTGGTGGCAGAGGTAAGAAACCATGAAAAAAATTACGCTAATGTTCTCTTAAACCTGCATTATTGCTAAAGAATGATTTTTTTTTGCATGTTTGCATGATATGAGTTACGTCCTCTACTTTCAAGATGTCTAAAGCTCAAGATCCATTTTATATCGTTAAAGATGAGACTCGAGATTCCGTAAGTTGGGTCTTTGATTTTTAGCCGTGTTAAAGGAAAACTAATAATATTTTTGGGATTTTCAATTAGATGACGCTTTTGATGTTTTCTTTTTGTTGGTTTAGATTGATAAGTTGCAATCAAGTTTTCATCAGCAGGAAAGGATTCCTCCCGATACTGGAGAACAAGTACATCTCACAAGAGAGCTACTTGTTAATGTGAGAACATCAAATGGCAGGTATCGGAATTAAGCTTTCCTCTTTAATTGAACTGGATCCTTGAGATAGGAAATATTAATGTTCTGATGATTGATGGGTTTTGCTTTATCTTTGTTGGGTCAATTGAACAATTTTAATCCAGCTTGCAACTGCTTGTAAATGTACCTTTTTTCTTGACAGAAAGGTGGATGAACTGGACAAAACCTAAGTGTGGCAGCTAGAGAGCCTTCTTATTATGGCATCGATGATAGAGAACTTGAAAACCAGAGGAGATGCATTACCACTGCCCGTGCTCAGGTATCATCTGTATAGTTGTTAGTTGTTACATTAATTGATCACTGGAGATTTGTTCAATGATGTTCATTTTCTGATTGGGGTATTGCAGGCATTGTATTGTTATATTATAAACAATGAAATAGGATTGTGTAACTCATGTAGAATTTTAATCTTGAAGTCATGGATCCTGAAGATACTCGTTTTTTTCATTTGAATATTATTTATATATTATTATTATTATTATTATTATTAAATAATAAATAATTATTACATATTTTAGGCACAAACATACTGGCCCAATTACAAAATACAACCAGACCCGAAGGCCCGTTTTACAAATCCTAGAGGCCCAATCCAGTTCAGACCCACCAGACCCAAGAAACCCTAACCCTTGTAGGGTTTCCAGATGCTTCCAATCGCCTTACTTCTCCACCGTTGGATCTAACCCTGATCCAACAGTATAGATGGTCCCAGCAAAAACCCTAGGGTTATGATACCCTAGGGCCACATGGCCGCCGTTCATCAGTCAGCTGCTGCCACCACCTCAACCTCTGCTGCCACGACGCCAACCGAAGCCTCCAGAGATCCTAACACAGCCGCCCACGTCGCAAGCTACAAGGTGAGTCACCACAATAGTTTGGTGACTCACCAAAAACCTCCATATTACCCGGTCTGAAGGAGGTTCAGTGGTGGCTATAAGAGCCACTGAACCTGCGAAATAGAGAGAAAAAAAAAGTAAGAACAGGAAGCAACCAAAGAAACCAAAAAAAAAAGAGAAGAAAGGAAACTTACCCTTGGAGCCTCGATCGTCGCCGGAAGCCAAACATCGCCGGAAAACAGAAAATACCAAAGGTATTTTCATAGATTTACTCTGATTAGGAGTTTTTTAGGGTAAACTAAAGTCAGATTTGGCCTTAGGAAGAGAAGGCCTTTATTTTCATGTAAAATGAAACTTTCCGGCCACCGGAGACGGTGGCGGCAGACGGCTGTCGGTCGATAACCGACTTCCCTCTGGTGAGGGAAGCTAGAGAGAAGCGAGAGAGTCTTCTTCTCTCTCAGTTAGAGAAAGAAGAAGAAGAGGAGAAATGAGAGTGACGGCCCTACGGGCCACCCATTTGGGGATTATATATCCCATCCAAAACGGTGTCGTTTACACCGTTTTGGGTGGGGGTATATGCGTAATTTACGCATATGGGTAAACCCCATCCGCATCCCATCAGTTTTATAACTTTATATTTTAGTCACTAAATCAAATTTTATATTCTTTTAATTCGGTTTTTGAATTTTACATACATGTATTTTAGTCCTTAACTGTAATTATATATATTTTAAGTAAATAACAGATTTAGTCCTTTAATTTTGGAAATTAATATTTTAATCATGAAGAGCATGTTTTAATTTATTTTAATTTGATGTTCAAATTTTACATAATTTTAATTTAGTCACTAAATTAATAAAGGGGTAAATAGCATGTTTAGCCACTTAAATTTCAAGTAATTAATTACGAATTAGGATGCTTAATTCCAATATATTTTAATTTAGTCATTAACTTTAAATTATTAGTTTATTATTTTTAATTTCATTTCATTTATTTTAGTTATTGTTTTAATTTTATATGTTTATTATCAATATATTTAAAATATTATTATTATAAATATATATAAGAAATAATATATATTTTATTTTACTTTTCCTTTATATAAATTATTTTTATATAAAAAATATAATCCTATTTTAATAATATTAAAGAAAAGGACTGTCTTAAAGCACCTAGAAGTCCGTTTTCTGATATTTTTTATCCTATAAAATATACTAATTTTTAAGAAACATTTTATTCATTTTTTAATATCAAAGAAAAGAGCTGTCTTAAAACACCTAGAAGCTCTTTTCTGATATTTCTAAATAAATAAATATATTATTTATATTTAAATTAATATATTTTCATAAAATTATAAATTATAAATAACAATATTATGAATTAATTATATCTTTGAAATTTTAAATTTCCAATAATAGAGACAATTTATAATTAATAAAGTACCAATTTTGGGCGTTATAGGGGTGCTAATCTTTCCCTAAACATAATCGACCACGAATCCTGTTTTACTAAAATTTTTGGTTATACGCAGATCAATTTTATCTTTTAAATTATGTTTTATTCAAAACTATTTTAAAAGATTATTTTTTCAGGTATTTGACCTACCTAACCCCAAAAAGTCAATGGCGACTCCCAAAATATTTTTTAAATCAAAATCATTTATTTATTCGTTTTATTTTTCCCACCAAGTTAAAAATTCGTGCCCGGACGAAAACTGATTACGAAAACTTGGCGACTCCGTTGGGGAATGGTCAAGCTTTTAAAATCAATTATAAATTGTCTCTATTAATTAGAAATTAAAAATTCATATATTTAATTTTTAATTTCTTTATTTTTAAAAAAAATTATATATATTTATTATTTTCATAATATTTATATTATTTTATTAATGTTTTATTTTATTTTTCAAGTATTAAATTTTATTATTTATTGTCTGTCAGAGGTTTGAACATTTCTCCTTACACACAAACACATGCATTGCATAACATAAGCTTTTTAATCAAGCTTGTCCATTTTAAGTGGGAGTGAAAGCGACGTCTTCGTGAGAATTTATTCTCCGTATCAGACCTAGCAAGTAGCTTTCGGGGTTCATATGATCTATGTCTTCATGGGAATTTATTCTCCGTGTCATGCATAGAGAAGTGTATCCCCTCGAATTGAACTCGATCCACTTTAGTCTGTGATGGATTAGGATTGAGGGTTAGCAGCCCAAGGGGGCACTAACAAGGACGATTCGGGTACCTTTATTCTTAGATCTGAAACCCTGCATATAATAAACCCTAGAAACTCTTCCGATCTGAAGCCATGCCGAAATTTTGTCCAAAATAGGTGTACACACAGGAGAAATGAATTATAATTTTTCCTTTTTATTTATTTATTTATTTTCTTACTGAATAAATTGCATGTGAATTTAAATTATTTAAAGTATGAAGAAAGCATGTTTAAATAAAGATATTTAGGTAAACATTATTATTAAATTAATTTTTTCCTTTATTATGTGAACTAATTCATTTCTTTTTGTGTGTTCTTTATTTCTTCTGTTTGCATAGCATCATACAGGATAAAAGGCATTGATCCTTGTGTTAATCGTCTCATTGGAAAACCTTCATCTATGGATAAAAAGTGTTCAAATCAAATAGTTCCAAACTCAGAAGTAAGACAGTGGGCTGAGGACTTACAAAGACAAGGGGGAGACAGTCTGCAAGATGACTATGTATCTGAGTTAGTCACTTATGCTCCAATTTCGCTAAAAATAAATGATATGCAGGATTTGTGAGGCATTTGGGAGAGTTGAGACTCAAACAAAAAGTTGCAGTTTTATCAGACTTACGGGGACATCCCATATTTGCTCTATGTCGAAGTTGATGATGACTTACTTCGAGCCCTAATTCAATTCTGGAATCCAGGGTACAATTGCTTCACTCTCAATAAGGAGGACTTGGTTCCTACTATTGAAGAGTACACAACTTTGCTACATATAGAAGAGGCTTTGGAGAATCGAATTTATTCAAGGTCAATTAAAACTCAACCTTTTTGAGTTAAATTAGCAAAGATTGCCAGAGTACGAGAGGAATAGGTGGTATCCCGTACAAAAAAAAGGGCGAAAGCGAAGGCATTGCTTGGACCAACATTAAAGAACTTATTTAGAGTCATCCAGATGATAAAGTACGATTCGATCTTTTTGCTATGGGTATGTATGGTATGGTCATCTTCCCGAACGTATTGGGATATATTGAAGCTGCAGTAGTAGATTTGTTTGAGCAGCTACCAAAAAGGGTTAATCATGCTTCTACAATTCTAGCAGAGACTTTCAGATCGTTAAACGCTTGTAGAAAGCTAGGAGGTGGATGATTCTCAGGATGTGCCCAATTGTTATATGTCTGGATCCGTAGCCATTTTTGGAGGACAGAAAAGGTTTCATACCGGCGCTTTAATACGGACTACTCACCATTGAAAGAATTTTTGGAGCAAGAATGGCCGAAAGAAATTATGAAAGATATGTGGATTAACGCATTTCGAAATCTGCAAAGAGATGACATTGTTTGGCAAACCCCGTGGCAAATCCAAAGGGAATTCTTATAAAAATATGGTGATTACAACTGGGTGATGTTGCTCGGATTGTGGGAAGGAATCGTATATGCACCACTTCTGGGCATAAGGCAGTATGAAGGTCGTCAATTTGTTCCTGTCACTGCTGGATTACATTCGTCTGAGTTTGCATTCCACAGCAAAAATTATAAAAGAAATATCATGGAGGCCTTTACAGCTTGGAAAACAACTTTTTGTATCCGAGCTAAAGCACCAAAAGAAATGTTAATTCCTGATTATGAGGAATGGAGATCTATCAGGAAAAATGAAAATATTCCTCTACCAGACCAAAATGAGGATATCTCTATGGAAGATCGCATTAAGGTGGTCCCATCAGAGATTGAAATCCTAAAAGTTGAGTTTGAAGCAGAAAGAGAAGGTTGGTCGAAAGAATTAGAGCAAATGAGACGAGATAAAGCTATGTTGGCTGTTGACGTTAACTTTCATTCAGCACAATGTGCAATGCTGAAAGAAAAAAAAGAAAAAGTTGATGGTGAGTTCAGAACGTTAAAGAAAAATTACCATGAGCTATACAAATCCCGGAGAGCATCAGGATCAAGCAAAGCAACATCACAGATGACCAAAGAATTGAATATTGAGAAAGGCCGAGTTGAAGATTTGAAAGAAAAGAATAGCCGTTGCTCAAAAGCCTTGAGAAAGTAAAGCAGAAAATGGAAGATTTTGAGGTGGACAGAAGGGAGCGAATTATAAAGCACAAAGCTGAACGCCGCGATATCATGAATGAAATGCAGAGATAAAGGGATCGAGCCAAAGATTTAGAAGAGATAAAGAATGACATACTTGAGAAATTTGAAGGTGAGAAAAATATCATGTTCAAGGGATTTGAATCTGAAATGAACAATCTGATTGCCGAACTTGAAGTCAGGGGCCAAAGGATTGAAGAGTTTGATGTTGAAAAAGAAAAATAGGAGCTGGAAAAGAGGAATTTCAACACCAGACTTGAGGTATAGCAAGAAGTAGCTAGCAATTGGATGCAAAGATGCAGAAACAAGAATGTTAAATCCAGAAGCTTAGTCAAAGGATGCAAGAAACACGAACAAAACTTGAAGAAGATCTGGATCAGTCTAGAAACAAAAACTCAGAGTTTAATGCTTATATTTTGCAACTTGAAGAGTCATTATTTCAAGAAAAGGTTCGTCTAGGACCTAGTGATCTTAAAGAAAGTAATGAGGAGAGTGCTTCACTGAGAAGACGTATTAGAGATCTTGAAAAAACTCTGCACAATTGTCAAGTCAGAATCACTGAGTTAGAGCAAACTCTCGAGGGAACTAATGAACAATGGCAAAAATCGACTGATTTCTATGTAGAAAGAAGTGAAGAAAGAAGCAATATGGTATTCGACGCCATGGTACAAATGAGCGAAGTTGCCAGATATGTTGGGGAGCTAGCTGTTGAAGCAAAAATAATTGAGCATCACGTTGATCCAGTTTCCAAGTATGGAAAGAAGATGACCTGGTTGATAAAAGAAATTATAGAGCTTAATAGGAAAGCTATGTCGTATCTGTAATTATGAACTATTATAAAGAAACTTTTGTATGCCAATGGAAGTTGTTCTATGATAGTTAACTTTTTGGGATCAATACCTTTTGCATACATGCATACATTCATTATTCATTGCATTATTTTCTTTATGTATAATTTTTTTAAGATAACATTCATTAATTAAAATTTGAAAAAATAATATCAAAAGAATTTTCAATCACAGTTATTCTGGCCAAACGAGAAATACAACATCACTACGGTACTAGACAAGCTACTAAGAAAATTATGGAGGATAAAATACAACGTATTGAGGAACAACATAACAAAGAACAAACAGAGATGAGAATGAAGCTAGAGAAAATTGAAGCCAGTATTGCAAACTCACAAGACAACATGATGCAGAAAATAGAAGACATGTTTAAAAAGCAGGCTACTATTGGGAAAATTCATGAAAATCCTGTATCTTTTGACCAAGAACCTATGTATCCTCTAGGTTTCCCACCGGAACCTATTTATCACTCTGGTACTACACCTATACAAATCCATGCCCGCATATCAGCACTTCAAGAGGCCAAACCACATGAAAATCAACAAGTGGATCATGCATCTTCAAGCAAAAATCCACTTATATCAGATGTGAAAATAGGGGATTTTAATGCTGAGCATCTAATCCCAGATTTGAATGAGCTGAATGAGAAAGAAAAAGTAAATGAAGAATTGACCAAACAGATCAGGAGCTTAGAAGAATGAATGAAATCTGTAGAAATAACTGAGTCATTCTATGGGTTTGACGCTAGCGAGTTGAGTTTGGTTCCAGACCTAATCCTCCCAATCAAATTCAAAGTTCCTGAATTTGAGAGATATGATGGTACCACATGCCCTTCATCCCACATTACTATGTTTTGTCGCAGAATGGAAGGACATGTGAAAGACGAGAAATTGTTAATTCATTGCTTTCAAGATAGTTTGACAGGACCAGCCTTAAAATGGTATACTTAACTGACCAAAGCCAACATTAGATCCTGGAAGGATCTGGCAAAGGCATTCCTACAGCAGTACTGCCACGTGACAGATATGGTCCCTGATAGATGGACTCTCCAAAATTTGGAGAAAAAAATAACGAAACATTCAGATAGTATGCTCAGAGATGGCGTGACACAGCAGCCCAAGTTCAGCCACCTCTATCAGAAAAAGAGACCACAGTAATGTTTGTCCATACTTTAAAGGCTCCTTATTTAAGTCATCTAATGGGGAATGCAACCAGAAATTTTGCAGATTTGGTCATTTCTGGAGAACTCATTGAAAATGTCTTGAAAAGTGGCAAAATTGAATCAAACGAGGGGACTAGTTCCAAAAGACCTATGTACCGGAAAAAAGAGAACGAAGTCAACAATGCAAACTCTTACAACAAGGATACTTCGAAAAGTGTTACAATAACCAGCCAAGGGTTAAGAAAGAAGAAACAAACACTAATCGAGTAGAGTCCAGAGGATCTCGAAGGGAAAGTGAAAGGTGGTCTTTTACACCTTTACCAGTACCCTATGCTGAGATCTATGATTCACTGTTAAAAGCAGATGTCATACGACCCTATCTGTTGGTTCCCATACAACCACCATTCCCTCCATGGTATGATGTAAAAGCGCACTGTGTTTACCATGAAGGAATTACGGGTCATTCTATTGAAAACTGTTTGGCATTCAAAAGAGTGGTTCAAAATTTGATCAACTATGGAAAGTTGGAATTCAATTCACCAGCTACATCAAATCATCCGCTGTCAAATCATGGAGATAAAAACGTGAATGCAATTCAGGAAGAAAATAGAAAGAAAGCAAAAACTGACGTTTCTGAGATTAAATATCCTTTTGGTTGGATATTTCAACAACTTTCCTTATCCGGTATGATTCCACAAGAATTCAGGCCAAAGCATAATGAAGGCAATAATTATTGTGAATATCATCAAGAGAAGGGACATGAAATTCAACTATGTCCTAAATTTAGGGGTTTGGTGAAAAAATTGATGAATAACAAAGAGATAGAATTCTTTGAAGAAGAACCAGGGAAAAGAGAAGATGACGTTTGCTCATCAGAAGATTCTAAACCTAATCAGAGAATAAGTGATCCCATGATTATTAATGTAAAATCATCTATAGTGAATCCTGCACCAACAAAGTCGAAAGTGGTTATCACAACTCCTTTACCATTTCCATATAAAGACACCTGCAGGGTACCTTGGAATTATACTACCAATGTTTCAATGGTAGGAGGATCTTTTTCTCTAGAAAAAATAGAAGACAAAATACAGAGTGTGGATTCTACATCTGAAGCAGTGAGTGAAGTCGGATTCTTTATAAGAAGTGGGAGATGTTACTCTCCCGAAACATCAAATGCATCAGAACAGGTGAAAGCAAAAGGAAAAGCCATGGTAATACCCAAAAGGTATTTGATGATGAATCCCCTCCAGTATTCAATGAGCCTGTAACAGAAAAACAATCGCATGAAGTTTTGAAATTCCTGAAACATAGTGAATATAGTGTGGTTGAACAGCTATATAAATAGCAAGCACGGATTTCTATTCTTGATCTATTGATGAATTCAGAAGCACACTGAAATGCCTTGATGAAAATGCTTAATCAAACCTTTATCCCTAAAGATATATCCCTCAACAAGCTTGACAGAATTGTGGGACATATAGTCGCTGACAATTACATAACGTTCACGGATGATGAAATACCTGAAGGCGGAATGGGGTCAGTAAAAGCTTTGAATATTACCACACATTATCATGGTCATGTTTTGCCAGGAGTATTGATTGACAATGGATCCGCTCTTAACTTGATGCCTCTGGTCACACTTCAAAGAATGCTGGTGGATAAATCGCACATGAAAAGTTACCAGAATATAGTGTGAGTTTTTGATGGCACTCAAAAAGAGGTGCTTGGGAAAATGGAAATACCGTTGTTGATCGGACCAGTTGTGTACAATATTGAATTGTAGTGATGGATATCCACCCTACATATAATTGTTTATTAGGGAGGCCATGGATTCATTCTACAGGAGCTGTTCCTTCTTCATTACATCATAAATTGAAATTTGTTGTTGATGGACAACTAATATGCGTAGGAGCTGAGGAAGAAATCATTGCATCTATAACAAGTGATGTTCCGTATATTGAAACTAATGATGATGCTCTCGAATGCTCTTTCCGAGCTTTTGAATTTGTCAATGCAACCTTTATTGCAGAGGGAAGCAAAATTCCACATCCCAGATTGTCTGATTGCACCAAGATGACTGTATGACAGACTTTAGGCATCAGAGCTAAAACTGGGAAAGGTTTGGGAAAGAATCTTCAAGGGAGTCCAGTTCCTGTAAGTATGAAGATGAAGAAAGATTGTTTTGGGCTTGGATTTAAGCCCAATTTTCAGCAAAAGAACAAAGAGATGAAAAAAAGATGTGAAGATAGAAGACAAGGTTGAAAGGATAAGAAATCCCTTGGGAACACATGTTTTTCCCGCAGTTGAAGACCACATTCAGATCAGGAGGAACGGTTAATATAGAACAACATCTTGTTGAGGCCTTTAAAGAAGAAAAGTTGACAAAAGATCAAAGCATAGTTGAAGAAGCTATGGAAGGATTATTTATCAACATGATCATGAATGACAATAAGACTGGCAAATACTTGGCTAAGATTCGCCCTTGTTTTCCTAGAGAAACACTCAACAATTGGACTGCTGAAGACCTCCCTGTAGTTTTTAATATTAACACAGAGTAATATTCAGAACTAATCTTTATATTTAGCCCAAGAATATGAAAACTTTTTGTTATATTGTAAAGGAAATTATGTTAAGTTCACCTAATATCAAATATAAGAAATTTTCTTTAAAATTCTCAAATGGCAATCATTCTTTACATTTTTTTACATTCATTATTTTTCATTTATTTCATAAATTTACTATATCCTTTCGAAAATATGTCCGACTTAAATTTGCAGGTGTCACAATGTTAATAGCATGCTTATTCCTAAATTTAATCGAGAGATAAATTTAGAGCAGCCCATATGTCTGGAGAAATCAATGAGTGTGAGGATGAACTAGAATGTGATGTTCCTATTGAATTATTAAGACTGGTAGAAAGAGAAGATAAACAAATTTTACCTCACAAAGAAGAGATTGAGACTGTAAATCTGGGAACAGATGAAGAAATGAAAGAGGTGAAAATTGGTACTACTCTGACAATCCAGATAAAACAAGAATTGATAAATCTCCTTCAAGAGTTCAAAGATATCTTCGCCTGGTCTTATCAAGATATGCCTGGTTTGAGTACAGATATAGTGATGCACAAACTTCCAATCAGTCCAGAATATAAACCAATTCAACAAAAGCTCAGGCGAATGAGGCCAAAAATGTTGTTGCAGATCAAAGAGGAAGTGATGAAGCAGATTAATGTAGGTTTCCTACAGGCAGCCAAATACCCAGAATGGGTAGCCAACATTGTTCCAGTACCAAAGAAAAATGGGAAAGTTCGAATGTGTGTGATTACAGAGATCTCAACAAAGCTAGTCCGAAAGATAGCTTTCCATTACCCCACATAGACACCTTGGTGGACAATACTGCAGGACATGCATGTTTTCATTCATGGATGGCTTTTCAGAATATAATCAGATAAAAATGAACCCTGAAGACATGGAAAAAACAACATTTGTAACCATGTGGGGCACATTCTGCTATAAAGTAATGCCATTTGGATTGAAAAATGCAGGGGCAACGTATCAAAGAGGCATGGTAACTCTGTTTCATGACATGATGCACAAAGAGATTGAAGTATATGTGGATGACATGATTGTCAAATCCCGAACCGAAGAAAAACATATTCAAAATTTGAGAAAACTTTTCCAGAGATTGAGGAAGTATCAATTAAAGCTCAACCCTGCTAAATGCACTTTTGGGGTAACTTTCGGGAAGCTTTTGGATTTGTAGTCAGCAAAAAAAGAATCGAGATTGATCCATATAAAGTAAAAGCAATTCAAGATCTTCCATCACCCAATACAAAAAAAGAAGTTCGAGGCTTTTTGGGAAGATTAAATTATATATCTCGGTTCATTTCTCAATTAACTGACAAATGTGATCCAGTATTCAAATTACTCCGAAAGAACAATCCTGAAGTCTGGAATGATGAATGTCAA
Source organism: Hibiscus syriacus (assembly GCF_006381635.1). Taxonomy (NCBI): domain Eukaryota; kingdom Viridiplantae; phylum Streptophyta; class Magnoliopsida; order Malvales; family Malvaceae; genus Hibiscus; species Hibiscus syriacus. Next base: position 216,858 of record NW_024061890.1, read on the forward strand.
GAAACTTTGGATATTATTAAGAAATATTTATCCAATGCCCCCATTTTAGTATCACCAATGCCTGATAGACCGTTAATTCTCTACTTGACAGTTTTTGAAAATTCGATGGGATGTGTACTGGGACAACATGATGAATCTGGAAGAAAGGAAAAGCCATTTATTATCTGAGCAAGAAATTTACTGATTGTGAAATTCGATACCCACCAATACAAAAATTATGTTGTGCCTTGGTGTGGGCTACTCGAAGACTCAGACAATACATGTTATATCATACTACTTGATTGATATCCAAACTTGATCCTTTGAAATTCTTAATGGAATCACCAACTTTGACAAGCAGAATGGCTAGATGGCAGATGTTATTATCCGAGTTTGATATTGTATATGTCAACCAAAAAGCGATAAAAGGAAATGTCATAGCTGATTTCCTGGCCAGTCATGTATCAGATAATTATCAGCCTTTGAGTTTTAATTTTCCAGATGAAGATTTGTTGTGCATATCCATGAATGAAGAAGTCAGAACAAATGATGAATCTTGGAAGCTTTACTTTGATGGAGCATCCAACGCCTTGGGACTAGGAATCGGGGCAGTGTTAATTTCTCCAGAAAATATTTATTATCCTTTTACAAGCAGACTGGAGTTCTTTTGCACCAATAACATGGCGGAATATGAAGCTTGTGTCATGGGATTGAAAGCATCCATAGAAAGAAAAATTAAATGTCTCAAGATATATGGAGATTCATCGTTAGTGGTGTATCAATTACGAGGTGAATGGGAAAAAAAGATCCCAAATTGTTGGAATACCGAAATTTTACCCTTGAATTAGTGAAAGCATTTGAGAGAGTCACCTTCAATTATCTCCCTCGAGAGGAAAATCAAATGGCAGATGCTTTGGCTACATTAGCTGCCATGTTTCAGGTAACTAAGAAAGTTGATATGATGCCAATCAAAATGCAAGTATATGAAATTCCTGCACATTGTTACAGTGTGGAAGAAGAGGCAGATGGCAAACAATGGTATTATGATATCCTGCAATATATCAAATATCAAAGCTATCCACAAAATGCATGTAAAATTGATAAAACAACCTTGAAAAGAATGGCTGCTAGATACTTTCTTGATGGCGAGACTTTGTATAGAAAAAGCAATGATCAAATGCTATTGAGATGTTTAAATACTAGCGAAGCCAGAAGCATCATTGAGGAAGTCCATAGTGGGATATGTGGAACACATGCAAATGGTCTTTCCATGGCTAGAAAAATAATGAGATATGAATATTATTGGGCTACCATGCACACAGATTGCATTGATTATGCAAGGAAATGTCATAAATGCCAGATATATGCAGATAAAATTCATGTACCCCCATCTCCTTTACATGTAATGACAGCACCCTGGCCATTTTCTATGTGGGGAATAGACGTCATTGGGGTAATCACACTAAAAGCATTAAATGGACATTGTTTCATCCTTGTGGCAATTGACTATTTTACCAAGTGGGTTGAAGCTGCTTCATATGCCAATATTAAGAGGTCTACAGTATGCAAATTCATAAAAAAAGAAATAATTTGCCGGTATGGGCTACCAGAAAGGATCATTACAGATAATGCTCTGAACCTGAACAACAAAATGATGACCGAACTTTGTGCATAGTTTAAGATCAAACATGCAAACTCAGTGGCATATCGTCCAAAGATGAATGGGGCAGTTGAAGCGGCAAATAAGAACATCAAGAGAATCATTACAAAGACTACTGAAACTTACAAAGATTGGTACGAGAAGTTACCTTTTGCTTTATATGCATACCGAACTACTGTTCGAACATCTACTGGGGCAACGCCTTTTTCTTTAGTTTATGGGATGGAAGCAGTCTTACCGATTAAAGTTGAGATTCCATCACTTCGAATTTTGAGAGAAGTAAAATTGGATGAATCTGAATGGATCCAAGCTCGATTTGATCAATTGAACCTTATTGAGGAGAAGAGATTGAAAGCTATTTGCCATGGACAGATGTATCAGAAACGGATGATGAAGTCTCATGACAAGAAAATACATCCAAGAGAATTCAAAGAGGATAATCTAGTGTTGAAAAAGATCTTGCCTATACATAAAGATTTCCGTGGGAAATGGATGCCTAATTGGGAAGGGCCATACGTTGTAAAGAAGGCCTTTTCTGGAGGAGCTTTGATCTTGGCAGAAATGGATGGAAAAGTTCTGAGAAACCCAATAAACTCAGATTCTGTCAAGAAATATTATGCTTGAAGAAAACAAAAGAAGAAAAAAAAGAAGAAAAAAATGTTGAAAAAAAGGAGGGTCAAGATGAAAACCCGCAAAGGGCGTCTTGCAACCAAAGGAAGGATTTGAATTGAAAACTGAAAGAGCGGCTTAAATGCATGTTGATATTAGGCATCTGGCAATTGAACCCTCTTAAGAGTTTGATATTTTGGGAGGAACTTTACATCTACAAGCATTCTGGCAATGTTTGAGATCTTCCAGATATTAGCTTACATCAATGCTCTAAATTGTATCAATTTGATTAATTTAGAAATACTTATGCTAATAATTTGTTGAGTTATTTGAATTTTTATCATTCCTATGCTTGCCATAACTTTGAATACAATTCTATCTATTTATTAATAAATTCTAAGTTTATTTTCTCTAAATTCAATTTTTTTTAGATTCAATTTATTTTTGAAATTCAATTTATTCTTTTATTTTGTAAATGGATTAACATAATTTTGAAATAAGCTAAAGATTTCTGAATATCACTTTATGTTAATACTCTTAAGTGCATGGAATCCAAAGTAAGTCTTATCAACGTTTGCAATCATTGTTGAAAAGCAAACAAATTATTACCATCATAAAGTTATTTGGAAGTGGAACAAGAGGAAATCTATTCTCAATTGGCAGATTATGAATATAACACCTTTTCCGTGCATCAGTACAAAAAAAAGCTTCGAATCTACAAATTTTGGCTCTACATCGTATAAGTACCATGACATTTTGGTCCAAACACCAACTGGAGTAAGCACCATGTTTTCATAATAGAAATAAGTATGCCCAATAGCATCTTCTGGAAGTGTTCTTTGAGTTATCTGATCTGGTTCGGTAGGAACTCCAAAACCAATCATTGGATTAGGAAGATGAATTGCATGATTGTCTTCATTAAGAAGTTTCTTTTCAAGCTAGCTCTGCTTATTCTTTTTCTAAGAAAAGCATAGCCCAAGTTTCGCCTTTTCTTGTAATTGGGATCATTGCATAATGGCTTCCTATCTTTTACTGGAAGAAGTGCATCAGCAGCCTTAACCATTTGAGCAGCACATATAAAATATGTCAACTCTGCAATTGATGAATCAGGAACACATCTATACAACTATTGAAGATTCAACATCTGAGTATCCCATTTTCGTCAAGTATAACAGTTTACTCTCCTCACCAGAATCAGGATTCAGGATTTCCTTGGTATCAGAAGAATTATCAATATATGTGAAATCATCCTGAAAAATCACTTCATAATCAGATGAGTAGTTATCAGAATCAACATGTCACATGAGTACAAACTTTTCAAGGGCCTGTACCATTGAGTTTAAGCATATCTACATCTACTCTCTTCAAAGATGATAGATTCTTCATTCAAAGAGGAAAGATTTATTGGATTTCTACACAATTGAAGAAAGATCAAGTTCACCACTTTGAAATCAAATAAAGATGAACTTAACATTCATGCATCATATTTAGACATTTGCAAAATAGGTGCAAAGATTTTATCCATGTTAAATATTTGACAGGAAATTCAAAGATTTTAGAAAAGATTTGAATACATTACTCAATGGATCAACATTCCAGGTAGAGTTCATAGTGAGAAGAACTCATATGAAGAAGGAAGAGGAAGTTCATAATGAGAAGAACTTGTTCAACCTTTTGTTCAAATCCATAACAATGGATCAACATTTTCAGAAGTGTACATAATGAGAAGAACTCATCTGAAGAAGGAAGAAGAAATTCATAATGAGAAGAATTTGTTCAAACCTTTTGTTTGAATTCATCACTCGATGGATCAAATTTTCCAGAGAAAGTTCATAATGAGAACAACTTATCTGAAGAAGAAGAAGAAGTTCATAATGAGAAGAACTTATTCAACCTTTTGCATGATTCTATCACAAAAGAAGATAAATCAACATCAACTTTTCCAGAGAAAGTTCATAATAAGAAGAACTCATCTGAAGAAGGAAGAAGAAGTTCATAATGAGAAGAGCTTGTTCAACCTTTTGTATGACTCTATCATAAAAGAGATAGATCATCATCAACTTTTCCAGAGAAAGTTCATAATAAGAAGAACTCATCTGAAGAAGGAAGAAGAAGTTAATAATGAGAAGAGCTTGTTCAACCTTTTGTATGACTCTATCACAAAAGGAGATAGATCAGCATCAACTTTTCCAGAGAAAGTTCATAATAAGAAGAACTCATCTGAAGAAGGAAGAAGAAGTTCATAATGAGAAGAGCTTGTTCAACCTTTTGTATGACTCTATCACAGAAGGAGATAGACCAGCATCAATATTTTCAGAAGTGTTCATAATGAGAAAAACTCATCTGAAGAAGGAGCAAACTTATTCAACCTTTACATGATTATATCACAGAAGGAGATAAATTGTCATCCCCAGTGGAAAAGTTCATAATGAGAAGAACTAATCCCAAAGAAAAATTTGTTCAACATTTCCATCATATTCAAGTGAAGTCAAATGAAAAAAACTTATTATCTTTTCGTCTTTGCCCTATTCTTGTTAACACAAGAATAAGCAAAGAGGGGCAGCTGAAGATACTCATTTTTTCATTTGAATATTATTTATATATTATTATTATTATTATTATTAAATAATTATTACATATTTCAGGCCCAAACATACTGGCCCAATTACAAAATACAACCAGACCCGAATGCCCGTTTTACAAATCCTGGAGGCCCAATCCAGTTCAGACCACCAGACCCAAGAAACCCTAACCCTTATAGGGTTTCCAGATGCTTCCAATCGCCTTGCTTCTCCACCATTGGATCTAACCCTGATCCAACAGTATAGATGGTTCCAGCAAAAACCCTAGGGTTATGATACCCTAGGGCCACATGGTCGCCGTTCATCAGTCAGCTGCTGCCACCCGCCTCAACCTCTGCTGCCACGACGCCAACCGAAGCCTCCAGAGATCCCAACACAGCTGCCCACGTCGCAAGCTACAAGGTGAGTCACCACAATAGTTTGGTGACTCACCAAAAACCTCCATATTACCCGGTCTGAAGGAGGTTCAGTGGTGGCTATAAGAGCCACCGAACCTGCGAAATAGAGAGAAAAAAAGCAAGAACACTAAGCAACCAAAGAAACCAAAAAAAAAAGAGAGAAGAAATGAAACTTACCCTTGGAGCCTCGATTGTCGCCGGAAGCCAAACATCGCCGGAAAACAGAAAATACCAAAGGTATTTTCTTAGATTTTCTCCGATTAGGAGTTTTTTAGGGTAAACTAAAGTTAGATTTGGCCTTAGAAAGAGAAGGCCTTTATTTTCATGTAAAATGAAACTTTTCAGCCACCGGAGACGGTAGCCGGCGGTGAGGACGGCGGCGGCAGACGGCTGCCGCCAATAACCGACTTCTCTGGTGAGGGAAGCTAGAGAGAAGAGAGAGAGTCTTCTTCTCTCTCAGTTAGAGAAAGAAGAAGAAGAGGAGAAATGAGAGTGCTGGCCCTACGGGCCAGCCATTTGGGGATTATATACCCCATCCAAAACGGTGTCTTTTTGGGTGGGGGTATATACGTAATTTACACATATGTGTAAACCCCATCCGTAGCCCATCAGTTTTATAACTTTATATTTTAGTCACTAAATCAAATTTTATATTATTTTAATTCGGTTTTCGAATTTTACATACATGTATTTTAGTCCTTAACTGTAATTATATATATTTTAAGTAAATAATAGATTTAGTCCTTTAATTTTAGAAATTAATATTTTAATCCTGAACATCATGTTTTAATTTATTTTAAATTGATGTTCAAATTTTACATAATTTTAATTTAGTCACTAAATTAATAAAGGGGTAGAATATCATGTTTAGCCACTGAAATTTCAAGTAATTAATTACGAATTAGGATGCTTAATTCCAATATATTTTAATTTAGTCATTAACTTTAAATTATTAGTTTATTATTTTTAATTTCATTTATTTTAGTTATTGTTTTAATTTTATATGTTTATTATCAATATATTTAAAATATTATTATTATAAATATATATATAAGAAATAATATATATTTTATTTTACTTTTCCTTTATATAAATTATTTTTATATAAAAAATATAATCCTATTTTAATAATATTAAAGAAAAGGACTGTCTTAAAGCACCTAGAAGTTCGTTTTCTGATATTTTTTATCCTATAAAATATACTAATGTTTAAGAAACATTTTATTTATTTTTTAATATCGAAGAAAAGAGCTGTCTTAAAACACCTAGAAGTTCTTTTCTGATATTTCTAAATAAATAAATATATTATTTATATTTAAATTAATATATTTTCATAAAATTATAAATTTTAAATAACAATATTATGAATTAAATATATCTTTGAAATTTTAAATTTCCAATAATAGAGACAATTTATAATTAATAAAGTACCAATTTTGGGCGTTATAGGGATGTTAATACTTCCCTAAACGTAATCGACCACGAATCCTGTTTTACTAAAAATTTTGGTTATAGCAGATCAATTTTATCTTTTAAATTATGTTTTATTCAAAACTATTTTAAAAGATTGTTTTTTCAGGTATTTGACCTACCTAACCCCAAAAGATCAATGACGACTCCCAAAACATTTTTTTTAAATCAAAATTATTTATTTATTCGTTTTATTTTTTCAACCAAGTTAAAAATTCGTGCCTGGAGGGTTACTTTGTTGGATCAGGTAGGAAATGTAAGAAGTCTATAGTCGCTTGAAAAGAGAATGGTAGTACAGCAAGTTCGATGAGCCAGGAATTAATGAAATTCCCAAATTCCCATGAATCAGGTCATCCAACCAGCGTATTGCAGAAGACATGATGACTTTATCGAATCAGAATCAGATAGATGCTTATAAAATAGAGTTATCTTGACTTCCAGTTTCTCTTCCCTGCATTTTTTTTTCAGTTTTGTTGTCCAATTTTACTAGCTTTTGTTTTATGAGTTGATGGTTGTAGGCAGCAAGATGGGGAGTTGGATGAGCTTAGTGCTAGTGTTGAGAGTGTAGGAGATGTTGAGCTTACAATACATGAGGAACTTCTGCCACTGGTGAGAGTGTCTACTGCTGTAGTCTCTTTGGTTTACCTGATTTTTTTCTTTTAATCTTATTCATGAAGGAACTGTAACTAATATAATATGTTCTGTTCAATATTATTGTAGGATATATATAAACTATTTCATATTCTAATACTTTGGTGTTTCAGTAGTAAAAAAAAGATGAATTGGGTACTGAAATGGGCAACACAACAAAGCGACTGGATTTTGTTCAGCTGATCTTTTTAGGGTAAACTACATGGGAGACCACCAAACTATGGTCATTAATTAATCTTATCACCTAACTATTTTTTATCTCAATTCAACCACCAAACTTTTTAATTTATTCAATCAAACCACTCTCCGTTAAAAAAAACGGAGAATCCGACGTGTCCGTTAATAAATCGGCATAATTATATATTTGATCCTTAATATTGGCATATTCTATCAATTTAGTCACTATTTTAATTCAATTAAATAAATTTAACTATCCAATTAAAATATAACACGTGTTAATATAAGATTAGAAGATTTTATTTATAAATTTTAAATTATTTAATTAAATAAATTTTCTATCCAATCAGATGATGACATGTGTCACCACCCAATGAATGTAAAAATTAAAGAACCAACTTGTACCTAAGGTGAATCGAACCAAGGTATTGAGGTTAAAGCTTCCAAGCAACAAACATTGGGCCTAAGGTCCTTATTGTTTAAAGCTACAAGAAGTTTTATTTAATTTGTAAAAGTTTGTTAAGGATAAAACCTTAAACAAATTATTTGTTTAAACAAATTATTATTTAAATTAATTGTAAACTGTTTATTTGAATTAAAAATATTCAATTTTTATATAAATTATAAAATATTAAAAAAAATCATTAATTCAAAAATTGACTGAATTAAACGAAATTTGTTCGGTTCGGTTAATTTTTAAATAAATTTCTATTCGATTCATGGTTAAAGAAAAAACCGGTTAATTCGGTTCGGTTAATAATTTTCAAATTAATTCGGTTCGGTTAATAATTTCAAATAAATTTTAGTTCGATTAACCGAACCCAATTAACCGAATTTTGGCTTCGATTAATAATTAAAAAAATTTAGTTAATTCAGTTCGGTTAATAATTTTCAAATAAATTTTGGTTCGATTAACCGAGCCGAATTAACCGAATTTTTTCTTCGATTAATTTGATTAATAATTAAAAAATTGGTTAATTCGGTTCGGTTAATAATTTTCAAATTAATTCAGTTTGGTTAATAATTTTCAGATAAATTTTGGTTCGATTAACCGAACTGAATTAACCAAATTTTTTCTTTAACTGTTAATCGAAACAAAATTTATTTGAAAATTATTAGTTGTGAATAATTTATTTAATTAAATAATATTTTTTTAAAAAATAATTTGTTTAATGTTTTATCCTTAACAAACTTTTACAAGTCAAATAAAAATTGTTGTAACTTTAAATTATTGGGATTTTTTGGCCCAATGGTTTGTCGCTTGGAAGTTTTATCCCCAAGACCCTGGTTCAATTCACCTTGGGCACAAGTTGGTCTCTTTAATTTTCACATCCATTGGGTGGTGACACGTGTCACCACCTGATTGGATAGAAAAATAATTTAATTAAATAATTTGAAATTCATAAATAAAATCTCTCAATCCTATATTAACACGTGTCACGTTTTTAATTGGATAGTTAAATTTATTTAATTGAATTAAAATTGTGATTAAATTGATAGAATAAGTAAATATTAAAGACAAAAAGTATAATTATGCCAATATTAAGGACCAAATATATAATTATGTCAATTTATTAATGGACACGTCGGACTCTCCGTTTTTTTAACGGAGAGTGGTCTGATTGAATCAATTAAAAAGTTTAGTGGTCAAATTGAGACAAAAAATAGTTCGGTGGTAAGATTGATTAATGAACATAGTTTGGTGGTCTCCCGTGTAGTTTACCCTTCTTTTTAATGTGGCATTGTAGCATATAATATGATCCTATCCGCAATCTGAAAACCAAATGTTTATTCTTTATGCTAGTTTTGTTCATTTATTCTATTCATTCTGGTTTTCTTCACTTATTCTGGAGAAAAGGCCTAACCTTCTGATTTTTACACACGAGATAGCGATCTGATGTTTGGATATAACCGCAGGAGTTGCTGAACATAGAGGAATTGGTTGGTGTGGTATGAAGTGTTGAATTGGTTTCCAATTTGCAATATATGACAATCGTAGAGATCTTTTACCATCACCCGTGAGTAATGTTTTGCAATGTTTGAGAACTTTTACTTGTTCAGTTATTGTCGATGCCGTTTTGCATGACTGTAGGGAGAAAAGATAGATGTGGTACCAAATATTTAATCATTAACAATCACGCCCAAAGCCGTTTGATGAATCCTACTTCTTCTCCCCTGGGTTTGGCGTCGTGGAGGTCTCATGCATTGGGATGGGCGGTGGTTTCACGGAATGATTGCTTGTTGAGTGGTGTCACTACCTCCTTGGCTCTGCTGTTTTACATTTTTTTGCTTTGTTTTCTTCTGGTTTTCTCGACCATTGTCTTTACCCTGTTTATGCTCGGGGTTTTTCATCTTTAGCGTTTTTGAGAACTATTCGTATTGTAATATGTTACTTGTTTGGTCATCTCTTATTAGGATTGCAGGTTAGGAGCGGAGACGGATGAACATCCCATATATCTATTCTCTGAATCTGATTCTAGTTAGGAGATTTAAATCTTGGTCATCTAACCTCGGATTTGGATTTGGATATTCAACATTAAAATTTGATTTTTGATGATTCAAATATCTGATGGATCATATTTCATTCAGGTTCAAAAGGTAATATTTGAATAATTTGTTGATAAAAAGTGAATTTGAATTTTTTAGAGAAATTTACATATTTAAATTTAGATAGTTCAAGGAATACAAATATCCTATCCATTTTCATTTCTATCTTTATAGATTTAAAAATTTGTGTATGACAACATGTGTATGTGTATCGATTTGTATTGTTGGCAGGTATGAGTATTATTAATTAGGTTTAACGTGACACATAAAAGGTTGAACTCTCGAGACATTTATTGTGTGTTGTCTTAAAACACAAAATGATGCCTAGGCTTAATATGTTTAGTTAAATTGGTTAATGAACAAGTTGGGTCCTTTTTTTTATTTAAATAAAATTGTTGAGGAGTGAGTTTGTTCCAAAGCGTTTCACGTAGAGGGGCTGTAAAAGAAATCACTTGTACGGACATTCCAAATTCCGTATTCCCATTCTAAACTCGTTAAAGATAATGGGTGTATTGGTTAAAGATGATATATTTACCTGCGAGTTCCAAATTCCAATACCCAACAAGTCAGGATAGTTCTGTTGTGTAGCGGTTAAAAAACGGCGTGACCGGTAATGTTATATCATTTAACCGGTAATATTATTAAGTACAATAACATATTAGGTAGCGCTTATATAATATAATAAGTAGCGCTTATATAATAAAATAGACATTTAACCGGAAATATTATCAAGTACAATAACATATTAGGTAACTCTTATATATTGTAATAGGTAGCGCTTATATTGACCTATTTTCGAAGTAAACCGGTATATTTATACCGGTAACATTGCAAATTTACCTATTACAATATTATTATCAGTTACGATGTTTTTTAGATCGATACAATTTTAAATGTATCGACACTTTATGCTTGCACCTGGTTGGGCATTCATATTTCATTCTGAAAAAAATTATCGACACAAACTAACGTGTCGATATATTATTTAGACCTTTATCTCATAAAACCGGTATATTTATACCGGTTACATTGAACATTTACCTATTACATTATACTTATGGGTTTCGATGTTTTCGGGATCGATACTTTTTATAAATGTATCGACACTTTATGGTTGCACCCTTTTTGGTATTCATTCTGGACCAAAAGTATCGACACAAATTTAACAAGTGTCGATACTTGATGTTGACCTATTTTATCATAAAACTGATATATTTATATCGGTTACATTGTAAATTTACCTAATACATTATAATTATCGGTTTCGATGTTTTTGGGATCGATACTTTTAATAAATGTATCGACACTTTATGCGTGCACCTCGTTTGTGCATTCATCCTGGACAATAAGTATCGACACAAATTACACAAGTGTCGATACATTATGTTAACATGTTTTCTAATTAACCGGTATATTTATACCGGTTACATTGTTAACTTACCTATTACATTATAATTATTGATTTTGATGTTTTTTGGGTCGATACTTGTATAAAATGTATCGACACATATTTAGGTAGTTATTGTACATACCTAAATATGTACTGCGAATTTAATGTTGTACCCACCCTTTAACTACCACTACCAATACCACATCTTATTGAAAGCATCACGGCTGAAACATATTCAATGAACCTTTGCTTACATCTCCATCAACTCCGGGACCACTGAACTTGCACAATAAAATTTTTGCCATGGATCATACTGATGCAGACAATGTTAAGCCAACAGAGGAATGCCATGAATTACATAATGTTGATGAATCTAACAGATTGGTTGGTCAGCTCTTCTGTTCACGTGATCAAGCTTGGTACTTTTACAAGGGATTCGCACGGGAACATGGGTTTAGTGCACGTAAGGGAACAACACGGCTTGACGTGGAAGGGAATGTGAAGACACAAAAATTTTGTTGTTCCAAAGAAGGGTTTCGAGCATCAAAAGTCAATACTGTTAATCGTCAACGTGCTCATACGCCAGTCACAAGAACATGATGTAAGGCTAGAGTCGTAGTTACAGCAACAAATACAAACGATCAGTGGGTTATAAGTAAGTCTTATCAGGAACATAATCATGCATTGTGCACACCTGCTATGACACCATTTATGCGTTCTAATAGAGATGTAAGTAAGGCTGATATCGATGAGGCAACAACATTGAAAGAGGTCAGTGTTGGCACGTCACAAGTAATGAACTATTTAGACCAGCAAGCAGGGGGCTATCATAATGTTGGATTTACACATAAAGACCTCTACAATGCACTTCAAAAAGGTAAAGCAAAGGAAATTGTTGATGAGGATGTGAATGCGCTTATTGCCTACTTTGATTATAAGAAACATAATGATCCCGGGTTTTTTATGACATACTCGGTAGACGAATCAGGGGCATTGTATAATCTTATTTGGTCGGATTCTACATCGAGATCGAATTACACATGCTTCGGTGATGTAATTGCGTTCGACACAACGTACAAAGATAATTTGTATGGTCGACCAATTATGCCTATTGTCGGTGACAATCATCACCATAACACAATTGTGTTTGCCACTCCATAATCGCTGATGAGATGTCTCAATCTTTCGAGTGGGTGCTATAGAATTTTTTAGAAGCCATGATGAATAAATCACCTATTTTAGTTGTCACCGATGAGGATAGGGCAATGCAGAGGGCTATCAAATCTGTTATCCCTTATGCTAAGCATAGATTATGTTCTTGGCATCTTTCTTGCAATGCACAAGCTAACATTGGTGACCTAAAATGTATAGCAGCATTCTCAAAATGCATGGCTTCCTGGTGGACAACCGAGGAATTTGATATTCAATGGTGTTCGGTTGTTTCAGAATTCAAAGTCGAAAAATATCCATGGGTGATTGAGAAGGGAAATACACGGGACTTATGGGCACAAGCATCTCTAACCGGTCATTTCTTTGCCAATATTCGCTCAACACAAAGGTGTGAGTCTATGAATGTTTCACAAGCGATTGCACTGAAACACAAGAAGACATATTTAAATGTTATCCGTGCAATTGAAGATGGAATTAGTAGAATGTGTATGAACGAGTTCAAAGCGGATTACTTAAATTCACATACGAAGCCCTTCCAGATCACAAAACTGTTCGACCTTGAAAGCCATGCTGCTACGATTTTTACCGATGAATCTTTTCGTGCGTTCCAAGATGAACTTCTACGGGAGACATTGTACCGGATTGAGGCAGAGATTCAGTCCTTATCAGATGAATGTCAACATTATATTTTGTCAAAGTACAAAGAAAAAATAGGAAATTTGAAATTAGTTTTGATTCTCGTACGAAAACCCTAATTTGCTCCTGCAAAAAATTCGAGACCGTTGGACTTCCGTGTCGCCATCAACTTCACATTTTGAAGCACTTGGATTACACATATTTTCTCGGGACTTTGATTCAAAGTAGGTGGACTAATGATGCGAAGGCTTCTGCACCCAGTTATGTTGACTTGAATGTGTCTGCTCTACGTTCAACGTCAAGTAGGTTATGCTACATTGCATCAAAGACATACGAGTCTTTCAAAACCGCAAGAGATGAGATGAAAAGACTAATAGAAGAATTAGAAAACTCGTTTGGTTTGAATGATTCAGTCAACCAGAGCATTGTAGTAAACAACGTTCGTGACCCTCAACGAAAATAACGCAAGCAAAAAGAAGTACCGAAGAACAAGGTCGAGAAGATAATTAGGCGACGGTGAGGAACATAACAAACTAACATGTCCTCAAGTCAAGCTCAATTTGAGTATAATGTAAATTATACAAAATTAACCCTATATTTAAAAAATTTACTCTCTTAGTCTATTTTTATTGTGGATTACGAGACCGTTTAATATTTCATCTGCATCATCAGATAAATGCCAAACAATCTGTAGAGTATAGTCTCCCGCAATCATGGTCGGAATCAGTTTTGTAACTGGGATCCAGGTTAATCATGTTGACAGCATAGCCAATAAAACCTGGGGTTTATTTACAAAGTGTCGATACATGTTGTAGACCTATTCTCTCATAAAACTGACATATTTATACCGGTTATATTACAAAATTACCTATTACATTATAATTATGGGTTTTGATGTTTTCGGTATCAACACTTTTAATAAATGTATCGACACTTTGTGCGTTCATCCTTTTTGGCATCAATTCTGAAAAAAAGTATCGACACAAATTTAACAAGTGTCGATACATGTTATAGACCTATTCTCTCATAAAATCGGTATATTTATACCAGTTACATTGTAAATTTACCTATTACATTATAATTATGGGTTTCGATGTTTTTGGGATCGACACTTTTTTAAAATGTATTGACACTTTATGCGTTCACCCTTTTTGGCATCCATTCTGGACATAAATTATCGACACAATATTAAGAAGTGTCGATAAATATTATAGACCTATTCTCTCATAAAACCGGTATATGTATACCGGTTATATTACAAAATTACCTATTACATTATAATTATGGGTTTTGATGTTTTTGGGATCGACACTTTTAATAAATGTATCGACACTTTATGCGTGCAACCCTTTTGGATCGACACTCTATGAAAATGTATCAACACTTTGTAGGTTCACCCTTTTTGGCATCCATTCTGGACAAAACGTATCGACACAAAACTAATAAGTGTCGATAAATGTTGTAGACATATTTTTCATAAAATCGATATATTTATACCGGTTACATTGAAAAATTACTTATTACATTATAATTATGGATTTCAATGTTTTTTGGGTCGTTACTTTTTATATATGGATCGACACTTTATGGGAAACTTTAAGGTTGGATACATTATAGAAAGCGATTATAAATATACCGATATTTCTAAGTATGAAAACTTCGTTGTGGAGATCATAGAAAACATTTCTTTAATAATGTGTTTCGATACATTTGCACGCAGATGTAAAATACATTAATAACTAGTATTGATATTTCAATAATCCTCAAATGTATCTATATACAGAGAACCAAATATGGAATAATTAATGAAAGTATACACACAATATAATCAAACCAAAAGATACACACAACAATGTTCAAATAATGTACAGACAACGAAATTAATCCGATGAAAAAGGGTTATTTCTAACGAAGTCCGAAACATTAGGCGCCTTCAACAAATTTTCCAAATACTCTCGTATGTTTCCACCTTTTTCTGAGGACATACATAAATAATTTCAATTATCAAACTAATGAGGTGCAATTTTACTAACAATAAACTAAATTCGCATAAGCATGAATAAATTGTGTCATACCTAGAGCACTGTCGTTCGAATGGGAAGCATCGTCAAAGGTATGTGGACATATGTAATTGTATTTCTATATAAACACATAAATTGTTAAAATAATCAATGTATGAACACCTGTTTAACTGGAAAAACATATTGCATAAATGCAACTTACCGGATTATAAATCATTTTTTCCGCTGAATCATCGACCAAAAGTGTATTTAGCTCGTTAAAATCAGGACACGCGTTCCAAACATCATTGAGATCTTTACAGTAGGTAACATTATCGTATGTTTTGCATTTTGCTTGATCCTGTTCACAAACAGTCGAACATAAATATGTAGGAATCATAGACAAAGAAAAGTCAGCAAACTGTAATAAAATTCATCTTACCCAAACGAATAGAAAATGCCAAGAAAATAAAGGTAGTTTCTCAAGTACACGGTCGACGTTATGCCTGAGATTGTAATCAAGTTTGAATGTTAACATTCAATTATATATTAACGATTTTGGCTACAATAATTCAATTGCTCAACAGTTCTAACCTCATCTTGGAAGACCAAATGGCAACAACAAAATTGTTTACATAAAATTGCATAAATTCAAATAATCATGTTCTGAGGACAATATCTACAACATGAAGAAAATGAGATTAAAGTTCTACTCTTATATGTTAAAATAATGGATACAAAAGAACAAAATTAAAACCTGCAGGCAGTCTTGGGATGTAGGCAAGGATACCATTGAGATCAAAAATTAAAAGTTTTCTTGAAGGCGGCGTTGCATACACGATATACTTGTTTGGATCATCATCGTCATCGTCATCGTCATCTTCATCGTCATCTTCATCTTCATTAACCGTTTGGTTGTCCACATCTGTTAAAAGAAAATAAAATACATTTCAGAACATGTAAATGTTTAGAAACATAAATAATGAATTACCTAACTCGTTTGATGTTGTTGACGTAATTCGTCACGCAACATGGAGACTTCATCGCGCAATGATGAAATATCGGCTCGCATTCCACTCACAAGGGAATTAATATGCTCCCGAAAATTGACCATGTATTCCAACACGGTCTTAATTGTGACATCCTCTCAAACTGGAGCTTCTTCTATCATTGCATCTCCAATTAGTTGCTCGTCTTCATGGCCAATGGGGTCTATTTCCTCCCTCTCATGATCTAATTCAACCTCCTTGACACGCTTCCAACTGAGTTTTTCAACAAAATCATATCTCGCTTTTTTAATAAATAACATGTCAATATTGCGGGTTAATCGAACAGGGGCGTCATGCGAAAAATCAACTTCTTTCTTCTTTAACAGATGGGTGATGACACATCCATATGGTAGTGAAGTTGAAATTGTTGCTCCCTTTGTGACCATATATACAAATGTATTAAATATCAGTTTAGCAATGTTTGGAGCTGTTTGGATTTGGATTTATACTTTGCTATCCACCAATAATCACTGTCTCGAAGCGTTGGATGTTTTCCCCCACTAGGCCGGATATACCATGTGAGCATTTTGTGAAACACTCTCGACTATACATCTAGGTGAATTGGGCTATTTCTAGCAACCCGTTGTATTGTAGTATCTAAATTATTTTCATCTGAATCCCCTTTATTCTCGACACCTAGACCCTCCGTAATAGTTTACGGAGATATATATATTTCCTTCCCCATGACATGGGTATTAATTCTTATTATATTAGTCTTATTAGGCTCGTGCTGTAAGGAAGCATTGTTGTAGAAGACTCTAACTAGGTTGGGGTAATATTTTGGTTCTACACCAAGAAATTCAAGCCAACCCCAAGATGTAAATGTGGATTTAAAACTAAATGCATATTTATCATCAAACAAGAAACCCAAGTCAATGACATGTTACGGACGAATCTTCTTTACTTTAAAACTCGTCTGCCATCTTTGTTTCTCCATATCGGATCTAAAGTTCAGAGTTTCGAAGGACCTGATTTCCTCAGAAGAATCGTTTGTTTGAGAAGGAGGTTGTGGTTGAGAAGAACTAGGTTAAGAAGAGCTTTGAGAAAGACAACGCTTCTGACGCTAACGTTTTGGAGCCATTTTGGGTGTGGATGCTATTACAATGGAACACAAACACATTCAGGGAAAAAAACTCCAATATACAAATCAATCAAACCCATAAAATATCGATAAATTTACTTGAATATCTTATCGTCACTGTTATGATAACGCTAGTATTCGATGGAGAGGAAGAGTTCAGAAGCCTTTAGGTTTAGGGTTTATCGATTTAGAGTTTGTATCGAATAAATAATGAAAGGGGAAAAACACGCGATATTTAAATTAGTATCGACATAAAATTAAAAATGTGTCGATACATGTTGTAGACCTATTCTCTCATAAAACCGGTATATTTATACCGGTTACATTGAAAATTTACTTATTACATTATACTTATGGATGCATATGTTTCTGGGATCGATACTTTTTATAAATGTATCGACACTTTATGGTTGCACCCTTTTTGGCATTCATTCTGAACCAAAAGTATCGACACAAAATCAAAAAAGTGTTGATACATGTTGTAGACATATTCTCTCATAAAACCGGTATATTTATACCGGTTACATTGAAAATTTACCTATTACATTATACTTATGGATGCATATGTTTCTGGGATCGATACTTTTTATAAATATATCGACACTTTATGGTTGCACCCTTTTTGGCATTCATTCTGGACCAAAAGTATCGATACAAAATTAAAAAAGTGTCGATACATATTGTAGAGTTGTTCTCTCATAAAACCGGTATATTTATACCGATTACATTGAAAATTTACCTATTACATTATACTTATGGATACAAATATTTATGGGATCGATAAATTTTACCTATTACATTACACATATGCTGACTTATTTTTTGGAAACTTAATGTTTGGGAATCATACTGGACAAAATGTTGGAAACAAATCAGTGTTTATTAATTTTTCAATAAAAAGTCTATTTTTACCAACTACATTGTAAATTTACCTTTTACAACAATCTCCATATATCGTAGGTATCAACATGACTCTTAATGTGTATAAGAAAATGTACAACAACATACTGCTAACTTTTCTCATCTCATACATAATTACATTCACATACAAAATTATAAATCTTATAAAAAATTAACCCTACATTTACATCATTGCATCCTTTTGTTATTCTTGTGTCTCATTGCAGCTTTTGTTATCTTCTGTCGTCGTTGATTTTGATTGTGGCTTATGAGATCGTTTAATATTCGCGATCGATCCCACTCTCCAACAACCTATATTCAAATTGTCAGAACGTTAAGTATTGTAAACCACAGCATTCAATCTATGACTTTTAACAATTTTACCACAAACGAATTTTTAATTCCACTTACAAAATCACCAGTTGCCCCTGTAGAACCGATCGATTCCATCCACATCATCACATACATGCCGCAATCATATATGTTACAAAATTTGAAAATCACACATGTCAATTATGAATCCTGCATAAATTACGCTTTCTATTTATGATAACATCTCATACCCATTCAATTGCTTATTCTTTTTATGCTCCACAAATTTGAAATTTTTCAAGGGGAACTTTCCTATAGATCCACAGTATTCAACCCAAATGCGTTTCTTATTATAAAAATCTAATATTTTAATATGCATTTAAAAAGAAGAAGTTATGATCAAAAATAATTATGCATTATAATTTACATAATGTCATTTCATACATACATACATACATACATACATACATACATACATACATACCAATCTCTTAGCATCCTTCACTCTCTGTTTAGCTGCTTCAGATGTAAACATACCATCATATATTGTTGCAACACGATCTACCATATCCAACACCAACAGATACCAATGTGAATTATGGTAGTTTATTGTGATCATGATCTGCAACAAATTTCACACCCAATTTGACAAAATTCAACATTCTTTACCCGAAAACATCATTTGCAATTGGTATGGTGTCTTACCTTCTCACAGTCGGTGAATTTCACATGGTTATCCAATATGGGACCCCAAAAGGTAGCAATACTCTCAACATTTTCTTTGTTGTTGGCATCCAACGTTTGTTGCTGCAATTACGCAACAAACATTATTAATTTACCGTCTATAACACTACTTTAAACATTTATTAATTTAACTCACCGCTAAGAGGTATGGAAGGTAGTCAATCCTCCGGAGTGACTTTTGAGAATTGTAGCATACTGTCCAGGTGAGCAAATCAATAACCTAACAAAATTAATTACACAATCAGAACATATTCAATAAGTTTTAACATTTTCTACTTTCTACTTACCACACCGCCAACCCATTCCGTAGGCTTCAACGTTGCAACGTCGTATACACTAGCGAATTGATTTCCCATTGAGATTACATAATATCTGTATGAATCATTAGGATTAATATGTTGTCATGAAATATTTAAATATCACTCACAAAGAAATATATTTCACTTACCCCAATTCTAACTCACTATTACATAAATAATCACAAATTGTAGCTTCGATGTCATCAATTCCGCTTGGAATATCCGCTTTTTCAACCTACAATTTTGCACACAACTTTTTGTCACAACAACATGATAAAGATCAAATTAAGTTTTCTTTTATTCAACTTACCTTCTGCTTCTTCTTCTGGGGTGTAGGACATTCCGAATCCAAATCTGCTGCTATAACACTCTCCGGTGTATAAATGACATCGACTTCCTTCCTCCTCATTTCTTCCATCTTTTTTTCTTCCTCCTCCCTATTTTATTCTTCATATTTTTTCAGTTCCTCGTATTTTTTCTCTACATAGCTCTTCATCTCTTTTATTTCACCCTTTAATTGATCTCATTCATTCAAATATTGATCAACCACCACTTTCACCCCCGTAAGTTCACTCCTCAATTCCACAACCTCCTTCACCACTCCATCAAAGTTTTCACCTGTCATCATCTTAAGATCACCCCTTAACACCTCAACTTCTTTCACCACTTCACCCTTTAACACCTTTACTTCTTTCACCACTCTATCTATTTTTTCTTCCACTCTATCTATTTTTTCTTCCACTTCCCCCTTATGCCTCTCAAGTGTATCTTCGACTCTCTCATGTTTCTCTTTAACTCTCTCAAGTTTCTCTTTGACTCTCTCAAGTTTCTCTTCGACTCTTGATTGTCTTTGCATGATATAAAATTGGATTTTTTTGTTATCAACCAATTCAGACATCAAAATGTCGAAGTTACTCTATTTTCCCTCATCGTCATCCCCCTCACCGTCATCCCCCAATACAACCATCTCTCCTTTCTTCACCTCTGCCTCCACTGCCTCCTCTACCTCCTTGCCAATAACCTTCAAAATTAAATTACAATATTAAGACATTGATCATATTCTTAATATTATTTAATTACATTTATTACCCTTTCTTGCTTCCTCGGTCTATCTAACTTCAACTTCGCCATCACTCTAATCACCTCTTCCTTCCCCCATGCACGGATGCGTGCCACTCCTGTTCTTTCATAAGTCGGCACTGCCTCACAGCCCGACCAAAAATCGAACAGTGCAACCTGCATTTATAATAAAATTTATAATTTTATATGATAACTATACTATCATTTTATATAAAAACAAAAAAAAAGTTCTTCAACTCATTTACCTCTAAGATTGCTATGCACCCTTTGAGGTATCTCTGGCTGCCCTTTTTAAAGGTGATTATTGATTCAATCAATCTCGAAGAATGGACATATTCAGCCCAACTGAATTCACCCTTCAAGCCTTCATCGCAAATGAGCTTCATATAGTCCTTGTTCATTGACGTATCACCCGTTGGACAAAGAAAGATACCGACAAGGTACAATAGAACTCTGGCCTTCAGCTCACCCCCCCGTAAGATCCACTTTTGATTTCCTCTTCAATTTCAGCATATGTCACCTTATGCTTCAAATCATATTTGGAGGCAAGTGCTTTCCAGTCCTTACTCTTACAGACTTCTACAACACTTTTGCCTTCATTTTCTACCCCCAATACGACTGCAGCACATGAGATCCTGAGAGGAAATGAAAAATTACCATACTTAGCAATACATTGTTTGATATCAAATTGCGCTATCAAGGATCGATACAATTCCCTCCGAATAGGTCGATCCCTTACTCCTACCAACGATCCAAAACCTATTTCTCCCAGCACATTCAACTGACCCTTCTCCTTAAGGTGTTTAATTAATGAATTCACCCTTTTAATGCTGCACCTTGTCGACACTTCCTACATTTTTTAACATATACAATGTTATAGTTCTTATATATTTTGTATCAACGTATTTACAAGTTTAATGAATACCTTATTTTCATGTGCTTTCCTTCGTTCTTTGTATTCTTTACTATCATTCCTTGACTGTGTGATGTAAGGTTCCTTTTCAGCATCACTCATCGAATTCCATTTGGACCTCACATCTTTTGTCACCTAATATTAAGCATAAACGTTTCTTAATCAATACATTAACACTAAATAATACTCAATGTCAATTTCATTTTACATACCAAACTGCTCTGTGTGCCATCTTCCTTCATCCTTTTGCATTCAGCCATACTGTCAACATTTAAAATTTGTAATCAATTTAAAGTTCTTAAATACTTTAATCCAATTACCATTTCAACAATAATAACAAAAAGACATTAATACTTACTAGAAGTACATATATCCACCCTTTGGTTGCTTTCGAGTCTCGACCTCAATTTTAAAGTCATCTGCGCCATCAACAATTTTTCCACTATTAACTCTATTTTTCCTTTATATATCAGCTTACGCAAATCAAATCAAATACTTGTTACATACACTTTATTCAATAAACAATTATAGATAACTACTCTTGTGGTAAAACGGTTTTCTTCAAAAGAATTTGAATTGCCACTACAAAATGTGTCGGCACATTTATACAATCTATAATATCATTTCTACCTATAATGTTTAATAAAAGTATCGACATTTATATTTTACCTTGAATATCACTTTCTACCTGTAATCGGTCCCAAATGCTTCTTTACTCCAAAACCCCAAACAACATAAAAAAATCCTATTTTTGATTACTGTAATAATAAAAAATTAGGGTTTCGACAACATACTTTTCGATTCGACTGCAACAAAAAACAAACAAATTTCGCTTTAGAAACGCCTTCTGAAAGGCAGCAACAATAACGCTTCGATTTCAAAAACTCGTTCGTTCTATCTATTTTCAGAGGATATTTAGCTATGACCTTTATATTTTCATCGGATATGTTATTTATATGTAATCAATACAACTACCAAAGTGTCGATACTTTTATGTCAGGTGTCGATACTTTCGATAGGATAATTACCTATTTCTTTGAAAGTATCGATAATTTATTACATGTACTTATGAAAGTATCGACACTTTCAATATATCCGGTAGCGTTTTACCGGTTTTATCATTTTGATACCGATTTTATCATTTTGATACCGGTTTTATCATACTTTTACCTGTTATATCGTTGTGGATCGATACATTTTTATAAAGAATCGACACTTTATAGGCGCTAAAACTGCTTCTCTTTTAAATTCACAAAGTGTCGATCCTTATATTAAAGTATCAACACGTTCAATATATCCGGTAAGGATTTACCGGTATTGTCTTTTCGTGACCAGTTTTATCGATATTTTTACCTGTTATATTGATATGGATCGATACATTTTTAATTTGGATCGATACAAACCGACAAGTTAAGTTTGTCGGTTGCCAAATTTTTTAATATTTCTTCATGACTTAGACCTACTACATTATTATTACTCAACATTTACAATAACGCTAAACCGAATTTATTAAATATCTTTTAATGTATCCAATAATACCGTATATTAACCTGCCTTTCCTGAGACATTCCCAACAAGTCATGGCATCTGCAAATGTATGCTCGACATTCCAGTTAAGTGGGAGTCAATTTTTTTAAGTCCACTTTTCTTCATTTATAAAGAAAGTTTGACCATGACAAGGTCAAACCCGGCAGCGATCCCCCATTTTCCCATTTCGTTCTCGCTAAAAAGTTTTGCCTTCCCTTTTACCTGATTGTTGATCGAAAAGAAAACCATATCATAAACGATGTCACTCCCACTGTTAAAGCTCGGAACTTTGGCCTTAAAAACGCTATGTAAACTGGTGGCTTCTCGGCTCAAGCGACAGGCTGCGTATGCCCCCAAATTCCGCCAGTTCATCATTAGCATTGCTTAGGTACAAAAATTACTTGCATGTTTCGGTATTCTTTTCAATCTGATTTGGGAGGCTAAAGCTAGGAAATGCTTGCTGTAACAACCCGGAAATTTGAAAATAATATTTAATTGAACTTTGAGTTTTTAATTGTGAAAATTGATAAATTTTGGGGACTAAATTGAAAGATTTTAAAACTTGTAGCTTATTTTAGAGTTAAAGAAAATTTAGGGATCAAGCCCTGAATTTACTCAGAAAGTGTCTGAAAACCATGTTATATACGTAGTTTTCTGTTTCAAAAACATAAAACCATTCCCAAAATTCCCTTCCCAACGCCCATCTTCCAACCACGATCCCGACACCGTCCGACCTCTGATCGTTGATTTGAAAACACCACCGTGTTCATCATCGAGCGAGGAACAAATTCCTTAAATTAATTGAAGTGAAATGCTGCCAAACGCCGTGAAATTCAAGTCAAAGTCTCGACGTTTTTTTAGCTCCATCGCCGAGGAAATCTTAAATTCATCGTTGATCGTTGCTTCGTTTACGACACCTCCTATACCATCGTGTTCCTTGTGCCGTTCCGAGTTCACTGGTGTCCTCCTTTTCTCCGGCGGCGGCGACGCGTGTGGTGGTGAAGCGGTCAAAGTTTCCGATTTAATGAAATCGAGCTCTCCGCCGTTCAAAAATTTGAACCGAGCTTTGTAAGTAACTCGAAATCGCTTAAAATAATTTTTAGAAATTTTTCCGTGAATTTTACGCTGCCGTAAGACGTCCCACGCGCCGCCACTGCGCGTAGGGAAGGTCAAAATGACCAGTTTGACCGGTTTTTCAAAGAGTTTGATCGGTTCCGACCCTACCCGACTCGACCCGTTGACCATTTACCGTTGACCGGGTGACATTTTAGTAATTATTTTGAAACTGGTGACATATTGAGAATTAATTCGAAAAGGGTGCTATTTTTGTAATTTTTTAAAATATATATTTTCTTTAAATTTTAAAAAAATGACATTGTAGTAAATATTTTGAAAATCATGCTATATTGGTAATTAATTTTAAAATGATGCTATTTTCGTAATTTTGAAATATATATATATATATTAATTTCGTAAAATAGTTGACCACTTTTGACCAGAACTTTGATCGGCTATTAAACAGCCGTTAATCTTTTCTGAGAATACATATCTTGACATTTTTCGATGTTCCGAATCTGTTTTTGGGGTCCGTTTTACCAAACTCAAATCTAAAAGTCTCCAAATTGTCAGTCAAACCCATTGACTTTGATTTTTACCAAGAATTCAAATTTTCGGAAAGTCAGACTTTATGATTTTCGACATCCTGAATCTGATTCCGAAGTCCGTTTTGCCAAATTATGACCCGAAATTCCCGAATCGAGCTTGTAAACCCAAATGACTTAATATTTCAATATTTTGATTATTTATTTGAGATTTGGTTAAGGAATTGATTCAATAAAAATATTTTATGAAGGTACTCGTGTTTCACCTGAGCAAGGATCAATTAGGTCCGGTGTTATCCGTTCGTTAGATCAGCCTGAACCACGTATTACGAGAATTACCCATAGGTTTTCGTATATTATTTAAATAATATTTAGATTATTTATATTAGGATTCTAATATGGATTTTTCCAATTCAGAGGTATAGCGCTGCAGTAGAGCGTGATCGACAAAACCAGTAATAAGCTTTCCTATCTGATTTCTCATACTGTTACAGGTGTGTTTCCCAACAGTGTTAATTATTTCTGTTTTAAAATATATATCTGAATATTATGTATCTGATATCTGATTTACCGCGTATTTCTGATATGATTTCTGGTTACGATATTTTATACCGATGTTTTGAATATTGATTGTCTGATGTCTGAAATTCTGTATACTACTGATTTGTCTTCTGATTTCCGTATTTCTGTATATGATTTTTAAGCATGAAAACTTTTATGTTTTAAAGAATTAATCATTGTTATCATTCAAATACATTCATGAACAATCATTGGGGGGTATTGTTGAAGGAAGTATATCCGCAGGTTCCTCAGCTTTGTGCTCAGGGCCTTATTTGATGTGTGGGCTAGGTGTATGGTTCTGGGGAACCTACACATTCTGATGTGATGGGCTGGGGGTAGTATTCATATTTTGTTTAACGACATGATTGCATAAACCGACTTTACTGGAATATTTTTATCAATATGTTTTTATATACACTGTATGGAACACACTGAGCTTTTTAGCTCATTCTGTAATTTTCCCATTTTTCAGATAACAGCAGACCATAAGCTAGCAGATTTGGCATCTGGAGAGATCTACTACTTATTTTGTACGAACGAATATCTCTATATGTTTTTCGGTTATGTTTGGTGACATGTATTTGCTATCGTTTTGGATATATTTGTATTATCAATATTTTGTTCTATATTATATCTAATGTATTATAAGATGTTAAAAAAAACTCTGAATGGGATATGTGACCATTTAGGTTGGGTCTAACTTACAGACCGGGTCTGGAGGGTTACATTTAGTGGTATAAGAGCTTTCGATTTTAAACACTCGGACTGTATATGGGTCCTAAACTTTGAATTTTTAAGAAATTTTGAAAAAAAATGTCACCTTATTTTATGATTTAAAGTTTTCTCGAGATCCCTTATGCTAATCTGGCATATGTTTCAAACTCTTTATGTATAGCCTTATAGATCCAACGATGAGTGTTGCTAGAGGTCGTAGGACAGGACGTGGCCGTGGTCGAGGGCGAGTCGCTCGACCTTCTATTACGATCGACGATCCGATGTCTCCACGTGATCCTCCTGTTCCGTAAGTAGATCCGACCCTTTCTCATGATGATCAGTTTACTCCTGTTGGAGACCCTCCCGTCACTGGAGATGAGGATACTGACATAAATGAAGATGCCCTTAATAGAGCTATATTCCGCATGTTTTAGAGAGCTGCCAGAGCCCCTAGTAATATGACTGCGGTTGAGATTTCAAACTCTTTGGTCACTGCTGGTGTAGTTCTATTCGAGGGTATTACTAGTAGACCCCCGGCAGACGTTGAGTATTGGCTAGAGGACACAGAGAGGATTATGGATGAGATGGACCTTAGACCTGAACAGAAGTTGAAGGGGGCCCTAACTATGTTGAAGAAATAGAGCTTCAGATGGTGGCAATAAATTTCTGGTAGTATTCCGAGAAATCAGTTAACATGGGATCTTTTCAAGACGCGCTTCCGGAGTCGCTACATCGGAGAGAGATACATGTAGGAGCGTCGTCAGGAGTTTCAGAATCTGGAGCAGGGTAGCATGTCTGTTATGGACTATGAGGTTGAGTTCATCCGATTGAGCCGTTATGCTCCTGGACTTGTTGACACGGAGACAGATTGATGCTTGAGGTTTGAGAATGGACTCAGGTATGAGATCAGGAGTCGAGTCGCTACCCACCGAGAGAGGAATTTTGATGCTTTGGTTGAGATAGCCAAGACTACTGAGGAAATAGAGCGACCAAGCTCAAACCCGATTCAGGAGGCCTTCTGGTTCTGTTGATTCTTCTGCATATCCTAGCAAGAGAGACAGGGGTGATTCCTTTCAGAGAGGCGGTGTGAGTGTCAGACCTGCTGCATCTGGTTCTTCAGCTGTTCAGCCTTCTAGACATGGTGGATCTTTTGGGTTACAATCTTTGCAGACATGTGATTATTGTGGGAAACATCATCTTGGGGAATGCAGGAGAAAATTTGGCACCTATTTTAAATGTGGTTCTAGAGACCATTTTATAAAGGATTATCCAATGTCAGTTACTGCAGTTCAGACACCAGCTCGCATTCCCGCTCGTACTCAGAGTACTGTTCAGACTCCTGCGGGTGGTCGTACTCATGAGAGAGTATATGGATCGGCTAGTAGAGGTCGAGCATCTCAAAGTAGGGGTCCAGTCAGAACTGAGGCCAGACAGCCTGCATTGGTTTACACTGCCAGACTTCGACAAGATCGTGATGGGCTTAATATGACTGTAGGTACTGTTACTATTCATTCAGTTCCATACTTTTCATTGTTTGATAGTGGCTCTACCAATTCCTATGTATCGCATTCTGTTTCCGAGGGTCTAAATATTCCTGTTGAGAATACTGAGCATTCGGTGATAGTTCAAAGTCCTTTAGCCAAGTCCATTGTGTTGGATCGTATTTTTAGAAAGTGTCCTATAGATATCAATGGGGAGATTTTTCTGGCCGACCTTATGGAGTTACATTTGGAAGAGTTTGATTTGATTCTCGCTGTAGATTGGTTGGACAAACATCGAGTAAATATTGATCTTGAGACCAAGAGAGCTGTTCTGAAGACCCCAGATAAACAAAAGATTATAATGATCGTGGAACGCCGTGGATTTCTGACGAATGTTGTATCTGCATTGGTAGTTGAGAAGATGATCAGAAAAGGTTCCGAGGCATTTCTTGCTTATATATTGGATACCCGGAGTTCTCAATCTAATATTGAAGGTATCCGAATTGTCAAGAAATTTCCCGATGTTTTTCCCGAGGAGTTGCCTAGATTACCGCCGGATAGAGAGGTTGAGTTTGAAATTGAAGTATATTCTGATTCTACTCCGGTTTCAATGGCTCCGTATCGTATGGTCCCAAAAGAGCTTAAGGAACTGAAAGTTCAACTCCAGGAGTTGTTGGACAGGGGATTTATCCGACCCAGTGTATCACCGTGGGGATCCCCAGTTCTCTTTGTCAAGAAGAAAGATGGGACATTGAGACTCTGTATTGATTATAGGAAACTGAACAAGCTCACGGTTAAAAACAAATATCCTCTGCCCAGGATCGATGATCTATTTGACCAATTTCAAGGGGCTTTTATCTTTTTAAAAATAGACTTGGGGTCTGGTTATTATCAACTCAAAGTGAAAGACTTGGATATTCTGAAGACTGCTTTCCGTACTCGGTATGGGCATTATGAGTTTTTAGTGACGTCATTCGGGTTAACAAATGCCCCTGCTGCTTTTATGGATCTGATGCATAGGGTGTTTCGACCTTATTTGGACCAGTTTGTAGTTGTATTCATTGATGACATATTGGTGTATTCTAGAAGTGAGGCAGAACATGAGGAGCATCTAAGGATTGTTCTACAGACTCTAAGAGAGAATAAGCTATACGCTAAGTTGAGCAAGTGTGAATTCTAGCTCAGCGAAGTGACTTTTCTTGGACATATCGTTTCTGCTGATGATATTCGGGTGCATCCAAGCAAAGTGGAGGCTATTTTGAACTGGAAGCAACCCAGGAACATTTCTGAGATCCGTAGTTTCTTGGGCTTAGCTGGTTACTACCGTCGTTTCGTAGAGGGGTTCTCCCTTATTGCAGCTCCTCTAACGAAACTATTGAGGAAAGATGTTCCATTTGTCTGGTCTGAGAACCAACAAGCTAGCTTTGAGAAATTGAAGATTGTTCTAACTCAAGCCCCAGTGCTGGTTCAGCCTGAATCTGGGAAAGATTTTTCTGTCTACAGTGATGCTTCTCACTCTGGATTAGGATGTGTTTTGATGCAAGATGGAAAGGTGTTGGAGGATATGTTACGGGGTTGTGTGATTGATTTCTGTGGTAGTTGGGAAGATTTCTTGTCATTAGCTGAGTTTGCTTACAATAATAGTTATCAAGCGAGTATTCGCATGGCACCGTACGAGGCTCTGTATGGACGTAGATGTCGTACTCCTATATGTTGGACAGAGTTACATGATAGAAATATTTTGGGTCCAGACTTGGTTCGAGAGACTGAAGATACTGTCAGATTGATCCGTGATCGCTTAAAAGAGGCATTTGATAGGCATAAATCATAAGCAGATAAGCGACGTAAGGATATTGAGTTTGAGGTTGGAGATCAGGTTTTTCTCAAGGTATCCCCATGGAAGAAAGTATTGAGATTTAGACGTAAGGGTAAACTGAGTCCGCGATTTATTGGGTCGTATCGTATTTTGAAGAAAGTTGGACCTATTGCTTATCAGCTCGAGTTGCCTCCCCAGCTCAGTGGTATTCATGATGTTTTTCATGTGTCTATGTTGAGGCGATATCGTCCAGATCCAGATCACATCATTCAAGTTGATGAGGTAGAGCTGAGACCTGATTTGACATATGAGGAGGAGCCTGTTCAGGTTTTAGAGAGGGATGAGCGAGTTCTTCGGAATAGGCGTATTCCAATGGTAAAAGTTCAGTGGGGTAATCGTAGCCCCTCAGAAGCTACTTGGGAAACATTGGAGTCAATGGAGGTTCAATTTCTGCATCTATTTTCATAAGGTAAATTTCGAGGACGAAATTTCTTGTAGAGGGGGAGAATTGTAACAACCCGGAAATTTGAAAATAATATTTAATTGAAACTTGAGTTTTTAATTGTGAAAATTGATAAATTTTGGGGACTAAATTGAAAGATTTTAAAACTTGTAGCTTGTTTTAGAGTTAAAGAAAATTCAGGGACCAATCCCTGAATTTACCCAGGAAATGTCTAAAAACCATGTTATATACGTGGTTTTCTGTTTCAAAAACAGAAAACCATTCCCAAAATTCCCTTCCCAACGCCCATCTTCCAACCACGATCCTGACGCCGTCCGACCTCTGATCGTTGATTTGAAAACACCACTGTGTTCATCATCGAGCGAGGAACAAATCCCTTAAATTAATTGAAGTGAAACGCTGTCAAACGCCGTGAAATTCAAGTCAAAGTCTTGACGTTTTTTTAGCTCTATCGCTGAGGAAATCTTAAATTCATCGCCGATCGTTGCTCCGTTTACGACACCTCCTACTCCATCGTGTTCCTTATGTCGTTCCGAGTCTATCGGTGTCCTCATTTTCTCCGGCGGCGCGTGTGGTGGTGGAGCGGTTAAAGTTTCCGATTCGATGAAATCGAGCTCTTCGCCGTTCAAAAATTTGAACCGAGCTTTGTAAGTATCTCGAAATCGCTCAAAATAATTTTTAGAAATTTTTCCGTGAATTTTACGCTGCCGTAAGACGTCTCATGCGCCCCCACGCGTAGTGGCGGCGCGTGGGGAATGTCAAAATGACCGGTTTTTTAAAGGGTTTGACCGGTTTCAACTCGGCCCGACCCGACCCGTTGACCATTGACCGTTGACTGGGTGACATTTTAGTAATTGTTTTGAAACTGGTGACATATTGGGAATTAATTCGAAAAGGGTGTTATTTTGTAATTTTTTAAAAATGATATTTCCGTAAATTTTTTAAAAAATGACATTTTAGTAAATATTTTGAAAATTATGCTATATTGGTAATTAATTTTAAAATGGTGCTATTTTTGTAATTTTGATATATATATATATATATATATATATATATTTCGTAAAATAGTTGACAACTTTTGACTAGAACTTTGACCGGATTTGACCGGCTATTAAACAGCCATTAATATTTTCCGAGAATACATATTTTGACATATTTTGATGTTCCGAATCCGTTTTTGGAGTCTGTTTTACCAAAATCGAACCCGAAAGTCTCCAAATCGTCAGTCAAACCTATTGACTTTGATTTTGACCAAGAATTCAAATTTTCGGAAAGTCATACTTTATGTTTTTCGACATCCTGAATCTGATTCCAAAGTCCGTTTTGCCAAATTATGACCCGAAATTCCCGAATCGAGCTTGTAAACCCAAAAGACTTAATATTTCAATATTTTGATTATTTATTTGAGATTTGATTAAGGAATTGATTTAATAAAAATATTTTATGAAAGTACTCGTGTTTCACCTGAGCAAGGATCAATTAGATCCGGTGTTGTCCGTTCGTTAAATCAGCCTGAACCACGTACTACGAGAATTACCCGTAGGTTTTCGTATATTATTTAAATAATATTTAGATTATTTATATTAGGATTCCAATATGGATTTTTCCAATTCGTATGATCTAGCGCTGCAGCAGAGCGTGATCGGCAAAACCAGTAATAAGCTTTCCTATATGATTTCTCAGACTGTTACAGGTGTGTTTCCCGACAATGTTAATTATTTCTTTTTTAAAATATATATCTGAATATTATGTATCTGATATCTGATTTATCGCGTATTTCTGATATGATTTCTGGTTACGGTATTTTATACCGATGTTTTGAATATTGATTGTCTGAAATTTTGTATACTACTGATTTGTCTTCTGATTTCCGTATTTCTGTATATGATTTTAAGAATGAACACTTTTATGTTTTAAAGAATCAATCATTGTTTTCATTCAAATACATTCATGAACAATCATTGGGAGTATTGTTGAAGGAAGTATATCCGCAGATTCCTCGGCTTTGTGCTCAGGGCCTTATTTGATGTGTGGGCTGAGTGTATGGTTCTAGGAAACCTGCACATTCTGATGTGATGGGCTGGGGGTAGTGTTCAAATTTTTTTTAACGACATGATTGCATAAACCGACTTTACTGGAATATTTTTATCAGTATGTTTTTATATACACTATATGGAACACACTGAGCTTTTTAGCTCATTATGTAGTTTTCCCCTTTTTCATATAACAGCAGACCGTAAGCTAGCAGATTTGGCATCAGGAGAGATCTACTACTTATTTTGTACGAACGAATATCTCTATATGTTTTTCGGTTATGTTTAGTGACATATATTTGCTATCGTTTTGGATATATCTGTATTATCAATATTTTGTTCTATATTATATCTAATGTATTATAAGATGTTTAAAAAAAACTCTGAATGGGGTATGTGATCATTTAGGTTGGGTCTAACTTACAGACCGGGTCTGGAGGGTTACACTTGCTTTTTCAAAGCATTTCGCTTTCTTGTTTGCTCTCGAGATAGATTCCTATGAGCGTGGGATTTGACTGCGAAATGCCATAATACATCGAGCTTACTAGTACTAGCGTAACATTTCCGTAAAATCTGCTTCTGCAAAATAATCTACTCATTCTTGGTCTTAATATTTCTTCCGTGTTTCATTAAGAACTTGATTTACAATATTTAGCCTGAACTGTTATCTAAATAGTTGATCCATTAGGTTTAAAGATGGAATCAATCATATATTGCCATTATATTGTTAACCCCTTTTTAGCAAATTGAATCACTAGCAATCTGTAGTGTTGTATTTCTAAATTCTTACTGCCAAAGTTCAAATATGCGTTTCCATAACGTTGATACATTTGATTGGAATGATGTTCTTTGTCTCTTGTTCCTTCCATTCATTTTTTCCTTATACTTTTTATAATTTCTTCTCCCTTTAATGTTGGACACTTGTATTTAAACTAAGCCATGAGGTTATGTTTCTTATATGAGCTAAATTTTCACAACTTGTTTATCTAGATTGCAGTATAGTATTATTATGGTATGTTTCTGCTGTAAATTTATAGATTTCTATAAGTTTAATCCCAGTGCCAATGTATGGAACCAGCCAAACCATAGAATCACAACTAGAATGCAAAGACGCATTTACAGTCATGCAACGGATATTGAGATACGCCCCTTGAATGAGGAGAAAGCTGTTCAGGCTGCTGTAGATCTTATTGGGGAACTTTTTGTCTTCACGATATTAGTCGTTCCCCAGCTGTACTTCCTATTACTGTTTCTAGAAGTATTCAAAATTACTCTCATTTTTGTTGCTTGATGTAGATTAGTAATTGGATGATGTTGTCACCGAAAGCTTTTTGTCATCTCCTTCAAAATCAAGCTGGAAACATGCTAAAATCACTCACACACGTCTGTGTTTATATTTATATATGTTGGCACGTATGTTGCTATATGTTTGTATCATATATCACTACCTGCCAATACCTTGTATTAGACATATGCTCACCTGGTAGATTGTTTTTTCTTTTGCTCTGCACCTGGTATAGAGATCTTAATTCTCTGCCGGGATAGTCTTTTGAACACAGTAATCAATCACACAAGTTTCATTGCATTTAAATATTTAGCATCACTAGTAACCGAGATCTACTAGATTCTAGATATATCATTGGTTCCATTCGAATAGAATATGTATGATTGTCTAATGTTTAGCAAGTAGCTGGTATTGGTAGTCATGAAGGATTTTTGCCCATTTAGCAGTTATTTTTGCCTCTTCATACTTGATTTACTGTTGCACTTAATGTGTCTATGAAGTGGTTGTATTTTCATGAAATGCCAAAACTTACCATACTTGCTCTTTGTTGAACATATACATCTCGTGAAGGTTTATGATTTTGTACATGCTGGAGTTTGTATATAGGTTGCAGGAGCCATCTTGATCTTTGAGGTTCAAAGAAGTTCTAGATCGGAAGCCAAAAAGGAGGAAGCATGCCGAGAAGAGTTGGAGGTATTCATTGAACAATCTCCTTTGTTGTTGCTTATTTCTCTAGGTGATTTTAACATGATGCTAACCAAGACAATGTTTAAAACCTCTGTTTAACTCTTCATTTTTCTTGCAATACCTGTGTCTGACATCCATGTCCCTTGTCTAACGCACTCTCAGAAAATTATACTCCAAATTCACCGAAAAAGGTTCTGAAAGAACTTGAACATACCCGTGTTATATATGTACCTACATCTGACACTCTCACCCGAGTCTGAACAACAAAGAATCACGGTGATTGAATATTTTGCAATTCCTACTCCTTTTCTATTTCCTCTAATTCCCAAGCCCTGTTCATTTTTTTTTTCAGGCAATGAAGAAAAGAAACGAGGACTTGGCTCCACAAGTGGAACTTCTTAGACATAAACTTGAAGAAGTGGAACAGCATGCTAAGCAACAGGGACTCGCTTGTATTTTCAAATTGAAACATGCTAATATGGAGGGGGAAAACTTGGCAAAACCAGCTTGATCTACGTGGTTTGGCAAATAGGTTGAGTATTATTTTTTTTATTCCATTCTCATCTATTATACAGGTTTCTGATCGACCCCTCAATAAAGGAATCATTCTTTTGAACATTGAGCCATCTTTTTGGACTGTATTCTGGTTTCAATTGTTCATTGAAAGGATTATACAACTAAAATCATTGTTTTAAACATTACTGAAAATCATTCTTTAATGAGTTGAATCAAGGATGTCTGTTGGTATGGCATGGCATGGCTTGGTCTGCTAGTTTTTAAGAGTTGCATCATTCTAGTATACCTTTATGAACATAAATGTTTATTAACTTTGCTTCCATTGTACTGAAAAACGGTCGGCCAGCAGTGTGAACTGATCATCAGAACAAATTTTCCCTTTCTAGAACTCTTTGACACCCGCACAATGAGCACATGCATACATGTGCCAAGTGTAGAGGGTTGGTATGGATCCATTTGTGCCTTAGAACTTGGCTGATGAGCATTGGGTAGTTGGAGACTTTAGGCATTGGAATTTTGAGGAGGCCTAGCCTTTGATGTTTGAAGCTTTATTGGTGGTTGTGGCGTTCTTTTGTACTGGGCCTTGTGAGGTGGAAAATTTATAGACCCACTTCTTTGGGTGGAAATGAAGCCAATCTTTCTCTCAAGTAAAATGGAGAATTTCATGGTGTAATAGTGAGTGATTGAAGTTCTCTTTTCTTTTTTTGAATAAGTGATTGAAGTTGGATGGGTTATTTTGCTACAACTTTAACTTAGCTTAGTTTGGTGCTTATCTTCGATGCTGAGTGAGTCGTTCTCTTCTTAGACTGCTATGTTTAAAGGACCCAATAAATGTGAAAGAGGAGAGGGGACATCTTTCATCTTAGCAGCCAAGACCAAAGGAATCTGTTGGTGGTGGGTGGCCCTTTTTTTATTTCTTCAGCTCAGAAATAAATATTTTTTGCTATGAGAATGTATACCAAAGGTTTTTGAATTTTACGTGGATTCAAAATTCTCTAAATTAATTCTGATAAATGTATTTAACCACAAAATTTAGCCTTCCTTTCCTAAAGGGATAATTACCATAAATTTACATCTAAAACGTTATTTGATACATAAATTTCAAAACATATTTTATAATTTACATGTTATTTAATTTATTAAATAATATTATAAATTTTATTTACACACGTAAATAAAATTAAAAAGAAATATATATATATATACGATCAAAGAAAATAGTTTGAATTAGATTATTTTGTACCATAATATTATAGATAATTATAATAAATTTTAATAAATTTAAAAGATTTAATTATAAAATTTGAATATTAATTTAAATTTTTTAATTTGACTCAATCCAATCTAATACTCATACAAGTTATAAAAAATGACAAAAAATCTTATGATTAAAGGAATGATTATTATTTTTAAAAGTTTTAAAATAAAATATAGATAATAATAAGTATTTAAGAGTTTATTATTAAATAATTAAATCTTTATTTTCCTTACATGATTAAGGACTTAGGAGCATATGTTCTTTTTGGATCTAGTTCAGATCGGGTCACGTCATTGACAGATAAAATTCAGGTCGGATGTTTACCGGATACGGATTGAGTTCAGGTCAGATAGTTTCTATTTTTGGATTAATTATTTTGTCATCTTTCGTGATTGTTGAATTGCAAGTTGTAATTGTATATGATTTCGAATAAATTAAGACAAAAATAAATATTCATGGATCAATTTTGTAAAAAATATAAATTTAAGGACAAAATTGAAGAAATATAAAATTGCAAATAAAATTTTAAAATATAAATTAAACAACACACATAGGTAAGGCACTAAATTTAAATAAATTTAAAATGTGAGGTTTAAATTAATATAAAAATGACTAAATTAAACACATTTTAAAAGTTATGGGCTAGTTA
This sequence comes from Hibiscus syriacus, assembly GCF_006381635.1. Lineage (NCBI taxonomy): Eukaryota > Viridiplantae > Streptophyta > Magnoliopsida > Malvales > Malvaceae > Hibiscus > Hibiscus syriacus. The sequence goes on from NW_024061890.1 coordinate 253,096, forward strand.
CAAAAATATAAATAACAACTAACAATGTGACAAATGAAGATGTAAATATAAATTTAAGGACTAAATTGAATACATATAAAAGTGAAAGACTTAAAATTAAAATAAATTAAAAAAACAAAAGGATTAAATTGAAAAGAAATGTAAAATGTGAATAAATAAAGAAAAATATAGTAAATTACATTTATTTAAAAAATTGAAAAAATATAATATATATATATATATATAATATAAGTTTATATATAAATTATATATAAACTATATTTATATTATAAACTATATAATTATTATAAGCTATATATATAAATTATGTTTATATGAACTATATATATAAACTATATACGTAAAATATATATGTATAAACTATAAAAAGTATATAGTTTATAAATTATAATTTATATTAATATATATATATATATATATATTATTCAAAGTGAGTGGTGGGAGAAAACTTTTTAAAAGAAATATTTTTTTTTTGTGTGAAAAAATTTGATTTTATTTGGTAATTTAGAGGTAAATTGAGAAAATTTAAGAATATAGGGAAATTGAGAATTTAGAGGGAAATTGAGAATTTAGAGAGAAATTGGAAAATTTAGAGGAAATAGAAAATTTTGGGAAGTTGGAAATTTAAAGGGAATAGAAAAATTTGGGAAGTTGGAGCAAGGATAGTGTCCAATAAGATATTTTGGGTTAATTAGGCTTAGGCTCCTTCAACAATAATCATTTTTCCACTTGTTTTTGATTTTTTATTTCTTTCATTTTAGTCATGGTTTAATTGTAAATATCTTCTTGAATTTTCAATTCGATACAATTTAATCCTGTATACATTCTAATTACTTTTAATTTTCTATACATATATGTATGTATGTATGTATGTATGTATGTATGTATGTATGTATGTATGTATGTATGTATGTATGTATGTATGTATGTATGTATGTATGTATGTATGTATGTATGTATGTATGTATGTATGTATGTATGTATGTATGTATGTATGTATGTATGTATGTATGTATGTATGTATGTATGTATGTATGTATGTATGTATGTATGTATATGTATGTATGTATGTATGTATGTATGTATGTATGTATGTATGTATGTATGTATGTATGTATGTATGTATGTATGTATGTATGTATGTATGTATGTATGTATGTATGTATGTATGTATGTATGTATGTATATGTATGTATGTATGTATGTATGTATGTATGTATGTATGTATGTATGTATGTATGTATGTATGTATGTATGTATGTATGTATGTATGTATGTATGTATGTATGTATGTATGTATGTATGTATGTATGTATGTATGTATGTATGTATGTATGTATGTATGTATGTATGTATGTATGTATGTATGTATGTATGTATGTATGTATGTATGTATGTATGTATGTATGTATGTATGTATGTATGTATGTATGTATGTATGTATGTATGTATGTATGTATGTATGTATGTATGTATGTATGTATGTATGTATGTATGTATGTATGTATGTATGTATGTATGTATGTATGTATGTATGTATGTATGTATGTATGTATGTATGTATGTATGTATGTATGTATGTATGTATGTATGTATGTATGTATGTATGTATGTATGTATGTATGTATGTATGTATGTATGTATGTATGTATGTATGTATGTATGTATGTATGTATGTATGTATGTATGTATGTATGTATGTATGTATGTATGTATGTATGTATGTATGTATGTATGTATGTGTATGTATGTATGTATGTATGTATGTATGTATGTATGTATGTATGTATGTATGTATGTATGTATGTATGTATGTATGTATGTATGTATGTATGTATGTATGTATGTATGTATGTATGTATGTATGTATGTATGTATGTATGTATGTATGTATGTATGTATGTATGTATGTATGTATGTATGTATGTATGTATGTATGTATGTATGTATGTATGTATGTATGTATGTATGTATGTATGTATGTATGTATGTATGTATGTATGTATGTATGTATGTATGTATGTATGTATGTATGTATGTATGTATGTATGTATGTATGTATGTATGTATGTATGTATGTATGTATGTATATATATAAACTATATATGTATAAACTATATAAAATATATTGTTTATAAATTATAATTTATATTAATATAGTATACATATGTATGTATAACTAATATAAGTAATCTATAGATTATATATATATATATTATAGAAACACTATGCATAAACTATATAAAGTAATAAAATATATAGTTTATTAAAAAAAAACCTAAACCCTAAACCCTAAACTTTAAACTATACACACTAAATCCTAAACCCTAAACCATGAACCCTAATACAAATGGACTAGCACTAATGCATAAATATTTGCAATAAAAGAGTGGGCTTTATGTATTGGGCCTATGTAAACTAATGTAAATGGACAAGCACTAATACAAATGGACTTATTTTTGGGTTTTATTATTACTTATTCATAACAACAAAATAAATGGACTATTAATGTGAATTAACCTAACATGCAACTAAAATACTAATTATGCAAATGAAATTAATATGACATGTACTACTATTTATGAACCATATAATATGCAATGTGACATACTAATTATTTAACACCTAAATAATCATGTTTTATATAATTTATATTTAAATAATTTTATTAAATAATTTTATATAATATGTATGTATAAACCATGTCTATATATATATAAACCAACTAGATCAAAATGATGATGTTTTGATGAGTTGTCTATGTCAACAACAATTAGCCTTGTCGGTAGCTATTAGCCATGTTATCGTGTCGTTAATGATTCGGTGATATAATTGAAACAAAAATCAAAGTTCAATGTTATAATTGGTAAAATTAAAAGTTCAGTAGTATAAACGATACAACATCTAAATTTTGGTGTCATATAATGTAGTTTACCCAAAGATGAAAAACGAATAAAACGTGAACCCCACACGATGGCTCAAGCATGAAAAATACACTTGAGTAGGAAAAAAGCAAAATTAATTGGGGAAAAAGTAAAACCATTCAAAATGCTCCAATTCTTGTTCATTTCGACGCTGAAATTTCAAATTTCCCAAACCAAATTCGAATCACGAGGGAAACCCGATCAAAAAACAAATCCAAACTCCCAAATGTAAATCCACTTGTAGTAATAAAGTAATAAAGGATTAGGTTTAAATCATAAACCCTAAAACCAATCAAAAAACTAATTATTTAACACTTAATTAATCATATTTTATATAATTTACATTTAAATAATTTTATTAATTTTACTAAATAATTTTATATAATATGTATGTATAAACCATGTATAGTATATATAAACTATATATATATATATAACACATATATATATATATATATATAAACTATATAAAGTAAATTACTTATATATTTTATAGAAACACTTTGCATAAACTATATAAAGTATATAAATTATAGAAACCTTAAATCCTAAAACCTAATCGTAAACTCTAAACCTTAAACTTTAAACCATAAACTGTTGAGTTAATCGATCGACGGAATTAGCCAAGAGGGGGGTGAATTGGCAATTAAAAATTCGGTGGAAGCTTTTGCAGAAAATTGAAAAGATTTGCAAAGCGATTTAGAGTGGTTCGACTTTCTCAATCAAAGTCTACGTCCACTACCTTAGCTATCCACACTAAGGATTTTCCAACAAATTCACTAATTTGTTATTTCTTTTGAGGCCAAAGAGATAACCTTACAACACTCTCAAGAATATACCCCAATTCTTGAGAACACTCTTTTCCCAAAGAGAAGATTACAAATTTACAAACTTACAAGGAAAACCTCACAAGGTAAGATGTTTGCACAATTCTAGAACAAGAAAAGAACACTCAAAGATAATTACAAATGAGCACAAATGGTGTTCTTGAAAGCAAAATGAATATTGAAAGGAAAATTGGCTTGATTTGCACAAACTTGATGTTTGATGCTTTCTCTCTTGTTTCTCTATAATTTCTTGTTGATCAAGGGCTTCAGAACTTGTTTAAATACACCTTGAATCACTTCTGAACGTTGGGGATGATTAGTGAAGATCATATAGCCGTTTTAGTGTGAAAACAATTAATAAAACAGTTTGGAGCGTGGGGGGAATCGGTTCCCCTCATAGGGAATCGGTTCCCTAAGTGTAAAATTCAAATATTTCGACCGTTGAACAGGGGGAATCGATACCCCCTATGGGGGAATCGGTTCCCTCCGAGCATTCTGGAAATCTCGGAGCCAAACCATTCAGGGGGGAATCGGTACCCCCTTGGGGGGGAATCAGTTCCCTCTGAGCAATCTGGAATTTTTTGCTTTGAAATGGTTCGAAATACTTTGAAAGATTATTTTGAAATTGTTTTAAGATTAAAACTTAATTTTACACTTAAGTAAGGATTAAAAATGATTTTTGAAATATTTGGAGTAATGTTTTGATATTCGAATAATTATATCGAATATACTTAGAAAATCATTTTGGAAAATCTTAAAATTCATTTAACTTAATTTGTTATATCGAAATATCAAAATGTTTTCAACAATCTCCCCCTTTTTGATATAACAAAACATTTTAGTAATTTTAAGATTTTAAAATCAAGTTTTGAAATTACTCCCCCTTACTTTAACACTTCTCCCATTTATCATTTTAAAAACACACTTACACTTAAAACACACTTTTCCCCCTTTTTCTTAAATCAAAAAGATTCAAATAAACGTGAAAAATATGTAGCCAATTGATTAGGTATATGTATGCATAAGCTGCTAAGATCACAATCAAGAGAACCGTTAGCCATTAGTTCCATAATCAATATTCATAAACAATGTGATATGGTAAAATTGGTCATATTGCTAATAATGATGTAAATGATGCAATAATGAATAAATCACACCAAACATATAAGTTCACACCATCCATAAATTCAGACATTCCAAAATATTCAAAATGTTAAAACAATAAGTTTGGAAAACAAAGTAAAACATTTAATCACATATCCGGATCAGGAGGAGGAAAACGAGCTCGCATAGCAGCCATTTCGTTAGTGAGGTCATTAATACGTGCGTTGGTTTCTTCATTATTTGCACGTATTTCCCGAAGAGTTTCTAATTGTTGAGCTCCCATTGTGGATAAATGGGACTCTATAGAATTAAAGCGCGAATCCATGGTCGCATATCGATAATCAAATGTCTCCATAAAAGATTGAAAATATGGAGGCATTTGAGTCGATTATTGTTCTTGCTCTTCGAGCTGCTCCTCGAGCTGCTTAGGTTCATCTTCAGCTTCATCGATGTCTCGCATTAATTGCTCAAGCTCGAGATCTTCGTCAGCTTCGGGTGGAGCTTGTGAAGAACTAGCTCCCGGAGTAGTTGCAGAAGATCGAACCCATTCCCCGGTTTCCTTATCCTTAATCCATCCCGCTCTCGTTAAGGAAAGAAGGTTAATTTGTTTCTTAAGAGGAAAAACGGCATCTAGACCGACTCTAAGCCCAGCTTTGGAAAACAGATTACTCAAAATACAACCGTAAACAAGAGATGAACAAAGTTTTTTATTAGGAACAAGATTTACGGTTTCAACAATTTCAGCAAAAATAATCTGAGGTAGGTTGATTTTAATATTGTTTTCAAAACAATGTAACCACCAAAGATCTAAGGCTCTAAGAGTAGAATAACGACCCTCCAAATGGTCGAAACCACCAAGAAATCATTAGATGAAGAAAACGTTCATGAAGGTCTAGGACACTTGCACTATCCCTTCTTTTATAACAAGATCCTAAAACCTATTTTTCATTTGAAATCCCTTCATTATCTAATCCGAATGTATTGGCTATGTAAGCCGAGTCAATATATAAGAATTGTCCTAGAAGGTAGGAACGAATTCCTATGGTTTCGGTTTCAGTTTGGTCTTTAACACAAACGGCATTAGAATAGAAAATACGAACAAGTTGATGGTAAACGATGGGTTCAAGGTCAAAGAGTTTATCAAATTTCCACTCTTGTAAAAGAGGAAGATATTTAAAATTGATAGCTAACATAGCTTGACGAGAAGGAATACGTTCTTCCCGGTTTTGTAAGAGTCGAAATATTGATAATACCAAAAACGATGATTTCTAGGACCAGGATGATTGAAACACGAATTTTGGATAGTCAAATTAGGATCAATAGGATTAGGATTAGAAATTGGAATAGGTGGAGGATTTGGAGGTGGATTTGGTTGTCGGTGTGAACGACTAGATGAAGACCTAGCACGTTTAGGATTAGACATGGTGAAGGAAATCGGAATAGATTGGATAACCTGCAATTTTAAAAACAAATGTATGCAATTCAATTAATCCCAAAACTCAATTGAGTCCTCAATATTTCAAGGTTCTCTAAATCAATCCTAATGGGCAAAGTTTTTGAAAAACTTTTGAAAAAATATGGTTTTGAGAAACAATATATGTATAGTTTTCATAACAACAACATAATTTAATCAAAACACAATGATTTGAAAAACAACAATTTTCTTCTTTTTTTTTTAATTTCGAAAATTTAAATTTTTTGGAAAATATTTGTGTTTTTGATGAAATTAGTTGTAACATCTAGTTTCTAATCACTAAACAATCAATGCCCGATCACTATTTCAACCTAGAACTAATTAAAACTAATCCTATGTTCAAAATCAATGAAATAGAGAGTTTAGAAAAATTTACCTTGAAAGATGAAGATTGAGGGGATTTAGATGTTGTTTGCACGATTTTAATGATGATTGCAAGTTTAGGAGATGATATTTGAAGTGATTTCCGATTAAAATCAATGATTTGAGGCAAGAATGGAGATTTTAGTGTTTGAGGGTGAGAAACGACGGAATAGGTTTTGGGGTTTTGGGTGTTCTTGCCCGATTTAACAGAACCCCTGGGGGGTATCGATTCCCCTGTGGGGGGAATCGGTTCCCCTTCAAAGGGGGAATCGGTTCCCTCAAGGGGGATCGATTCCCTCCGCACCAAAATGCTAAAATCCGATTTTAAACACTCAAAATGCTAAATTAATTTCCTCTAGTGGTATTGGCAACTCATATATTGAAAATTAATCATGTTCAAATAATTAAACTAATCTTTAAACGATATTTGAACATAAAATTAATTTTTCATTAAGAATCATAAACTCCCCCTAACTAATAGCAATGAATGCAATCAAAAATTACTATTATAAGCATTTTTCATTTATTATTAAAAGTGCTAAAATTATTTTTAAACACTAAGTGAAGATAGGTTGGTCAAACCTAATTCTCTCCTAAGTGTCCAAAATCTTTCCTTGTCTAAGGGTTTTGTAAAGATATCCGCTAATTGGTGCAAAGTATCAACAAATTCTAGAACTACATCTTCCTTAGTGACATGGTCTCTAATGAAGTGATGTCTAATTTCAATGTGTTTAGTTCTAGAGTGTTGGATGGGATTTTTAGTGAGACAAATAGCACTAGTATTGTCACACTTGATAGGAATAGTACATACTTCAATTCCATAATCAAAAAGTTGTTGTTTCATCCATAAAACTTGTGCACAACAACTACCGGCTGAAATATATTCCGCTTCAGTGGTAGATAATGCAACATAATTTTGTTTCTTTGAAAACCAAGAAATCAGTATATTTCCAAGGAATTGGCAAGTATCGGAGGTGCTTTTCCTATCTATTTTACATCCTCCATAATCCGCATCAGAAAAAGCATGCAAGCTAAAGCTAGAGTCTCTAGTATACCAAAGTCCTAAACTAGGAGTGTCCTTAAGGTATCTAAAGATTCATTTAACAGCTAGTAAATGTGATTCCTTAGGACATGATTGAAATCTAGCACATAAGCAAACACTAAACATAATGTCCGGTCTACTTGCAGTAAGATAAAGCAAAGAGCCAATCATTGACCTATATAAATTTAACATCTACACATTTACCTCCTTCATCTAAGTCAAGCTTTGTTGAAGAGCTCATTGGAGTGTCATGAGGTTTCCCATTTTCTAATCCAAACTTCTTGAGCATATCTTTGACGTACTTAGCTTGATTAATGAAGATGCCATCTTTTCTTTGCTTGATTTGGAGTCCTAAGAAAAATGAGAGCTCCCCCATCATGCTCATCTCAAACTCACTTTGCATTAGCTTAGAAAATTCTTGGCAAAGAACATCATTAGTAGAACCAAATATTATATCATCAACATAAATTTGAACTACTAATAAATCTTTACCTTTATGCTTTAAAAACAATGTAGTGTCAACCTTTCCTTTTGAAAAACCTTTTTCAATTAAAAAATTTGACAATCTTTCATACCAAGCTCTAGGAGCTTGTTTTAAACCATAAAGAGCTTTTGTCAATTTAAGAACATGATCTGGAAATTTTGAATCTTCAAATCCTGGAGGTTGTTCCACATACACTTCTTCTTTTATAAAACCATTTAAAATGCACTTTTAACATCCATTTGATATAATTTAAATTCATGAAAACATGCAAATGCTAATAACATTCTAATTGCTTCCATCCTAGCTACGGGAGCATATGTTTCATCATAGTCTATACCCTCTTCTTGAGTATACCCTTGAGCAACAAGTCTAGCCTTGTTTCTCACAATATTACCACTCTCATCAAGCTTATTCCTAAATACCCATCTAGTACCTACAGTAGATTTATTACTAGGCCTTTCAACTAATGTCCATACTTTACTTCTCTCAAATTGATTTAATTCTTCTTGCATAGCCATAATCCAATGTTCATCATTTAATGCTTCTTTAATATTCTTAGGCTCTATGCATGAAATAAATGCAACATAATTACAAATATTTCTAAGAGAAGATCTAGTTGTTACCCCTTTGGATGGATCACCTATAATCTCACCACCCTTGACATAGTTGTACTCTCTTGGATAAGATACTTCCCTTTCTTCAATGGTTGGATTCTCAAGAGGATCATGAGTTTCCTCATTTTTTCGTTTCTTCCTTTGATGATGGTTCTCCAACTTCATGTCTAACATCATTTGTATTTATAACACCTACATCATCATTCACACAAGAATCCTTCCTTGGAAGGGGATTATCATCGAAAACAACATGTATAGACTCTTCTACAACTAAAGTTCTTTTATTAAATACTCGATAAGCTTTAGAATTTAAGGAGTAACCCAGAAAAATTCCTTCATCACTTTTAGCATCAAATTTGCCAATGTTTTCTTTACCGTTGCTTAAAACAAAACATTTACATCCAAAAGGATGAAAATAGCTAATGTTAGGCTTTTTATTTTTGAAAATTTCATATGGAGTTTTCTTTAAAATTGGCCTAATCATTACTCGATTAACAACATAACAAGCAGTATTTGTGGCTTCCGCCCATGCACCGCGACTTACGCATGCATCGAGCCTTACACCGCGTCTTACACCGCAACTTACGCATGCACCGCGACTTACACTGATGTGGCGCCACGTGGAGTAAGGCCCGGCCCATGCACCGCGACTTACGCATGCACCGAGCCTTACCCCATGTGGCGTCACATCAGCGTAAGGCGCGGTGCATAGGCCGCGCCTTTTTGCTGACTGACACGCGTCAAAATGGCGCGGTGCATGGGCCGCGCCTTCGGTTTTAATTCCGCCCCAACCGCCCGTTCACACCCTCCATCCCACCCTATAAATACCCCCCTCTCAACTATTTTCACCACTCCAAATCCTATCTAATTCTCTCAAATCCTCTCAAAAACCAAACCTCTTTCAAGTTTTATTTATAAGGTATATTTTATTCTGTTTAATATTTTGTTAGTATTTTATTTAATTATTTAATTTTTTTAGTATTTTATTTTATTATTTTATTTTTTTGTAGTTATAAAATGGAAGACGGTCTGCTTCGTTTGGATGAAAATGATATATCGAGACATTTTGCTGATACGGTAACATTTTTAAATTTTAATTTAATTTAAATTATTAGTAATAATTTTTATTTTATATTTTTTTATTATTAGTTTATAAATTAATTTTTGTAATTATTAATATTTTTAGGAGAGCGGTTGTATATTCGATCCTTTTATCCGCAACTTTAAGTTAGCAATACCAACCTGTGTCTGGCCGTATTTCGTCGAGGCTGGATTCGGTTACATAGCTAGATATGAAGGTCATTGTAGGATTGAACCAAACCTGATTTCTGCATTAGTCGAGCGGTGGAGACCGAAGACACACACATTCCATCTTCCGTACGGAGAGTGCACGATTATGCTAGAGGATGTTTCCATGCACTTGAGGCTTCTGGTGGATGGAGATGTGCTTTCAGGAGTGGCACAAGGTAACTGGAATTCTTTGTGCCAGGAATATCTAGGAGGTGTCCCGCCAAATTTTAACGGTGGTCGGATCCCGTTAAATTGGTTGGATGCAAATTTCCAAAATTTGAGTGAGGACGCCTCGGAGGATCAAGTTAAAAAGTATGCACGGGCATGCATACTATAGTTGATAGGGGGGTTGCTAATACCAGACAAATCGCACAACCAAGTTCACTGTATGTAGTTGCGGTATCTTGGCGATTTTCATCTGGCTAGATCACTGAGTTGGGGCTCAACAGTTTTGGCATTCTTGTATAGGGAGATGTGTCGAGCTACTGACTATAGGAAAAATGCTATCAGCGGATGTCTCCTTCTGCTGCAGTCTTGGACATCCTATTGTGAAGAACCCGTTCGTATTCCCGCTAATATTGAGGTAATTACAAAACTGGTTTCGTATATTAATCATTTTATCTATTGTATAATAAAAATTATTTCCTTGAATTGGTGGTATACTGAAAGGAAAAATCATCGGGATCTACCTGACGAATTAGAAATAATCAAGCTACTAATTGATCAGAAGGCTGGCAGAGAGGTATGTATTTAAATGTTTGAAAATTTATTTCGTATTATAGTTATATAATTAGATTATTATTTTAATAAGAATTATATATATTTAATTTAGTTTGGATGGGCTCCTTATTGTAATGATGATATGAGGATCTACATCTCACATAAGTTAAGGGGCCCATTAGATATTTGAATGGCGGTGGTCCCTCTGATCTGTTATGCGATTGTCGTGCTCTGACAATTTGGTTTTGTACTACCAATTCCGGAAGCACCTCAAAATCTCGACCAGTTACATAACACTGATCGACGCGGTAAAACATATATAGATTAGCTGCTAAAGCATTATGAGTGGGTCATGATATGTGAGGATCGACGTCGGCACATTCCCCATAGAGAACCCATTTATGTTGACCATTTGATAGTTTCAGATGGTTATTACGATTGGTTCAACAGTAACGGGAAACCGTTCCTACTTTCTAAGGATGCACGAGGACGGAGCATTCATCGACATCGACAAAGACATGCACCGTCACAACCCTATCGTCCCCCGACTCATGGACAGAGAGCAGGTGCTTCCGGTTTTTCATCAGCTACAACACCAAAACCTTCACAACAACCACCGTCTGTAACAACGTACACCTCACAGCCATATCAGATACTGCCACTGCCGTTCCCATACGAGATACCGCCACCGCCATAGAGTTATATGACCCCTCCTAGAGGATATTATGGTTCTATGTTTAGAGATCTGACTTGGAGTTCATATACTGGTTATTTGGTGGGTGTAGCCTCATCATCGATGGTCTCCGCACAGACACATCCTGTACAGTTTTCTCACTCATCAATGTTTTTGTTTTCTGAGTTTTCTGTAAGCGCTGAGATAGTCAGTCATACACTTCCAGGGTCCTTATACTATAGAGGTGTTATATCGTCATCAGTTCCTCATCAACAAAATGTATATGCTCCTGACGATGACGACGACGACGACAATCATGATGGTGGTGATGATGATGACAGTGAGGAGTCAGAACCAGTTATACGAAGAAATCCTCCCCGAGACAGACAGCCACCGCCATGTGGAATACATTCGCATCGCAGACATCGATAGTTTTTGATATTTTATTATATTTTTATTTACTTATTTGTTGGACTTTCTTTATTGTATTTTTTTTATTATTTACCATTTAATACTTAATTTATTTTGTTAATTTTTTTATTACTTAATTCAAGCGAATGGTGATGATCATTTAGTGTTTTTTAATTGTTTTTATAATAATAATAGTAAATTTATGTATGAAAAACAATTGTCTTTTAAAAGTTTGTTGTATTTAAAATTATATTCAAATACCAAATTGCTATTAGTTTGATAAAATTTAATAATTATGTTCGATAACTTTATTAAGTTTGTCACTTATAATCTCTTTTATTTTAATCACATATAACGCCAACGTTGAATCTCGTTGTACTAATAAAAATGTGTCATATCTTTGAATAGTTCTTCTTTATCAATGTTGATGGATAATTTGCGCTTTGATGGTTATTCTTTATGGTTTTCTTATATTTTTTTAATTAATCAGTGGTTATCGAATGACATTAACTTTAAGTAAATGTGAATTAAATTAAAAGAACTATTCTTTGATGAACAACAACTACATCAGTTCCTCATCAATGGTTACTTGATGACAAAAGAAGTTGACATGTTTTTCTAGTGTGTCATGGCTACAATGCCCATATATTCTGTTTTGTCTAGATGTTTCTCGAATATCCATATCACAATGAATTTGAGTGGATTTTGGACGACCAAGGTCCCTCAATAAAGTCGGATCTGGTACAATCGGAACCCAATTCTGAACCTCATTAGGGTTTTTGTAATTACCTATGGGGGAAACTCAAATTCGTATACCTTAAACACTTTTGATAGTAGATATACGAGATCTACAAAACGATTATAGTCTTGACGGGTATGTGAGCAAGCTATTATCACATGAGAGCATGGGTACTTCAGATCATGAAAAAACCCACAGTCGCACCATCTATCCCGTAGATTTACTCTTAACGAGTTAGCTTCAATCCCTTGAAGAGGTCGCGACATCTCTGTGACACGAAACAATTCATGCGTTCTAGAGAAGCTTGGTACATACATTCCATTTGATGCAACAATTTTTTTTTGTAGATCTGTAACTAATCTAGGGTGATAGATATGACCACCTTGCATCCATGTTTAAGCTTGTCCCCCGAGTTTCGCAAAAAATGCTCCAAAACGAAAAATATGTCATTTTTACCAAAGCCGTTATAGGTAAGTGACGTGCCCCCTTTAAGGTCGAATTGATTGCCTCAGCCAAGTTGGTCGTCATGTGTCCATATCGATATCCACCATCATATGCATTTGTCCATATTTCTTTATTGATGAGGCTGATGTAATCGTATCCTTCCTCGTTCTTTTCCCGTAAATTTTGAAGCATGGATTTAAATGTTTGAGGTAGTAGTTCGTAACCTGAGCATAAAATATAGAACTTACTAACTTTGTTTCTATAAAAATGAAAATGATTGAAACAAAAAAAACTACAACAATTTCACTTACCCATGCACACAAGTAATTGTTGCTCATCATTCTTCTTGAACCTTTTATGGTAATTGTCAGCAATGTGTCAGATACAGTACCTATGTTAGACAAAGGGTGGTTGTCACATTGGACCCAAAAACTCCATTGCTGGTTTAATCCCAGCTCCGCTATCTAAAATGACAGATTTTTTCCCTCGTGATAACATGTGAACGTAGGTTTTGGAGGAAAAAAATTTAAGAATCTGTATCTTCTCCTTCAACAAGCAACTGGAAGAATGTTGCGATTACCATCTTGGACAACTGTAAATAGTAAAACTGGCTTGTATTTTCCATACAAGAAAGTCCCGTCGATTTGGACCAGAGGCTTGCATCACTTCACATCATTCATGCACAATGGGTAAGTCCAAAAAACCCAGTAGAATTGGCATCGATCGCGAAGAACTCGATCATTATAGTATGCATGACAAGTTTCAAAGTCCACAATTGTCCCATGATTCAACCTCCACACCACCCTAAACTAACTTGGAAGTTCGTTGTAAGATGCATCTCATTCGCCGTGAAGTTTTTTAATTGCACTCTGCTTTGCCAACCATGCTTTTATGTAAGAGACGTAATACCCATATTGAAATTGTATAGTTGAAATCAACACAACAATAGCTATATGGGAGCTTGCTTCTATCATGGGCATGATGGCTTGACAGATCACTTCAGCGTCCAAGTTGAGATGATCTTTGTTGATCCCTCCAGCACAACATGTGTGAGGACCGTTGCATATCGTTATTTCTCATCTATTGTTTCTCCTCTTTCTCTTTGATACGCAAACCATTCAATTGTATCCGTTTTGACGTCAGACACAGTGGCAAACATACTTTTCTGGCGTAGAGTGGTCGACTCTGGACTTAACAGAATTACAGATATTATAATTTTTATAGCCGTCATCGCTTCTTATTTGCTTGAAAACTCAATGCCTAAATATAACTCACCATTAATTATTGATGAGTTAAATCCATAGTCACCGAGATTAGATATATCCGTAAATTCCGGGCCGTACATTGCACCATAGTCAGCTTCATAAATGTGTGCTGGAGGTTCAGTTTGTACCACATTTGTAAAAACTTCATCATCATCATCGGAGTTGAATTACGGTGATTTTGGGTACGAATAGTTCAGTCTTAGCTCCATCCGTACCTGGCTCACGAAGTGGTTCTTCTGGTGGAGATGAGGGTTCCTCCATGCTCTCCATATTTAGGTCGAAAAAACTACTACTTGCATGTCTTATCCTTGAACTAGAAGGCATTACGACGTTGAGATCGAAAAAGCTCGCAGTAGAATGCCTCCCCCTGGAACTTGAAGTCATCGTGTTAAACGGAAACTGCACAGATTGTTACGTGGAGGGAATCTCCATATTTAGGTCAAAGAAATTGGCAGATGAATGTCTTCCTCTTGAACTGGACGCGATGTTGCCATACGGATTATTCGTGGACCCATATCGATACAGATCGTAAGGAGTTGCTGATGAATGTCTCCCCATTGAAGTTGATGGGATGGAAACATGATGCGGATTTCCCATTATGACATTAAAATCATTGCACATTACTGTAGTTGGGCTGTCAACTTGATCAGCTTGTTCAGCCAGCCCATAGTGGGAGCTTAATGACAGACCCCGAACAGTACGAACTTCAACAAACTTTGCATACATCTCCGTATTGGAGTCTGAATAATGATTTTGAGAATCAACCATCATTTCAACATCATCATTTTTCGATAGTTCGAACGCTGTATAAGTTAACGAAAATAATGATGTTGGAAATCTGTACTCAAGCGACGACATTCTTCTAGTACTTCTAACATGAACCTTCCTTGAAATCTTCATTATTAGCTCCTCAAGAGTTATAGTTCTCTTGAAGGATATTTTAACATAATGATTTAATACGAAAACAACGCCAGTTTCATCTTCCTGAATTTCTCTATCATAATAAACAATAGATGAAATTCGCGTCATTCTTAGAGTTTGAAAGGGAGAAAATCTTATATCTGTAAAAAAACCTGAAATAAGCCTGTTTAAATAAATAATATATGAATTAAAATATAACACAATAAAAGCTTTACACATAAACGTAAATAATTTAAATAATATAATTTTGTATTATTATCATATCGACAAAAATATTTCGACGTATGCTCCCGCTTTCCAATTTTATAACATAAAAATTAATTGAAAATAATTAGTATAATATTTTTTTCAAATAATCATATATAATTATAAAAAAATATTATATATTAAAAAATTACCTTACAAAAAAAGATCGAACTAACTTCTGAATCAAAGATAAAAGGATTACCGGGTGATATTTACGGATTGAAAGGTTTGTTGTGTGATTTTTTGGGTTGAGAGGATTGTTGTGAATTTTTAGGGGTTGAGAGCGTATTTATAGACCAGAGAAAAGTTTAAAAGCCGAGAAATACAAATATAATTATACAAGGCGCGACCTATGCATCGCGCCTATTTAGCGAGTGTGGCAGACGAGGCGCGACCCATGCACCGCACCTATCTGGCGCGTATATCAGACGAACGTAAGGCACAACCCATGTATCGTGCCTTACCCCACGTGGCACTATATCAGCGTAAGGCACGGTGCATGGGCCATGCCTTTATGACGGTGGTCCCTTTGATCTGTTATGCGATTGTCGAGTGGCACCCCATTGATCGCGTGCTCCAGTAATTTGGTTTTGTACAACCAATTCCGGAAGCACCTCAAAATCTCGACGCGGTAAGACAAATATAGATTGGTTGCTGAAGCATTATGAGTGGGTTATAATATGGGAGGATCGACGTCGGCGCATTCCCCATAGAGAACCCATTTATGTTACCTATTTGACAGTTGCATATGGTTATTACAATTGGTTTAATAGTAACGAGAAACCGTTCCTAATTTTCGATGATGCACGAGGACGGAGCATTCATCGACGTCGATAAAGACGTGCACCGTCACAACCCCATCGTCCCCCAACTCATAGACGGTGAACAAGTGCTTCCGATTTTTCATCAGCTGCAGCACCGAAACCTTCACAGCAACCACCGTATGCAACAATGTACACCCCGCAGCCATATCAGATGTCGCCACCGCCGTTCCCATACGAGATGTTGCCACCGCTATAGAGTTATATGAGCCCTCCTGAAGGATATTATAGTTCTATGTTTGTAGATCCGACTTGGGGTTCATATACTGGTTATTTGGCGGGTGTAGCCTCACCATCGATGGTTGCCGCACAGACACCTCCTATACAATTTTCTCACTCATCGATGTCTGTGTTTTCTGAGTTTTTCCAGTTTTCTATGAGCGGTGAGATAGTCAGTTATACACCTTCAAGGTCCTTATTTTATGGAAGTGCTACATAGTCATCAGTTCCTCATCAACAAAATGTATCTGCTCCTGACGACGACAACAACGACAATCATGATAATGATGATGATGATGGTGGTGGTGATGATGATGACAGTGAGGAGTTAGAACCAGTTATATGAAGAAATCCTCCTCGAGACAGACAACCACCACCCTGCGGAATATATTCGCATCGCAGACATCAATAGTTTTTGATATTTTTATTATATTTGTATTTACTTGTTTGTTGGACTTTCTTTATTGTAATTTTTTTATTTACCATTTAATACTTAATTTATTTTGTTAATTTTTTTATTACTTAATTCAAGCGAATGGTGATGATCATTTAGTGTTTTTTAATTGTTTTTATAATAATAATAGTAAATTTATGTATGAAAAACAATTGTCTTTTAAAAGTTTGTTGTATTTAAAATTATATTCAAATACCAAATTGCTATTAGTTTGATAAAATTTAATAATTGTGTTCGATAACTTTCTTAAGTTTGTCACTTACAATTTCTTTTATTTTAGTCACATATAATGTCAACATCGAATCCCGTTGTGCCAATTAAAAAGTGTCATATCTTTGAATGGTTTTTCTTTATTAATGTTGATGGCGCTTTGAATGGTTATTCTTTATGGCTTTCTTGTATTGGTTTTTTAAGGTTATCAAATGACATTAACTTTAAGTAAATGTGCATTAAATTACAATAAATATTATTTGATAAACAACAACTATATCAGTTTCTCATCAATGGTTACTTGATGAAAAAATAAGTGGACATGTTTTTCTAGTGTGTCATGGGTTTCTACAATGCCCATATCTTTTGTTTTCTCTAGATGTTTCTAGAATATCCATATCACAATGAATTCGAGTGGATTTTGGATGACCAAGGTCCCTCAATAAAGTCGGATCTGGTACAATCGGAACCCAATTTTGAACCTCATTAGGGTCTTTGTCATTACCTATGGGGGGAACTCAAATTTGTATACCTTAAACACTTCTGATAGTAGGTATTCGGGATCCACAAAATGATTATAGTCTTGACGGGTATACGAGCAAGCTTCTATCACATGAGAGCATGGGTATTTCAGAGCTTGAAAAAACCCACAGTCGCACCATCTATGCCGTAGATTTACTCTTAACGAGTTAGCTTCAATCCCTTGAAGAGGTCGTGACATCTCTGTGACACGAAACAATTCATGCGTTCTAGAGAAGCTTGGTACATACATTCCATTTGATGCAACAACTTTTTTTGTAGATCTGTAATTAATCTAGGGTGATAGACATGACCGCCTTGCATCCATGTTTGAGGTTGTCCCCCGAGTTTTGCAAAAAATGCTCCCAAACAAAAATATGTCGTTTTTACCAAAGCCGTTACAGGTAAGTGACGTGCCCCCTTTAAGGTCGAATTGATAACCTCAGCCAAGTTGGTCGTCATGTGTCCATATCGATATCCACTATCATATGCATTTTTCCATATTTCTTTATTGATGAGGTTCATGTTATCGTATCCTTCCTCGTTCTTTGCCCGTAAATTTTGAAGCATGGATTTAAATGTTTGAGGTATTAGTTTGTAACCTGAGCATAAAATGTAGAACTTACTAACTTTGTTTCTATAAAAATGAAAATGATTGAAAGAAAAAAACTATAACAGTTTCACTTACCCATGCGCACAAGTAATTGTTTCTCATCATTCTTCTTGAATCTTTTATGGTGATTCGCAACAATGTGTCGGATATAGTACCTATGTTGGACAAAGGGTGGTTGCCACATTGGACCCAAAAACTCCATTGTTGGTTTGATCCCAGCTCTGCTATCTAAAATGACAGATTTTTCCTCTCCTGATAACATGTGAACGTAAGTTTCAGAGGAAAAAAACCCAAGAATCTATATCTTCTCCTTCAACAAGGGCAAAAGCAACTGAAAGAATGTTACGATTACCATCTTGGACAACTGCCAATAGTAAAACTTGCTTGTATTTTCCATACAAGAAAGTCTCGTCGATTTGGACCACAAGGTTACAATACTTCACAGCATTAATGCACTGTGGGTAAGTCCAAAAAACCCGATAGAATTAGCATCGATCACGAAGAACTCGATCATTATGGTATGCATGAAAAGTTTCGAAGTCCATAATTGTCCCAGGATTCAACCTCCGCACCACCCTAAACCAACTTGGAAGTTCGTTGTAAGATGCATCTCATTCACCGTGAAGTTTTTTAATCGCACTCTGCATTGCCAACCATGCTTTTTTGTATGAGACGGAATACCTATATTGTTATTGTATAGCTGAAATCAACACAACAATAGCTATATGGGAGCTTGCTTTTACCATGGGCATGATGGCTTGGCAGATCACTTAAAAGTCCAAGTTGGGATGATCTTGGTTGATCCCTCAATTCCCATCTATTATTTTTCCTCTTCCTCTTCGATACACGAATTATTCAATTGCATCCGTTTTCACGTCGGACACAGTGACAGACATACTTTTCTGGTGTAGAGCGATCGACTCTAGAGTTAACAGAATTACGGATATTGTAATTTTTTATTGTCGTCATCGCTTCTTTTTTTCTTGAAAACTCAATGCCTAAATATAACTCACCATTAATTATTGATGAGTTAAATCCATAGTCACCGTGATTAGGAATATCCGCAAATTATGGCCCGTACATTGCACCATAGTCAGTTTCATACATGTGTGCTGGAGGTTCAGTTTGTACCACATTTGTTGGAACTTCATCTACACCATCATCATCATCGGAGTTGAACTGCTATGATTCTGGGTACGAATAGTCCAGTCTCAGCACCATCCGCACTTGGCTCCCGAAGCGGTTCTTTTGGTGGAGATGATGGTTCCTCCATGCTCTTCACATTTAGGTCGAAGAACCTACTACTTGCATGCCTTCCCCTTGAACTAGAAGGCATCTAGACATTGAGATCGAAAAACCTCGTAGTAGAATGCCTCCCCCTAGAGCTTGAAGCCATCATGTCAAACGAAAACTGCACAGATTGTTGCGTGGAGGGCATCTCCATATTTAGGTCAAATAAATTGGCAGATGAATGTCTTCCTCTTGAACTGGACGCGATGTTTCCATACATATTATTCGTGGATCCACCTCAGTACATATCCTAAGGAGTTGCTGATGAATGTCTCCCCATTGAAGTTGATGGGATGGCAACATGATGCGGATTTCCCATTATGACATTAAAATCATTACACATTACTGTAGTTGGGTTGTCAACTTGATCAGCTTGTTCAACCAGCCCATAGTGGGAGCTTAATGACAGACCTCGAACAGTACGCACTTCAACAAACTTTGCATACATCTCCGTATCGGCGTCTGAATAATGATTTTGAGAATCAACCATCATTTCAACATCATCATTGTTTGATAGTTCGAACGCTGTATAAGTTAACGGAAACAATGATGCTGGAAATATGTACTCAAGCGACGACATGCTTCTAGTACTTCCAACATGAACATTCCTTGAAATCTTCGTTATCAGCTACTCAAGAGTTATGTTTCTCTTGAAGGATATTTTAACATAATGATTTGATACGAAAACAACGCCGGTTTTATCTTCCCGAATTTCTCCATCATAATAAACAATAACTGAAATATGCGTCATTCTTATAGTTTGAAAGGGAAACAGTCTTATATCTGCAAAAAAAAAAAACCTGAAACAAGCCTAATTAAATAAATAATATATGAATTAAAATATAACGCAATAAAAATTTTACACATAAATGTAAATAATTTAAATAATATAATATTATATTATTATCGTATCGGTGAAAATATTTCGACGTATGCTCTCGTTTTCCAATTTTACAACCACAAAAATTAATTAAAAATAATTAGTACAATATTTTTTTTTTCAAATAATCATATATAATTATAAAAAAATATTATATTTTTAAAAAATTACCTTACTACGAAAGGTCGAACTAACTTCTGAATCAAAGATAAAAGGATTACCGGGTGATATTTACGGATTGACAGGTTTGTTGTGTGATTTTTCGGGTTGAGATGATTGTTGTGAATGTTTACGGGTTGAGAGCGTATTTATAGCTGAGAGAAAAGTTTAAAAGCTGAGAAATACGAATATAATTATACAAGGCGCGACCCATGCATCGTGCCTATTTGGCGCGTGTGGCAGGCGACCGTAAGGTGCGACCCATGCACCGCACCTATTTGGCTCGCGTATTAGACGACCGTAAGGCGCGGCCAATGCACCGCGCATTACCCTGCGTGGCACCACATCAGCGTAAGGAGCGATGCATGGGCCGCGCCTTACTCCACGTGACATCACATCAGCGAAGGCGTGGTGCATGGGCCATGCCTTACCTCACGTGGCGCAGCATAAGGCATGGTGCATGGGCCGTGCCTTTCTACAAAGGGTGTTAGATCAAAAAAAATTATCTCAAAGGATGTTTGACACTTAAATATTTAGTGAAAAGATAATTTTTCGAGAAAATCGCCCGCCATTTAACCAAAATCTTCTGTAGAAAAATGCAAATCTAATCTTTGTCTTGTGATGGAAGCAGAAATATATGTATGGTGTCCCATTTACGTGCTTTTGATGGCAGATTGTGAGAGTTTACCTTTCTAGCTTAGCAGCAGCCTGCCAATCTATGTTTTGTTTGCACTTTGCAGTATAACACCACTGCCATCCAATCAATCTTACTGCTTGACCCACGTAATCCCCACGTATTGATTAATCCAATCACTCTTGTTAGGCCACGTGTCCTGATGAACTTTTTCTCCCTCAAGCTAAACACAATGGGAAACACAAAGTGCATGACCTTGCAACCGCCATTGCTTCTTTCTCCATTTACTTCGGAAATTATTCCATGTTTGAATTTTGGGGGTTCGTAGGACACTCTCAGTCATGATTATCATCGCTGATGGTTCATGCAAATTGTGACGCAAGTGGGAACTAGAATTAGCTAGGGAAATGATTCCTTTTTCTTTTTTCTGAAACATCTCAACACTTGCTTTGTCAAATCCAAGGTGCTTGGGGTTAAAACTGTTCTCACCAAAGTGCACGTCAAATATCTGCACTGCACCACTAAACACCAAAACTCACTCTCTCCACCCACTCCTCAGGTTCATAGCCTTAGCTCATTTGCTGCAGCACGAAAACACAACATCGAAATGTTTAGACCAGACAACCTTTTTTTTCTTGTGGGATGGGGGGGGGGGGGCTCAGTGAGGGTTTTTCATTTCAGTCTCTAAGATTCCCGTGATGCAATGAGTTTTAAAAGTTGAAACAAACAACACCTTGTTCGACGCTTACATAACAGATGGGCTTTGAATAGGTTGTGTGGTATTTAGATGAATCCCAAGTAAAACCCTATTTCTGAATGCAAAACTTATGGTATACAGACAAATTTAGAAGCCTACAAGACACACAGATGTTCATTAGTTATCATGACCCTGTCTCTTAGTTTTTTCATTTGTCTCTTTACAACATCTTCTCTTGTCAAAGAATCAAAGGAGGGTTCACACTAACCATATCGCATAATATGTGTGTAAACTACCCTCATAAATTAAAACTCCATGGCCCCTGCCCCGGTTGGTCAGTAATTAATCATTTAAAATCTCAACAACATTTACATAAAAAATGTAAATAACATTAAAGGTTTTGAACCGAGTCTTGCATGCATGAAGTACAGCTGCCCGCCATTGACAAAGGTTGTGTCTCATGTGCTTTAGAATCCCAAATCTCAATAGTTTTCTGGCTTGCTGAATGGTATATCAGTTAAGGAGATTAAAGCGACTTTCAAATTTGTTCATGGCCATCGAGGAGATAACCAGGGGCGTGGTTGAGGGTGTGCTGGGTGGGCGACCGCGTAGGGCCCCAAAAAATAGGAGCTCTGAAATCGAGTATATCTATCAGTTGTTTCTATTAAGAAGCATAAAAATAGAGATTTCAAAATTGAGTATATGTATCAGTTGTTGCCATTAAGAAGCATAAAAATAGGGGCTCCGAAATCGAATATATCTAAAAAATAAGGGCTCCTTATAAGAATTTACACAGGACCACGACAACTTAGCCAAATCTAATTGCTTAGAGATGAGATACATAATTCCAAGCAAAACAATTATGAGCTTCATATCATTAGTTTCATATCCCACGTTGTAGTATTAGATTTCGGATATATAGTCATACTCTTTAATAAAAAAAGGAAAGAAATATTTTGATATATAGTCAATTATAACAACATAAATAATATTATAAACTCATTTTAGTTTAAAAATTTAAGCTAACAATAATTAATTTTATACGGAGATTTAATGAAACTTTGGAAAAGGATGTTTTAGACAATTAAACAAAATAAATCCTCTCATTTTAGTTAAAATGATTCTCTAAACTCTAAATACAGGAACCGTTATCAGCCTTTAGAAGGGGTGGGTTTTTCTGAGTGTAAAGTATATATATAATAAGAAAAAATGAGTTTTATGTTTAACTCTACTTGCGGAAGAAAATATGCAAACTAAAACGTAAAATAAGTTAAAAGTAGGTATAATTTGCAACTGATATGCTTATTTCATGAACACAAAAAGTAAAATAGCATATAATCATGCACATTGCTTAACAAGAAATTAGATAATACACCGGTCCAGAAAGTTTTCATACTACATATCCATCACACACACACACACATATATAAAGAGAGAGAGCTCTAAGCACTAGCTAAACCTAAATTTCAAACTTGAGATTAGACTTGAGAGAGAAATGATGGTGGGATCAGAGCGAGATAAAAGCTTTCACTCTAAACCTGCAATTCAAGAAAACAACAGACTTATTAACGAGCTCAGTTGGTAAGCAAAAGCTTCCAGCTTTTACACGAGGAAAAATATCCCTAGTGACTCTGATCTCTTACACGAGGAAACAAGCTATCATGCACATTATCTAACATACAAATAGTGTAATATATACATATATATTACACGTTATACCCCATTGCAGAAGATCGATATAAATTTTCTACCCATATGCCGTACAACAAAACTTGACTACTTAAGGTTTTTGATGGTTACCTTTCCTTAGATGGAGAAGGGGGTTAATGAGCGAACCAGATAGTAAAATCCACCATTTTGAAGGGATTGAAGGGTTAACCCCCACTCGTTTGTGAGAACAGGTTGACCAGAGGAGTTGATCAAGATTGCATCATCACCAAAAGCCTCCCTCACGTTGAAGGGACATACCGTTACCTCAAACGCTACATCATTTATAAACACCGTCGATCTACCCAGATTGCCAGGCTCCACTGTGGCCGATTCCCCAACACCTGCCAATCACTCAACATAAAACACCAAACCACTAGTCAATTTCCACAGAGAAACAAGCCCATGCACACGTTCGTCCGTAGACAAATGATGCCAAATCCCGGTCCTAAACGACATCTTTATCCTCTTCCTTTTTCTACTAATAAAGATACACCCTTATGTTAATATCCTCACTTGTGAAAGAAGAAAAAATAAATTACCATGAATGTGTTGAATAATAGATGGAACAGTAATTGTAGCACTGGAGGAAGCAGTGTGAGGGGAAATAGAGTGAGTACAAGGGGCTAAACTCACGATATAATGCACTCAAAATAAAGAATTCACGAAATAACGTTATCCCAATATTATTTGCTGAAATAGGGCGAAATCAACAGTGTGGCCGTAGGTCGCCATGCCTTCCGGGCGACCTACGACGTGGCTTGCCATGCACAACCCAACCATAGGTCGCCATGCACTCCCAGCGACCTCCTAGGTCGCCATGCACGCCCGGCGACCTAGGAGGTCGCCATGCACTCGGGGCGACCAAGGATTCATGCATGGGGAGATCGTGCCATGCACTCGGGGCTCGGTTCATGCATGGGGCACTCGAGGCGACCAAGGATGACCAAGGAACGATTCATGCATGGGACACTCGGGGCGACCAAGGATCGGTTCATGCATGGGAAGAATGGGGAGATCGTGCATGTGTAGGTCGCCATGGAGTCCCGGCAAGGTCGCGAGCAGGCGAGCATGCAGCAGGGCATGGATGGGCGTGCATGGGCGTGCTCCTTTGGCGAGATGGGCGTGCATGGCGACCTGGTTGGTCGCCGAGCGTGCATGGCGACCTGGTTGGTCGCCGGGCGTGCATGGCGACCTACCCCCGGTACTGTAGAGGACACTACTTTAGCAATTAATCTGGCGATCCCACTATTTAACGAATAAAAAAATTTCAACGCACTATCAACGAGATTTTGCCGAGTACAAGGAGCAGTTGTCACAGTACTGTAACTATGCTGGAGCTGCATATTCATCCTTTCCTCTTGTTCTTTCCTTGAATCCCCATGGCTTAATATCTCACTCAACAATAGACTTGTACAGGGTCCAACTGGTTGATCAGGGACTTGAACCACATTGGTTAGCTCTGATAAGCCAAACGCTTGTGTGAACCCGGCTCCAGCAGTAGACTGTTGCATGGGAAAGAAGAAAGGTTCGTTCAAGAAGTCGTTCTGAGGCTGATGAAAGTAGAACTGTTTCACAGAAGCAGTTGGAGAGTTGGAAATATCGATGACATTTGTAGAACTCAAAGAGAGAGTACTGCGGTTAGCTCCTTTGGGTGAAGATTTCTCGGATGAGGAAGATGAAGAAGACGGTGCAGTGATGGGAGGGGTTTGTTGGTTTTGCTGGGATTGTTGTTTAGAGTTTTTGAGATTGCGAATCTTGTGTTTGCTTCTTGATTTTCTGTTCTGGAACCAGTAAAAGACATTGGCATCCCCTACTTGGCCATACTCTTGCAGTTGAGCTCTGATTTTCCTGATCTCATCCCTAGGTGGGTTAACCATCCCGGTGTTGAATATGCCTTCCAGTATGCGAATTTGTTCAGGCTTCGGGTTCCATCTCGGTTTAGGCTCCGGACTACGCTCTTCACACCCTGCAACTATTGCAGACCACATTTGCATCTTGTCAATGATTCAAACAACATATTTTTCCTAACTAGGGTCACGTCAACATAAAGTTATGAACATCGGTTTTAAAGGAGCAAATTAATGAAATAACCGACGACATATTTAAGTAGGTAAAGACAAATCCATCATGACTTAAGTAGAATTGTTCAAGACACAGATTAAGCTTCTTACTTACCAGAGGTGTAAGGGGCTTTTTGGCAACCAGTTGACATGAGAGACGAGTTGATGTCATGCTGCCATTGGTGGTGAGTATTGCAGGGCTTGGATTTGAACATGCTAGGCCAGTGTCTGTTTGATGAAGACATGATGATCGATGCTGGTGATAATGGACAAAATCTAAGTTAGATATCTAATCCAAAGTATCCCAAAAGAGAAAAAAGAAAAACAACACAATTGCCCCTTTGTTGTTCTAGTTTAAGGAACTGCTTTGCTCTAGGGCAACATATTTAACATCTCTTTTTATAAGCCTCCTCACCTACTCCCTGTGATATTTTTTTTTTATGAATTAAAAACTGTCATGAGCCATATTCCCATCTCCCAAAGAAAATAAATAAAAACATTTAATAGATTTTCTTTCTTGATAAATTAAACCATGTAACTGGCAAAACCCACAACAGGAGTCCCCTTGAATAAGATAAAAAAAGAAAGGAAATCAAAATAAATGAAAAGGGGAAGATTGAAAGTACTCTCCCATACCCTTCCTTACAGTTTTAAATGTCAAAACAAAAAAGAAAGTACGAGCTAATTCCCCGAAACAAGAAGCAAAAGGGATCAAGGATATCAATACATGTTTGGTGCTTAATTAGAATCTTCCATCAATGGTGAAAGAGAAAGTGAAGTAAGGTTTGAAGACTCCAAAGAGTAGAGAAAGGAAGAGGAGAAAAAAGAGGGCTTTTTCGTTGTTTTTTTTAGCTTTAGAGAAATGGGTTATTCTGGTCAGTCTGTCTCTCTTATTTTATGTATATGTATATATATATTGGAATTCTCTTGGGTTTCTGCTTGCACTGCATTAATGGAAGGGTGTAGGGGGCAGATGTAAGCATAGGATTATTCTAATGGAAAAGGTTGTTGAAGAATAAATAAGGGTGTTTGAAAGTCAAGGGGGACGTATAGATTCTAGGGGTTTTTTATACTTTGGTTGGTATCAGAGTGGTGTAAAGTAGGGGCCGAGGACCATGGAATATAGATTGATTGACTCGAGGGCTTTATTTATTTGCATGTTTCTTTCTTCTTTTTCAAACTTTAATCTTTCACATTTATGGATTTTCTTCCTCGTATTCATAGAATCATAGTGATTTAAATTGCTTAGTTTCATGATTAATTAAGAGGGGGCAAAAACATTTGTTCACTATTATTCAGGAGACATATATTAGCATTTTGTACTGAAAGAATATGTTGACGAAAACGGGTAAAGAAAACGAAAGAACACGAGAATTTTACGAGGTTCGGCAATGTGCTTACGTCCTCGGTGCCTAGGCGGCGCTAGAATTTTATTCAATGATATTTTAGGTCTAGGTTACATCTCTATTTATAATAGAAAACCCTGGTACATAATTACAAAATCAACCCTGTACCGTACCGCGGGGGCTGCGCCCCCACACCCCCAACCCACATAATTCGTAACCCCACAACGAGACTTTTTATGAGCCATACATAACAAATCTCCACCTTGACGAATATCCTGCCCCTTGGAAACTTCAATGTGGGTTGGGTTACCTTGCTTCTTTAACAACTCGAAACATTCAACAAGTCCAAGCAATGCTTGAACTTGTCTGTCGTAACTGGCTTGGTGAACATATCAGCGGCATTCTCATCAGTATGTACCTTCTGAAACAAAACCTCTCCAGATGCAACCAACTCTCTGATCTTGTGGAACCTTACATCAATATGTTTAGTTCTAGCACGATACACCTGATTCTTAGCCAAATGAATAGCACTTTGATTATCACAAAGCAACTGAACTCCACCTTGTTGAACACCCAACTCCTTCACTAAACCAGTAAGCCATAAAGCTTCTTTTGCAGCTTCAGCCGCTGCCATGTATTCAGCTTCAATTGTAGATAGTGCCACGACAGATTGAACAGTAGACTTCCAACAAATAGGCCCTCTACCAAGAGTAAACACATACCCTGTCGTAGATCTTCTATTATCCAAGTCACCTGCATAATCTGAATCCACATATCCTACAACCAAAGGATTATCCCGCTGACTCCCAAAAACAATTCCATGTCCCACAGTACCCTTTAAGTACCGAAAGATCCACTTGACTGCATCCCAATGTTGCTTACCAGGTTTAGACATGTACTTACAAACTTGACTAACAGCATGAGCTAAATCAGGACGAGTACATACCATCGCATACATCAAGCAGCCAACAGCATTAGAATACGGAACCTTTGCCATATTTCAGCTTCCTTATCTGTCTTAGGGCACTGTTCTGATGAGAGCTTAAAGTGATTCGCCAATGGAGTGCTAACTGGTTTCGCGCTGCTCATCGCAAACCTTTCTAGCATTTTCTCAACATAACCCCGTTGAGATAGCCGCAGTTTCCTTGAGTCTCTGTCCCTGCAAATTTCCATTCCAAGAATTTTCTTTGCAGCACCTAAATCTTTCATATCAAATTCCTGACTCAATAAAGTTTTCAAACCGATAACATCATCCATGTTCTTCGCAGCAATCAACATATCATCAACATACAGTAATAGAAAAATAAAAGAACCATAATCAAGGCTCTTAACATAGACACAACAATCATACTCACATCGGTTGTAGCCAATCTTGATCATATAGGAGTCAAACCGTTTATACCACTGTCTCGGAGACTGTTTTAACCCGTACAAAGATTTCTTCAATCTGCAAACTAAATGCTCGTTTCCAGGTTGAGTGAAACCTTCAGGTTGCCGCATGTAGATCTGCTCCTCTAAATCACCATGCAAAAAAGCAGTTTTAACATCCATCTGCTCTAAATGCAAATCCCAACTAGCCACCAATGCAAGTACTGCTCGGATTGAAGTGTGCCTGACCACAGGAGAAAAGATTTCATCATAATCAACTCCTTTCTGCTGTGAAAAACCCTTCGCTACCAAACGAGCCTTGAACTTCTCCCCCTCTTTTTCTGTTACTGCTGGTTTCTTCTTATACACCCATTTGCAACCAATCGACTTCTTACCCTCAGGAAGGGGAACTAACTCCCATGTGCGATTGTGATTCAAAGACTCCATCTCCTCAACCATGGCTGCCATCCACTTGTCGTTTTCCTGACTAGTAACGGCATCATGAAAAGTAACTGGATCATCATTGCTAACAGTAAGTGCAAAAGATACCAAGTCTTCAAAACCCAATCTGTTCGGAGGCTTTATATTCGTCCGTCTCACCCTGTCTCTGGCGAGACTATAATCCTGCAAATCATCCGTAGTGGAACCACCAGAAGTCGGTTCAGAAGTTTCTGGTTTCTCAACTGGAAACTGCTCGAAATCTACCACTGTCGTGTCTTGCTTCTGCTGCAACATAGACTGTTCATCAAAAACGACATCTCTACTAATCACAACTTTCTTCGCAACTGGATCCCAGAACTTGAATCCTTTGACACCTTTCTTGTAACCCAGAAAAATGCACTCCTTCGATTTTGCATCAAGTTTGGATCTCTCATCAGCAGGTACATGCACATAAGCAGGACAACCAAAAATCCGTAAGTTATCAAAACTAACATCATGACCAGTCCATACCTCTTCTGCAACTTTCCCAGCCAGCGATGCCCTTGGCGATCTGTTGATAAGGTAACACGCCATGTTAACAGCCTCAGCCCAGAAGTGTTTGGGAAGCCCCGCATTCAACCGCAAACATCTGGCTCTTTCATTCAACGACCTGTTCATTCGTTCCGCAACACCATTCTGTTGTGGTGTCTTGCGCACTGTAAAATGCCTCTGAATCCCATGCTCCTTACAGAATTGTAGGAACTGTGAATCTGTGTACTCCGTACCATTGTCAGACCGCAAACACTTGATTTTTCGTCCTGTTTGGTTTTCTACCTCAGCTTTCCACAGCTTGAACTTCTCAAAAACTTCAGATTTCTGTTTCAAAAAATACACCCAAACTTTCCGTGAAAAATCATCAATAAAAGTAACATAGTACCTAGATCCACCCAAAGACGATGTCGTGGAAGGCCCCCATACATCAGAATGCACATAATCAAGAATCCCTTGAGTTGTGTGCTTCGCAGTCTTGAAACGGACTTTAGTCTGTTTACCAAGAACACAATACTTGCAAAAGTCGAGCTTACAGCTTTTGACACCATGCAACAAGTTTCTCTTGTGTAATTCTGCCATACCACGTTCACTAAGATGAGCAAGACGCATATGCCACAATTTTGTCGTATCATCACAGGACTCAACAGAGTGAACTCCACCTGCAACGGTACTCCCTAACAATCTGTAGATATTCCCTGCAGTCATCTTGCCTTTCATCACAGTCAATGCTCCTTTAACAATCTGAATGGTTTCCCTATCCTCGTCAGCCTTAGGGATAAAACCATTCTTGTGCAAAGTGCCCAAGGAAATCAAATTCTTCTTCAAGTCTGGGATATGTCGAACACCACTCAACATCCGAACGGAGCCATCGTGCATCTTAATTCTGACATCACCAATACCAACAATATTGCAACATCGATCATCACCCAAATAAACCGAACCAGAATTAACCGGCCTGTATGTCGAAAACCATTCCCTATTTGGCGTGATGTGATAAGAACATCCAGAATCAAGAATCCAAGCATCCGTCAATTGTGTCGTTGAAATAGAAAGCATATAACCCTCACTGCAATCAGAATTATCATCATCGACCACGTTCACAGACTTGGATGAGCCATCACGCTTCTCATCAGTCTACTTTTTCAACTTCGGACAGTCTCGCTTCATATGTCCCGCCTCCTTGCACTTGTAACAGTGAATCGTCTTCTTATCCCTGGATTTAGATCTGGAATTCCGCTTCCCGGACCCTGCCTTCTCTGGCTTCCGTCCACGATCTCGATTACCCTTGACATATAAGCTATCGGCTTGAGAGCTTTCCCCTGCATTCTGCTTCCGCTGGTTGTGAGCCAACAAGGCTGCAGTAATCTCCTCAACATTGATAGTCTCTTTCCCATATGTAAGAGTAGTCACCATGTGTTCGTAAGAGGAAGGTAACGAACACAACAGAATCATCGCTCTGTCTTCATCCTCAATTTTCACATCAAGCCGAGCCAGATCAGAAACGATTTGATTGAAGACATTCACGTGTTGCGCCAAATAGTGATCGTCCTGCATCTTCAGCCCATACAGCCGCTGCTTCAGATACAGTTTTGTCGTTAAGGATTTGGACATAAACTGACTTTCCAACTTCCTCCAAATTTCGTCTGGAGACGATAGATGCATGACGTGATACATGACCTCGTCCGCCAAGCATAATCGTATGGTTCCTGCCGCTCGCTGATGCAATTCTTCCCAATCTTCCTCATCCATCGACGCCGGCTTTATAGGTCGCAAAGCCTTCAAGATCCCTTGCTGCGCCAATAGATCCTTCACCCTCGTTTTCCATAATCCGAAGTTACCCTGACCATCGAATTTCGCGACTTCGAATTTTGCTCCTGACATCTGATACCAATTGTTGACGAAAACGGGTAAAGAAAACGAAAGAACACGAGAATTTTACGAGGTTCGGCAATGTGCTTACGTCCTCGGTGCCTAGGCGGCGCTAGAATTTTATTCAATGATATTTTAGGTCTAGGTTACATCTCTATTTATAATAGAAAACCCTGGTACATAATTACAAAATCAACCCTGTACCGTACCGCGGGGGCTGCGCCCCCACACCCACAACCCACATAATTCGTAACCCCACAACGAGACTTTTTATGAGCCATACATAACAGAATATAATAGGGGAATTGTATTAGCTACCGATTATCATGGCACTAAATGCTTATCCTTCAAATTCTCTCTTCTTCTTCTGATACATGGACACACCTTTTTTCTAAATCATGTAGTGAATTTACAGTTACATGGTGGATCACCCAGTTTTCCTGGCATGGAAAGAGGCTAGCAAAGCACGCTCTTGACTTGCAATTTGGAAGAGTGATACGTGAAAAGAGGAGCGAAGCAACAAAATCAGTGTCCATTGCAAAGAATGAGGATTGATTGTACGGTGAGCAAGTAAATTGGGTGTCGGTCCTTTTCCGACATGAAATTTGTGCTCCCAGCTTAGCTATCTGCCTTCCATTTCATCCCCTTTTCACACCTGGATATTTAATCCGTTCCCTTTATGATTCCTTCTTCTATAGTTGTGTGTTTCTTTTCCCATGCACTTCTACTGCAGGGAAGCTTTAGATTTTCATTTTTTTTTTGGTTTAACTTATTTCTAAAGTTTTGCTGCAGCTATCTAGTTGATTGAAAGGATATATTCTCATTGTGACATCGTTAGATATAATTAAAATTACTGTTTTTTAAAAATTTGTTTTGAATATATAAATATGTGTTGGTATTTTAAAGTATTAGAAAACATGAAGGCACATTTGTGAGTAATATAAAGAAACAAATTTGATGTTGACTATATATTATTTTTTAATTTTTTTTTTCAATTTATACTTATTGAGTAATTGATAATATATATATATATATATATATATATATTATTATCATTAATTGTCCCATTTATATTTATGTTTGTGTTAGTACTAATATGTGTCTTGACATATAATACTTGTATTTTTTAATATAATCTATATTACTTTTATCAAAATGTTTTAAAAAAAGTATTATATTTTTGTACACTACAATCATCAAATTTCTCTCTTCCTCTCTTTCTAGTTCTCGTTTCATAAGAGTAATATCATTTGAGTTCTATTCTATTATGTTTTATCATTAAATTTAATTTTTTTAAAATATTTAAATTAATAAAAATAATAAGAATAAAAGATAAATTAGATTAAAATCTAAAATCACACTCTTAATCTTAGATTGTAAATAAAACAAATTATTATAGGATTACACTTTACACTAAACTCTGTATTTATAAATTATAATATGTGGATAACATTTTTAAATCAAATATTACAATCTTAAATAACACATATTAAAAGGTAGGGACAGACACATGATTTTATGTTAGATGATGAACTTGAACTTATAAAATTTTAAGAGAACGGAAAATAAATTTTCAAAAGAAAATACATAAAAAAATCTAAGATATATAATAAATTTAATTTTTCAGGAGATGACTGCCCTAGACATTCTACAGCGATGGCAACGGGTCGGGTTATGGTCGGATTTTTAGTCAAATCCAACCAAACCTGAAAATGTTATATCTTCCGCCCAAATCCGATCAAACCTGAAAATTTTATATCCTCTATCCGACCCAACTTGAAAAATATATATCCACCACCCGACTTTGACTCAACCCAATTTTTTGGAGTATAAATCTTACTTGATCTGACCCTACTTGATAAAATAAGGATCTAATTTAAAAAATAATAAAAATTTTAAGGGTCGGGTCGGATTTTTTCACCCTCCAACCGAGTCTAAATCCAAACCGACCCGACCAAAAACTAATTTTTTTTAAATCTGATCCTATTGGGTCGGGTCGGGTCAGAACCCGTCAGATTCAGGTTAAATTGTCATCCCTAGTTATATGGCTGTGTTTTGCAAACGTGTGGGGGGCTTTGTCTTGGTTATTTATAGATGAATGGGTGAGAGCGAAGGCATGCACATCACTTCACTTGAAGTTGGTTTACTTCTTCATATGAAAGTTGTCTTTCTTCTTTGGATTGGTCGTTCTTAAATAGTTATGTTTGGGACTAAAAGGTTTCATCAAATTAGTCTTAAAAGAAAATTCATTTTTTTAGAGATAAAATTCTTATATTTAAGACTGGTTTTTTCTTCAATTTTTATGTGATAAATCAGATTTTCTAAATATATGTTTTACTTTTTCAGCTTTAGGATATTTCGATAGTCAAACCAAGAGACTAAAAATTTCACACATATTCGTTTCTTCAATGATGATATATGAGACTAATGCCTCGTAAACATAAACTTATTCCATGATTGACTTGTTCACAGTCATATGAAATTTTAATCATTTTCCAATAATATATTTTTAATTTTTACACCATTGACTCTGTATTTTTCTTTCCATAGTTTTCCTGACTGATGTGACAGATTCGTCTTTTATAAACAAATCAAAAAGATTATCTCTTTGAAATTTGGTTAGGATGACAACATCTTTGTCTGAAGTGTCGGTAACATCGATTGCATATGGCGACGGAACTACAACTTAGTTAATAATGAGTGGGTTGAACATATAATTAACCTCTAGTAGTTGGAAAAAGATGACTATTATCAGAACCAACGACGATAATTGCTTTTGTTTAAGGACTCGAGTCTGGATAAGTTTAAAATGTATTTGTTTCCATCGGGATGTATTTTAAACATATATAATTTTTTTCAAAAATAAATAAATTAGTATATATAAAATAATCAAACGGTTCCCAAAGATGCTCTATGAAAATTGACCTTCATAAGGCATTTGACTCTCTCCACTGGGGATTCATTTATGTTATTTTGAAGGCTATAGGACTAACAAGCACGTTTATTGGTTAGATTGAAGTTTGTTTTTCAACAGCTAGATACTCCATTTCTTTTAATGGGAGTTTGATTGGCTACTTCAAGGGTGCAAGAGGTATAAGATAAAGAGACCCCCTCTCTCCTTTCTTATTTGTTCTTTCTATGAATGTTCTCTCAAGACTCCTAAACTTGGCATCTGCTAGAGGTATGTTTGGTTACCATCCTAAATGCAAAAGAATAGGCCTAACTCATCTATCTTTTGTTGATGATCTTCTTATCTTTTGTAAAGGATCTGTTGAATCAGTAGTTGGAGTTACTAGTGTTTTAGATTATTTTTATGAAATGTCTATCCTCAAGCTTAATGCTGCTAAATGCGAATTCTTTGCTATTGGTATTTCTAATTGTACGCTTGAGGAAACTTATGTATTTCTTTGGTTACTAGGAAACTTTCTGACAAAGATTGTGTGGTTTTCATTGATAACATTAAGTCAAGGTTGCACCAATGGTTGGGAAGGCATTTGAGTTATGCTGGAAGACTGGAATTAATCAGAGCAGTACTGTTTAATATTGCTAATTACTGGTGCATGCAATTAATTCTGCCACAATCAGTTATAAAGAAGATTGAATAGCTATGCTCATGTTTTTTTTTCTGGAAAGAGACTAATAAAGCAACAACTGGAGCAAGAGTTCGTTGGGAGAAAATTTGCCTTTTGAAATCTGAAGGAGGGCTTGGAATCAAAGACATGAAGACTTGGAACAGAGCATGTATGATGCTTCTAATAAGGAATAACCTTGCGGGAGAAGGATCCTTGTGGGTTGCTTGGCTCAAAAGCTATGTGTTCGAGGAAAATATATAATTTTTGGAATTTGGAAGTTGGAATCAATACTAGCTGGAGCTTAAGGTGTATCATTAAAATGAGGTCTGAGACTTTTCATGTTCTGTCTTCTGGAGCTAAAAAGGTAGGTGATATTTGGGAAGTGATTAGGGTGAAGGGTACTAAAGTACCATGGCAGAAGCTGATATGGTTTCCACTCCATATCCCAAAACATAGTTTGACTCTATGGATGGTTTTACTTGATAGACTCCCAACAAAGGATAGGTTGCATCGCATGGGGCCTATTATCGAATGTCGATGTGTTTTTTTTAATGCTACTTTGGAAACAAGGAACCACTTGTTCCTTGAGTGTCCTGTGGCTGCTTCTTTATGGGAGGCAATCTTCAATCTTAATGGCTTGCAGAGTAGATCCTCGTCATGGGAGACTCACTTAGCTTGGGCTTGTGGTGCTTGTAAAGGTATGTCCTTACTCACAACAATCATGAAGATAGCTTCGAATGCACTAATCTACACTCTATGGGAGGAGAGAAACTAAAGATTGTTCCAAGATCGTTCAAGAAATATTGAAGAAATGCTTCATACTATTAAGGAAATAATAGGTATACAATTAAGGGATAGTAATATAAATATATTAAATAGTGTTAATATTACTATTTGTAATCATTGGGATATAGTTTGATTGTTGTTTGTTTTTGTAAGTAGGGTGATCAAATGTAATAAGAACTCTGATGTTTTTGTTGCAGATATATGCTTCTTTAGGTAAAAAAATCGAATTATCAAAAAAAAAAATCAAACGGAGAAAAAATTGTTATTAAGTCATGATAATCGACTTTCTTACGAATAAATTCGCTCGACCAATATACCAATATAAACGCAAAGCAGAGGACGACCCCAAGTTAATATAATATTCTATAATTTACATACTCAAAAAAAAATTTAAACTTGATTGATTACTTTTTCTGGAAGAAGAAAAAATGATAAAAAAAAGACTAATGATGATCACAAATCGATCCGCTAACCAAGGCATTTGGTGAGTGATGAAGAATGAATAGCAGCCTTCCTATTATAGACTTAAAATAAGGGTATATATGTAAGAAATCGAAAAACATCCCGATCAATTATCACAAATCTTTTCACAAAACCACATCTGAAATTGACTTCCAAGTTTCGGATAAATAGAGAATGAAGAGAAAACGTAATATTTAAAGATTTTATTAATTTCTAGTTTATGAGTATTCACAATAAAATATTTTCTACTTGAAATTTTTTAATTTTCCTTGTTTACTTCACACTTGATTTTATAATTGTATATTTATCTTAAATATTTTAAAATCATTTAATTGATGACAAAATCATAACAGATAATGAATTTTTACTTGTGTTTGATTTTCAGTTTATTACCCACATATAGTTTATTGATTTTTAGTTCATTAGTATTCAGAATAAAATCCTTTCTTCTAGGAAAATTTTAATTTTAATAGTTTACTTGACACTTGATTTTATAATTGCATATTTATCTAAATCTTTTTAAAATCATTGAATTTATGATAAAATAACAAATAACAATTTTATTTTAGTTTTTACTTGTGTGTTTGTTCATGTAAATATTTAATTTTAGGATAAAGTATACTAATGAATCCCCGACTATAGGGTGTTGTTTTATTAAGTATCTCGACTATCAAAAGTTATAAAATAGTCCTTTGATTATAGTATGTTGCTTTGTTAAGTCCTTCAACTATTAAAAGTTAAAAATGATCACTCGACTATTCATTATGTTCCAAATTCGTCATTTTCTGTTAAAAATGATGACAATTTGAGCAGAATGTTAATTTACTTTATGAGATATGATAATCGTTTGAGATTTTGGGGTCAAATTTTATCTATCTCAAACAATATATTAATATCTAGCTCAAATTGTCGTAATTTTTTAACAAAGAATGACGAATTTAGAATATAATGAAAAGTCGAGTGATCATTTTGTAATTTTTGATTGTTTGAGGACTCAATAAAGCAACACCTATAGTCGGGGATCATTTGTGTACTTTAGCTTTTTAATGTCATAAGAAAATGACAATTAATCAAAAACAAATGCGTGTATTAATATACATTAAAGAGAAAAGAATTATTTAAATATGGCTCATATTACAAATAAGTACTTAAAGTATACTCTCTTTTTCATTTAAATCCCTAAAGTATTTTTGGTCAAAATGTTATCTTTTTAGTCAAAATAGGTACCTAAAGTATTTTTTTTTATCAAAATAGATACCTAAACTATTCAAACTTTTTCATCTAATTTCTAAAAAAAAGTTGATATGTGACATTAATGAAAGAATACTTTAGGTACTTAGATGAAAAAATGAATACTTTAGGTACCTATTTTGACAAAAAAATACTTCAGATACATATTTTGACCAAAAAGATAACTTCAGGTACTTATTTTGACCAACAAATACTTTAGCTACTTAAATAAAAAAGATGATATACTTTAGGTACTTATTTATTATATAAACGTTTAAATATAAAAATACTATAAAAGCTTATTCAAATACAAAATACTATATTTATAAAAAAATAGAAAAATACTATATGATTTTCTTTAAATATGAGAATACTATAAACACTTATTTAAATATGATAATACTATAAAGACTTATTCAAATAAACTATTTTAGTTTATTTTTTTCTAAAATATAAGTCAATATTTATTATATCTATAATTATTTAATGATTATATTTTTTATAAATATTAATTTTTTATGCAAATAAAATCCACTAATTTTATTAAAAAAGATAAAATTCAACATTACAATGAAAATATAAATCATTAACACAAGAAATTAACCACTTAAGATCCTATAAGAACCATACAAAGAAAATGTTAAAAACCATCTAAAAAAACTTAAACAAAAAATATAGATACGAACAAATCTGACTGATTGGCAAACAAGGGATCCAACTATTGAGAGACCACCAACAATCGTAAATAGTCGAACTTCGTGAGAAAAACATCATAAGAATGTATATTGTGTATCCATATCCAAAATGTCTGTTTCTAAGATTTTGGTAGACCTTGGGTGAATAAAAAATTAGACCCCTAATCAGAGATTTAAATTACATTTTGCATTTATGTCTTTGACCATGTTGTATTTATTGCTATTGTAGATATAGCGGATGATATTGTAGTCACTTCAAGTATCGTGGTTGTGAATTTTTAATAACATATGATATTGTGACCATAATGGTTATGGATATCACGGTTTTGGATGATGTCATTACTACTACATAACGATCGTTGTTGTGGTTGCATACCGTTATTTAAGTAATTGTTTCTAATAACAAATATTGAAAAAAATAAATTTTAAGGTTAGCTCCATAATAATAAGTTTTGGAAAACTGGATCCCTAATAACAAATATTAAAAAAAGTAAATTTTAAGAGTATGCTCATAATAATAAATATTGAAAAAAATTCAACCTCTAATAAAA
Organism: Hibiscus syriacus; assembly: GCF_006381635.1. Lineage (NCBI taxonomy): Eukaryota > Viridiplantae > Streptophyta > Magnoliopsida > Malvales > Malvaceae > Hibiscus > Hibiscus syriacus. The sequence continues at coordinate 291,754 of NW_024061890.1, forward strand.
AGTTGAAAAAAATTAGACTCACAATAATAACAAATGCATATTAAAAAAGAAATTAAATTTTAAAAGTATATCTATAATAGCAAATGTTGAACAAAATGGGCTCATGATAACAAGTATCGAAAAATTGGGCCCTTAATAACAAATGTTAGAAAAAATATTGGCAAAAAAATTGAATACTTATACAAATATTAGAAAAAAAATTATATGAGTAGACCTATGATAATAAATATTAAAAAATTTGATCCCATGATAATAAATATTATGATAAAACTAATCCCTTAATAATAAGTATTAAAAATAATTGGGTTCAACTGTAACATCCTAATTCGGTTCGACCCGAAGAACGAAGGATTAAAGTGTCACACGAGACCACCGAAGTGGTTAACCCAAAATTTTTCTTTTTTTAAAACCAATGTAAACTATTACATAAAAACCATCCATAGTAATACAAAATAAAAATGCAATAAATCTAGGTTTACACATATGGGAAGCTCCCCAAACATCCAAAATAATGACAACACTAGATTTAATACAAAAAATAGAGTTACGAATGAATACAAGGATATACAAATAGTACCTTCCCTATAATACAAATCAAGATGTACTCTGAAGTCTTGGTTGATCTAGAATATCTGGTGACGATAACGCTCCACGACTATAATGTTATTTTTTGGGTGTAGGTAACAACTATAATGATCTTTAACAGCTCCAAACAACTAGAATTAATGGATAAGATATAAATTGAAGGTTAAAGCTTCACAAGGTCAACATGAATCATAATGAACCAACTTACCAACATTAAAGAAGTGTTTTGTGCTTAATTTTAAATTTTTAACCTGTAACATTATCCAATAAACTTGACATCCATAACAACAAACTTGAAATCCATAACAACCAACTTGAACTCCATAATAATAAATCAAAGTTTACATCAATGTAAAATATAATGTAGTTCAACATTGTTAAAGGAAATAAACAAAGCATGTATCAAAGTTTATATATATCTAAAATATAATATAATTCAACATTGTTTATTCCTCCTCTTGAGATGCTCGAACAATCCGCAAATCACTTAATTTTCTCCTAGGCATGATATATGTAATAAACAAACAACAATTTTAGTGAAAATATTACTATTAATGAATATATTGAAGGACAACATGTAATAAGTTATAATATTATAAATTACTATATTAAGATATAAAATCTTACTACATTGTTATATCATATCAATTCTCATAAATATCTTCTTCCACATATTCCCGAACCCATTAAAATTTTGTAGTATTACTGATAGTTTAATCTAAGTTTTGTTCTACAAAAGGTAAAGCTTCTGATCTTGTTTCAATGTCATCTCTACTTCCATCCCATATGTCTATCAAGTCTCTGGGGTATTACGGAGCACAATATATCAACCCTCATCCATTAGATCGTGACAGTAAAAAACCTGTTTGACTTGAGAAAAAAATACATTTGGCTCATCCATCAATTGTTGACCAGTGTGAATTAATCGAGAGAAATTCACCATTTTAACACCAAATTTATCTCTTTTTATGCCTCGAGTAGTATTTACATCAACCCAGTCACACCGAAACATCACAACCTTTCGTATTCCATAATAATCCAACTCAATAATGTCCATAAAAATTCCATATTATTCTATATCTCCCTCCAAAGGATGATTGTCCTTGGCACTAGCATAACTTATAGTTGAAGAAGTAAAAACTACTCCAGAATAGATTTCGTGTGGGACCTAAACCCATTAATGAGGAAGGTATTATATATTTTAACAATTCTGTTCATACCTTGAGAAAGCCATTTAACATCTTCACTAATTTCTCTCCCACTCCAAACCTATTAGATGTGAAACGTGAATTAATTAGCATTTATGTTGATATATTAAAACAAGAGTTATATATTATTTACAACTATATGAAATGATTTGGTTTCTTACCATTTGCTTTAACCATTCATGAAAATTTTCTGTGAATAACTTATGTATCTTTCGTTGATGTAATATTCGAGAGCGTGCACGAGATCTAAAGACATCTTTAAACTCACTATAAAGTATATTATGTCGTTAAAGAATGAGAAATATAAAAGATTAAGTAAATACATTAAGTTTTAGTTTGTAAAACTTACGTACGAAAGAAAACTATTGAATCGTGATGGAAAAGAACATATAGGTGTGCTTGTACCCAAGACTTATCATCTAACTGTGCAATTTCAACTTTGCCGAGTGGTTCACCATAACTTCCAAACAAATAAATCCCAGCTAAGTCATTAGTACTGAACACATCATTTCTATTTGGTATATTCAATCTTGTTTCAACATCTTCCAAATATCTAGAGCAAAAAGTCATACATTCATCCACCAAATACCCTTCAGCAATTGATCCTTCCGGATAATGCTTATTACGACAGTAAAACTTCAACTTGCACGAGAACCTAGACACAAAACAAAATAACAGGTAAATAGTTGTGAAGAAAAGGTATAATCCCTAGTCATTTAATACATATAAGTCAATTAACACATCTCTATAGGATACATCCATCGATAGAAAAGAAGTCCACCAACTTTTACTTCGTGAGGAAGATGAATTTGCAAGTGCACCATAATTGTGAATAATGAATGTGGAAATATCTTCTCCAAGTTGTATAAAGTCAAGGCAACTCGATCTTGTAGTTTATCAAGTTTTTTAACAATCAGAACTTTGCCACACATAGTTTTCATTATATTAGAAAGTTCAATGATACAAGACGCCACCTTACTCAATATACAACTATGTAAAGCTACTGGCAGTAAATCATTGATCAATATATGGTAATCATGTGACTTTAAAGAGTAAAGTCTTCGATCTTTAACACTGATACATCGAGATATATTTGATGCATACCCATCTAGGACCTTTATATCCTTCAACAATGTGCAAAACACTTTTTTCTATCTTTCTTCGTCGTCGTAAAATAGAAGGCGACAAGAAATATTTTCCATTAGAATGTAACTGTGGATGAAGATTAAGCCAAATTTCGATGTCGACTAAGTCAAGTCAACTCTTTAGATTATCTTTAGATTTTCTTTCGACATTGAGAATGGTCTCGATAATATTCTCACAAACATTCTTCTCAATGTGCATGATATCAAGATCATGTCTCAAAATATGATCCTTGCAATAAGGCAGCTCAAAGAAAATACTCATCATTTTCCACAAAACTACCTCATTTAGATTATTCTCTTCATCAGACTCATCATCACCCTGTTGGTCAACATCACAATCATAAACCTATTTTTCCTTTTTCTTTGATCATGTATTCAGTGGTTGATTCATCTTTCCATAAGTAAACTTGATATGTTTCAACATTGAGAAGATATCATACCCGATTATTTGCTTAGGAGCTTTTCAGAACTCTTCAGTACCATCAAATATATATTCTTTTGACTTCTAATGTCATACCCCCAAAAATTAACTAAACTTTATTTATTTGTTTTTTCGGATTAAACTACAAATTTTTAAAAACCTCTGTGCTAAATTCGAAAGTCTATGAAGTTCAGGGACTTAACCCTAAATTAACCCATTTTTCTAATCAATTAAAAAAATGAAAAATGAATGAGTTGGTGACTAAGGGATTTTAACCCATGCCACCCGAGATGGGCACCCATGCCCTAGCCACTAGGCTAGGTATTGTTTGTGTCTAATTTTAATAAATATATGTTATAATATTTAATAAGTGAAACCCTTGTTATACCAGAATTGAAACCCCCCTCGTGCAGTGAATTCAAACCATTTTTTTCTAAACTCAACCCCGACACCCTTCGGTCAGCCTCCTTGGATCGGCGGTGAGGTGCATTGCCATATCATTCAGTTTCAGTAGCGACCATCGATCCAACCCTGACCAACCCTGTTTCATAAACCAACACCTTGTTATGCGAAAAAACTAACATCGAAGCACCCAATCGATGTCTCATTTTTCTTTGATTCGACCGTTTCAGTCACCAGTTAGTCTCACGCTGACCACCATAGTGCTTCTCAGGCATATCCGACTAGAACTCGACTAAAACCGACTCCCATCATTGTTGCATCTTCGATCGCCAGTTAGGTAAGATTTCATACATTTTTTTAGTGATTTTAATTTGTTTTGGACTAAAATTGGCAATTGTGGGAATAAATTTTGGATTTTGATGTGTTTGGAGTAGTCAATCATCAACCCCCGACCTTGTCGCCATATCACGCGCCCCTACGCGCCGTCATGTACGCTTGGGGCTTATCCCCACTCTGGTTCGTTCTAGAAATTGGTCCATAACCGGCCCAACCTGACCCGAACAATTGACCTGACTCTACCTGAACCGAACATTGACCTAACCCGACTTGAACTGTTGACCCGACCTGACCCGTTGACTTGGGTCAGAGTTAACCGTTTACCGGTCAGACCATTGACTTTGACCGGTCAGACTGTTGACTTTGACCAAAAAAGTCAAAATTTTCAAAAAGTCATATTTTATGTTTTTCAACGTATTGAGTCCGAATCCAAATTTCGTTTTGCCAAATTCAAACCCGAAAGCCTCCAAATTGACCCGAAACTTGAACATGCATATTTATTTAAGTGTTTTAATTTAGTTAATTTAATCGAAGGGTTAAGGACTAATTATTGTTATCGTATGTTAAAGGTACTCAGGGATCTCCTGACCGTTTGACCGCTCGACCCGGTTCCTCCCGATTCGTTCGTCCTTGAGAGGTTGTGAATACACATATAGTTCTGTAACCCTGTTAGATATTCTATTTAGAATATTATTCCGAATATGACCCTGTTCTGATATGACTTAGGTTCCCATTCAGTCGAAGAGCCTAGTGAAGTTAGTGCTCGATAGATCTTCCAGACTGATCCATTTTGCAATGTGTGTTCCTTGTGTGCAATATAACTATTTTAAATAACTATTTTAAGTATCTGTTTGAAATATCATATGCACATGAATGTTTTCTCTGATTTGAAATATAATGTTTGAACTGATTTAACTACTGTAAAATTTACCTGATTAGAAGCCTGATTTATGATTTACTGAAATTTAAAGCATGATTACCTGCCTTATGATCAATGTTACTGTTTTACTAAATTGATGATCTGACTGAACTCTGATTTACTGCTACTACTAGTTATTGTCTGAAAAATATTTTCTTCAGGGTACTCTAGGATCTGGTATGAAGACTCTGGAAGGTTCAGTCGCTGTTGGTAATTCCTTGGATAGGTTCAACACCGATGGTAATTCCTTATGAACCTAAGAGGACCCTTGGGTAGGCTCTGCGGCCTCGAAAGTTTTCTCGGGTAAGCCTCCATGGCCCCGAGAATTGTCTTGGGTAGACTCTCAGGCCCCAAGGTACTCCCTTAGGTTATGCAGTTCTGGGAATTGCATATGACATTCGGTTGGAGGACGATTATGAGTTTTTATACTAAAAACTATTATGATGTTTCAATAACTGTGATATGCACTAATTTTAAAAGCATAAATGTATGCTTTTATTTCAGACACTTGGAGGATTGGCACATTTAGTACAAATCTTTTTGTTGTAATGTTCTATCTTCTAGATTGCTTTTAATTATGGTGGCATGTGCCTTATTTTTTAAGTACTTATCTTTTTATGATGTTTACTGCTTATGCTACTGATATTTGAATTACCGTGCTCCGGAATTATTACATGTTTTATTTTACCTGGTCACTTTTAGTTTTATATTTATGAGTTGGGTTTATTGTTATTTATTATACTTTTATAAATGTCATTTGTAATATGATTTAAATTATCAAATAACGTTTTTAGAAATAGTTTTGAAGAATCTTTAATGTAATTCGCTAGACTTAGTCGAAACGCATAGAATGGGTCTAGGGGGTTACATTTAATTGGTATCAGAGATTTTGATTTTTTTTAAACCTTAGACTGTGAATGGGTCTAAACTGAAAATACGGTTTTGAAATGTTTTACCACAACAAGTCACCAAGGCTATGTCACAAACTTTTTACGAGTTTAATTGTGTTTAGGACTCCAAGTGCCAATCTAACCCTAGGCTTTATCTTCTGTAGTAAACACAAGATCCACCAAGATGAATGCTAGACGTGGTCATCGATCTAGCCATGGGGGATGTCGGACGATTAGATTTGCAGACCCGGTAGATGAGATACGTGTAGATCCCCCGCCTCCGATAGATGATCCTGCTCCTACGACCCCGTCGGATTTTCCCCTGCTTCTTGTATTGGTTTGACTACTCTGATTATATGAGCTTGAGTCTACTAGAGTTGTATTAGATGAGAATCATAGACGTCAGTTTCTCCAGTTGATTCAGGGAGCGGTAAGAGCTGCATGCATTGTACCCGAGGTCCCCATCTCTTAGACTCTGATTGCTAATAGAGTTAGGACGTTTAGTGGCCTTATGGTGGAGCCTCGACGGAGGCCGAGGATTGACTCAGTGATACCGAGCGACGTATAGATCAGTTAGGTTTAGATCATCAATGACGTTATTTAGGAGCAATTTCTATGTTGGATGGGAATGCCAACACCTGGTGGGAGTCTGTGGTTAGTAGTGTTCCGACCGATCGTTTGACATGGGATTTCTTCAGGGAGCACTTTAGGAGTCGTTTTATGGGATAACATTATCTAGCTCAGAGACGAAAATAGTTTTAGGATCTGGTTCAGGGAGATATTACCGTTTCTGAGTATGTGATTGAGTTCTTAAAGTTGCTGAAGTATGGATTCAATCTGGTACCTATCGAGAGAGATAGGTGCCAGAAGTTTACTCAGGGACTCTGATATGAGTTGTGTCGTCAGGTAGTTACTCATCAGGACGAGGTATTGATATTGGAGTCGGGAGAGTAAAAGATGCAGAGGAAGTCGAGGCTTCTGCACCTGAAAGTGATAGGGTAGATCGAGATAGATCTAGGAGGCCTTCTGGTCAGTATGCATCTTCCGTACGCCCTGATAAAAGAACTCTTACTGTTTCTTATCAGATAAGTCATTCTAGTTCGAGCCATGCGTCTCCTCCACCTATAGTAGCTAGTTGAGGTGATTCTGCATATTTTACTCCGACATCGAGTTGTGAGTTCTGTGGAAATTGACACGGGTTAGAGTGTTGTAAGAAGATGGGTACTTGTTTTCTTTATGGATCCAGTAAGCACTTCCTGAGGAATTTTCCGCATCCAGCTCTTGTCGATTAAACACCCGCTCAAACTCCTATGCATTCTTTGGCCTCTGTTCAGACTCTAGCTAGGAGTCATAGTCAGGGTATGACATCCCGATCTATTTCTAGAGTCGACAGTAGAACCCGATCGTAGAGTATAGGACCAACTGCTTCTAAGGCTTGAAAGCCTGCTCTTGTTTACGCTACCCGATATTCTGGTGATCGAGATGAACCAGGGACTTATACATGTATATTTATTGTTATTTCTGTTTTATGCCATTCATTTCTAACAATGCCAATTTTATACATGAATTCCGTATCTTAAGATCCACATACTTTTGATTAAGGCATCGAGACCCTATTTTCTCTCCGAGTCTAGCGAGATTCTCCGTTATTGTTAATATAGTAATTAGCCCTTGTCATATAAAAGAGCCTTCAGAAACCTAGTTTCACTTTCTGATCGACTCTGGTGAATTTCGAGGATGAAATTCTTTTAAGAGGAGGAGAATTGTCATACGCCAAAAATTTAACTAAAATTTATTTATTTGTTTTTTCAGACTAAACTGTAAATTTTTAAAAACCTCTGTGATAAATTCAAAAGTCTGGGAAGTTTAGGGACTTAACCCTGAATTAACCCATTTTTCTGATCAATTAAAAATATGAAAAATGAATAAGTTAGTGGCTGAGGGGATTTGAACCTCTACCACCTGGGATGGGCACCCATGCCATAGCCACTAGACTAGGGCACTGTTTGTGTCTAATTTTAATAAATATATGTTATAATATGTAATAAGTGAAACCCTTGTTATACCAGAATTGAACCCCCCGTGTAGTGAATCCAAACCAATTCCACCCTTCGGCCAGCCTCCTCTGATCGGCGGTGAGGTGCACCGCTGTGTCCTTCGATTTTAGCAGTGACTATCGATCCAACCCTGACCAACCCTATTTCATAAACCAACACATTTTTCTGCAAAGAAACCAATGCATAAGCACCCAATCGACGTCTCATTTTTCTTCGATTCGACCATTTCAGTCAACGGCTAGTCTCACGTCGGCCACCATAGCATTTTCCAAGCATATCCGACCAGAACCCGACCAAAATCGACTCCCATCGTTGTTGCGTCGTTGATAGCCGGTTGGGTAAATTTCATACGTTTGATTGAGTGATTTTAATTTATTTGGACTGAAATTGCCAATTGTGGGAATAAATTTTAGATTTTGATGTGTTTGGAGTAGTTGGTCGTCCACCCTCAACCCTGTCGTCGCCCAACGCGCCGTCGCGTGCTTGTGGGGTTTATACCCACTCTGGTTCTTTCTAGAAACCGGTTTAGCCGGTTTATATCGGCCCAACCCGACCCAAACGGTTAACCTCACCCGACTCGAACCTTTGACTTGATCCGACCTGACCCGTTGAGTTTGGTTAGAGTTGACCATTGATCAGTCAGACCATTGACTTTGATCGATCTGACTGTTAACTTTGACTTTGATCAGTCTGACTGTTAACTTTGACTTTGACCGAAAAAGTCAAAAATTTCAAAAAGCTCTATTTTATGTTTTTCGATGTCATGAGTCCGAATCCGAAGTCCATTTTCCAAATTCAAACTCGAAAACCTTCGAATTGACCCTTAAACCTAAAAAATGCATATTTATTTAAGTGTTTTAATTCAGTTAATTTAATTTAAGTGTGACAGACCCTTAAACCGAGTATGCTCGGTGTTTACTCATAATTTAGAAGCTCGTCGTGCACACAAAGAGAAGGGAAGAAGGCCTGAAAGGAGATCAGAAGTACAATCTCTTAATTTAACCAATACCAGAAGGCTCCTTCTCTCATTTTTGTTTTCTATTATGGTTTTTCCTTGTTCTTGAGTCCGTTTCTTTCCTTCAGAGTGATAAATAGCACGATCCTATTTCCCACCATAACTCAAATTATGTAAAACATATAGTTCAAACATATGTTGTCATTTAAATAGCACTGTTCTTGGCAGAAAAATCATGTAACATGTAATTGTATTTCCACAAACCAATACTTCAGAGAGGGGGGATTGAATGCTAGAAACAGGGCAGTGAATCTCTATTTCTGTTTACAACCATTCTAAACCATATGGATCAAACCTAGAATGCCTTTGTTCTGCTTATTCTGCAGCCCCAAGGACAAGAGAATCTTTGTACCAAAAAATGAGTTCAATAATGAAGAACCAACGCAAGATATTGCAACAAAGAAAGTACCCTAGCTGTATGAATGAAAAAAAAAACTGCAAAGATTGAATTGCATTCTACAAAATCACATGGAGATGCCCATATTCACATTAAAATACTAAAGTGCAATAGCATAGAGACGCAAAGTTCAAGACTAACTTGGCAAGTGACAACTGAATTTTGTATCTAGCCGGTCAGAATCATTGCTTTCATGAACAAGTTTCGATTTTATTTAGAGATCAACTCATAATGTCTCTGAAGAATCATCCTGGGCAAGAAAGTGAAGTCTTTTACCTTAAAATTATTATGATTTAGAATGCCATTACACTTACCTTCAATATTCGAAGGACAACCAGGAGCCCCAAATCTCACACGAACATAAGTTGCGAAGGAAAACTGGACATCATTTTCTACCAACGGCGCAGATGAGTACCACGGCTGAAACAGGACAAGTCAATTGTAGGAATAAAGGTACCACATTCAAAGCGACCAAATGTTTCAGCAAATCCCAAATGGGTAATTAACGCATGAAATTCCCATAATATTGTAGTCTTCACATTTCAATTCCAGAAATGAAACATCGCCATTGAAGACCGCTTGCACCAAGATATTAAAGAAGCGAGAAACATAATATGGAAGGAAAGAAATCGGCGACATACATGATGGTCGGCAATTGGTGAACGGAATGGCGACGACGGCGTGATGCAGAGTCAGAATTCTTTACGTGTTGAAAGGAAGATGCAGGTACGAAAATTAGGGATTTGGATCTTGTTAAAGTAGTGTTCAGTTGCGGCATTTTTTTACGTTAACGCCACTAAAGTACGTGTCTATGGCGGCTTTTTAAACACAAACACGACTAAAGTACGAGTCTATAGCGTCGTTTGTGTAAAAACGTCACTAAAGTACGAGTCTATAGCGGTGTTTGTATAAAAATGCCACTATAGTAAGATTCTTTAGCGGCGTTTGTATACAAACGCCATGAAATTTTGAGTCTTTCGTGGCATTTCAAAAAAAGCCGCTATAAACCCATTTTGATGTAGTGTTGTTTTGCTTCTTCCATTGTTGAACTTCTCCTTGTGGTTTTTTATTTTTGCCGCTGATGAGATGAGATGAGAAGAGAAGAGAATGAGACAAATGAATTTTTGATTTAGGGTTAAGGTTGCAAATTAGGATTTTATATCAAATAAATTATTATTAAAATGCCAACAAGGATCCTACTTGGATTAAATGGCTTTAATGAAACCGTCCGTGTCATCACCGTCACAGCAAGGAGATGTCATGTCATCGTCCCATTAAGGGATTAACACCGGGGTGATATAATTGCAGTTAAACATAAACGCGATGAAAAAATTAGCAAAATTGAAACATCAGTGACATAAAAGAGTCTGAGCTTAAAGGTAAGTGGTATTTGAAGCAATTTACCCTAAAATTTAATATGAATTAGTTGTTTGCTTTTAACGTAACTATTAAAAAAAGAATAAGAGAAGTTGAAAGTACATGATTAAATAAACGGAGTTTGAATTTAAACAATCAATGGCATAATAAAAAGGGTAAGTTAGGAAGGAGATGAGGAGAACAGTTAATGCAAACATAGTCGTAGTAAACAGGGTTTCAAATAGCGCCCCTTTATCGTGATAGTATCAGCGATTTCACGGTAGCGTTGCCTTCTGCTACACCCGCAATAGCTTTCAATAGCGTTTGCGACGGCCGCAATAATGTCCGCTATGGCCACAATCACGTTAAAAACGAAATGACCGAAAACGCGACTACGATCGCGATTTGAAACCTGATAGTAAATACTAACATGACTTCACTTAAATTCCTAATTCCGCCCTCCACATCCAAATCATCTTTTAGTACTCCTAAACAATACTTGAGACTCGCCTTCTGCTTTTCTTTCCACATTCTAGCGGTAACTGGCCCCTCATCATTCTTTCTCTCCCCGAAAAAATATATTTCATTAATTACCTTCTTATTTTTATGTTCAATCGTTCTGTTTTAATTAATATTTGAACAAAAAGTAACTAAGATGATATATTTCATTAATCGTTCTGTTTTAGGAAAAATGATGGTTTGCATGTTGGATCAAAGTCTAATATTTGATGTCAAAATATTATAGATAAGAAAAATGAAACCTCTAAACCCCACTATGACTGAATTATAGTTTAATCCGGGAAGAAAGGACACAATATCCTCTTGGAAAATTGGAGGGGTTCCAAACTTCCTCTAAACTAGATTAGTTTTTCATCAACCCTATTTGAATATTAACTATGAACCTAATAATTTAATCAAAGCTCCAACAATACATACATTACAAGAATGTCATTTTGATTGAAAGAATATACGGAAAAATGATGACATTCTTAATAAATACTAATTGTCTCACAAAAGGGGTCATGTGCAAAGACTAGTATGCCAATGGGTTGAGATGAATTAAATTTTTGGTTACCCTAACTTCGACTTAAAAATTTAAACAAAGTACATAATCTTGATCCTTTTAACATTTGAAAGAAATCCATTGTCCCAAATTTTAGCGTGAATACTTTCTCTCAATCCTATAATATCTTTAATATGATTTAATCAAGAATCATACCAAAGATGTCACATTGACTAATCAAAACTTAATATAAATTGAATTGGAATAAATCGATCAATTAACACACAAAAAATCATAAAATATCCCCTCATGGACTAAATTATCAAGTATATCATATATATAAGGATCACATTGCAATATATCATCAGATGGGATCAAATTGACAAATTTTTAAATTTGGGTCTTTAAATTTCAAAATCTTAAAGGAATGTTTCAAAACCACATTTTGGGTATAAAAAATTTGGGTAAGATTTCTAAACCTCCAAATTTAATATACAAGCTAAAAAAATTCAAATTTACCATGAATGGCCACATTAGGAGCCTAATGTGTTAGGTCAAGGATCTATTGTTAGCCATGAATGCAAGCCGGTATTTGTGTCAAAGTGTGAGGTACTTGATATGTCAGCACAATTACATGTTTGTGCACATTTTCATAACTGGTACTGGTAATCAGAAAAAACATATCAGCGCCTCTATACCTAAAAAATTTTAGCCTGTTGTATAATCTTGCTGTGCTGAAATTCAGTAAGTGATAAGTCATAGGGCATTGATTTGAATTATGAGTATAATTTCACTGAAATTGCTAGAAGTTGTAATTCCTTCTCTCGATCTATCAAGGAGAAAACAATGATATTTCTCTCTTGATAAAAAGGAGAAAATAACTCTCAATAAACTCTCTAAATTCTCTAGTATTGGGAGAAAGCTAGAATACTTTTGGTATGGTTTTGAAACAAAATGAGCTAGGGTATTTATAGTTGAAGCTTAAGGACTAATTTGTAATACCCTAAATTAAAATGACTAAAAATGAGATTTTACCATTGTTGAAATTCAACCAAAACACCAACTAATTTTCGGTGCCCTATTTTTAATTCGTTTTTTTCAACATCACCTTTCGGTGTCATGTGCACCAGATTTCAACAATCTTCCACTTGAAGATTTGATTGAAACAATCATATATTCACACCATTCTTTCTACCTTTTACCTTCATGATGCTTACATCTCTGACAGGCCACAAGAAGATCGACACCAAGTAAATTTATCGGCATTGATCGTCTTCGTCATGAAATCTGCTATGTTGTCTTTGGTATGGATCTTCTGCATATCTACCGTCCCTTCTTCCACCTTTTCACGAATGAAATGGTACTGAACTCGTATGTGCTTTGTCCTTGAATGAAATGCTGGATTCCTTGCTAGATGCAAGGCGTTTTGACTGTTACAAAACAAAGAGACATACTCTTGATTGTGCCCAAGCTCCTCTAATAGCATCTTCAACCAAATTGCTTCTTTACTGGCTTGTGTAGCTGCTACATATTCTGCCTCTGTTGTGGATGTAGCCACAACTGACTACAATTTTGAAACCCAGCTTACAGCTCCACCAGCAATTTTGAACACATATCCTGTAGTATATTTGCTTTTATCCAAATCTCCTGCATAGTCAGAATCTACATACCCATTGATTAGTAAGTTTGATCCTCCGTAACATAATGCAATATTTGAGGTTCCTTTGATGTATCTCAGGATCCTCTTTACTGTATTCCAATGCTCTTTGGTTGGATTCGCCATGTACCGACTAACCACCCCCACTTCTTGTGCAATATTTGGTCTTGTGCATATCATAGCGAACATTAAACTTCCCACTGCTGATGCATACGACACTCGAGACATCTCCATCCTTTAATCTTCACTTCTAGGACTCATACTGGAGGATAATTTGAAGTTAATAGGAAGAGGGGTAGAAATTGGCTTACAATCTTCTATGTTGAATCGTGACAAGATCTACTTCAAGTAATTCTTTTGTGAAAGCCAAATCTTCCTATTACTTCTGCCTCGGTGTATTTACATCCCTAGAATCTTGTTTGCTGGTCTCAAGTCTTTCATTTCAAATTCCCTAGCCAGTTGTGCCTTCAATTCTTCAATATGATCTTTGTTGGGTCCTGCAACCAACATGTCATCCACATACAACAACAACATAACAAAATCGTTATCACCATACCTCTTGAAATAAGCACAAGGGTCTGCATTAAGTCTGTTGTATCCAAGACGCATAATGAAGGAGTCAAATCTCTTATACTAACACCTCGACGCCTGCTTTAGACCGTACAAAGATTTGTTCAACCTACAAACCAAGTTCTTCTTTTCTTTTTCTTCAAAACCTTCAGACTGGAGCATGTAAATATCTTCTTCAAGATTTCCATGAAGAAAAGTTATTTTAACATCTAATTTCTCTAGATGTAAGTTCAATGTAGCACACATTGCCAAGACTACTCGAACTGTTGTTAGTTGAACCACAGGAGAAAGGATTTCATTAAAATCAACACCTTCTTTTTAAGCATATCCTTTGACCACCAGTCTTGCACGATACCTCTCCACTTGATCATCACCATTTCGCTTGATTTTGAAGACCCATTTGTTATCGATTGGCTTCCTTCCTTGTAGTAGTGGCACAAGGTCCCATGTATTATTTTTATGAAGGGCTTCAATTTCTTCTTGCATTGCCATCATCCACAGTGAAACATCTGAGCTGTTTATTGCCTCCTGGTATGTTGATGGCTCACCGTCCTCTATTAAAAGGTAGTATGCAATATTTCCTTCTATAACATAATCTGAGTGCCAATTGAGACGTCTTCTCACATGATCTGATTGACGAGTTGTTGGAGCTTCAGAACTCTCTGGTTCTGCTTCAGAAGAATCTCCTTGTTCAATCTCCTTTTCCACATGTATCTGTGTAGTCTCTGAATTTTCAGCGCTATCATCGTATACTTTTCTTTTAGTTTATCTTCTACAAAAATAACATCCCTGTTGATGATCACTTTGCGAGCAGTGGGATCTCACAAGCGATACCCCTTTACACCATCAGCATACCCCAAGAATTTGCATTTCCTGGATTTTGGATCCAGCTTTGAAATTTATTGGGAGTTGTACATCGCGTACACAATACTTCCAAATACATAGAGGTTTGAATAATCAACTAGTTTACCAGTTCACATATCCATTGGTGTCTTCAGCTCTATTGCAGTTGATGGAGCCCGATTCACCAAATAACATGCGGTATTGACTGCTTCTGCCCAGAATGATTTTTCTAGGCCTGCATCCCTCAACATTGCTCTTGTTCTTTCTAACAAGGTTCTGTTCATCCGCTCTGCCACTCCATTTTGTTGAGGAGTGTTCGCCACTGTGAACTGTCTTTTGATGCCCTCTTTCAGGAAAAAGTCATCAAATTCTTTGCTTGTGTATTCTCCTCCATTATCTGTTCTGAAACACTTGATTTTATTTCCAGAATCAAGTTCCACCCGCGCTTTGAAGTTTCTGAAAGTTGAAAACACATCTGAGTTCTTCTTAATAGGGTACACCCAACATCTCCTAGAGTAGTCATCAATAAATGAGACAAAATATTTTGCTCCGCCTAGGGATGCAACTGGTGCTTGCCATACGTCAGAATGGACCAATTTTAGAACACTTTTACCTCTAGAATTTGATGTGTTGAATTTCAACCGGTGCTGCTTACTTGTTATGCAATGCTCACACAAAGTAAGTGATACCTTTGTTAAGTCTGGAAGTAGCTTTTTCTCCAAAAGGACTTTCATTCCTTGTTCTGACATGTGTCCAAGTTTCTGATGTCATAGCATTACAGAATCTGAACTACATAAGGCAACAGAGGCTTCTGCTTCTAGCAAAGTCTCTCCCTTCAGTATGTACAAGTTTGCTGTTATCTTTTCTCCTTTCATCACCACAAGCGCTCCACGGAACACCTTCATGATTCCTTTCCGTGTTTCAATCTTGCTTGCATTATTATCCAGCAATCCATAGGATAATAATTTTTTCTTCAGGCCTTTCACGTGTCGCACATCTCGAACAACTTTAATTGTTCAGTCATATATCTTCAATTTGATGGTTCCCACGCCAACATTATCTAAGGCATGATCATTGCAACTATACACAGATCCTCCTGAGACAGGTTCATAATGATGAAACAATTCTCTTCTTGAGGTCATGTGATATGTTGCTCCCGAATCAATGAGCCATATATTTGTATATCTCTTTCTATCTTCCACGGTGGTTGACGCTTCACAGCATAGAGCATCTCCATCATCTGAAGTGTTTTCGGTATTGCCTTGTGGATTGGAGTTTTTATTTAGACTCCAACAATCCGTCTTCAAGTGACCCTTCTTTCCACAGTTGTAATACTTTAAATTCTTCTTTCTCCTCGACTTTGATCTACCATGTTTGTGACTGATACTTTGGCCACGTTCTGTTAATCTCCCTCTCATCGTTGTCAACGCTTCTGCTTGTTATAGATTTACTTATCTGTCTTCCTTTTTCTTGCGCCGATTTTCTTCTTGTAGAACAGCAGCTGCAACGTCATTGAAGACTAGACTGGTTACATTACTGTTTGTAAAGTTGATGATGAGTTGATCATACGAATCCGATAGACTTTGAAGTAGAAGTTCAGCACGTTCTTGTTCTCCTATTTTACAACTTAAGGATGTAAGCTGAGAAAATAAAGTGTTCAGTGTATTTAAGTGCTCCGTCACTGAAGTAGATTCTGACATACGGAGAGTTTATAATTTTCTCTTAAGGAAAATTTTATTGTGCAGCGATGTGGCCTCGTACAATTTGGTGAGATGATCACATATCTCCTTAGTTGTCTTCTTCTCCTCGATGCTTGACAATACATCATCTACTAATGCTAGATGAAAGTTTGTCATAGCATTCCCGTCCATTTCGATCTATTTGTTGTCATCTGTTAAATCTACCGGCCTTTCACTGATAGCTGTTAGACAACCGTCTTTCCTCAAGATGGCCTTCATCTTCAATTTCCATAACGAGAAATTTCTTCCATTGAATTTTTCAATATCAAATTTCGTTGCCATAGCTTCTATTACGGATAGCTCCCATTATTTCACTATCGTGAATAGTTCTCTGGAACCTTCAAAGAATGGGTAATACCTTCTTACTTTCTTATGTTGGATGATCCACCTTTTGGTGGCAACCACAAAGACAATAAGCATATATTACATACTCAAATCTGGCTCTGATACCAATTGTTGCAGAAGACGGCTATCGGATAGAGCAAAATCGCAATTGATAATTTGAGAAAATAAAAAAGAAGATAAAAGAGACACAAAATTTTTGTGGAAACCCCCTAAATAATATAGGGTAAAAACTGCGGGCAACGGTAGAAGAATTTCACTATGAGAAAATATGAACTACAACTTCTCTCGATCTACCAATGAGAAAATAATGATATTTCTCTCTTGATGAAAAGGAGAAAACAACTCTCAATAAACTCTCTAATATTGGGAGAAAGCTAGAATGTTTTTGGGATGGTTTTGAAGCAAAATGAGCTAGGGTATTTATAGTTAAAGCTTAAGGACTAATTTGTAAATACCCTAAATTACAATGACTAAAAATGAGATTTTACCATTGTTGAAATTCAACCAAAACACTAACTAATTTTTGGTGCCCCATTTTTAATTCATTTTTTTCAACATCACCTTTCGGTGCCATGTGAACCAGATTTCAACATTACTATTGTGGAATTAAATCAAAATCCCGTCTGAAAATAGAATCAAAGAACAACAACAATTTAGCCCCGATAAAGAGCCCATTAAGAATACATCATAATATATGATAGGGATTTGTTTGGCCTATTACGATAAACGGGCTAAAATATTAACCACATATTGTTTGAAAAAGATTATTTTAGGATATACGGTAAATTCTATAACGTTCGTGGAACTCATCACATTGACATGTTGAGTTCTACAAGAAACTATATTTTATTGAACCCAACAACTAGATCTAATATTTTAACATTTCTCACGGAACTCGTCATGTTAGCGTGACGAGTTCCATTAGAATAATATTTTTTTAATTCATAGTGTATTTTTTTGAAAATATAATTGAAAAAAATCATAGAACTCGTAATGTTGAGGTTACGCGTTCCAACATTCATATTTATAATTTTTTTAAATACAAAGTTTTAAGTTACACTCATATAAAAACATTAACTCCTACATTACATTACAATACAATAGAAGCATTAAGTTTACACATATTAGTCTTCATAGTCAGTTGACTCGTCAAATGTTAAGTTCTTCAATTTTCCATTCTTTCTCTTGTTTCTTTCTATATATAAATAGTTCAAGTTTTTGAAGTTCAACTTCTATATTTTTCAGATACTTCAAAAGATTTAGTTTTTGATTTGGAAGGAGTTGCAGGTTACTTGTGATACTTGACAAATAAGTCAACATTACTCACTGAATTGCTAATGTATGTGTCAGTCATTATTCGAACTGCAACATCATTGTTCAGATAACCCATTGATGAATGTAGTGGAACCAAAGAGGTTGAAAACGTGAAATGTAGTAAAGAAAGTGTTGAATCTTCAGTAGCTCCAACATTGTTTGAAATTTTTGTCATCAAATTGAAAAACCAAATGTTTCCCTCGAATGAGATAGTGAAAGATTTTCTCTCACAAAAAGTTACTGTTGAAATTATCACCATAGAAATTTTCAGAATATGAACTTGAACAATGAAAAAGTAATGGCTATATATAACACTCAAAAAGTAATGGTGAATTATGATAGGATATGATGAAATATTAAATATGGTTAAATGCATCCTTCAATTGTCTGAAATATCATTGAAATGAAGTGATATTTCATAAAAAGATTTTTGTCATTATGACTTTTCATATATAATTACAAACTACTCATAAATAACTTTTAATTAAAAAAATTTATACATATATTTAAAACATTTTTTCAACATAAAAAACAATTTTTGTCTTCTTCTTATTCTTAATTTCTACACTATTTTTTTTTCATTTCTCTCTATAAGTCGTTTGCTATGTCGGATTGGTAAGTCTTCATACTTCTTTTTCTTCTTCTCGATTTTCATCTCCTTGTTCTCTTCTTCAAGTTTCATTCTCTCCTTATGTTGATCAAGTATTGACTTTATTGCATCCTTTACCCACTCCTCATTTGAAGACGAGCTCAAAGCCGAATCATCGAAGTTTGAATAATCATACCCAAATAGACCATTCAAGATTTTTTCGTAATATTTTTCCCACAAATGCATGATTTGATTCTCATATAAACTCTATAAACTCACCTCACTCCTATTTATAATGAAAAATTTATCAAAATGGCCGTTGGAACTCGTTTCCATCAATTAAAAATCATGTCGTTGGCCAACGACTAAAAAATAACTAGTTATTTAGCAAAGAAACTCGTTACCTCCACATGATGAGTTTTATTATTTTCTATTTTTTAATTTTTGATAAAAAATCTAAACTCAAAAAAATTATTATTATAATGAAACTCATCATGTTGGCTTGACGAGTTCCAAGAAAAAATAATAAAATATTTCACCTGACGAATCAATCCAATAAAATAAAATTTTCATTAGAACTCATCACCTCAAAGTCATTTTAATAATATTATTTTAATACCTAAATATAAAACGATATCAATTAGATAAAAAATGTTAAAAAATCAACAAATGTACCTAAAATTTGAGTGGGCTATTGATTAGGAATGAATTAGCCGGAAAGGATTGGATTTTGATTTTGTTAGCCCATTCAATGATTGGTTGGACAACATACAAGCCCAAATCCTCTGTCTGGATTTTAGTGTTAAATTTAATTTTAATTTTGATAAAGCTTTCATGTTGCTGAAGTATGTAGATTTAATTGTTAGGCATTAATTGAAATGTTAATCCCTAATAAGTTTAAATAATAATTTAATTCTATTTCTTGATGATTATTCATTGATTTAAGTGATTTAAGTTTGTTTAGCATGTGAATATCTTTATATTAAAATTTTCGTGTTCTTTAGTATTTATATTTATTAATTTAATTAATTTGTTATAAATATGTTATTTAATGAAAATACTATTTAATATATATTAAATTAAATTTTTATTAAAAATTAATTAAAGATCAATGCTATTAGAGAAAGAAAACAAAATTTAAAACAATAAAGTATACAATAGTAATAAATTGTTTGTATGGATAAAACCTAGACTTACATGCAATCTTGCCGATAAACAATCCTATACAATTGAAGTAATATTATGCCTATGAATCAAATTATCTCAATATACACCTGTAATGTTTTCGTATCTTGTATCTCTTGAGATTTTTCCGGTCAAAAAGATGACAGCAAACTCTCCAAATAATCACTCCCCAGATCCTGAAACTCACGCACATCATGTCCATCCTCTTCAATTCTTGTCCTATTTAGATTAGACTGCTCAACCATCACAACCTCACTGTTTTCCTCCCAACCTCTAGACTCTCTTTTCCGTTGACTTGTGAAATTGTCGTCGCAGCTAGGACCTGCGCAAGCAGAGTTGTCACATTGACAATTAGTTCCAGTCAAACACCAATTTTGATCGATTCCCGTAGCTAGGCCTGTAAATGAACTGAACGTTCAGCGAACCGTTTATGAACTGTGCGGCGGAAGTTTGTTTTTGTTCGTTTATTTATTAAATGAACGAACATTGACAAGATTTTACGTTCGTTTAATTAAATGAACGAACACGAACAGATGGCTCGTTCTTTCATTTACGTCGTGAACGTTCGTTATATGTTCGTTCATTTATGTTTGTTCATTTATGTTCGTTCGGTTATGTTCGTTCATTTATGTTTAACTCAATCTTCTTAAATCAATTTTGGTGACCAATTTGCAAGTATCTTAAAAATATTAATTAATCTGATATTCTGATGACCAACTCCATAATTAACCCAATTTTATTTGGAGATTAATTCTAATATGTTAACTCGTGAGGCACCTCGCACCTATATTCATTTTTCCTCTTATTTTCCCAAACCCTAGTGCCCATTGGAGACGATCGGTGAAAGCTTCAAAACAAGTTATTTTCTAGTACAATTTGAAGTTTTACATGTTTGTTTTCATCTCTTTCTATGTTTTATTTGGCTTAATAGTTGATCTGTAAAGTTCTTGTGGGTATCTTCACCTCTAAAACTCAAGAAAACATGATACTTCTTTCTACAAATAGACGGGAAGATAAAGGTAACAATCGAAGTATATGAGCATCAGTAAAGAGAAAAATATATAGAATTTGCCAGGAAACAAAACAAAGGTTTCTATGCAATTTCTGAAAAGCGTATAATAACAGAAGTAATGGGTATTTCCAAGTAGAACCGGAGAAGGTGAGAGTAGAAACTGTAGATTTGGTTGATTTACATTGCTGACTATTCTTCATGAAAGAACAATGGAAGGTAGGGTCTCCAGCGTCAAGTTGACAAAACCTTTTTAAAGAACATTAAATTTTAGATATGTACCAATCTATCAATAGTTGAATAACTTTTTATAATTATATTTTTTCTATAAATGTTTTCTTTTACCCATAGCGTGGGTGTGTTGAAATCTGGTTTTTAAATGTTTTCGATGCATATATTCAACATATGTATGACAAGCGAGAGGCAGACAAAATATCAGTTCCATTGAAATTCAACACCATATAGGCCATGAGTAGAACACACAAGAATCACAGGTTCAATACATCAGATCAAACCAGCTTAGAGATAAATATAACATAAAAGGTAGACAACATAAATAAGTTCATCAGTATGTAGAATTATCGACTAGTAAAAGGAGAGGCTACACTTCCAAAAAAACTTAGGAGTTGAAACTTATCGGTTTATAGTGTTATCTCAATTGCAGGTGTGATTGCTGGTATAGAAATGCATTGTTGATTCTTCATTATGTGGTTTAGGAGTGATGGTTGCAGCAAGTGTTGAAGTTTGTTTCTGATTTAATCTGTTTGGTTGTTTGGATCGTTATTTTACGTTTTATTGCAAGTTTTGGTTTGTCCTAATTGTATGTACTCTGTTTGGTTTGTTCACTGAAAGCAGTTTCAGCTTTGGTACCAACAATTAAGGGTTGAAGCTGAATTAGTTGAGGTCATACTGAAAATTCCTTTTATTTTCTAATGCTAACATTTACTCATTGTTGTATCACAAATGTCTGATGTTTCTTGTAGTCGTCCATTCCCCTTTCAGGGCGACCAATATTTCGACAACTATTCACCACTTGAATCAACCGAATTTGAATCAAGTACCGACACTCCAACCATGGACAGTACACAAATCCAGATGTTGTTTTTATTACAGCTAATAACAGAGAAGTAGATACAACAACTATAGCTGGTGTAGAAGACATCGATGCAACCAACAATGAAGAACCAACTCCATTCACTAGAAGGAAGAGAAAGAAGACTTCAGAAGTCTGGGAACATTTCCGGATGGTAAAGTTGCATGATGGAACTGACTTTTGTGAATGTATCCATTATGGAGAAAAGATTAAGAAAATGAAATATGGAACCACCACACTGTTGCATAGGCATATTGACGATTGTCCAAAGTTGAAAGTGGTTAACAGAGGTTAGTTAAGTTTAAAAGTATTGCCTGGCAAATCGTATTCTTCATCTATGGTTCGAAATTGGAAGTTTGACATTGCAAAGATGTGAGAGGTTATTTCCCGCATGATCATGGTTCATGAATTACCTTTTAATTTTTTGGAGTATGAACTGTTTAATGTGGTAATAAAAGAAGCAAATCTAGAATTTAACAAGATCTCACGTGATTCTGTTAAACAAGATTGTATTTCCAGTTATGAGATTGGAAAAAAAAGAGTTCAAAATTTGCTATATGCAATCAAACGTGTGAGCATCACTACATATATGTGGACATCGAATCAAAACATCCATTACATGGTAGTTACATGCCATTTTATAGATTCTGATTTCAAGCTTCACAAACACATATTAAGTTTTGTTGGTGTGCCTCCACCGTATTCTGGAGTTTGTATCTGTGATTCACTTTTTAAGTGTCTAAAGGAGTGGAACATTGAGACAAAGGTGGTGACTTTGACAGTGGACAATGCTAAGACTAATGATGTGGTGGCTAGAAAATTGATGGAAAATTTGAATCTTCAGAAGAAACTTGATGTTGGTGGAAAATTATTTTATGTGATATGTTGTGCACATATTCTTAATTTATTAGTTCAGGATGGTCTTGGAGAAATTGAAGACATAATTCATAATGTTCGTGAGAGTGTGAAACATGTCAATACCTTTTCGGGTCGATTTCATATCTTTAGTGAACTCGCCAAACAACTTTCAATGCCAAAAATCACTTGGTTTTAGATGTTAGTACCGGTGGAATGCTACATATGCTATGTTGTCTACTGCTTTGGAGTCAAAGAAGTGTTTGTGAATTATGTCGATCGAGAGTCTACATACACTACTTTACTGAGTGAGGAAGACTGGAAGAAATTTGAAGAGGTTTGCTCATTCTTGGCACTTTTCAATGAAGTTACAAAAATCATTTCAAGTATAACTTGATTCTTTTTATTAATTTTTCAATACAAAGAATTTACTACTAATTATTTTTTTAATATTATAGGTTCCAAATATCCTACATCCAATTTATTTCTTAGCGAATTGTTTGGGATAAAGAAGCATTGGATGCAACAGTTTTAGGAGGAAGTGATTACATGGTATTATGTCTATGAAGATGAAGAAAAAATTTGACAAGTATTGGAGTACTTGTAATTTGTTAATTTCAATTGGTGTCGTTTTAGATCTAAGGTATAAATTTTAAGTTGATTGAATTTTCTTTTAGTGAAAGTATTTGAGTTCTAATTGATGTCATTCTCTCTATCAGGTATAAAATGAAATTGCTTGAGTTTTCTTTCAATGCTATTTATTCACATGATGAGGCTCTGAGAGAAATACAAATAGTTCGAGATACTTTATATGAGTTGTACCAAGAATATGTTGAGGCTCATAAAGCAGAAAATGTTGTTTCATCTACTGGAAATGATGGGAGTCAAGGTGTTAGTATTGGTGGTACTTCTAAGAGTAGTGTTAGCTCCTTAATCAGTTAGTTTGATAAAAGTATTAAAACTGGCACATCTAAATATGGCCAACATATTATAAGTGTCGATACTTTTACATCTATCAAGTCATAATTGGACACTTATTTGGAGGAAGAAGTTTTAATTGGTGAGCCTGGTGTATATTTTGATGCCCTGGGATGATGGAATGAGAACAATCTTAAATTTAGCATTTTTGTCAAAAATGGCTGCTGATATATTGGCAATTCCGGTCACTACTATTGCTTCTGAATCTGCTTTCAGTGTTGGTGGGAGGGTTATTGATCCGCATCGATCCTCTTTAGGAACTAAGATGGTAGATATGCTTGTTTGTGGATTTATTGGTATCGTCAATACTATGGGTTGGAGAAAAATAAAAACAATGTATTTTTATGTTTTATATTTTATTGAATTTGATTTTACAATGACTAATAATCTTTTTGGTTTTTTGATTTGTTGTAGCAAAACGAATATATCATACATGTTGAGCTTCCTTGAAAATGTAGATGAATGAATTGATATAACTTCGCTAATTTAATATACTTTTCATCTTTTGTTATAACTCCTTTAATTTAATATAATTTTATTTGTTTGATTCTAATCAGGATGGATGGTGAATTAACTACTGATCATGAATGCAAGTTAAATATGTTATGAAGATTATTGAAGTTGTTTGGATTTCAAGAAGATTGTTTTGTTGAACAAATTAACTTTAAGATTTTATTATGTTCATATAGCTTATTTATGATTTATGTATGTTTTTGTCGTATTCGAACAAATTAACTCTAAAGTTGCAGGTTATATTAATGAATTTTAAGTTGTTATTCTTGTTGTTTACTTTTTTTACATTCATTTGTTGTGTTCGAATAAGTTTATATTTTGTGTTTGTGTTGTTCGTTTATGTTCATTTATTATGTTTGTTTATGTTCGTTCGTTTGTGTTCGTTTAAGTTCGTTTATCGTTTAAATGAACGAACATGAACAAACTACATTCCTTAATGAACGAACATGAACAAATTTTTTTTCGTTTATGTTCGTGTTCGTTTATTTGTTCGGTTAAAATTAAATGAACGAACATAAACAAACTATATTCCTTAATAAACGAACATGAACAATATTTTTTTCGTTTATGTTCGTGTTCGTTTATTTGTTCGGTTAAAATTAAATGAACGAACATGAACAAACTATATTCCTTAATGAACGAACATGAACAAATTTTTTTTCGTTTATGTTCGTGTTCGTTTATTTGTTCAGTTAAAATTAAAACGAACATAAATATATTTTTATTCGTGTATGTTTGATTCGTTTACACGGCTACCCATAGCCTTAGCTACGCTCTCGAGGGGGAAGTTGAGATATGCCTTGTGTTGACTTTTCTTTTAACACATTCACGTTTTCTTTTATTATTTGAAAAGGCTACAAAATGCATCATTCTTTGCACTCATTATATAGGCAAGATATCACACTTTTCATGCTCACAAACCAACACTCAACAGCTCACCTCCTTAGGGCCCACATACAACAAACAAACAGCTTACTCACACTCACCGAGAACCCCCATCACCAACAACTTCTTTTACCAAAATAATAAAATATTATCACCAACACCTTGGGGCCTCTAATTCTCAAAGAAGCCTTGTCGTAGGCCATGGCTGCTTCCTCAGCTGTGTCAAACGTCCCAAGCCAAACTCGAGCTCCTTTCCTCGACGAGTCCCTTATCTCTGCTGTATACTTGCCCCAAGGCCGCTTCCTCACTCCCCGGTAGTGTCTCGTCGCCAGTTTGTCTACTCTCATCGAATTCGCTTTAAGCCCTCCAGTACTCATGTCTTTGACGTTAGCATCGTTACATGATTGGTCTATATTCCCTGGAGGAATAATTCCATCCAGAAGATCATCCCAGGCGTCAGCTCCCATTGATATCCACCTCCCAAGACTTGGTAGCCTTTGTAAAATCTCCATGGATCCGTCTCTCCCATCCAGGCTAGGCAGATCTTCCCAGGATTTGGACGATGATTTCGTTGCTCTATTGGCTTCTTCTCCACCAATGAAATTGGCCCATACGTTCTCCAGTAATGACTGATCATCTGCTGCATGGTAACTGTTTTCTACAGCCATCTTTCTATATCCTCAAATAATAGGGTTTTGAGTATTGAGAAATGTACAAAAACTATAAATACTTTTAATTTCTATCTTTATCCTATCACACTAGCAAATTCCAGTTGGAAAATTGTGCTCTAAGCGACTGAGGTGCTTAATTCATGGGGATTTGGAATTCAAACAATAAAGAAGGACGTTGAATTGTGTGTTGTAAGGCTCATGTGGTTGGTCTAATAATTTGGAGCCTTAATTTATGGAGATACCTGCACTTTGTCCTTCCTAAGCCATGATCAAGAACCAGTGGAAGCAGGGAACTGAGGAATCAATTGACATTTATACTGTTTAACAATTGACTTTGGCCATTTTATATTATTATTTAAAATCTTCAAAGACATAAATTGCCTCGGTTTCATACTAGAATTAATTAAGCTCTTATTTCCCAGATAAAGGCTTACCCCCTTTAACCTGTCGTCTAAGCTACCGAAACATCAAGGATAATGATCTTGTATGCTTGAAAAAAAACGAGGATTTGAGAGTGTCTTTGGACGAACATCGTATAATCACAGCTTTTAAAATGATTTTCCCCATAGAGATTAATTACAAGTTTATGTTGAATAACTGTTGCTAAGTATATCATCTCAGGTTGAATGGCATCCAAGAAATCTCATGTCAGAAGTTGAATCTTAATCACTGGAAATTAAGAATCCAACAGATTATTGACAGGTTTATGAGTTGATAATACTGAGTAATCCAGTTTGGTATGAATGTGGTAGTTTGCAAAAGTCAAGTTTCTTGAGATCCAAGCATTGATATGCTTAATTAAGGAATAAGTTCCATAATAAAAATATAAGCCACACGCTTCAGCATTTAAAAAAAGAATAAAATTTAAAACCAAAGAAAGTTGTAGGTGTAACACCCATTTCCCGTATACGTTTCCGTACACGAGTTACAGATGTCACATGACTTTTGAAATATTTTCGGTACTTGAAAATCAACAAAATTTTGTTTTCTTTAGATAAAACAATATTATAATATAATATAATTTATAAGACATTCTTATATTATATATATATATATTAAACACGTCTACTCCACTTAGCAATATTAGTTCATATTATCCATATTTAAAATCAGCATAAGATGATTCAGTTAATCTATTACAAATCAGTTTGCAAAATATTTAAATAGAGCAAATAGGACATTCATAAGTACATGCCACTAAACCGAGTCAAAATTTCATCATAGGATGTCTTATTGATATTGTAGTATATTCCTTGATGCTTGAAGTTGCTCTGTACTCTACTTCTAATCCTGGCTTTTACCTACATGTGAAAAATCAATCACATGCTAAGTATACACTTAGTGAGGCATAATAATAATGAAGTGAAATCAAAATATAAGTATATCATAAATATCAAAATACGAATTAACTCGTATAAATCATAATAATACATAAAGTTAGCTTGGTAAACCAAGTTTCTTTCACGTAACCTACAAAACCATATTTAGTATGCCCAACATACTTATCAATCATTATTTATCTAACTTATTCTTTTATTTTCTTTTTTTAGAATGTTGAATGAGAATGCATGTACCAATATACCAATATGGAAATTCACAAACTCATTGTGAATTTCGTGGGTTGCACACTTAGTGCCGATACGGTCGTTCATAAACTATTATGATTATGTGGGTTGAACACTTAGTGCTGATACAGTCGTTCATCAACATATGATGAATTCCGTAGGTTGCACACTTAGTGCCTATACGGTCGTTCATCGACATATGATGAATTCCGTGGGTTGCACACTTAGTGCCTATAAGGTCGTTCATCAACATATGATGAATTTCGTGGGTTGCACACTTAGTGTTTATACGGTTGTTCATCAATATATGATGAATTTCGTGGGTTGTACACTTAGTGCCTATACGGTCGTTCATCAACATATGATGAATTTCGTGGGTTGCACACTTAGTGTCGATAATATACATAGTACTAATATACAAATGCAGCATACGCCTTTAACAACATGCATCTATAACTCTTAATGTACATAATAAATGCACTCACCTGGTATTCCTCACTAGTATGCTGCAATGATGTCCGACTATTCGACAACTTTATCCTTGCCCTTTTTCTTGATTGACTTTGGAGCTTGGTTATGATTTACACAAGCATCCATTATTACCCATACCATACAAATGTTAGTATACTCTCTAATATTTATACTTTAATAATACTTAAAAGTACTGATATATTCAATTTCTATTAAAATTTATCCTATCTAAAACATTTCAGGCTCAATAGTATCGGTACCCCTAGTATGGTATTGATACTTCTATACTATGGTACTGATACTCCCTTCAGTATCGATACCATTTCTGCATTCTGGAATCCATGGTATCGATACCTTCCTATTAGTATCGATACTCATAGCAGTATCGATACTAATTGCATCAGTATCGATACTGTTTGACCTATTTCCCCAAATTTAAACCTATAGATCAGTACTGTTCTTCCAGTACCAATACCCTTACCCAGATTTTCCAACTTGCAGCTCAATTTTTACACAAGTTTCATTAAATTCTCTTACTTTTACCTCCAACAATACTATTAAACTCATCATTACTTAACCAACCTAACTTTCCTTCATTAATCTTCCTATAACATCCAAATTCTATAAAGAACACTCCAAACCAAGAATCACACCACTTTTTCATACATCTTTTTAATCACATCCAATGATTCTAATTTCTTATTTACTTCTTTGACAAGTCAAATTTACTTGTAAACCTCAATAAAAACTCACATTTCAACATATCATTCAAAACCCATTTTCTTCAATCTCCAATATTTCATTAATCACTCAGTTTTAATCATCATTGAACTTTCCTTAAGCCTTTATATCACTTAAGGTTTCAAAGCTTGCTCATAAACTAAAGAATAAACTAACTCAACGAAAACTTACCTTGGCTATGGGGAGCGTACAGCAACAGGGAAGAAGAATGAGAATGAGGAGAATACTAGCCTTTTAACTTTTCCCCCTTTTCTCTCTTAAGTTCCCTAATAAAAATGAATTTTAAATCCATTTCCCTCTAAAGGACCAAAATGCCCCTTTCATTTTTCAATTCTTACTAATTGGTCTTAATTAAATCGTTTCTTATACTTTACCATTTATTCAATTTAATCCTCCAAAATTTTAAATCCTTTCAATATATTCACCGAATCGATATTTAGGGTATTACAGTAGGAATGTAAAATCAAGTAATCGTTCAGGTTTCAGCTGGGTCATGTCAGGTCAGGTAAAACCAGATACATGTCGTGTCAGGTCAATTTGATAATTCGAATCAGATCAGTTCGAGTTCGGGTCAAATAATTTCGAGTCATTTTCAAGTTAATTTTACCATTAGATTCAGTTCGGGTCTGGATCAAGTCAATTTCAGTTCGGATTGGTGTCAGTTCAGGTCTGAATCAATTAAATTCTAGGTTAATTCAGGTTTGTATGCACTTTATTTCAAATCTCATTTAGATCGAGTCACATCATTGAAAAACAAAATTCAAGTCGTATCTTACCGGGTACGGTTTTACTTCAGGTCGGGTTATTTTTGGGTTAATTATTTTTCGTCTTCCATGAACGATGAACTGCAATTTTTAATTGTATATGGTTTGAAGTAAATTACAAAAAATATAAATAAATATGGGTTAATTTTGATAAAATATAATTTTATGGACTAAATTGAATAAACATGAAATTACAAACAAAAATTTAAATAAACTAAACAACACACATGGATGAGGGATCAAATCGAAATAATTAAAAAATGAGAAGTTGAAATTAATATAAAAATGGATGAGGGATCAAATTGAAAATAATTACAAAAAATATAAATAAGTATTGGCCAATTTTAGGTACAAATATAATTTTAAGGACTAAATTGAATAAATATAAAATTAAAAATTAAATTTTAAATAAATTAAATAAGACAGAGGGATCAAATCAAAATAATTGTAAATGTGAGAAAAAATTGTAAAATGAACTGAATTGTATTCATTATTAAAAATTGAAGAAAAAAATTGAAACAATTATAATATAGTGCATGTATATATATATTATAATATACATTATAAGTATATACTCATACAAGTATACATTATACTTATAATGTATATATATAATAAATGTGATGAATATCATGATAATATAATTTATGTATATATAATGTATATTATATATTTATACTTATGCATTCATTATATGTATATACTTATATAAGTATATAATATAATTATACATTATACTTATAATGTATATATATATATAATATGTATGATGAATGTCATGATAATATAATTCATGTATATCAAATGTATATTATGCATTTATCCTTATGCATTCATTATATGTATATACTTATATAAGTGTAATGTATACTTATATACATATATCTATACTTATATATGTGTGTATATATATATATATAAAGTAATTATGTACATTAAAGAAAGAAGGGAAAATTAAAAGTAATTAGAATGTATATAGGACTAAATTGCATTGAATTAAAAATTAAAGAAGATATTTACAATTAAAGCATTATTAAAATAAATGAAAGCAAAAATCAAATTACAAAATAAAAAAAATCCTAATTGTTTGAAGAGCGTGAGCCTAATTAACCCAAAATATCTTTTTGAAACATAAAGTCCTTGCCTATCCTGCATCAAAATTAAAAACAAATCACTAAAAAAACGACCAATTTTCCATCAAAACCAATTGTTCTTCTAAAAAAAAAGTCTACCGCCATCTTTTCCCACCATTTTTTCCTCAAAAATTATCTCTCACCACTCATATGAATACACACACATACACACATATATATAAAAGTATACAATTTATTTTAAATTAATTTTAAAATTTCAAATTTTTAAATTTTCAATCTCAAGTAAATTTATATTTTATATATATTTTAAAAATTTAAGATAAATTATATTTAAATTATTAATTAATTATTACATAAAAATAAATTAAACTTATAAATATTTAAATTAATTTTATATAATGTAATAAAATAAATAAATTATTTAATGAAATTAATTAAAAATTATAATATAAGGATTATAATTAATATAGAAATATTAATTTGGTTATCATAACTAACAATTTGTTTTAATTTTTTTAAAAAGAAATCATATTTAATTATCATAGTTTATTATAAATTCAAAAATCTCACAACTTCGTCAAAATCTCATAACTTCATCAATTATAATTTATAAATCAAGTAAATATCAGATCAGTTCAATAACAAGTATGATCATTTACAGGTTGAGTCAATTACAAATCAGATTTATTACATGTCAGGTTGATAACAGGTCAGATAATAGCAGTTATTTACCGGGTTAATCTCGGGTTCGGGCTCATATCAGGTCGGATGCAGGTCGGGTTCGTTTATCACATTATCATGTTCAATTCGGGTTTATGTCGTTCTTAGGTCGGGTGCAGATCGGGTGCATGTCGTAAATTTTCAAGTCAATCTCAAATTCAGGTCAACGTCAATTCAGATTCAAATCGATTTCAGATCATTATCATCTTAAATAAAAATAATTTTAACTCGAGTTAATTTTAGTCAAATTTGCATGTCATATCTACATTTTACATCCCTAGAAAGAAGAGAGAGTGTTATGCAAATGCGGCGGGTGGAATTCTATGAATGGGGGAGAAAGCTTCTGATACAAATCAGCGGATTTGATTAATGGGTTCAGGCGCTATCAAACCTTTTGACTTTTGCTTCCTTGGTTCAACTCTTACAATAATATTGTTTAATTATTGATAAATACATATCCATTTATATATTGATAATTAGTATTCATTGATTTCTAAACATTTTTTCATTTTATATTAAAATAAACGAATGACTTGTAACTGAAAACATATTATTTATGATGATGAATCACTTATAATATATAATTTACTAGAATATATTTATAGATAATAATTAAGATCTAGATCAATTTGTATGTTACTACTAATCTTTGAAAAGAGGTATTTGAAATGATAATTATATGGGTAAAGTACACAAATGGTTGTTTGATTATAGAATATTATTTTATTAAGTCCATCGACTATTAAAATGTATTAAATGATCCATTGATTATAGAGTGTTGTTTTGTTGAGTAATTCGATTATTAAAAGTTACAAAATAGTCACTCATCTGTTCATTGTGTTCAAAACTCACTACAACAAAATTGTTCTGTAACGGTGTTTGGAGAGTAAACGCCACAAAATTTAATCATATAGCGGCGTTTACAATCCAAACGCCACAAATTGAAACTTTCACGGCGTTTATTGTACAAATGCCGTAATAGAGTAGTAATTTAGCGACATTTTTACCATAAATGCCGCAATAGGGTTGTTTATAGTGGCATTTTCCCAACAAACGCCGCAATAAAGATTACTTTAGCATCGTTTTTAGACAAATGCCACAGTAGGGTTAATCAATAGTGGCGTTTCTTGTACAAACGCTGTAATAGAGTAGTAATTTCGCGGCGTTTTTAGCCCAAACGCCGTAATAGAGTAGTAATTTAGCGGCGTTTTTAGCAAAAATGCCGCAATAAGGTTTTTTAAAGTGGCGTTTTTCGAACAAACGCCACAATAAAGAATACTTTAGCGTCATTTTTAGACAAATGCCACAATAGTGTTAATCAATAGTGGCGTTTCTTGTACAAACGCCGCAAAAACATGTGCTATAGTGGCGTTTTTTTAAAAACGCCACCAAATGTTAAATATATGCTCCACCCTTTTCTCTTGCTCGATCCCTAAAATCATTTCAACTCTTCTTCCCTCAAAGCTTCTTCTCTGGTACAACAATGACCCTTACACGATTCCAAGCGACGTCGTCTTTTGTCTGTCCCGGCGACCAAATTGGTCCTCTCACAGGCGAACTATAACACAATTGCACGGTTTGATCCCTCTTCTCACTACTGATCTTTTTCATTTTTATTTTTGCTGGTATTCTGAAAATGGGGGAAACCTAGAAGGCTAACGTATTTGAGAAAAAAATAGCTTTCGAATAGGAAACCAATATCTATACATAGTGTTTTACTGGTTTACTGCTTGGGTGCAGTGTTTTACTGCTTTCGAATAGAAAAATAATAGATTTCGAAAAGGAAAATAATAGATTTTGAAAACGCGAACAAATGGTTGTGGTACAAAGAGCAGGTGTTGCCTTGAGTAAGAGAAATTATCATCGGAATGTCCACGTGGCGTATTTGCTCTGACGATGGATCAAATTATCGTTGGGAGGCTATCAGTTCGGTCTTATCGTCGAAACTCGATGATGACCTGAAAGGAACTCCTATTGCTCCATACCCTTCTATGGTCGATCTCCTACTTAAAGGTAATAATCTATAAATCTTTCAGCCGCTATATTTTTATTTTGTACGCTCAAATTTCATACATCGTACGCATGTAGGATGTTCGAAGCTTATTGAGAACGATGATAGAGGAGTGGATAAAAATACCAGATGTTTAGAATTGAATTTGGGAACTCTGTGGTGTTGAAAGAATCTTCAATTGCAAAAACATTATCTATCCTCAATGAAGACGACGTTACCTCTACTGTTACTCTAAGTAAACGTTCCCAAGCCACCTTCAATCAACTTTCATACTGTAGGTGGAAGGTCATTATCTGTTTCAAGTGAAGCACTAAAGCGCGCAAGGAGTCTTCTTGGTGAACCGGAGGTAGGGGATTTATTTAGTGAAATGGATGAAGAGTTTCTCCATATAGAGTTTATACGGAGGAAAAACTTAACGATGCTTCGTCAAACAAGGAAAAGTGTTTTTTACGTCATTCCCCACGAAGGAGTAATGAAGACTAAATTGTAGTGAACAATATGGTGAAGTCTGTTTATGCATAACTTTAATGTTTATAAATTATTATGGATTTTGTTGTTAAGTATTTGTTTGCATAACTTCTGTCATGAACAAACAATTGTATGGTTGTTGTTAATTACACAAAGGTACATGATAGTAGATATAGTTTATGTAGAGCAGAAATGAAATATTTAAAATAAATTAATCTTATATAAATAAAGGTAATTAGTGGCGTTTTTGGATAAAAACGCCGCTATAGACCTGAGTTTTCACGACGTTTGCCGCAATAGGTTTATCCATAGTGGCGTTTCTATATAAATGTCGTTACAGATTACTGCTTTAGCGGCGTTTCTATATAAACGCCGCAATATGGTTATTCTATAGTGGCGCTTACAACAAACGCCGATATAGAATAGTACGTTAGTGGCATTTTTATAAAACGCCGTAATAGATATAATCTATAGTGGCGTTTTTTAACAAACGTCACAACATATTTGTACGTTAGCGGTGTTTTTATTTAAACGGCGCTATAGAGTCATACTTTAGTGACGTTTTTAAACACAAACGCCGCAAAAGATTTGGACAGTAGTGCTTTTTTTTAGTAAATCCGCAATATAGTAGAACTATAGAGGCGTTTGGATTACAAACGCCATAAATTTTTGTATAAACCCCAAAATTTTCATGAATGGTTCCCAACCCTATTATGTTTCTATCCTCCATTAGTTCATCCGCTCTCCCTCACATCATTTTCAGCAGATCATCCTTGCAGTGTCCACCATTCACGCCGTCGGTCCCAGCGTCGCGCCATCACTGGCGACTCTCGCGCCTCCATCAATCCACGAACCTCATTATTAGATACGAAAATAGGATTTATGGGTTTGAAGGGTTGATTGAAAATATGATTTCTTCCATTTTCTCTAATGGATTTGTCAATGTGATAAAATTTGTGATTTTTACCCCCCTTTTCTTGATGCAGATGATCAATTTTGCATTCTTAGATTGCTGATTCTGTAAACAATTTTTTTGATTTTGTAATTTGAGGCTTCTCGATGCGAGTCTCTGATTAGTTCTCATATTTCAGCATTTTTATTCCTTTTGATCTGCTGATATCGCCTCAAAGTATTCCGTATAAAAGCCGGAAATTTGAACTCTTCCTGTTCGTGAGTGGAAGGTTAGTGTTAATAACAATGCTGTTCTATCCGATGTTACTTTTTCAGTGTTCATCCGTCGTTTCTCTATTCCTCTTCTAGCTTGCAGCTAGTTATGGATGTCAATGCATGGAGATTTTGACATAGTTGTACTTCAGTTGTAGTTTAGTAGCAATTGCATTTCTTCCAAACCTAAAGAGAAAAGATCGAAGCTTTTCTTCTATAAGCAAAGGTGTGGTGATCTTCCTCAGGCCAGTGGTTCTTTAAGTTTATTCTATCAGGTAAGAACCAGGGGAATATTTGCTACATTTCTTGTATGATCAACATTTTGTGCATGAATATTTGCTAAGTACTCGAGGAACTAATAAACGTAATATATTGCAGTGCTCTGGCTGCGTCGGTGGGTTATTACGACGTCTGCAAAGTCCAGTACACTTGCAGTTTAGTTGCTCACTGCAACTTACACTTGCTTTGCTGATAGCTATTTTTCCTATTGGTAAGTTATTTCTCTATTTCTATTCGGGTGTATTTTGAGTGCGAAGTAGTCAAGGACTTTGTACGATCAAGCTGCAAGGATCAGGAATTGCGTAATACTATCGTTCCTTGTAACGTATAT
Source organism: Hibiscus syriacus (assembly GCF_006381635.1). Taxonomy (NCBI): domain Eukaryota; kingdom Viridiplantae; phylum Streptophyta; class Magnoliopsida; order Malvales; family Malvaceae; genus Hibiscus; species Hibiscus syriacus. Next base: position 327,342 of record NW_024061890.1, read on the forward strand.
GTTTAGATAATCGTTCGTAGCATTTTGGACCATGTTTAGGATTAAGAATCCATTGATGTGCCTTTTAACATTTATGCATATGAATTTGAACTACTGAAGGAATCTTTCTTATTGTTTAACAATGCCTGCAGTGTCATTTGTGCTTTATTTGAGTTGAGAGCGAGTGGCCGCTATGTGCTGTTGATCAAGACCAAGAGGTAAATCTATCTCCTCTTTTATACTCGGTTTAGCAACTTGTATCTCATATATGCGGTACCATTTGCGTAGTCGAAATGCATCGATCGAACAAAAAAAATTTAGGACATGACCTCTGATAGGAAAGTATGGAGACTAAAGACTAGGGTAGTCGAGTAGTGTGGGTCACATCTCTAAGGTGTATCATCTCTGTCTTCTTTTAATGCCTTTGTAGTAATTTCCATGAATTCTACTTTTTATACGTTTCTGTTATTGGTATTTATGAAGGCTTAGAACTGGGCTTGCTATCGTGAATTTCTGTGTAATATTCTCTTTACTTTTAAATTTAGTCGGGTCTTACGTTTCTGTCTATATGCAGAAATTTTTTCGCAGGGATTTATTTGCAGGGATTACTTCCCATTTCAAACGCGCATATATATTAATGATATTTATGACTGCATATGAATACTGTTTAACTATGTATTTATGTATTTATTTATACATGCTTTGCATTTTATTTATATTTTTAATTTTCTGATTGCCGGAGGTCTTCCACGGAAGCTACTCTCAACCTGGCGTTGGGGGCAGCCTACTACCCTACCTTCCCTTATCCCATTGCATATGGGAATTGGGTTTTGTTGTTGTTGTTGTGAGTGCATGGTACCATTTGTTGCTGGAAGAAATGCATCGATCGAATGTGCGCACACACAGAGATTATGACTTCCCTTTTAGGCAGCGACGGTTTCGATTATATTTTAAGTCTCTCTTAGTTATGGAACTAAGTAAATTAAGCCTTGATCTCATTTTATTACTACTTGTATTTGCAAACCCCCCGGGTGAAGTTTCACCCTAATTCCTTCCTTGCTTTAACCAGGTTTGAAAATTCCGGGTGTTCTTGCCACGCGGCTAATACAGTGATCTAATATTTTCCACAGATTTCCGCGTTTCCAGGTGAATTCTGCACCTCAAAATTCTGCTTCCAACTTGTTTTATGTGTATCTTATATGTTTAAAGGCCATGATTACATTATCAAGTTGATAATATATTATATGTTGCATGCAGATTGAAAAATAGGGCACCAACGCATTGGGACTCAACAACTAAAAATATCCTCCTTCAGTAAGCATAATATTAGTATTTAAGCTCACTTGAAATGAAATATGTTAATTGAACCATAATACTAAACTGTGGTTGCGAACGTTATTATTAATGTTGTGTATGTTATGGCATGATTTATTTCTTAATTATAATTATGTTTTGATATCGTGAACATTACTATAGTTTCAAATGTTTGGTGGGTTTATAGAACATTACTATAGTTTCATAAATTCAAAGAGATACACACGATGTGCTTACAAGGATAAACGAAAGGGCATTCTTTTTTAGAAGTTGTGTTTGGGCATAGAAACTATATGAAATATTGATATTGTTATGCATACTTATGTTTGGGCATTCTAATTGAGTATAATTGATTAAAATCAATAATTCATCCGTTTCTCTCTTCCTAGGTGCTAATTGAGTTGAACAACTCGATTTTAATAGCTTTGTCAGGAAGTCGTTTGTCAGGAAACAAAGGTAATTTTCTCACCGTTATAATTTTGGGTTATTATTTTTCTTTATTTCTTGAACCTTTCTCACATGGAACAAAGGTAATATATATCATTGTAAGTTCTTCCTGCCTCTGTCTTTAAGAATGAAACATGAGTTTGTTTAGATCTAAATGCTAGATTTCGATGAAATATATGTAAAAGTATTTAGTTCTATAGTATGCGGTTGTATATATGCACCCTTATAATTTTTATAAATTAACAGAGATACACTTGCTCCAATAAAATTATATCAATTTAAAAGTTTTATAACTTAGGAGTTATTATTTCTATACTATGCAAATATTATTATGAACTAAATCTGATAGTTTAATGCTTTTAGGTGCTAACTTTCTCTATAATATTAGCATTTAACATTTGAAATTGAAACTCCAGAAATACGAAATGGATAAAAGTTGGAAGGATTTCTCAAGGGTAAGCGTCGAATATCGAAATGGATTTGAAAACTTTCTAAATTTAGCTTTTGTGAATGCAAGCCAAGAGAATATGATTCTTTGCCCTTGTAAGAAGTTTGTTAACATTAATTGGCACATTCATGAAGTTGTGTATGAGCATCTAGTTGTTTTTGGATTTGTTCGGGGGTATAGAAAATGGATATTTCATGGAGAGTTTATATCAGATAGATTTTCTTCCACGAGTTATTCGACTTATCCTGCTCCATCTCACCGTCCAATTGTTAGAGAAGATGACATGGAAGAAAAGTTACTTGATGCATTTAATATGCACAATCATCAGCAGTATGTTACAGAAAATTATTGTGACAATGATGTTAATGATTTCATTGAGATGGGAAGAATTGGATGTGATGAAGAGCCAAATGGAGAAGCGGCAAAGTTTTACAAGTTGTTGAATGAAATGAATGAACAACTTTATGAGGGATCAACGTTTTCAAAGCTTTCTTTCTCATTCGTCTTTTCCACTTAAAATGCTTGGGAGGGTGGACTGGTAACTCTTTTATGAAATTGTTGGAGTTACTAGGAGAAGTGTTTCCTTTTGCAAAAATCCCTCAATCATGCAAAGATATGAAGAAAATGATAAAAGATTTGGGTCTTGTATATGAAAAAAATTCATAGTTGTCTGAATGATTGTATGTTGTATTGGGGTGATCGAAAAAATCAGGAGTTTTGTCATGTATGCGGAAAATCTCGATGGATGACTAGGGACGCAGAAAATGTTAGTGAGGATGAATCTCAAGCACGATCAAGAAAGAAACCAGTCAAGATTCTGTGATATTTTCCTCTCATACCTAAGCTACAAAGATTGTTTATGTCCTCCAAGACTGCTGAGTCTATGAGGTGGCATCATGATGGTAGAACTGATGATGGATTATTACGGCATCGTACAGATTCTTTAGCTTAGAAGTCATTTGACAACAAGTATCCAAGTTTTGTGAGAGATCCTCGAAATGTCAGGTTCGGTCTTGCAACTGATGGGTTTAATCCATTCAAAATCATGTGTACTTCGTATAGTACTTGGCCTGTTATACTTGTTCCATACAATTTGCCTCCGTGGATTTTCATGAAACAATCATCTTTCATCTTATCCATGATAATCCCTGGCGAGAAAGGCCCCAAAAATGATATTGATATTTACATGCAGCCGCTAATTGCAGAGTTAAAAAAGTTATGGGAAGGGGTCGAAACATATGATGTGTTGACGAATGAGAACTTTAATTTACGCACGAATTTATTATGGACAATTAATGATTTTCCTGCGTATGCAAATTTATCTGGTTGGAGTACCAAAGGTCGTTATGCTTGTCCTTGTTGTGCTGCACAAACATGTTCAAAGTGGTTGGTTAATGGAAATAAGTTCTCTTATATGGGACATCGTCGGTGGTTACCTGATAATCATAGATTTAGATGTCAAAGGAATATGTTTGATGGTGATGAAGAGTTTCGAAATGCTCTTGACCAAACAACCAGGTCTCATATATTCTCCATTTAAAAAAATATCAATTTTACTTATAGAAAGATGAATCAACCAACTAATACACGATCAAAGAAAAAGGAAAAGCAGGTAAATGAAGAGGTTGAAGTTGACCAACTGAGTGACGATGAGTCTGATGAAGAGGATGATCCAAATGAGGTAGACTTGTGGAAAAATAGGAGTATATTCTTCGAGTTTCCTTATTGGAAGAATCAGATTTTGAGACATAATCTTGATGTAATGCATATTTAGAAGAATGTTTGTGAGAATATTATCGGGACCATTCTGAATAATGGCAGAAAATCTAAAGATAATCTTGAAAGTCGATTTGACTTAGTCGACATGGGAATTTGGCATGATCTTCATCTGTAATTACATCATAATGGAAAATATTTCTTACCGCCTTCTATATTTTCTCTTTCGAAGAAAGAAAAAGAAGTGTTTTGTACGATGTTGAAGGATATAAAGGTCCCAGATGGGTATGCATCAAATATATTTCGATTTGTTAGTGTTAAAGATTAAAGACTTTATTCTTTAAAGTCACATGATTATCACATATCAATGTAAGATTTACTGCCAGTAGTTGTACACAGTTGCATGTCGAGTAAAGTGACGTCTTGTATCATTGAACTTTCTAATATAATGAAAGCCATATGTGGGAAAGTTCTGATGGTTGAAGAACTTGATAAACTACAAGATCGAGACACCTTGACTTTATGTAACTTGGAGAAGATATTTCCGCCTTCATTCTTCACAATTATAGTGCATCTGCCAATTCATCTTCCTCAAGAAGCAAGAGTTGGTGGACCAGTTTTCTATCGATTAATGTACCCTATAGAGAGGTTTTATTTGAATTATATGTTTCAAATGACTACTGATTATACCTTTTAATAAAATGTATTTACGTAGTATGTTGTTTTGTGTATAGGTTCTTGGGTAAGTTGAAGTCTTACTGTCGTAATAAGCGTTATCCGAAAAGATCAATTGCTGAAGGGTATTTAGCAGAGGAATGTATGACATTTTGCTCTAGATATTTGGAAGATGTTGAAACAAGATGGAATAGATCAAATAGAAATGATGTGTTCAGTACTAATGACTTACCTCAATATTATTTCTTTGGAAGTTATGGTCAACCACTAGGGAAAGTTGAAATTGCACACTTAGATGACATCTTGGGTACAAGCACACTGATATGTTCTTTTCCATCACGATTCAATAGATCCCTTTTGCACGTAAGTCTTTCAGACCCTATATTAATGAAATTTCTTAATCTTTATATTTATCATTCTTTAACGACATAATATATTTTATAGTGAGTTTAAAGAAGTATTGAGATATCGTGCATGCTCCCGAAGATTACATCAGCTAGAGCTACATAAGTTATTCATAGAAACTTTCATGAATGGTTAGTCTAGACGGTAAGCAACTAAATCATTCCACATACTTATAAATAATATATTCTTTATTTTTATATAGAAATCAACCCTTATATATGCACCATTCATGTGTAATATGTTTGGAGTGGGAGAGAAGTTTGTGAAGATGTTAAATGTCTTTCTCATGGTCCGAATAGAATAGTTAAAAGATATAATGCATTCCTCATTAATGGGTTTAGGTTCCACACGAAATCTTGTGAAAGATTAATGAGGACACAAAATTGTGGAATCGTAGTTACTTATTCAACTACCAGTTATGCTAGTGTCAGGGATAATAATTCGCAGAAAGGAGATGTTGATTATTATGGAATTCTTACGGACATTATTGAGTTAGATTATTATGAAAAACGAAAGGTTATGCTGTTTCGGTGTGATTGGGTTGATGTAATCAGTAATCGAGGCATAAAAAGAGATAAATTCGGGTTTACAATGGTGAATTTCTTTCGATTAATTCACATTGGTCAACAATTGATGGATGAACCATATGTATTTTCTTCTTAAGTGAAACAAGTATTTTACTGTCATGATCCAATGGATGACAGTTGGTATGTTGTGCTCCGTAATACTCCCAGAGACTGATAGACATCAGGGATGGAAGTAGAGATGACATTGAAACAAGATCAGAATCTTTACCTCTAATAGCACAAAACTTAGATGAAATTATCACTAACACAATTTCAATGGGTCCGGGAGGACGTTGATAAAGATATTTATGACAACTGACATTACATAAGAATGTCGTAAGATTTTATATCTTAATTTATTTATTTATAATGCTATAACTTTTAACATGTTGTCTTTCAATATATTATTAATTAAATCATTTTCTTATTACAAATGTTGTTTGTTTATTACAGATTTCATGCATTGGAGAAAAATAAGTGATTTGCGGGTTGTCGAGCTTCTGAAGAGCATGAACAAACAAATAATGAGGAATCGAATACTGTTGACTCTTCCGAAGTTCCTATAACTGTTAAATAAGCTGTAGAAATTCAAGGTAATCTTCGAAACTTTATTTAATAGTTTGTTCATTTTCAAAACATACATTTAATAATATCTTATATAGTTGAAAATGCTAGAACACACAAGAGTAGATGACGTACAACATTGAAGGAATTATACCAACTTCTTTCTGGGCACCGTGTCAAAGTTTCAAGAAACGATGCCAGTCAACCTATTGGCCCAGAAGCACGTCTTCTATCCGGTTACTTAGGCATAGTTGGACGTAATGCTAATCTTTTACCGATCAATTATGAGTCATGGCGCGAAATGCCTAATAGTAACAAAAATCAGACGTTGGATTTTGTTAAGGTAATAATGTCATTATAATATATACTCTATAACAATTCAATAGTAATTTATACTTACGTTGAACACTTATTTGTTGTATGGGAGAAATTTTCTTTAGAGGTCTTTAGCGATTATGTTAAGCAAGCGTTAGGGAAGAGATTGAGAGACCACAAGAGCTTATTAAAAAAATACTTCAAGAATGATCTCATCCTTGAAGAGAAACTGCAAAGTGTCCCACCTGGAATGCTCAAGTACCAACTGGGAGATGCAATCATATTTTGGAGTTCACAAAAAGGACAGGTATGATGTTTTTTTCAAAAAAAAAATTAACGAATTATAAATCCTCAGTAAAAGTGGTTGTTTGAAATTGTAGGAACGAGAGCATGTTGGTGTTACTAGCAGGCAACAACAAAAGTTTACGCACACGGCTGGATTAAAGAGCCTTGCTTGTATAGCTAATGAGGAGGTATTATAGATTATTCACATAATTATTTGTATTTCATGTACATACTAACTCAAACTAATTATATTATGGTACATTGTAGAAAATATATCTGGTTCTAAAGTTGGCCGAATCAAACTCTTCGACATGACACATACAAAAAAGGATGACACTCTATGACTGCTGAAGCTGCAGAAATTATGGTACGTTTATTAGATAGAGGATTTGAATTATGTTTTATTTATATCTGTAGTATGACATATTTATTTGAATTAATTATTTACTTTATTATTAGGAAAAATTGAGGGAGAAAAGGGCAGAGTATGAAGCTACAGCTTCGAGTCAAGGTCTTGTTAATGTGGATGACATTGAAAACCAAGCTATTAATGACGTTTTGGGTCCTGAAAGATATGGTCGGGTTCGCTGTCAATGATTATTTGTTACTCCCACCAAATATTTTGGATCCAGTTCATCTCAGTACATGTCATCCCAGTCTCAGTCTTCCCAATTAGAAGTTAGTAGGTTAAAACAAAAAATGGCTGAAATGGATCAACAAATGGATAACATGAAAGTCGAAAATGAAGCAAGGAAAGCAGAGAGAGCAGCAACGGAAGCACAAAGAGCAGCAACTGAAGCACATAGAGAAGCATCATATCAGTAGAAATGTCAATAATTTGAAAAGCGACTAGAATTTATGATGCAGATGTTACAGAAAACGCAACCTTAGAATCCGCCATCTTAGTATTTTTTATGTTATATGTTTTGTTAATGTTATCATACAATGTTTAACTGCATTACTATTACGTTAATGTAAACTTTTATTTATTATAATGTATTTGATGTTGGTTGTTATGGAAATTGAGTTTGGTGTTATTGATTATATGTTTGTTGGAAAATGGAACATGTTGGAAAAACAAATTTGGGGTAATCAAAGAAAAAATAAATTGTTTACATTTTTGTGTTCATTAGCGACGTTTGTAAAAAATGCCGCTAAAACACAAACAACACCGATGTTTTTCAATAAAACGCCACAAAAGGTTTAGATATTTTGCGACGTTTGTATACCAAAAATGCCACTATATCCCAGACCTTTAGTGGCGTTTATATTTGATAAACGTCACTATATACAAGCCCTTTGTGGCATTTGTATCCAAAAAACGCCGCTATATACCAGACCTATTACGGCGTTTTTATCCGAAAAACACCGCTAAATATCTTAACCTTTTGAGGTGTTTATAAAAAGGCTGCTATATACGTACACATTTTGCCCACAAACGCCGCTAAATCTCAACACCTATTGGGGCTTTTTTTGTTATCAAACACCGCGAACTTTAGTGGCGCTATTTTCCCCGGCGCTTCTTGTAGCGTTTTTGTAACCCCCTAGACCCGGCCTATGCGTTTCGACTAAGTCTAGTGGATCACAAAGACATTTTCCAAAACCGTTATCCAATCAATGTAAAATTACATTATTCATGACATGAAATTATAATAAATTATACTATTAAAACTTAACTCTTAAATATAAAACGAATTAGTAATAAATTAATTTAAAACATATCTTAAAAATCAAAACCATGATAAACTGAATAGTAATAGCAAAAATATCATCATTATAAAATCCAATACTTTAAAATAGGTCCATTTCACCAGAATAAAGTCAACTTGCAAGATTAAAATATTACAATCAATTATACTTCAAGAGATATGTTGATTCTCCAAGTGCTCGTACCGAGGTATCTAACCAACAGTATCTGAAAGAGGAAAAACATTTTCGAAAGGTGAGCTAGGCTCAGTGTGTCCCAACATTTCCATAAAATCACAATAGGTACATTAAACAAATCATAGTCCAGTAAATCTCACAAATTCGTAAAAGAGTTTAACTTTTGAAAATCATAGTTTAAACCCTTTTCTGGTACACCATCAGTAGTTCCCAAAATTATTTTCCATATAGCTTACTTTATGCACATAGAAAAAAGAAAGCCGACTTAAGGATAGGCTATGAAGCTTGTATCCTTAAGCCCAAGTCAATAAGTCCATATAGCTTACCCTAAGCACACAGCAAAGGAAAGCCGACCTAATGAAACATCTTGGGGCCCTCAAGAGTCACATTAGGCCCATTTAGCTTGATCAGAGCTATTCCATCGTAATTCAATTCCAAAATTCAATTGCACCGTGACATAAATTCCATAAATCCAAAAACATGGTAATCATATACCATTTCAAAACAAAAATTAGATCGCAGCCATATTCCATAAATTGTCACATTAAATTGGTGCATCCATAAAACAATAACCAATGAATTCGGTGTACCACATATTAAAACCAATGAAACAGTTCAGTAATAAGTAGGGAACACACCTCGATAATAGGTTCAGATAGTAGATCTACTGATTGCTGGTTTCACCACGCTCTGCTATAGTTTTCGAACGGGTGAATACTGGCACACGTGGTTTAACTGATCTAGAAGAGTTGGGTCGAGCTGTCGAACGATCCGGAGAGTCTCTTATACCTTCAAATAATAATAATTTATCAGCCCCAAATCTTACTTAATTGTTCAAAGCTAAAATTCTTAAGTATATAAGCATTTTCAGGGTTTGACTTTCAATTTGGAGGGTTTCGAGTCTGAATTTGGCCAAACGGACTACGGAATCGGAATCAGGACATCGAAACACATAAAGTATTACTTTTCGAAAATTCAAATTCTTGGTCAAAGTCAAAGTCAACCACTTTGACCGTCGATTTGGAGGCATTCGGGTTCGAATTTGACGAAACGGACCACGGAAACGGATTCGGCACGTCGAAAAGTATCAAGATAGGTATACTTGGAAAAGATTAACGATCGTTTAATAGCCGGTCAAAGCCGATCAAAGTTCTGGTCAAAGGAGGTCAACAAAATGTTGAACATTTTACACAAATAGCACCCTTTTTTTAATAATTACCAAAATAACACCCATTTCGAATTAATTACCAGAATAGCACCAAAACCGAATTATTTACCAAAATAGCACCAAAACTAAATTATTTACCATAATAGCACCAAAACTGGATTATTTACCAAAATAACACCAGACAACGATCAACGGTCGGGTCGGGTCAACGGGTAAGGTCGGTTCAACGGGTCGGGTCGTGACCGGTCAAACCCTTAAGAAAACCGGTTGAACCGGCCACTCACTCGCCCTACGGCGGCGCGTGTGGCGCGTGAGGTGTCCTCCGGGGCTCTAAAAATTACGGAAAAATTTCTAAAAATTATTTTGAGCGTTTTCGAGATACTTACAAAGCTCGGTTCAAATTTTTGAACGGCGGAGAGCTCGAATTCATAAAATCGGGAAGTTTGACCGGTTCACCTCCCCACGCGCCGCCGCTGCCGGAGAAAAAGGAGAACACCGGTGGACTCGGAACGGCACAAGGAACACAATGGTGCGGGAGGTGTCGTAAATGGAGCAACGATCGACGATGAATTTAGGATTTTCTAGGCGATTGAGCTAAAATAACGTCGATGCTTTGACTTGAAATTCACGACGTTTGGCAGCGTTTCGCTTCAATTAAATTGAGGGGATTGTTCCTGACTCGATAACGAACACGATGGTGCTTTCAAAACGACGATCGAAATTCGGACGACGTCGGAATCGAGGTTTGAAGTTGGGCATTCAGGAGGGGATTTGGGCGTTGTTTTCTGTAAACAGAAAACAGAAAACCACGTATTCATATATAAACTAAAAACTTACCTGACATTTAAGGATAAATTCAGGGCTTGGTCCATGAATTTCCTTTAACTCTAAAATAAGCTATAAATTTTAAAATCTTTCAATTTAGTCCCCAAATTTTCACCAATTACACAATTAAATCTTCAAATTCCAATTAAAAATAAATTTTGATATTTTCGGGTTGTTACAATTCTTCCCCTCTATAAGAAATTTCGTCCTCGAAATTTACCTTATGAAAGCAGATGAGGAAATTGAATCTCCATTGACTCCAATGTTTCCCAAGTAGCTTCTGAGGGGCTACGATTTCTCCACTGATCTTTGACCATTGGAATACGCTTATTCCTAAGAACTCACTCATCCCTCTCTAAAACCTGAATAGGCTCATCCTCATATGACAAATCAGGTCTCAACTCTACCTCATCGACCTGAATGATGTGATCTGGATATGGACGGTATCGCCTCAACATAGACACATGAAAAACATCATGAATACGACTGAGCTGGGGAGGTAACTCAAGCTGATAAGCAACAGGTCTGACCCTCTTCAAGATACGAAATGGTCCAATAAATCTTGGACTCAATTTACCCTTACGCCCGAATCTCAATACTTTCTTCCACGGTGAAACCTTTAAGAAGACCTGATCACCAATCTCAAATTGTATATCTTTCTTTCTCTGATCTGCATAAGACTTCTTCCTATCAAATGTCTCTTTCAAACGGTCACGTATCAATCTGACTGTGTCCTCTGTCTCTCGCACTAACTCATGTCCAAAAGTCTTCCTATCTCGCAACTCAGTCCAACAAATCGGAGTGCGACATCTACGCCCATAGAGTACTTCATAAGATGCCATACGAATGCTGGTCTGATAACTATTATTGTAAGCAAATTCAGCCAACGGCAAAAAGTTCTCCCAACTACCATGAAAATCAATTACGCAACCCCGCAACATATCCTCCAGAATCTGAATCACTTTCTCAGATTGACCATCAGTATGTGGATGAAAGGATGTACTAAAATCCAATCGTGTTCCCAAAGCCATATGTAGCGCCTTCCAGAATCTCGAAGCAAATCTCGGATCTCGATCAGAAATAATAGACAACGAAACACCATGCAACCTGCCAATCTCTGAAATATACAATCGCGCTAACTTGTCCAAAGTACAATTTACCCGCACAGGAATGAAGTGAGCTGACTTTGTAAGTCTGTCTACAATCACCCAAACTGAATCTTTTTTCGAAGGAGTCATAGGTAAGCCAGTAACAAAATCCATAGTAATACGCTCCCATTTCCACTCAGGAATCTTGATAGGCTGTAACAAACCTGATGGATGCTGATGTTCTGCCTTAACTTGCTGACAAGTCAAACACCTAGCCACAAAATCAGATATGTCTTTCTTTATCCCAATCCAATGATACCTCTCTCTCAAATTCCGATACATCTTATCTCTTCCGGGGTGCATAGCATATGGACTACTATGAGCCTCAATAAGGATAGTCTGTCTCAACTCAGCATCATCAGGCACACAATATCGACCTTTAAAGAATAAAACTTCATCCTGATCAATTGCGTAATCTGAGTTTGTCCCCTGCTCTACTTGCTCAAAGATGGAAAGCAAGGAGCTATCAAGGGGCTACTTAGCTTTGATCTCATCAACCAAGGTCGGCTTAACTTTTAATTCTGCTAACAGAGTGCCATCGTCATATAAATTCATCCTGGCTATTAAAGATCTCAACTCTGTTACCGCCTTTCGACTCAAAGCATCCGCTACAATGTTAGCTTTACCAGGGTGATAATCAATCACGCAATCATAATCCTTTAGAAGCTCTAGCCAGCGTCGCTGTCTCAAATTAAGCTCCTTCTGGGTCAGAAGATACTTTAAGCTCTTATGATCCGTGAAAATGTAACACTTCTCTCTATAAAGATAGTGTCTCCAAATCTTCAAGGCAAAAATCACTGCTGCTAACTCCAAATCATGAGTAGGATAATTATATTCATGCGGTCGCAGCTGACGGGATGCATAAACCACCACCTTACTTTCCTTCATTAAAACACAACCAAGTCCTGAATGTGACGCATCACTATACACTGTAAAATCCTTCCCGGACTCTGGTTGAATCAACACCGGTGCTTGAGTCAAAACCGCCTTTAATTCCTCAAAGCTCTTCTGTTGTGCCTCGCCTCAGTCAAACGGCACATTCTTCCTTAACAACTTTGTCAAATGAGAAGCAATGATCGAGAAGCCCTCAACAAAACGTCGGTAATAATCAGCCAAGCCCAAGAAACTACGGATCTCAAATACGTTCTTAGGTCATTTCCAATTCATAATAACCTCTATCTTGCTGGGATCGACCTAAACACCTCGCGCAGAAATAATATACCCCAGAAACGACACTTCTTGAAGCCGAAACTCACACTTGCTTAGTTTAGCATATAGACGATGCTCTCTTAAAGCCCGCAAAACGATCTTCAAATGCTCGTCATGTTCTCCTCACTACGAGAATATATCAGAATATCGTCAATGAAGACCACCACAAATTGATCCAAATATGGTCAGAACACTCGATTCATCAAATCCATAAAAGTTGCAGGAGTGCTCGTCATACCAAAATGTCACCAAGAATTCATAATGACCATATCTAGTGCGAATGGCCATTTTTGCAACATCAGATCCTTTAACTTTCAATTGATAATACCCCGAACAAAGATCAATCTTAGAGAATATAGTAGCTCCTCGCAGTTGATCAAATAAGTCATCAATCTTGGGTAGTGGGTATTTATTCTTGACCGTCATCTTGCTCATCTCTGTCATCCCGACGTCTAGTGGCATAAACCAAAGCTGGCTGTCTAGCCTCAGAAGCTGTTGGCCCTCTATTTTGCTGAGGTCGGGCTCTATTGTCTATCCTGGACGCTGATCCTCGAGTCTTTCCTTGACTACGATCTCTAATTGGGGTTGTGCTGTAATCTGAGAACGCACAGGAGTCTGAGTAGCGGTATGCTCAAACGAAGCTAGCTGAGGACAATCCCTCCGATAATGACCACTAGATCCATACTGATAGCAAATACCCATCTTCTTACGACACTCTCATGTGTGCTGTTTACCACAATACTCACAAAGGAGTCCATAATAATACGACGAGGAACCGTCTCGACTGCCGATTAACAGTGAGGATGCTACAGGCCTAAAACGTGTATTGCTTCTCTGAGGGGCCAAAGTACGAGTACTCTTCTCGGACTGTGCTGATGACTCAATATTAGTCGCTCCTATGATCGGTGTAGTCAAGCCAATACCTGCGGTAGAAGGCATATTCGTTGGGGTCGTAGGAGCAGGATCACCTAACGGAGGTGGGGGATCTACTCGTATCCCATCGATCGGGTCTGTAAATCTAGCCACTCGACCTCGTCCACGGCTAGTTTGACGACCACTCTAGCACTAATTTTGATTGATCTCAAGTTTACTCCAGAAGATGAAACTTAAGGTTAGATAAGCACTTGGAGTCTCGAACACAGTTAAAAATCTTAATAATTTTGTGACATGGCCTTAGTAACCTATTTTGTAAAATATTTTAAAACCGTATTTTCAAAGTGGACTCATACACAATCCGAGGGTTAAAAAACAAAAGCTCTGATACCAATAAATGTAACCCCCTAGACCCGGCCTATGCGTTTCGACTAAGTCTAGTGGATCACAAAGACATTTTCCAAAACCGTTATCCAATCAATGTAAAATCACATTATTCATGACATGAAATTATAATAAATTATACTATTAAAACTTAACTCTTAAATATAAAACGAATTAGTAATAAATTAATTTAAAACATATCTTAAAAATCAAAACAATGATAAACTGAATAGTAATAGCAAAAGTATCATCATTATAAAATCCAATACTTTAAAATAGGTCCATGTCACCAGAATAAAGTCAACTTGCAAGATTAAAATATTACAATCAGTTATACTTCAAGAGATATGTTGATTCTCCAAGTGCTCGTACTGAGGTATCTAACCAACAGTATCTGAAAGGGGAAAAACATTTTCGAAAGGTGAGCTAGGCTCAGTGTGTCCCAACATTTCCATAAAATCACAATAGGTACATTAAACAAATCATAGTCCAGTAAATCTCACAAATTCGTAAAAGAGTTTAACTTTTGAAAATCATAGTTTAAACCCTTTTCTGGTACACCATCAGTAGTTCCCAAAATTATTTTCCATATAGCTTACTTTATGCACATAGAAAAAAGAAAGCCGACTTAAGGATAGGCTATGAAGCTTGTATCCTTAAGCCCAAGTCAATAAGTCCATATAGCTTACCCTAAGCACACAGCAAAGGAAAGCCGACCTAATGAAACATCTTGGGGCCCTCAAGAGTCACATTAGGCCCATTTAGCTTGATCAGAGCTATTCCATCGTAATTCAATTCCAAAATTCAATTGCACCGTGACATAAATTCCATAATTCCAAAAACATGGTAATCATATACCATTTCAAAACAAAAATTAGATCGCAGCCATATTCCATAAATTGTCACATTAAATTGGTGCATCCATAAAACAATAACCAATGAATTCGGTGTACCACATATTAAAACCAATGAAACAATTCAGTAATAAGTATGGAACACACCTCGATAATAGGTTCAGATAGTAGATCTACTGATTGCTGGTTTCACCACTCTCTGCTATAGTTTTCGAATGGGTGAATACTGGCACACGTGGTTTAACTGATATAGAAGAGTTGGGTCGAGCTATCGAACAATCTGAAGAGTCTCTTATACCTTCAAATAATAATAATTTATCAGCCCCAAATCTTACTTAATTGTTCAAAGCTAAAATTCTTAAGTATATAAGCATTTTTAGGGTTTGACTTTTAATTTGGAGGGTTTCGAGTCTGAATTTGGCCAAACGGACTGCGGAATCGGAATCAGGACGTCGAAAAACATAAAGTATGACTTTTCGAAAATTCAAATTCTTGGTCAAAGTCAAAGTCAACCACTTTGACCTTCGATTCGGAGGCCTTTGGGTTCGAATTTGACGAAACGGACCACGGAAACGGATTCGGCACATCAAAAAATATCAGGATAGGTATACTCGAAAAAGATTAACGATCGTTTAATAGCCGGTCAAAGCCGGTCAAAGTTCTGGTCAAAGGAGGTCAACAAACTGTTGAACATTTTTCACAAATATCACCCTTTTTAAATAATAACCAAAATAGCACCCATTTCGAATTAATTACCACAATAGCTCTAAAATCGAATTATTTACCAAAATAGCACCAAAACCAAATTATTTACCAGAATAGCACCAAAACCGAATTACTTACCAAAATAACACCGGTCAACGGTCAACGGTTGGGTCGGGTCAACGGGTAGGGTCGGTTCAACGGGTCGGGTCGTGACCGGTCAAACCCTTAAGAAAACCGGTTGAACCGGTCACTCACTCGGCCTACTGCGGCGCGTGAGGAGTCCTCCGAGGCTCTAAAAATTACGAAAAAATTTCTAAAAATTATTTTGAGCGTTTTCGAGATACTTACAAAGCTCGATTTAAATTTTTGAACGGCGGAGAGCTCGAATTCATCAAATCGGGAAGTTTGACCGGTTCACCTCCCCACGCGCCGACGCCGTCGGAGAAAAAGGAGAACACCGGTGGACTTGGAAGGGCACAAGGAACACGATGGTGCGGGAGGTGTCGTAAACGGAGCAACGATCGACGATGAATTTAGGATTTTCTAGGCGATTGAGCTAAAATAACGTTGATGCTTTGACTTGAAATTCACGACGTTTGGTAGCGTTTCGCTTCAATTAAATTGAGGGGATTGTTCCTGACTCGATAATGAACACGATGGTGCTTTCAAAACGACGATCGAAATTCAGACGGCGTCGAAATCGAGGTTTGAAGTTCAGCGTTCGGGTGGGATTTGGGTGTTGTTTTCTGTAAACAGAAAATAGAAAACCACGTATTCATATATAAACTAAAAACTTACCTGACATTTAAGGGTAAATTCAGGGCTTGGTCCCTGAATTTCCTTTAACTCTAAAACAAGCTACAAATTTTAAAATCTTTCAATTTAGTCCCCAAATTTTCACCAATTACACAATTAAATCTTCAAATTCCAATTAAAAATAAATTTTGATATTTTCGGGTTGTTACAATTGTCCCCATCTACAAGAAATTTCGTCCTCGAAATTTACCTTATGAAAGCAGATGAGGAAATTGAATCTCCATTGACTCCAATGTTTCCCAAGTAGCTTTTGAGGGGCTACGATTACTCCACTGAACTTTGACCATTGGAATACGCCTATTCCTAAGAACTCGCTCATCCCTCTCTAAAACCTGAATAGGCTCCTCCTCATATGACAAATCAGGTCTCAGCTCTACCTCATCGACCTGAATGATGTGATCTGGATCTGGACGGTATCGCCTCAACATAGACACATGAAAAACATCATGAATACGACTGATCTGGGGAGGTAACTCAAGCTGATAAGCAACAGGTCTGACCCTCTTCAAGATACGAAATGGTCCAATAAATCTTGGACTCAATTTACCCTTACGCCCGAATCTCAATACTTTCTTCCACGGTGAAACCTTTAAGAAGACCTGATCACCAATCTCAAAATATATATCTTTCCTTCTCTGATCTGCATAAGACTTCTGCCTATCAAATGTCTCTTTCAAACGGTCACGTATCAATCTGACTGTGTCCTCCGTCTCTCGCACTAACTCAGGTCCCAAAGTCTTCCTATCTCGCAACTCAGTCCAACAAATCGGAGTGCGACATCTACGCCCATAGAGTACTTCGTAAGGTGCCATACGAATGCTGGTCTGATAACTATTATTGTAAGCAAATTCAGCCAACGACAAAAAGTTCTCCCAACTACCATGAAAATCAATTACGCAACCCCGCAACATATCCTCCAGAATCTGAATCACTCTCTCAGATTGACCATCAGTTTGTGGATGAAAGGATGTACTAAAATCCAATTGTGTTCCCAAAGCCATATGTAGCGCCTTCCAGAATCTCGAAGTAAATCTCGGATCTCGATCAGAAATAATAGACAACAGAACACCATGCAACCTGCCAATCTCTGAAATATACAATCGCGCTAACTTGTCAAAAGTACAATTTACCCGCACAGGAATGAAGTGAGCTGACTTTGTAAGTCTGTCTACAATCACCCAAACTGAATCTTTTTTCGAATGAGTCATAGGTAAGCCAGTAACAAAATCCATAGTAATACACTCCCATTTCCACTCAGGAATCTTGATAGGTTGTAACAAACCTGATGGATGTTGATGTTCTGCCTTAACTTGCTGACAAGTCAAACACCTAGCCACAAAATCAGATATGTCTTTCTTTATCCCAATCCAATGATACCTCTCTCTCAAATTTCGATACATCTTATCTCTTCAGGGGTGCATAGCATATGGACTACTATGAGCCTCAGTAAGGATAGTCTGTCTCAACTCAGCATCATCAAGCACACAATATCGACCTTTAAAGAATAAAACTTCATCCTGATCAATTGCGTAATCTGAGTTTGTCCCCTGCTCTACTTGCTCAAAGATGGAAAGCAAGGAGCTATCAAGGGGCTACTTAGCTTTGATCTCATCAACCAAGGTCGGCTTAACTTTTAATTCTGCTAACAGAGTGCCATCGTCATATAAATTCATCCTGGCTATTAAAGATCTCAACTCTGTTACCGCCTTTCGACTCAAAGCATCCGCTACAATGTTAGCTTTACCAGGGTGATAATCAATCACGCAATCATAATCCTTTAGAAGCTCTAGCCAGCGTCGCTGTCTCAAATTAAGCTCCTTCTGGGTCAGAAGATACTTTAAGCTCTTATGATCCGTGAAAATGTAACACTTCTCTCTATAAAGATAGTGTCTCCATATCTTCAAGGCAAAAATCATTGCTGCTAACTCCAAATCATGAGTAGGATAATTATATTCATGCGGTCGGAGCTGACGGGATGCATAAACCACCACCTTACTTTCCTTCATTAAAACACAACCAAGTCCTGAATGTGACGCATCACTATACACTGTAAAATCCTTCCCGGACTCTGGTTGAATCAACACCGGTGCTTGAGTCAAAACCGCCTTTAATTCCTCAAAGCTCTCCTGTTGTGCCTCGCCTCAGTCAAACGGCACATTCTTCCTTAACAACTTTGTCAAAGGAGAAGCAATGATCGAGAAGCCCTCAACAAAACGTCGGTAATAATCAGCCAAGCCCAAGAAACTGCGGATCTCAAATACGTTCTTAGGTCATTTCCAATTCATAATAGCCTCTATCTTGCTGGGATCGACCTGAACACCTCGTGCAGAAATAATATTCCCCAGAAACGACACTTCTTGAAGCCGAAAATCACACTTGTTTAGTTTAGCATATAGACGATGCTCTCTCAAAGCCCGCAAAACGATCTTCAAATGCTCGTCATGTTCTCCTCACTACGAGAATATATCAGAATATCGTCAATGAAGACCACCACAAATTAATCCAAATATGGTCGGAACACTCGATTCATCAAATCCATAAAAGCTGCAGGAGTGTTCGTCATACCAAAATGTATCACCAAGAATTCATAATGACCATATCTAGTGCGAATGGCCGTTTTTGCAACATCAGATCCTTTAACTTTCAATTGATAATACCCCGAACGAAGATCAATCTTAGAGAATATAGTAGCTCCTCGCAGTTGATCAAATAAGTCATCAATCCTGGGTAGTGGGTATTTATTCTTGACCGTTATCTTGCTCATCTCTGTCATCCCGACGTCTAGTGGCATAAACCAAAGCTAGCTGTCTAGCCTCAGAAGCTGTTGGCCCTCTATTTTGCTGAGGTCGGGCTCTACTGTCTATCCTGGACGCTGATCCTCGAGTCTTTCCTTGACTACGATCTCTAATTGGGGTCTGTGCTGTAATCTGAGAACGCACAGGAGTCTGAGTAGCGGTATGCTCAAACGAAGCTAGCTGAGGACAATCCCTCCGATAATGACCACTAGATCCATACTGATAGCAAATACCCATCTTCTTACGACACTCTCATGTGTGCTGTTTACCACAATACTCACAAAGGAGTCCATAATAATACGACGAGGAACCGTCTCGACTGCCAATTAACAGTGAGGATGCTGCAGGCCTAAAACGTGTATTGCTTCTCCGAGTGGCCAAAGTACGAGTCCTCTTCCCGGACTGTGCTGATGACTCAATATTAGTCGCTCCTATGATCGGTGTAGTCATGCCAATACCTGCGGAAGAAGGCATATTCGTTGGGGTCGTAGGAGCAGGATCACCTAACGGAGGTGGGGGATCTACTCGTATCCCATCGATCGGGTCTGCAAATCTAGCCACACGACCTCGTCCACGGCTAGTTTGACGACCACTCTAGCACTAATTTTGATTGATCTCAAGTTTACTCCAGAAGATGAAACTTAAGGTTAGATAAGCACTTGGAGTCTCGAACACAGTTAAAAATCTTAATAATTTTGTGACATGACCTTAGTAACTGTTTTGTAAAATATTTTAAAACCGTATTTTCAAAGTGGACTCATACACAGTCCGAGGGTTAAAAACCAAAAGCTCTGATACCAATAAATGTAACCCCCTAGACCCGGCCTATGCGTTTCGACTAAGTCTAGTGGATCACAAAGACATTTTCCAAAACCGTTATCCAATCAATGTAAAATCACATTATTCATGACATGAAATTATAATAAATTATACTATTAAAACTTAACTCTTAAATATAAAACGAATTAGTAATAAATTAATTTAAAACATATCTTAAAAATCAAAACCATGATAAACTGAATAGTAATAGCAAAAGTATCATCATTATAAAATCCAATACTTTAAAATAGGTCCATGTCACCAGAATAAAGTCAACTTGCAAGATTAAAATATTACAATCAGTTATACTTCAAGAGATATGTTGATTCTCCAAGTGCTCGTACCGAGGTATCTAACCAACAGTATCTGAAAGGGGAAAAACATTTTCGAAAGGTGAGCTAGGCTCAGTGTGTCCCAAAATTTCCATAAAATCACAATAGGTACATTAAACAAATCATAGTCCAGTAAATCTCACAAATTCGTAAAAGAGTTTAACTTTTGAAAATCATATTTTAAACCCTTTTCTGGTACACCATTAGTAGTTCCCAAAATTATTTTCCATATAGCTTACTTTATACACATAGCAAAAAGAAAGCCGACTTAAGGATAGGCTATGAAGCTTGTATCCTTAAGCCCAAGTCAATAAGTCCATATAGCTTACCCTAAGCACACAACAAAGGAAAGCCGACCTAATGAAACATCTTGGGGCCCTCAAGAGTCACATTAGGCCCATTTAGCTTGATCAGAGCTATTCCATCGTAATTCAATTCCAAAACTCAATTGCACCGTGACATAAATTCCATAAATCTAAAAACATGGTAATCATATACCATTTCAAAACAAAAATTAGATCGCAGCCATATTCCATAAATTGTCACATTAAATTGGTGCATCCATAAAACAATAACCAATGAATTCGGTGTACCACATATTAAAACCAATGAAACAGTTCAGTAATAAGTAGGGAACACACCTCGATAATAGGTTCAGATAGTAGATCTACTGATTGTTGGTTTCACCACGCTCTGCTATAGTTTTTGAACGGGTGAATACTGGCACACATGGTTTAACTGATCTAGAAGAGTTGGGTCGAGCTGTCGAACGATCCGGAGAGTCTCTTATACCTTCAAATAATAATAATTTATCAGCCCCAAATCTTACTTAATTGTTCAAAGCTAAAATTCTTAAGTATATAAGCATTTTCAGGGTTTGACTTTTAATTTGGAGGGTTTTGAGTCTGAATTTGGCCAAACGGACTGTGGAATCGGAATCAGGACGTCGAAAAACATAGAGTATGACTTTTCGAAAATTCAAATTCTTGGTCAAATTCAAAGTCAACCACTTTGACCTTCGATTTGGAGGCCTTTGGGTTCGAATTTGATGAAACGGACCACGGAAACGGATTCGGCATGTCGAAAAATATCAGGATAGGTATACTCGAAAAAGATTAACGATCGTTTAATAGCCGGTCAAAGTTCTGGTCAAAGGAGGTCGACAAACTGTTGAACATTTTACACAAATAGCACCCTTTTTTAAATAATAACCAAAATAGCACCCATTTTGAATTAATTACCATAATAGCTCTAAAATCGAATTATTTACCAAAATAGCACCAAAACCAAATTATTTACCAGAATAGCACCAAAACCGAATTACTTACCAAAATAACACCGGTCAACGGTCAACGGTCAACGGTTGGGTCGGGTCAACGGGTAGGGTCGGTTCAACGGGTCGGGTCGTGACCGGTCAAACCCTTAAGAAAACCGGTTGAACCGGTCATTCACTCGGCCTACGTGAGATGTCCTCCGAGGCTCTAAAAATTACGGAAAATTTTCTAAAAATTATTTTGAGCGTTTTCGAGATACTTACAAAGCTCGGTTCAAATTTTTGAACGGCGGAGAGCTCGAATTCATCAAATCGGGAAGTTTGACCGGTTCACCTCCTCACGCGCCGCCGCCGTCGGAGAAAAAAGAGAACACCGGTGGACTCGGAACGACACAAGGAACACGATGGTGCGGGAGGTGTCGTAAACGGAGCAACGATCGACGATGAATTTAGGATTTTCTAGGCGATTGAGCTAAAATAACGTCGATGCTTTGACTTGAAATTCACGACGTTTGGTAGCGTTTCGCTTCAATTAAATTGAGGGGATTGTTCCTGACTCGATAATGAACACGATGGTGCTTTCAAAACGACGATCGAAATTCGGACTGCGTCGGAATCGAGGTTTGAAGTTCGGCGTTCGGGAGGGGATTTGGGCGTTGTTTTCTGTAAACAGAAAACCACGTATTCATATATAAACTAAAAACTTACCTGACATTTAAGGGTAAATTCAGGGCTTGGTCCCTGAATTTCCTTTAACTCTAAAACAAGCTACAATTTTAAAATCTTTCAATTTAGTCCCCAAATTTTCACCAATTACACAATTAAATCTTCAAATTCCAATTAAAAATAAATTTTGATATTTTCGGGTTGTTACAATTGTCCCCATCTACAAGAAATTTCATCCTCGAAATTTACCTTATGAAAGCAGATGAGGAAATTGAATCTCCATTGACTCCAATGTTTCCCAAGTAGCTTCTGAGGGGCTACGATTACTCCACTGAACTTTGACCATTGGAATACGCCTATTCCTAAGAACTCACTCATCCCTCTCTAAAACCTGAATAGGCTCCTCCTCATATGACAAATCAGGTCTCAGCTCTACCTCATCGACCTGAATGATGTGATCTGGATCTGGACGGTATCGCCTCAGCATAGACACATGAAAAACATCATGAATACGACTGAGCTGGGGAGGTAACTCAAGCTGATAAGCAACAGGTCTGACCCTCTTCAAGATACGAAATGGTCCAATAAATCTTGGACTCAATTTACCCTTACGCCCGAATCTCAATACTTTCTTCCATGGTGAAACCTTTAAGAAGACCTGATCACCAATCTCAAATTATATATCTTTCCTTCTCTGATCTGCATAAGACTTCTGCCTATCAAATGTCTCTTTCAAACGGTCACGTATCAATCTGACTGTGTCCTCCATCTCTCGCACTAACTCAGGTCCCAAAGTCTTCCTATCTCGCAACTCAGTCCAACAAATCGGAGTGCGACATCTACGCCCATAGAGTACTTCGTAAGGTGTCATACGAATGCTGGTCTGATAACTATTATTGTAAGCAAATTCAGCCAACGGCAAAAAGTTCTCCCAACTACCATGAAAATCAATTACGCAACCCCGCAACATATCCTCCAGAATCTGAATCACTCTCTCATATTGACCATCAGTTTGTGGATGAAAGGATGTACTAAAATCTAATCGTGTTCCTAAAGCCATATGTAGCGCCTTCCAGAATCTCGAAGTAAATCTCGGATCTCGATCAGAAATAATAGACAACAGAACACCATGCAACCTGCGAATCTCTGAAATATACAATCGCGCTAACTTGTCCAAAGTACAATTTACCCGCACAGGAATGAATTGAGTTGACTTTGTAAGTCTGTCTACAATCACCCAAACTGAATCTTTTTTGAAGGAGTCATAGGTAAGCCAGTAACAAAATCCATAGTAATACGCTCCCATTTCCACTCAGGAATCTTGATAGGCTGTAACAAACCTGATGGATGTTGATGTTCTGCCTTAACTTGCTGACAAGTCAAACACCTAGCCACAAAATTAGATATGTCTTTCTTTATCCCAATCCAATGATACCTCTCTCTCAAATTTCGATACATCTTATCTCTTCCGGGGTGCATAGCATATGGACTACTATGAGCCTCAGTAAGGATAGTCTGTCTCAACTCAGCATCATCAGGCACACAATATCGACCTTTAAAGAATAAAACTTCATCCTGATCAATTGCGTAATCTGAGTTTGTCCCCTGCTCTACTTGCTCAAAGATGGAAAGCAAGGAGCTATCAAGGGGCTACTTAGCTTTGATCTCATCAACCAAGGTCGGCTTAACTTTTAATTCTGCTAACAGAGTGCCATCGTCATATAAATTCATCCTGGCTATTAAAGATCTCAACTCTGTTACCGCCTTTCAACTCAAAGCATCCGCTACAATGTTAGCTTTACCAGGGTGATAATCAATCACGTAATCATAATCCTTTAGAAGCTCTAGCCAGCGTCGCTGTCTCAAATTAAGCTCCTTCTGGGTCAGAAGATACTTTAAGCTCTTATGATCCGTGAAAATGTAACACTTCTCTCTATAAAGATAGTGTCTCCAAATCTTCAAGGCAAAAATCACTGCTGCTAACTCCAAATCATGAGTAGGATAATTATATTCATGCGGTCGCAGCTGACGGGATGCATAAACCACCACCTTACTTTCCTTCATTAAAACACAACCAAGTCCTGAATGTGACGCATCACTATACACTGTAAAATCCTTCCCGGACTCTGGTTGAATCAACACCGGTGCTTGAGTCAAAACCGCCTTTAATTCCTCAAAGCTCTCTTGTTGTGCCTCGCCTCAGTCAAACGACACATTCTTCCTTAACAACTTTGTCAAAGGAGAAGCAATGATCGAGAAGCCCTCAACAAAACGTCGGTAATAATCAGCCAAGCCCAAGAAACTGCGGATCTCAAATACGTTCTTAGGTCATTTCCAATTCATAATAGCCTCTATCTTGCTGGGATCGACCTGAACACCTCGCGCAGAAATAATATGCCCCAGAAACGACACTTCTTGAAGCCGAAACTCACACTTGCTTAGTTTAGCATATAGACGATGCTCTCTCAAAGCCCGCAAAACGATCTTCAAATGCTCGTCATGTTCTCCTCACTACGAGAATATATCAGAATATCGTCAATGAAGACCACCACAAATTGATCCAAATATGGTCGGAACACTCGATTCATCAAATCCATAAAAGCTGCAGGAATGTTCGTCATACCAAAATATATCACCAAGAATTCATAATGACCATATCTAGTGCGAATTACCGTTTTTGCAACATCAGATCCTTTAACTTTCAATTGATAATACCCCGAACGAAGATCAATCTTAGAGAATACAGTAGCTCCTCGCAGTTGATCAAATAAGTCATCAATCCTGGGTAGTGGGTATTTATTCTTGACCGTCATCTTGCTCATCTCTGTCATCCCGACGTCTAGTGGCATAAACCAAAGCTGGCTGTCTAGCCTCAGAAGCTGTTGGCCCTCTATTTTGCTGAGGTCGGCTCTACTATCTATCCTAGACGCTGATCCTCGAGTCTTTCTTGACTACGATCTCTAATTAGGGTCTGTGCTGTAATCTGAGAACGCACAGGAGTCTGAGTAGCGGTATGCTCAAACGAAGCTAGCTGAGGACAATCCCTCCGATAATGACCACTAGATCCATACTGATAGAAAATACCCATCTTCTTACGACACTCTCATGTGTGCTGTTTACCACAATACTCATAAAGGAGTCCATAATAATACGACGAGGAACGTCTCGACTGCCAATTAACAGTGAGGATGCTGCAGGCCTAAAACGTGTATTGCTTCTCCGAGGGGCCAAAGTACGAGTCCTCTTCCCGGACTGTGTTGATGACTCAATATTAGTCGCTCCTATGATCGGTGTAGTCATGCCAATACCTACTCGTACCGAGGTATCTAACCAACAATATCTGAAAAGGGAATTTTTTTTCGAAAGGTGAGCTAGGCTCAGTGTGTCCCAACATTTCCATAAAATCACAATAGGTACATTAAACAAATCATAGTCCAGCAAATCTCACAAATTCGTAAAAGAGTTTAACTTTTGAAAATCATAGTTTAAACCCTTTTCTGGTACACCATCAGTAGTTCCCAAAATTATTTTCCATATAGCTTACTTTATGCACATAGCAAAAAGAAAGCCGACTTAAGGATAGGCTATGAAGCTTGTATCCTTAAGCCCAAGTCAATAAGTCCATATAGCTTACCCTAAGCACACAGCAAAGGAAAACCGACCTAATGAAACATCTTGGGGCCCTCAAGAGTCATATTAGGCCCATTTAGCTTGATCAGAGCTATTCCATCGTAATTCAATTCCAAAATTCAATTGCACCGTGACATAAATTCCATAAATCCAAAAACATGGTAATCATATACCATTTCAAAACAAAAATTAGATCGCAGCCATATTCCATAAATTGTCACATTAAATTGGTGCATCCATAAAACAATAACCAATGAATTCAGTGTACCACATATTAAAACCAATGAAACAGTTCAGTAATAAGTAGGGAACACACCTCGATAATAGGTTCAGATAAGTGGTTTCACCACGCTCTGCTATAGTTTTCGAACGGGTGAATACTGGCACACGTGGTTTAACTGATCTAGAAGAGTTGGGTCGAGCTATCGAACAATCCGGAGAGTCTCTTATACCTTCAAATAATAATAATTTATCATCCCCAAATCTTACTTAATTGTTCAAAGCTAAAATTCTTAAGTATATAAGCATTTTTAGGGTTTGACTTTCAATTTGGAGGGTTTCAAGTCTGAATTTGGCCAAACAGACTGCGGAATCGGAATCAGGACGTCGAAAAACATAAAGTATGACTTTTCAAAAATTCAAATTCTTGGTTAAAGTCAAAGTCAACCACTTTGACCGTCGATTTGGAGGCCTTCGGGTTTTAATTTGATGAAACGGACCACGGAAACGGATTTGGCACGTCGAAAACTATCAGGATAGGTATACTCGGAAAAGATTAACGATCGTTTAATAGTCGGTCAAAGCCGGTCAAAGTTTTGGTCAAAGGAGGTAAACAAACTGTTGAACATTTTACACAAATAGCACCCATTTCTAAAAATTATTTTGAGCGTTTTCGAGATACTTACAAAGCTCGGTTCAAATTTTTGAACGGCGGAGAGCTCGAATTCATTAAATCGGGAAGTTTGATCGGTTCACCTCCCTACGCACCGCCGCCGCCAGAGAAAAAGGAGAACACCGGTGGACTCGGAACGGCACAAGGAACACGATGGTGCGGGAGGTGTCGTAAACAGAGCAACGATCGACGATGAATTTAGGATTTTCTAGGCGATTGAGCTAAAATAACGTCGATGCTTTGACTTGAAATTCACGACGTTTGGCATCGTTTCGCTTCAATTAAATTGAGGGGATTGTTCCTGACTCGATAACGAACACGATGGTGTTTTCAAAACGACGATCGAAATTCGGACGGCGTCGGAATCGAGGTTTGAAGTTGGGCGTTCGGGAGGGGATTTGGGCGTTGTTTTCTGTAAACAGAAAACCACGTATTCATATATAAACTAAAAACTTACCTGACATTTAAGGGTAAATTCAGGGCTTGGTCCCTGAATTTCCTTTAACTCTAAAATAAGCTACAAATTTTAAAATCTTTCAATTTAGTCCCCAAATTTTCACCAATTACACAATTAAATCTTCAAATTCCAATTAAAAATAAATTTTGATATTTTCGGGTTGTTACAGTTTTTCATATCGCTGCAAGCATTTTTTCGGCGCTTAAAAACGCGGCTATAGGTAAACAAAAGCCGCAAATGTACAGTTTTGCTGTTGTGACTCATCATTTTCTGTTAAAGAATGTATGGTATTCTGATCTAAATGTTAATATGCTGACTGTGATATGATAAAATCTGATCCTTGAATCTCAAATGACTATCATATCCTAGTCATTATGTTAATGTTTAACTTAGACAACCGCCAATTTTTAAACTGAAAACGACGAGGTTAGAACATAATGAATAGTCGAGTGATCATTTTGTAACTTTTAATAGTCGAGGGATTTAATAAAGAATCATTCTATAGTCAGAGGACTATTTTATAACTTTTAAAATAGTCAATGAACCTAATAAAGTAATATATTATAATCAGTGACCACTTATGTACTTTATCCTAATTATTTTGAAATTTTATATTAACATCCCGCATCTAATATATGCATATATATTAAAATTATTATAATTAGAATCAATATAATAAGTGACACGTTTTCTTTTTTGTTGCATGACTCATATCATTTAAAAAATATAACTTCTTTCCTTACGGTACTTGTTACCATCCAAAATTGGTATATACTTATATTTTTATGCGCATAATATATATTATACATATATATTATGTTTTAATAAAAGAATAAGTTTTTAAATATAATTTATCTATTGTTATAAATACAAATGTTAATAATACAATCTGGATAATTTCACATTAGTTTGTGTGTGTTGTGTCATTTGTTGAAAAGTCAAACATGAAAAGTCAAGTAAGTAGGCCAAAACTTTTGGGTGATTTCGATGGAAATCTTTGGTGCATGTGCAACCGAAAATTGGTTGTTTTTCGTTCAAAAAAATGGAAAGGGGAAAATTGCAATTAGTCCCTAGACTTCAGGGTATTTATAATATTAGTCATTAAGCTTCAACTATAAATACCCTAACCCATTTAGCTTCAAAATCATCCCAATACTAAAGAGTTTAGAGAGTTTTTTTGTGAGTTGTGAGTGTTTTGTAAACACCTGTAATTTTTCTCTTTTTAGTAAAAGATCTGTAACAGTCTGGAGACGTAGGCATAATTGGCCGAACTCCATTATCAATTTCAGGTATTATTTTTCCACTTTTATTTCACATTCTCACTAATATGGTTATAAGGATATTACTCGTTTATTTCCCAACAACTGGTATCAAGAGCTTTTGGTGGTTAATTTTGTCGGTTTTTTCTGTGAGGTTACTATTCACGTTAATAATGAATTTCGTGAATATAACATTTGGTCGGCGATACAAGTTTATTGATGGAGGTGTTCTAATACACGGTGGTTCGCAAGAATTGTCAGAAACGATCCAAAAGAAGCCAGATTCGAGCGGGAGCGATGGCTTTTAGAAATGAAGTTGATGAGCTCAAGAGGGAGCTGTTCATATGCAAGTGAGCAATGAGTGAATGGAATGCGCTCAAGACCTTCTTGGAAGGAAGTAGACCAGGGGTGATGCTCGAGGGAGAGCAAAATGATGCCCAAAGACTTTCGGAGCCATAGCTGAAGCCGGAAAACTAACTGAGCTTGCAGGTGACAAGCCAAGTAGCAATGTGTCGTCCAGGCCCATGCCCAGAGATAGTGGTAACAGTGGTGGAGACTGAGAAAAGGTGCAGCGGGGAGATGGTAGAGAAAGCTCTTCGAATGTCCAAGGTGAGCCATCGACTATTCGTAGCCAAGGAAAACCATCGGGAAAGAATGACAAGGCTAAGTTCGGTGTAAAGAAGAAGGGGAGCAAGAAAAAATTGAAGTGCTACTTCTATGATGGTCCTCATTTGATTAGAGGATGTCTCAAGAAGCGTCGCCTTACAATCATCATGAAGAGGATGAGAGAAGGAGAAGTAGCGGAAATTGGCGTAGCACAAGTGGTAAAGCTGCCAAGCCAGGGAAAAAACTTAGTCAAATTGAGGGGATCAATGCGGCCAAGCAAGGAACGAGACGAGATAAGGCTATTGATGTTGAAGCAGCCGAACCCGAAAGAAAGCCCGAGATTGTGAGTTGCAAGCAATCAAGATAGGGGAAAGACTTGGTGAGGCTACATGCTCCAAAGTAGCCGAATCAAGGGTGCAAAGTGAGCAAGTCCGCTCACAGTATGCCAGGATGGAGGCGTGGTCCAAGTTGAGGCGTATCAGGCATAAAGGGACACTTAAGGAGTATGTGATTCGATTCAAAAAACTTATGCTCAAAGTCTCGAGTTTGACTGAGGAAGATGGATTCTTCACCTTTATGTTCGGATTGAAGCCATGGGCGAAGAAAATGTTGGAGCGAAGGGAAGTCAAGGAGTTGTCTAAAGCCTTGACAACCACTGAGTCCATCAAAGAATACAGAGTCAAGAAGAACAACACTTTCAAAGTAAAGCTGAAAGCTGAGGGTAGCGGCAAGAGATTCCGTGATAAAGGTAAGTAAGAGGATGAGGAATGTTGTTCCTCGAGTGGCAGAGAAAATCCACTCAATGATGAACCAGATGATGAGTCTAGGGAAGATGTGTGCAGTCTTGGCACAAGTTCGAGTGTCAAAGATACTAAGTCGAGGGTAAGAGTCGAGCAAACGAGGGGCGCAAACTTAAGATGCCAAAAGTGTTGCAAAATTACCCGAGGGGAGCCGAGTCATCCAAGGTGATGGATGAGCCCAAGATCGAGTAGTCCAAAGAAGAGAATGAACCCAGGATCGAAGAGGCGTTGAGAGTTAGCTTAATAAGGTTTATTTCTGCCAAGGCGAGTAGAAGCCAAGTGCAAGAAGAGTTGTCCATGTCCATGGAGTTTGCCGAGCATGTTCGTGTAGAAAACATGGCTTCAGAGATCATCTTAAGAGAAGGGTCGAAGCAGGGGCTTGCCGAGGATGTTCAAGTGAGGAACAATCCTTCAAAGAGTAGTGGAGCTCAAAATCCGACAGACATATTAACAAAGACGGTGACTACGGACAAACTGAAGTTGTGTTCAGCTTCAGTTGGCAAGCTAGACTAACAAGACCAGAAATGCTGCATTGATCGAGGTGTGAAGACAGATTAAAATCAGTCTTCAAGTGTGAGATTGTTGAAAAGTCAAGCATGAAAGTCAAGCAAGTAGGCCAAAACTTTCAACAATTTTGGTGGGTGATTTCGGTAGAAATCTTTCGGTGCATGTGCAATAGAAAATTGGTTCTTTTTTGTTGAAAAAAATGGCAAGGGAAAATTATAATTAGTCCCTGACTTTAGGGTATTTACAATATTAATCCTTAAGCTTCAACTATAAATACCCTAATCCATTTAGCTTCAAAATCATCCCAAATCATCTCTTTCTCCTAATACTAAAGAGTTTAGAGAGTTTTGTTGTGAGTGTTTTGTAAACACCTGTAAATTTTCTCTCTTTAGTAAAAAATCTGCAGCAGTCTGGAAACGTAGGCATAATTGGCCGAACTCCGTTATCAATTTCAGGTATTATTTTTTCGCTTTTATTTTGCATTCTCACTAATCTGGTTATAGGGAAATTACTCGTTTATTTTCCAACACCCTTGGTTGTTGATAGTGGTTATCCTTGCTTGTTTTGTTTATTTGATCTTGTATATATTTGTTATCTCCCTCTATCTCATTCTAAAGATATTTTTAATGAGACATATAACTAAGGGGTTTTCATTAATATTAAACTATTCATATAAAAATACAAAACCCTAACAAGCAAAACCCTAATGATGCCCCGTTGGCGGACCCTCCCTGCCTACCGTCGAAATCCCACCTGATATCGACTCCAGCATCTCTAGATGGAAGGGATCACAATGGAAATCCCTATAGATTTGGAAAGACTCGGTTTTCCAAATTGAGAATTCTCGTACTGTAAAGAAAGGCAGGAACGTTGGGGAGACAACGAAGGTGATCTCTAGCGATACTAAGGATGACGTTATGATGGTTGTGGATTCTGTTTCTGGGATAGTTGATGAAAAGGAGTCTAAGACTGGCAGTGAGGCGATACCAGTAGGATATCGTATGCGGGCATGGTCTCTGAAAGTTCCCAACAGTCTGGGATTTCGGATGTCTGGATGAAGTCTTTGTAGAAGAAAAAGAAGTCGTCGTTGATAATAGTGGATTGACCCATCAGTTGAGTTATCTGAAAAGGTCCATAAGTGTATCGATCGTAGTATGTACAGATCAATAATTGTTCGTCTTCTTGGTCATAAGATTAGGTACAAAACACATCTTGATCGAATTAACAAGTTATAGAAACCTAAGGGCCAATTCCAGGAGGTGGATTTGGATAGTGATTACTATATAGTTATGTTTGTGAATGAAGAAGACTATATTCGTGTTCTCACAGATGGTCCATGGACGGTTTATGGCAGTTACCTAACAGTACAACCATGGAGCAGGACCTTTTCCACGTCTTAAAAGTTTTCGTCTCAGGTAATTGTCTGGGTGCGTATTCATAATTGCCCTATCAATACTACTCAAAGGCTTTTTTCAAGTATATCGCTTAAGTTATTGGGGAGGTAGTCAAGATAGACTACAACACTTTTGCTGGTGATCGTGGAATGTTTGCTAGGTTAGCAGTTATGGTTAACTTGAATAAACCTCTAATTCCGAGCATTCGTATTGATGGAGTCGTTCCACAACTAGAGTATGAGGGGCTTCAACAAATTTGTTGTGAATGCGGAACGTATGGGCATGCCTCCAAAACGTGTGGTCTTCCACTTTTTGAGCCGAACACGGATGCTTCGAACACTATTGAGGACCAAAGTATCCGAAGTGAAGGAGTTGAGGCAGAGTCGATTTATGGCGCCTGGATGGTGGCGGCGAGTAAGAAACGACCACCACATAAAATTTGAAGCCTCAAAAGAAGGGAGTACTGTCTGACGGTAACACTTTAGAATCTAGATTCCACGTTTCGGAGACAGTTGAGGATACAAATAATGGGTAAATGAGGTAACACCAACCTAGGTAGCTCCAAATCCGTTGCACAAGCAGGTTTCAAGTAAGGGCTCAACCAGTACGCAATCTGATAATCACAAAGGGAAATCAAGCATGTCTGCTACTCCTAAGGCAGCTAAACTTGTAGGTACTAATCAGGTGATGAATGATAAAGCTCAACCTATTTTTCTTCTTCCAATTAACACAAAGGCTCCTTTGGTTACTTCTCATGAAATTTCAATTGGTAAGAGCCATCATTATACGATAACTATCGTGGAGGATGAATGAGTTAAAGCTCCAGGAAATCATCAGCATGGAACAAGGAAACTTGGAAGTAATATAAAAAGTGGCTCGCATGTCAATCGAAAGGGCATGAATGTGAAGACGTCTAATGATCCACGTATCCCCTTTGGACCGCTATTATTGGATTGGTTCCACACTTTCGATAAGAGAGGTGAAAGTAATGCCTAGGCTCGTAAATGAACTGAAAGTTCAACGAACCGTTCATGAACTGTGCGGCGGGAAGTTCGTTTATTTGCGTTTATTTATTAAATGAACGAACATGAACAAGATTTTATGTTCGTTTAATTAAATGAACGAACATGAACATAGGTCTCGTTCGTTCATTTACGTTCGTGAACGCTCGGTTATGTTCGGTTATGTTCGTTTATGTTCGTTCGATTATGTTCGTTTATGTTCATTCATTTATGTTTAACTCAATCTTCTTAAATCAATTTTGGTGACCAATTTGTAAGTATCTTAAAAATATTAATTAATCTGATATTCTGATGATCAATTCCATAATTAATCCAATTTTATTTGGAGATTAAATTCAATATGTTAACCTGTGAGACACCTCGCACCTATATTCATTTCCCCCTTTTTTTCCCAAACCCTAGTGTTCACTAGAGAGTGGAGACGATCGCTGAAAGCTTCAAAACAAGTTATATTATAGTGCAGTCTGAAGTTTTATAGGTATGTTTTCATCTCTTTCTCTTTTTTATTTGGCTTAATAGTTGATATGTAAAGTTATTGCGTGTATCTTCACATCTAAAACTCAAGAAAACATCATAATTCTTTCTAGAAATAGATGAGAAGATAAAGGTAACAATCGGAAGTATATGAGCATCAGTAAAGAGAAAAATAAATAAAATTTGCCAGAAAATAAAAAAAAGGTTTCTATACAATTTATGCAAAAGAGTGTAATAGTGGAAGTAATGGATTTTCCAGGAAGAACCCATTAATAAGTAGAAAATACACTTTGACAATGAACTTTTGTTTTCATAGTTCTTGTGTGACCTTTAGTTGTGGAGTAGACTTTAGATATGTTAAAATTTTGAATGGTGGTTTAGCAATAATATCAGTTATGATATGTAGCATCGAAGGGATTTTGGATCTATGTTATTGCCTTGTAGTCCAATTTGTACCGCATGCTGTTAAATTTTCTACTCTGTCAACGGAAAGGATCATTATTAACAAACCTCACTAAAGTCTGACATTGATGTCACAAAACTTTTAGCCGACGAATTTATTAGAATAACGTAGTGGAAAATGATTGTTCATATGTAATCATGAACCAATAAGATAAATGTTATATCGTTAAATTAAAGTCGTGTGAATCATTTAATATCTTTAAAAGATCGATCGAAATATTTGATATTTTCAAACATTTCATTACTGCTAATCAACTCTTACGCTATTTATCATTGTAGATTTGGTTGATTTGCATTGTCGACTATTTTTCATGAAAGAATAATGGAATGTAGGGTCTCCAACGTTTATGTTCATTTATGTTCGTGTTCATTTATGTTCGTGTTCGTTTAAGTTCGTGTTCGTTTATGTTCGTTTATTTATTAAATGAACGAACATGAACAAGTTATATTCCTTAATAAACGAACATGAACAAAAAAAAATTTTGTTCGTTTATGTTCGTGTTCGTTTATGTTTGTTTATTTATTAAATGAACGAACATGAACATACCTTCGTTCGTGTGCGTTCGGTTCGTTTACAGGCCTATAATGCCACGATCACGGAGCCTGGTGGGTCTTCAACTCCGCATAATAGAACTGGGGCTACGTTGATACTTTCCAGCAACGTGGACATGGTTATGAATGATAATACCAACCTAACTAGCCCAATGAACTCGGTTGATATAAGGACTCTAGATAGTTCGGCCATCTCATCGAACCAGTATGGAGTTTGTTCTTTTCTTGCTTTTATTTTAATGATCAATTTTCCTTTTAGGAAATACCAAGGGGTTGCTACCCTTATGTTTCAAAGATATTTTCATGATTTCTGTAAATAATATAAAGTTATAAACCCAAAATGGTGGCTCTATTTTAACAAGGATAAGTGGTGATAATGCTTATAAAGTTATTTCAGGCCTGGATTTTCACCATTCTTTTCGGGTGGAGGCCAATGGTTTTAGTAGTGGTATTTGGATTATGTGGTTGGAGTCTATTAAAGTGGATATTCTGAAGATCTCCCCTCCATTTATTCACGGTTTTGCTCGGGAAGAAGGGTTGTCTCGTTGGGTTTTCTTTACTACTGTTTTTGCCAGTCCAAACATAACAAAGTGGCGTACTGTCTGGGACCTTCTTACTCAATTGAATCTTGGGAATATGGAACCTTGGTTGCTTAGTGGGGATTTCAACTCCACCATTCATCGGGAAGAAAGCGAGGGCAACTTAAGTCGTGGAAATGGTTTAGCAAGTTGTTCCAGGACTTTATTTTTTAAAATGGAACTTATGAAAGTGGATTTCAAGGGCGCTATGTTTACTTAAAAACGTGGGAGACTTTGGAAATGGTTGGATATATGTCTTGTTAATGATACATGGGCTAATCTCTTTCCTTTATCCATTGTCACGCATCTCGACCGTGTAGGATCGGACCATTACCGCTTTTATTTCATGCTCCAAACTTGAGTGGTCGTGTTGTTGATAGACCTTTTCTGTTTCTTGCCGCTTGGCAAGATCATGCTGGGTTTTCTGACTTTATAGAATGATCTTGGGACAAAGATCTAAGCGTGTTAGCGAACATTGAGGCTCTCAAGCCGAAAGTGAAAAACCGAAACGATTTCATCTTTGGCCATATTGGGCAACGCAAAAGAACCTTTTTAGCTCGCATCCGTGGCATTCACAGAGCTTTGCGGCAAGCTTATTCTTACAGGCTGGTTCAGTTGGATTCGAAATCAAGGAGGGAATTGGAGGAAGTCCTTGCACATGAGGAAAACTTCTGGTTTTAGAAATCTAGATAGCAATGGTTCCTTCACAGTGACAAGAACAGTAAGTTCTTTCACGCTTGCACTATGCAGAGAAGACGAGCCAACTATGTGCAGGCCCTTAAACTTCAAGATGACACTTGGTGCTCAAATCAGGAGCAGCTTCGGAACTTAGCAGTGAATTTCTATAAGGACTTGTTTACGTGTTCTGAGATAGATGGGTACAAGTATACTGTCCGAGGTTGTTTCGTACTATTCTGGCAGATTCCTTGTGTAAGATTATTCGACCTATTATCGATGCGAAAATCAAACAAGATATCTTTGACATGGGACCCATGAAAGCTCCTGGAGCGGATGGCTTTCATACGCTTTTCTACCAACGTAATTGGGGAATTGTGGGAGGCAACGTTTATCGTTTTGTGAAAGGAGTTTTCTCGGGGTAGCTTTTGAAGAATCTTTAAATCGCACAATGATTGTAATAATGGTCATAACCATTTTTTTTGAAAAAAAACAATTAAATATTATTTTAAAAAATAATTATGACTTTTACTTGAAAAATTAAAGATTTATAAATTAAATTGAAAATGAGTCATCGTCGACCTTTATGTTTGATAGGTCGAATACCTAAAAACGTCTTTTAAAAACAATTTAAAAAAATCGTTTTTAAGACAAAATTCAGTTTGCATTACCAAAGATTAATTTAAATGGGCTCATGAGTCGGTTACGCGTGGGGAAAGGTAAACACCCCCACAACGCCCAAAATTAGTACTGTGTCGCTTACACGTTGTCGTAATGATGGAAAATATGAATCAAATATAAAGTTAAATTATGATTAATTTATTAAAATTTGATTAACTTACTTCGAATTAATTATTTAAAAGAAAATC
Organism: Hibiscus syriacus; assembly: GCF_006381635.1. NCBI lineage: Eukaryota > Viridiplantae > Streptophyta > Magnoliopsida > Malvales > Malvaceae > Hibiscus > Hibiscus syriacus. The sequence goes on from NW_024061890.1 coordinate 363,984, forward strand.
CTTTTACTCGATAAGAAATCTTGAAATTTGCAATCCTCCATCGGAAGAGTTATTTCAACTATTTCTCATTCGTAAAAGAATATTTCTTCATTGATTCGAAAACGTGAATCGAATTAAAAAAATCGATGTTCACATTCACATTCACATAAAATAAAATAAATTGTTATTTAAAACAACACACATTGCATCATTTGAACAAATTAATTAGCACTTTGAAAAACAATCTTTCGATTTAGTTCAAGTTCACATTTTGCTCGAACGTTGAATCAGATTGCACTACTTCGATCAAGCAGTGCTTTCCACGCCCATTCTACAAATCGTTGTTCTTGAAGATATTCGAGTAATGTATCGATGAATGGAGTAATAAAAATAGAAATAAATGATAAATTAATATATATATATATATATATATATATATATATATATATATTAAAGTTATATACATACAAATAATACAATTGAGGACAAATAAACTATTTTAATACTAATGAATAATAACATCTATTTGATTGACATACGCATGTGTACTCCAATATGAAATTATGCATTAATATGAACCGATAATAAAATATAAAGTTACGAATTTGGGCTAAAATAAAAATGTGTAAACACGATCGATCTAAAAAATAGAACAATAAAAACAATCAATGAATTAATCCAGAATTATGTCTAACATACAAACATTATATAATAGGAGTATTTGAGGGTAATAATTCCAAAATAAACTACATGACCAAAAGTGAAAGAAATAAAACTTCGGGCAATTGACTAAAATTTAACCGAAACACAATGGATAAAACAAAAAAAATGAAGATTAAAATGAAAATTAAGCTAAATCTAGAGTCCCATACAATAATTACCCAAATTATGTGCTAACAGATTCGAAGGACCAAAAAACATTATCCCAAAAGCAACAACCGAATTCGAATATAAACAAGCTTAAATATGAATCTACAAGGACCAAGTACAACATAAAATAAATGAAGAGTTCAAAATAGTAAGGTTTAAAACTTCATTAAGTGAACAGAATGCAAGTTTCATAAATACATAATATAATGTCCAATACCAAGAAATTATACTTAATAAACAACCCAATGACCAATATACAATTTTAACAACTGTGGGGCTCGAAATATGAAACAAAAAATTACAATTAGTTACCATACACAAAGATTACAAAAACCAGAGGCCCCATACATAGTTTACCCCAAAACTCAAAAATGCTCATCCGACTCCTCTCGAAATGGAAGCGTTTTGGACAGGGTATAAGTTATGGAAACTTATCTCAGCCGACTATTTATTCATTTCAGTTGTTTCCCTTTAAACCAAAGGAGAAAGAGAGAGATAAACTCTCTCAACTCCTCTCTCCCCCTCTTCACTCCTCCGCTGTGAGGAGGTGAAAAACAAACCTAATCGCCATAGATTGGCAACGATAGTGTATGAAACCCATCCAAAACCACCCTTTAGCTTTTCCCCTCTATTCCCTTCAAAAATCAAAGAGCAAAAATGATCTCTAATCTCTCATCTCTTCTGTCTTTTTCTATTCCTCCTTTACCCAAGAGGGAAACCTAGGCTCCCCGACCATCTGTAGATCGGTGATCACAGGGAGCAAAACATACCCAAAGACCCCTCTTCTCCTCTCTCACCTACCTAAACCCTAAAAGAAATAAAACAACTTTGATCCCTAACAAGTCCCAGAAAAAAGGAAAGCCTTTACCTTCAGTGAAAGGTCCGATTAGCACCGAAAAGGTCTCTACGGTAATATCTACAAGGTGAGATTTCTCTTTTCTTTTCTTTTTCTACTTTTGATTTTTCTGGGGTTTTTTTCGAAACTCTCTCTATTTTTTTCTTCTCCCTGAAAACCTTCTTTTTTTCTCTGTCTTTTTTCTTTTATGTTTGCGTGCTTGATATGATTTGGTTGCTGCTGCCCAAGGAGATGTTATTGACAGGTTAAGATTTTCTCGAGATATTGAGGAGTTCTTTTTGATATTTTTGATTTTATTTCTCTTCTTTGATTTGTGTTGAGTGATGGATTGTTTTTGTCACTGTTGATGACAACCTCGGGTGGGAAACATTCGACGATGGCTCAGGCATGCTTGACGGTCGGCTCACATGCGTAGGGAGAGAGCAGTGAGGTCCACGCGCATATGGGGGAAGCTGGAGGGTTGAAGGCAATGGCTGCTAAGCTGATTGAAAAGAAACCTAAAAATTTAAGGTTACATAATAGGTCGGGTCGGATTGGGTCCCATTCAGGTCGGGCCAACTATGTTGGGGTGTTTCTTGAACCGAGTTGTAGTTGGGTCACTAGTGCTATAATTGGGCTAGATTGGGTCTTTGTTACTAGGTCACTAGTGTTGTGCTGCTGGTTGGCCTCAATTGGGCCTCGGGTTGAGGCTTGCTGATTGGGTTTGCAATAAGGGCTTCAATTGAGGCCTGCAAGAAAATGTAATATGTAATTTAATAATAATAATAATAATAATAATAATAATAATAATAATAATATTTTTTATAGACCCAGACAAAAATGGGTGTCTACGATTGCCCCTATTTGCACATTCTTGTGTTAACAAGAATAGGGTAAAGACAAAAAAAACAACCAGTATTTGTCCGATTCTATTTTTTTGGTTTTGAAAATTTGATAGGTTTGTGTTGGGGGATGACACGGGTCATACGTGATAAAGAGTTCTAGTCGTCTAAGGGTGACACGACTCCTACGTGATGAGGAGATTTGGTTGGTGGATGACATGGTTCCTACGCGATGATGACGACTGGCCATCTTTAGGAAGGGTGATAACACAGTTCATACGCGATGAGGACGGCTGGTTATCTAGGGGTGACACGGCTCCTACGTGATGAGGAGGTTTGGTAGGATGACACGATTCCTACGTGATGAGGATGGCAGACCATCTTTAGGGATGATAACACGGTTCCTACGTGATGAGGACGGCTGGTTATCTGAGGTTCACTCGGCTCCTACGTGATGAGGAGGTTGGTCGGGGGATGACACGGTTCCTACGTGATGAGGACGGCAGGCCATCTTTATAGATAATGGTTTCAAGAGAAATGACTCACAAATAATTCTTCAATAAAAGTTGTCTCAAGGGAGACAAAATTTGTTTTAAGGGAAACGATCTCAAAGATGGGTATTTCAAGAGAAACTGTCTCAAGGGAGACAAAACTTGTTTCAAGGTAAACAGACTAAAAGATTTGCTTTAAGAGAAACTGTCTCAAGAGAGACAAAACTTTGTTTCAAGGGAAGTAGTCTCAAAGATTTCTTAAGAAAACTGTCCCAAGAGAGACAAAACTTGTTTCAAGGGAAATAGACTCAAAGATTTGTTTTAAGAGTGTAACACTCCCAACCCGGATACGAATTCAAGGTGTCACATTAACTATTTAAAACATGTATATTTATAAAAAAACTATAAAAAATTTAAAACTTTCATTAATATAAAGTTAACCATTTACATCATCACGTTCAAAACATTACCAAAATCGATCAGGGCATACATACTTAACGACTTTCTGTACATGCCAACATGTCTATTACACAAAGATACATACTTTATAAAGTATTTCTGATATGTTCTTCAACTGAAGCTATGCTGCTTGCAAATCTTAAACTTGATCCTCTCGCTCCTTTGAACCTATGTGTAAAAACGCTTACATGCTAAGTCATAGGCTTAGTGAGGCATAAAATATAATAATGCATTTCCTATAAATATAAACATGCAAACTAATTACTCAATTACAATCATATCATAATTTAGTCATGTAACACATATGATACAATATAAATAATAATAATATGGTAACATATACTCATGTAAATACTTTTGATATCTCTTATAGACCCATGTACATTACTGAGAACTTAAGGTATGTGAGTACATTGAGGTTGTGCACATATGCTGTCACCACAACTCGTATAAGGGTCCACTGAGTGGCATGTGAAATATGTCTCGAAGGACCTATGCATGTGTCCCGAAGGACCTGTGTATATGTCTCGAAGGACCTCTGTAACCCTTGACTCTTGGCATGCCAACTTTACCTATAGCTCTCACATTATATAACATGGGCATTATTGTTATATTTCATATATTTTTGTCCTCCTGTCATATCTCTTATAATCACATATTCTTTTCTTCCATCACATATCACATATATGTGTAACCATCAATTTCATATCATATAACATGTTATTCCAGTATATTCACATGAATGAAATAACATATATCAAATCATATAAACATGTATAACTCATGTATGTGTCTATAATATTCATAGCATATGCATGTTCATAACTATTATATCATGAAAACTAATATAGGAAATAGACTTATCACAAGTCTTATTTCCATTGAACTAAACCTATAGTATGCAATCACTTCGATATCAATTACTTCTATAACTTCCTTTCTTTGGATCAAATCCTAACTCGGTGGTCGTTCCGTAACTTGCTTGTGCTCAGTATCTACACAGTTATACATTCCAATTACTATAATTCAATCCTTAATTCCTTAAGCTAAAAGAAAGAATAAATTTTCTTTTCCATTTAAAGTAGTATCGGTACCCTCCATAGGGTATCGATACGTCCCTAGCTGTGGTATCTATACTACACCAGGTATCAATACAAATTTTACATTACATGTTTTTGTTTCAAACATGGTACCGATACTGTCCTTATGGTATCGGTACCCTTGGTATCGATACTACCTTCCAGGTATCGTTACCCTGAATGTCTTTGTTAATTTCAGACTTAGGATATCGATATTGTTCAAACGGTATCGATACCCCTATACCAAAAATCCCTATTTTACTCTTGAAGTATCGGTACTAGATTAAGAAGTACCAATACTCAAGCCCAGATTTTCCCATTTCAACCCGAAATTCACTCATTTCAGCTCAAACACTTCATGTCTTAACCCCTTTCATATTCTTAACTCAAGTACACATACTTATACCAATTTCTATTTATTCAAAACATCCTTAACCTCAAAATCCCATCCTCCATATATAATTCAAGAATCATACCAAATTTCCAACATGTTCTAATTCCAATTCTATCACTTAATATCTCTTAATTTAACTATTGACAAGTCAAATTTAGTGTCAAATTTACCTATCAACTCATTTCCAAGATTTCATTTAGAAACCCCTTATCTTTAATCCTTATTATCTCATTCATCTTATAGTTTTAAGATAACTTAATCTTTCCTTAAGCTTAAGTATCATCTAATGATCAAAAACCAAACTTAATTTTAACTAAAAATCAACTAACAAGAAAACTTACCTTTGCTTGTAAGTTTCACGGATGAATAAGAAGAATAGAGTTCTCTGGATCTTTCTTTTCACTTTTCTTTCATTCCAACGTGTATATATCTCCTCCCCATCTCATTTTTAATTCATTTCTAGGTCAAATGACCATTTTTCCTTATTACATTAAATATTTACTGAACAGTCCTTTACAAAATATTTCCCATTTAGTCCCTAAACTTTCTAATCTTTTGAAATCATACCTCAAAGTTTAAAAGCTTCCATTTTAGTCACTAGCCCTGATTATGGGATGTTACAAAGAGAAACTGTCTCAAGAGAGACAATATTTTGTTTCAAGAGAAACAATTTCAAAGTTTTTCTTAAGAAAAATTGTCTCAAGTTAGACAAAGTTTGTTTTGAAAAACAATCTCAGGTGAGATCAACTTTATTTCAAATGAAACAAACTCGAAATTTATATCTCATAGGAAAATATCTCAAGCAAGACAAAATTTGTTTTGAGAGAAATTGTCTCAAGCGAGACAAAATTTGTTTTTAGATAACTGTCTCAAGCGAGAAAAAATTTATTTTTAGTAAAACACCCTCAAAGGTGATAACCAGTCTGGTTGTTCCTGCATGCTGAGGAAATATCTTCAGAAGATCTGATTGTTGACTTCAGGAAGTCAAACCTGTGGATGTCATTGTTATTTCATGTTGAGGACATTTGGTAATTTTTGAACACTGATTTCCTGAAAGATCAAAATGATGCATTTTTTATTGACTATCTTGGATGTTATGATGGATGCCAAGATGAAATTTATTTGATGTTTTATTGAATTTATCCTCAAGAGAGGGAAACTGAAATTGTTTATTTCACATGATGATGAATGCAAATATGTTAATTTAATGTGTCATGTATGTGTTGATGTATGTATATGTTGATATATGAGGGAACTGGTTGTGTGAGCAATTTGAATTCTTTTTTTGACTCAGTTTGTCTTCATTTCCACCAGGGTATACTCTTGCAAACCTTGACCTGAGACAATCTTTTCTTTGCCCCATCAACTCTTGCCCCATAAATTGGCTTCCCTTGCCTCAACTTCGATCTTGAGCTTCGGAGAGATATTCGTTGAATTCCAAGATATGCCTCCAGAGAACTCATCTTGCTTGAAAATGTTTTTCTTTCTTTGAATTTTTAAAATTTTGAAAAATATCAAAAGAATGTTGAAAAAAACCTCGTTTTAAGTTTCACAGTTGAAACAAATCATAAAACAAGAGTTCATTGGATATCAAAAGAATTAATTGCTCTTTTAATATTTTATAGTTGCAAATATTTGACAAATATCAAGATCGAAAGGTTGGTTTGGAGGTTGGATACCTAAATTTAAGGTTTGTTTCCCCAATTAGGTCATCATGAAGATCATGGCATGCCTCTCTTTCTTGGTTTGACATTTTAATCGGAGGCGAACAAAATGACATAACTAGAGTAGTAAATAGTTAGACTTTCAGAACACTTCTGTTTCAGTTCTATGAAATCTTACATTTGTTCAAGCTTCGTAGACTCCTCTAGCCAAGGTAGTGCAGAAATATCGATCTAAAAATGAGATCTCTGAGTGCTCGTGTGAGTTAGACTATAATAGGTGTTCCTCAACTCCCTTAATCCATATTCACCAAAACTCATTTTTTAGTACATTTGATTTAATTTTCCATTGTTTGGCTAGCTGAATTGAGCTTTATTGTACATATATCTTATAATTGCCTTTGTTTGGCTAGTTGAAGAATTCATGTCGTCACAAAGTCTTCAACTTGAAAACCACAGTGGAGCAAACACCGAATTTCCAAATACCCGATCAATGTCATGGTTTGAATGTAATCTATTCATAAATTCAGGGCTTTCGAGTTTCCTCTATAACCAATTGCTTTAGCATAATAGCTCAGCTTTATTGCATATATATATATTCTGGGTATACGGATTCCATTTCTTAAGATTGCTAAGGAGAACCTGTTATAGTCCATGTGTTTGTTGAAGGTCCGGAAATCTCATTGTTAGAGTTCAATTCCCAAGCAACTGACCTAAACTAGATTTATCTACTCGACCATTCCATATGAGAAGATCATGATCATCATTGAACGTCATCAATAGAAAGTAGGAACCAATCAGTTTTACAATCTCATGTGCTAGTTGCCTTATTTTGTCCGCTCCTAACACATACTTGAATGCCAAGCCTTTGATTGGTTATACATGTGAGGAGAGAGCTAACTTGGTTCATTCAAGAGAAGAATATGTATTCTGGTGTATTTTTACATTAGGATCAAGGGGTCCTTGTTTTACAGGAGCTTAATCTTGTCATTTGTCATAGATTTACAACATTAATTATTAAAAAGCTTTTAATTAAGATGATATTCAAAGAATTCAAGATTAAAATTTGTTCATCACTAATTTCCTAAGAAGGAAGCATTTTATTGAAAATGTTCGAATGTCAAGTGACTTACAAACATTAAACATAAGAAGAAAAACAAATTCAAACAAGATGGCATTCATGAAAATGCAACAAAACTCATGATGGATGCCCCAACCTACTCCTAATCAGAATACCCTATTATTCCTAGAATGTTGGGTGTCCAATTGGATACCCCTCATTTAATCCCCATTTCTTGATCATTTCTCGTGTTAGGACTCCCTTATCAACGAGTTTTTCTATCTCCTCCATCAATGGTATGCACTTGTCAGTAGGATGGCCCAATGCCCCCAGATGAAAATCGCAAGTACTATTCGGGTCATAGCCATAAGTAGAAGGGTTAGTCTTCATTCTCAAATGCCTTGGAGTGAGATATTGACTCTTGATTAATGGGGATAACAAGTCAGAAATGGGCACTTGAAAAATCTTGAGGGTCGTGTTTTTCCAAGACATATTTTGAGGCCAGTCTCGAATTATTTCTCTTTTGATTTCCTTCTCATCATTCCCCATTTCCTTCTCATTTTTCAGTATCAAAGAAGTGTCGAGAGTTGGATCCTTTAAATTTTCCCCACATACTTTACTCTCTTGAATTTTGCTCTTTCCTTTCTTCATGTCTTTTTCTGTATACACTTTAATTGTTTTGACCCTATCAACTCCATTCTGGGGTCCGACTCCCAATTGTTTGACTAAAACCAATTGATTGTTAACATCCACCTCTAAGCCAAAAAATCTTGGACTTGTCGTTTGAAGTGACCACAATTCTTGATGGAGTGTCCCTGGGCTCCGGCATGATATTCTCAAGAAACTTTCTTATTATACCAACTCGTATAAGGTAGTAACAGCGGCTTAGCCAGACGTGGAGTAATCAGTTAAGCCTCGAGCAACTTGGAATATATTTTTTTTGTATGAAGATGAAGGAAAACTGAGTGGAGGCTCTTTTGACTTCATTTTCTCTTTGCCACTATTATGATCATCTTGAAGACCTAGTGAAGGATCATTGAGATATTCATTTTGAAGGTTCAACTTTTGACCAACATCTTGTGGAAGACATTGGTTTGTAGATCTTCCCTCATTGATATGTTTTAAGCCTTTGAGAAGTTTAGGTTTTATATCGTCAAAGCATAACAAGCCTTCCGCGATGAGGTTTTGAACCTTTAATTTCATAACCGAACAACTTTCTGTGGAGTGACTAAAATCTCCAGAATGATAAATGCATGAATTTTTTAAACCTTGCCAATCTGGACGCAAATAAGTATTAGGCTTTAGAGGAATAGGTGTTAGAAGGCCACTTTCAAAGGGAAATGGTAACAATTCTGAATATGACCCTGGAATCGAAATGAGAGGTATCCTCTTATTTTTTTTCTTGTTCTTTCTAGCCTTCTTTATTGGCATTTGAACTTCCTCTATCCTCTCTTCTTTGAGTCAGACTCAACTTTCGTGTTAAAAGTTTCACCCTTAATCTTCATTTTTCCTATCTTGATCTCTGTCACATTTTCTAGAATCACACCTGATTGTCGGAATTGACTCAAATAACCATATTCCTAAGCATGTTCTTGATTATTTACTTTCACCATATTGGTCGCACAATCAACATTCAAAGTCTTATTGAAAGCCTCTATAGCATGATCCTCTGGTGGTTTCTCTCCATGAATCAAGACAGTTATCATGTGCATCAATTTAGACATCTGCTCCCTTGACTCGTCCTGTAACTTCTTTGCTTGATCATTCATTTCTTGCTAAATCTTGACAAGTTGTTCTTGGAGTTTCTCGAATCTATTAACATGTGTTGAAATCACATTATTGTTCTTATCTCCGTAGAAAGACCAAGTTGACTCCAATTTTAATTTCTACCATGAAATACTGCATAAATTACTCCCAAACTTTCATGTGTGGGAATGATTTTAAATGAAAAAATGTGAATATGTACCGTAAAAATGTAAATATAAAATGCAAAAGTGAAAATACAAAAATGAAAATGCAAATGCAACGAAGGTGTTGATTCCAAAGATGAATATCATAAAACAATTTTCAGCAGAAATAAAAGCCTTCACGTTACAAGACAATCCACTTTACAGACATGCCTTCGTTTAGATGTTGAATTTGAATGGATCACTACTTTGTTTCAAATCTTTGTTCTTGAAAATTATGCCCCTCAAATGCTCTGTGAACTAACTCGGTTAATGCCCCGCAATGTTGAAGTCAGTGCATCGCTCCTTGGTGACTAGCAATAAAATGATCATGAATAAGGCTCTACTACCGGATCACTCCTCATATCAGTGGATCATCATTTCAATCTTGAATGCTGCACGATCTTCGAGCAGTCTCATTCTGGAATCTTTGAACTTCTTTTAACCTTCGGTGCATGTCTGTGTAAGCGACTATTTGGTTGAAAACTTTTATCTCTTCTTGTGAAGATTTTCTCTCTAGTATCCCCTTGCGGATCAACACTTTCGCATTATGTCATGTCGATACAAATAATGCAAAGAATGACGAAAAATGACATAAACAAAAGAAAAGAAATAAGTTAGTACATGCAAGATAATCAATAGAGTTAAAATATGCTATCTACAGATAAATATAACACCTACCAAATCATGATATCTACCCGAGCATGCTTTCATTAGGTAACAATCTTATCCAAACATGCTTTCTACCCAAATGATTTATTTCAAGGAAATGATCCTAACCACATGGTATCTAGTTCGCATGTTTTTATTTAACAGAATTTAAAGCAAAAGGAAAGGTTCAAAAATGCTTCTCCTTTGTGTACACTTATTTTGGGTACCTACTGACGGACAGAGGTTCGGTATTTCTATACCTAGGGTGACCGTTCTACGATTCACTATATGAATAGTTTCGGCTCTAACAAAAAAAAGGTACTCAAATTGTCCTTGATGTCGGTGCCCCCTTGGGCTTTCCAACCCTCGATCCTCACCCATTACAAGTTTCGAACGGAATGAGTTCAATTCGAGGGGATTCACTGCCTTATACCCATACAAGGAATAAATCCCTACGAAGGTATAAGGTATGTATCCCATGGGTTATTTGCTAAAACTCATATGAAGAATAAATTCTTACGAGAGTAAAGCATTCACCCCGACCTATTTGGATTGAAGCTCGTGTCTAGAGCTTATGTTAAGCAAATGCACGTGATGTGTGTGAGGAGGAACGTACCTACCTTGGACTAAAAAATGAAAAAGAAAAAACTTGACCCAAAAAACTTGGACAAAACTAAAAAATAAAATAAAACGTTAGTACGATAAAAATACAGAAATTAAAAAATTTCAATAAATAGATCATAAGCTAACTATAGACTCGAACTCATAATTTCCACCAAGACGACAATGTGTAAGCAACATAAATCCTGACTCTCTAAAAAAATCCCCAGCAGAGTCGCCAAGCTGTCATAACTATTTTTTTGAAAAAAATTAAATATTATTTTAAAAAACAATTATGCCTTTTATTTGAAAAATTAGGGATTTATGAATTAAATTGAAAATGAGTCACCATCGACCTTTAGGTTAGGTAGGTCAAATACCTAAAAACGTCTTTTAAAAACAATTTTAAGAAAAATCATTTTTTAAGACAAAATTCAGTTTGTGTCACCAAAGATTAATTTAAGCGTGGGGAAGGGTAAACACCCCCACAACGCCCAAAATCGGTATTGTGTCGCTTACACGTTGTCGTAATGGTGGAAAATATGAATCAAATATAAAGTCAAATTATGATCCATTTATTAAAATTTGATTAACTTGCTTAGAATTAATTATTTAAAAGAAAATTCTTTCACTCGATAAGAAATCTTGAAATTCGCAATCCTCCATCGGGAGAGCTATCTCAATTATTTCTCATTCGTAAAAGAATATTTCTTCAGTGATTCGAAAACGTGAATCGAATTAAAAAAATTGATGTTTACATTCACATAAAATAAAATAAATTGTTACTTAAAACAACACACATTGCATCATTTGAACAAATTAATTAGCACTTTGAAAAACAATCTTCGATTTAGTTCAAGTTAACATTTTGTTCGAACGTTGTATCATATCGCACTACTTCGATCAAGCAATGCTTTCCATGCCCATTCTGCAAATCGTTGTTCTTAAAGATATTCAAGTAATGTATCGATGAATGGAGTAATAAAAATAGAAATAAATGATAAATTAATATATATATATATATATATATATATTTAAAGTTACATACATACAAATAATACAATTGAGGACAAATAAACTATTTTAATACTAATGAATAATAACATCTATTTGATTGACATACACATGTGTACTCCAATATGAAATTATGCATTAATATGAATAGATAATAAAATATAAAATTACGAATTTGGGATAAAATAAAAATGTGTAAACATGATGGATCTAAAAAAATAGAACAATTAAAACAATCAATGAATTAATCCAGAATTATGTCTAACATACAAACATCATATAATAGGAGTATTTGAGGGTAACGATTCCAAAATAAACTACACGGCCAAAAGTGAAAGAAATAAAACTTCGGGCAATTGACTAAAATTTAATCGAAACATAGCGGATAAAACAAAACAAAAAAATGAAGATTAAGCTAAATCTAGAGTCCCATACAATAATTACCCAAATTATGTGCTAACACATTCGAATGACCAAAAAACATTATCCCAAAAGCAACAACCGAATTCGAATATAAACAAACTTAAATATGAATCTACAAGGACCAAGATACAACATAAAATAATGAAGAGCTCGAAATAATAAGGTTTAAAACTTCATTAAGTGACCAGAATGCAAGTTTCATAAATACATTATATAGTTTCCAATACCAAGAAACTATAAATAATAAACAATCTAGTGACCAATCTAAATTTTAACAAATGTGGGCTCGAAATATGAAACAACAAAATTACAATAAGTGACCATAAACAAAGATTACAAAAACCAGAGGTCCCTTACATAGTTTACCCCAAAACCCGAAAATGCTTATTCGGTCCCTCTCAAAACGACAACGTTTTGGATAGGGTATAAGTTCTGGAAACTTATTTTAGTCAGCCATTTATTCTTTTCATCTGTTTCCCTTTAAACCAAAGGACAAAGAGAGATAAACTTTCTCAACTCCTCTCACTCCCTCTTTACTCCTCCTCTGTGAGGAGGTGAACAACAAACCCAACCGTTGTAGATCGGCAGCGATAGTGTAGGAAACCCACCCAAAACCACCCCTCTCATCTCTTCTGTCTTTCTCTATTCCTCCTTTGCCTAAGAGGGAAACCTAAGCTCCCCATCCACCGTAAATTGGTGCTCACGGGGAGCAACACATACCAAAGACCCCCTCTTCACTCTTCTGACCTACCTAAACCCCAAAGAAAACGAAACAACCTCGATCCTTAACAAGTCCCAGAAAAAGGGAAAGCCTTTACCTTCGGTGAGAGGTCCGATTAGCTCCGAAGAGGTCTCTACGGTCAAATCTACAAGGTGAGATTTTTATTTTCTTTTTTTTCTACTTTTGATTTTTCTGGGTTTTTTTTTGAAACTCTCTCTCTGTTTTTTTCTTCTCCCTGAACAACCTCTATTTATCCTCTATCTTTTTTTTTATGTTTGCATGCTTGATATGATTTGCTTGCTGCTGCCTGAGGAGATGTTATTGACAGGTTAAGATTTCCTCAGGATATTGAGGATTTCTTTTTGATATTTTTGAATTTATTTCTCTGCTTTGATTTGTGTTGACTGATAGATTGTTTTTCGGTCACTATTGATGACAACCTCGGGTGGGAAACATTCGGCGGCGGCTCAGACGTGCTCGACGGCCGACCCACGCGCACAGGGAGAGAGTAGTGAGGTTCACGCGCGGTTGGAGGAACCTAGAGGGTTGAAGGCGGCGACAACTAAGCTGATTGAAAAGAAACCCTAAAAATTTAGGGTTAGATCAGGTCCCATTCGGATCGGGCCAACTATGTTGGGGTGTTTCTGGAACCGGGTTGTAGCTGGGTCGCTGATGTTGCAATTGGGCTAGATCGGGTCTTTGTTACTGGGTCACTGGTGCTGGGGTTCTGGTTGGCCTCAATTGGGTCTCGGGTTAAGGCCTGCTGATTGGGTTTGTAATCAGGGCTTCAAGTGAGGCCTGCAAGAAAATGTAATATGTAATTTAATAAAAATAATAATAATAATAACAATATTTTTTATAGAATCGGACAAAAACGGATGTCTACACTAATTTCGAAGATTAAAGTTCCATAGTTGATTTTTCGGTTCCATTCTGTTAGCCTTTGTTCAGTTTTATACAAAGTCGTCACGAAGATTATTATTAATTGCCTGAATCATTTTCTCTCTAATTGGGTGCCCAGAGTCAAACGAGCTTCGTCTCCGAAGATCGATAATGGAGAACATTGTCATATAACATGAGCTGATGCATTCATTGCGAATTAAGAAAGGTAATAAAGGTTTTATGTCTATTAAAATTGACTTGGAGAAGGTGTACAATCGTCTTGAATGAAAATTTATTGATGACACCCTCAAAGATATTAGATTACTGGATTGCTTTCGTAATTTGATTATGCGGTGCGTTACTTCAGTTGCTACGTAAGTCCTATAGAATGGTACAGCCTCGGTTCCTTTCAAACCCACAAGAGGTATTCGACTGGGAGATCCGCTCTCTCCATACCTTTTTGTCTTGTGTATGAAACGACTGGGCCAAGCTATTCAGAGGAGTGTGGCGAGTGGCGGATGGAAACCAATTAGACTAGTTCGTAAAGGGCCGACAATATCGCATCTCTCCTTTGCGGATGATATGATGCTCTTTGCTGAAGCGTCGGAGAATGAAGTGGAGCACATTATGAACATATTGAATGAATTTTTCCTTACCTCTGGTCAAAAGGTTAGCATTGCGAAAACCAGTATTTTATATTCTAAAAATGTGAAGCAACATTGTAGAGCTGCGATCAATGAGGCGTGTGGCTTTTTGGAGGTCGATTACTTTGGTAAGTATCTTGGGGTACCCTTATTTCACAAACGGGTCACTAAAGCTACATACCAATATATGGTTCAAAAAGTTCGGGACCGACTTGCTGGTTGGGTGATTAAAAGATTATCGATGGTCAACAAAATTACGTTAGAGAAATATATCTTATTGGCTATTCTTTTTTACTCGATGCAGTCCACTCCTCTCCCGAAAGGTGTTTGTGTTGAGATCTAGAGGATTGTTAGGGGCTTTCTTTGGGGTAAATCAGAAACGAGGAATGAGATTAGTCGGTTAATTAGAACACGGTCTGTACTCCTATCTTCGAGGGCGGCCTTGGTTTCAAACATTTAGAGTAACAAAATGACACATTTTTTTTATGAAAACCGACTTTAATTTAGTGACTCGATCGAATCAACTGTGGGCGTAAGTTTTACGTACCAAGTATAAGTGGGAAGGAATTACGCCTGTTGTCATTGATCGGAGGAACTACTCTCGACTTTGGAAAGGAGTGAGTTTGGTTTGGGATGATGTTCGCTCGATCCTTTTTTGGACTATTGGAGATGGATCGTTTATTGATTTTTTGGAGAGACCCGTGGTTAAGTGATATGGCCATTTGCGGAATTATATTGCAGATCGGACTGTGGCAGACAACTTACCGGTTGTTATGGTGGCGGATGAAGATACTAAATTTTTTACCCATTTTATTATTATTATAATTATTATCATAATTATTATTAAAATTATAATATATATATTATTATTATTAAAAAATATATATATAATAATAATAATAATAATTACAAACAGGCCCAGATTGGACCGGCCCAATTACAAATGGCCCATAACAAAACCTAACAGATTAGGGTTTCCCTCTTCCCAGCCGCCTCAGCTTGAGATACCCAACAAGGAAACCCTAGGGTATCATAACCCTAGGGACACGTCCCAGCTGCCAGTGCCACGCCGCGACGCCGCTGCCTTGCTGAAGAATCCAGAAGCTTTGCTGTTTCAACACCAGCCGCACACGTCTCCCCAAATGGTGAGTCACCACTGGAAGTCCGGTGACTCACCGAAGAACCCCTTTTGGGACCGGTCCGAAGCTATCATCGGTGGTAGCTATAAAAGCCACCGAGCCCCTGCCAAGAAGAAAAAAAGAGAGGAAGAACCGAGAAAGAGAAGACAGACGGAGAGAGACAGAAAACAGAGAGCAAAGATACAAAAACGAAGAACAAACAACCCACAACCAGCAGTAAACCAAAACAAAACAAAAAGAAAGGAAAGAAGCTTACCGAGGAAGCCACCGGACCTTTCAAACGTCACCAAAACCTTCGAAAACCGAAGGTATTTCTTTAGATTTGCTCCGATCAAGAGCTATTTAGGAGAAAAAAGCACCGGAACCGTCCTTAGGACGGTCCGATCTACATAATGATAAAAAATAAAATTTTCCGGCCACCGGATGCGGTGGCCGGCGGTGATGGTCACGGCGGCAGACGGCTGCCGTCTGGTGACCGACTTCCCTCCGATGAGGAAGCTAGAGAGAGGGGAGAGCGTTTATTTCTCTCTCAGTTAGAGAGAGAAATAAAAAAAAGAAATGAAATATGGCCCGAAGGTCCAGCTGAATTCGGCTTTAAATAGTCCTTTCCCAACGACGTCGTTTCGGGGAGGACTATTCGTGTAATTAAATAATTGTTAAATCCTTTCCGCAGTCATCTTAATTTTGTAACATTCCATTTTAGTCACTTAAATCAATTTATAATCCTTTTAATTCGGTTCTTTAATTTTAATTTTATTTATTTTAGTCCTTTGTATTAAAATAATATATTTAGGGTAAATAACAGATTTAGTCTTTTAATTTTAATAATTAATATTTTAATCTGAATAGTATGTTTTAATTTATTTTATTCTAATATCTGAATTTTATATAATTTTATTTTAGTCACTAAATTAATAAATAAGAAAATAGCATGTTTAATCCCTATAATTTTGATTAATTATGAATTAGGTATTTAATTTTAATTTACTATAATTTAGTCAATAATTTTAAATATTTTTATTTATTTTATTGCTTTTAAATATATAGTTCTAATTGCATTTTTATTTTTTTAATTTTACTTGTTTATATATTTAAATATTTTATGTAGTCATAAATATATATATAATAAATAATAATTTATTTTTTTCAATAAATTATTTTAATATTTATTTTTCAATATCGAAGAAAAGGGCAGTCTTAATATAACTGGATGTCCTATTCTGGTATTTTAAAATTAAATATTATAAAAAATTATTATTTAATTTTATTCAAATTAATATTTATTAATATCAAAGAAAAGAGCTGTCTTAAGGCACCTAGAAGTCCTTTTCCGATATTTTTAAAATTTTGAAATAATAGGATTATAAATTAAATATATTTTGAATTTTTAATTTTTTAATAATAGAGACAATTTATAATTAAAAAGTACCAATTTTGGGCGTTGTAGGGGTGCTAATCCTTCCCTAAACGTAACCGACCACGAATCCCTTTTTATTATTAAAAAGAACGAATTTTTGGTTATAAACGCAGATCAGTTCATTTTTTAATTGATGTTTTCTTAAAACTCTTTTTAAAAAATAATTTTTAGGTATTCGACCTACCTGACCCAAAAGGCCGATGGCGACTCCCAAATTATTTTCAAAACCATTTATTCACATCAATTTTCCCGCCAAATAAATATTTCGTGCCCGGACGAAAACGGGTTACGACAGCTTGGCGACTCCGCTAGGGACCTGGTAAAACTTTTAAAAATCAATTATAAATTGTCTCTATTAATTATAAATTAAAATTTCATATATTTAATTTATAATTCTTTTTTATATATATACATATTATTTTTATAGTATTTATATATATTATTAATATTTCATTTTATTTACAAGTATTTTATTTCATTATTTATTTTTCTGTCAGAGGTTTGAACATTTCTCCTCACACACAATACTTGCATTGCATAACATAAGCTCTATAATTGAGTTTGTCCCTTTTAAGTGGGAGTGAAAGCGACGTCTTCGTGAGAATTTATTCTCTGTGTCAGACCTAGCAAGTAACTTTCGGGGTTCATATGCTCTATGTCTTCGTGAGAATTTATTCTCCGTGTCAGGCATAGAGAAATGTATCCCCTCGAATTGAACTCGATCCATTTTAGTCTGTGATGGACTAGGATTGAGGGTTAGCAACCAAGGGGCACTAACAAGGACAATTCGGGTACCTTTATTCTTAGATCTGAAACCCTGCATATAATAAACCCTAGAAACTCTTCTGATCTGAAGCCATGCCGAAATTTTGTCCAAAATAGGTGTACACACAGGAGAAATGAATTCTAACTTTCTTTTTAATTTATTTATTTATTTTCTTACTGATTAAATTACATGTGAATTTAAATTATTTAAATTATGAAAAAGCATGTTTAAATAAAGATATTTAGGTAGATATTATTATTAAATTTCTTTATTATGTAAACTAATTCATTTCTTTTTGTGTGTTCTTTATTTTTTCTGTTTGCATAGCATCATACAGGATAAAAGGAATTGATCCTCGTGTTAATTGTCTCATTGGAAAGCCTTCATCCATGGATAAAAAGTGTTCAAATCAAATAATTTAAACTCAAAAGTAAGACAATGGGCTGAGGACTTACAAAGACAAGGAGGAGACAGTCTGCAAGATGATTATGTATCGGACTTGGCCAGTTATGCTCCAGTTTCGCTAAAAAGAAATGACATGCAAGATTTGCGAAGCATTTGGAAAGTTGAGATTCAAACAAAAAATTACAGTTTTATCAGACTTACGGAGACATCCCATATTTGCTCTATGTCGAAGTTGATGATGAATTACTCAGAGCCCTAATTCAATTCTGGAATCCAGGGTACAATTGCTTCACTCTCAATAAGGAGGACTTGGTCCCTACTATTGAAGAGTACACAACTTTGCTACATATAGAAGGGGCTTTGGAGAATCGAATCTATTCAAAGTCAATTAAAACTCAACCCTTTCGAGTTAAATTAGCAAATATTTGCCGGGGTACGAGAAGAATGGGTGGCATCCCATACAAAACAAAAAGGCGAAAGCGAAGGCATTGCTTGGACCAACATTAAAGAACTTATCCAGAGTCATCCAGACACTAAAGTACGATTCGATCTATTTGCTCTGGGTATGTATGGTATGGTCATCTTCCCAAAAGTATTGGGATATGTTGAAGCTGCAGTGGTAGATTTGTTTGAACAGCTACCGAAAAAGATTAATCCTGCTTCTGTAATTCTAGCAGAGACTTTCAGATCGTTAAATGCTTGTAGAAAGCTAGGAGGTGGACGATTCTCAGGGTGTACCCAGTTGTTATATGTTTGGATCCGTAGTTTATTTCTGGAGGACAGAAAAGGTTTCATACCGACGCTTTAATATGGATTACTCACCATTAAAAGAATTTCTGGAGCAGGAATGGCCGAAAGAAATTAAGAAAGATATGTGGATTAATGCCTTTCGAAATCTGCAAAGCAATGACATTGTTTGGCGAGCCCCGTGGCAAATCCAAAGGGAATTCTTTTACAAATGTGGAGATTACAATTGGATAATGCTGCTCGGATTATGGGGAGGAATTGGATATGCACCACTTCTGGTCATAAGACAGTATGAAGGTCATCAATTTGTACCTGTCACCGCTGGATTACATTCATCTGAGTTCGCATTCCACAGCAAAAATTATAAAAGAAATATCATGGAAGCCGTTACAGCTTGGAAAACAACTTTTTGTATCCGAGCTAAAGTAGCAAAAGAAATGCTAACTCCTGATTATGAGGAATGGAGATATGTCAGGAAAAATGAAAATATTCCTCTACCATATCAAAATGAGGATATATATATGGAAGATCGCATTAAGTTGGTTCCATCAGAGATTGAAATCCTGAGAACTAAGTTTGAAGCAGAAAGAGAAAGCTGGTCAAGAGAATTAGAGCAAATGAGACGAGATAAAGCTATGTTGGGTGTTGATATTGACTTTCATTCATCACAATGTGCAATGTTGAGAGAAAACAAAGAAAAAATTGATGGTGAATTTAGAGCATTAAAGAAAAATTACCAAGAGTTATATAAATCCCGGAAAGCATCAGGACCAAGCCAATCAACGGTACAGATGACCAGAGAATTGAACATCGAGAAAAGTCGAGTTGAAGATCTGAAAGGAAAGAATAGCCGTCTACTCAAAAACCTTGAGAAAGGAAAGCAAAAAATGGAAGATTTTGAGGTCGACAGAAGAGAGCGAATTATAAAACACAAGGCTGAACACCGCGAGATCATGAATGAAATGCAAAGAGAAAAGGATCGAGCCAAAGATTTAGAAGAGATGAAGAATGACATCTTTAATAAATTTGAAGGTGAGAAAAATATCATGTTCAAGGGTTTTGAATCTGAAATGAACCAGATGATTGCCGAACTTGAAACCAGGGGCCAAAAGATTGAAGAGTTCAATATTGAAAAAGAAAAATGGGAGTTGGAAAGAAAGAATTTCAACACCAAAATTGAGGTAGAGCAAGAAGTGGCTAGAAATTGGATGCAAAGATGCAGAAACAAGAATGTTCAAATCCAGAAGATTAATCAAAGAACGCAAGAAGCACGAACAAAACTTGAAGAAGATCTGGATCAGTCTAGAAACAAAAACTTAGAGTTTAACGCTTATATTTTGCAACTTGAAGAATCATTATTTCAAGAAAAGGTTCGTCTAGGACCTAATGATCTCAAAGAAAGTAATGAGGAAAGTGCTTCACTGCGAAGACGCATTAGAGATCTTGAAAAAATTCTGCACAATTGTCAAGTCAGAATCACTGAATTAGAGCAAACTCTGGAAGGAACTAATGAACAATGGCAAAAGTCAACTGATTTCTATGTTGAAAGAAGTGAAGAAAGAAGTAATATGGTGTTCGAGGCCATGGTACAAATGAGCGAAGTTGCTAGATATGTTGGAGAATTAGCTGTTGAAGCTAAAATAATTGAGCATCACGTTGATCCAGTCTCTAAGTTCGGAAAGAAGGTGTCATGGTTAATGAAAGAAATTATAGAGCTTAATAGGAAAGCTACGCCTTATCTGTAGTTATGAAATATTATAAAGAAACTTTTGTATGCCGATGAAAGTTGTTCTATGACAGTTGACTTTTTGGGATCAATACCTTTTTTTGAATACATACATTTTGCATAAATTCATTATTCATTTCATGATTTTCTTTATGGATATTTTTTTAAGATAAAATTCATTAATTAAAATTTGGAAAAAATAATATCAAAAGATTTTTCAATCGCAATTATTCTGGCCAAAAGAGAAATACAACATCACTACGGTACTAGACAAGCTACTAAGAGAATTATAGAGGATAAAATACAACGTATTGAGGAACATCATAATAAAGAACAAGCAGAAATGAGAATGAAGCTGGAAAAAATTGAAGCCAGTATTGCAAATTCACAAGACAGCATGATGCAGAAAATAGAAGACATGTTTAAAAGGCAGGCTATCATTGGAAAAATGCATGAAAATCCTATATCTTTTGACCAAGAACCTATGTATCCTCTAGGTTTTCCACCAGAACCAATTTATCATTCTGGTACTACACCTATACAAATCAATGCTCGCACATCAGCATTTCAAGAAGCCAAACCACATGAAAATAGACAAGTGGATCCTATATCTTCAAGCAAAAATCCGCTTATATCAGATGTGAAAATAGGGGATTTTAATACTGAGCATTTAATCCCAGATTTGAATGAGCTGAATGAAAAAGAAAAAGTAAATGAAGAATTGACCAGACAGATCAAGAGCTTAGAAGAACGAATGAAATCCGTGGAAATAACTGAATCATTCTATGGGTTTGACGCTAGTGAGTTGAGTTTGGTTCCAGACCTAATCCTCCCCATCAAGTTCAAAGCTCCTGAATTTGATAAATATGACGGTACCACATGCCCTTCATCCCACATTACTATGTTTTGTCGCAGAATGGCAGGATATGTGAAAGATGAGAAATTGTTAATTCACTGCTTTCAAGATAGTTTGACAGGACCAGCTTTAAAATGGTATACTCAATTGACCAAAGCTAACATTAGATCCTGGAAAGATCTGGCTAAAGCATTCTTAGAGCAGTACCGCCATGTAACAGACATGGTCCCTGATAGATGGACTCTCCAAAATTTGGAGAAAAAGAATAATGAAACGTTCAGACAGTATGCCCAGAGATGGCGTGACACAGCAGCCCAAGTTCAACCACCTTTGTCAGAAAAAGTGGCCACAGTAATATTTTTCCATACATTGAAAGCTCCTTATTTAAATCATCTAATGGGGAATGCAACCAGAAATTTTGCAGATTTGGTCATTTCTGGAGAACTCATTGAAAATGTCTTGAAAAGTGGCAAAATTGAATCAAATGAGGGGTCTAGTTCCAAAAGACCTATGTACCGGAAAAAAGAGAATGAAGTCAACAATGCAAACTCTTACAACAAGGATTCATCGAAAAGTGTTACAATAACCCAGCCAAGGGTTAAGAAAGAGGAAACAAACACTAATCGAGCAGAGTCCAGAGCATCTCGAAAGGAAAATGAAAGGTTGTCTTTTACACCTTTACCAGTACCATATGCTGAGATCTATGATTCGCTGTTAAAAGTAGATGTCATACGGCCCTATCCTTTGGTTCCCATGGAACCACCATTCCCTCCTTGGTATGATACAAAGGCACACTGTGTTTACCATGAAGGAATTGCGGGTCATTCTATTGAAAACTATTTGGCATTCAAAAGGGTGGTTCAAAATTTGATCAACACTGGAAAGTTGGAATTCAATACACCATCTACATCCAATCATCCATTGCCAAATCATGGAGATAAAAACGTGAATGCAATTCAGGAAGAGAACAGAAAGAAAGCAAAAACTGACATTTCTGAAATTAAATCTCCTTTTGTTTGGGTATTCCAACAACTCTCTTTAGCCGGTATAATTCCACAACAATACAGGCCAAAGCAGAATGAAGGCAAGAATTATTGTGAATATCATCAAGAGAAGGGGCATGAAATTCAACTATGTCTTGAGTTTATGGATTTGGTGCAAAAATTGATGAACAACAGAGAAATAGAATTCTTTGAAGAAGAACCAAGGAAAAAAGAAGATGATGTTTGCTCATCAGAGGATTCTAAACCTAGTCAAAGAACAAATAATCCTGTGATCATTAATGTGAAATCATCTACAGTAATCCCGGCACCAACAAAGTCAAAAATAGTTATCACCACTCCTCTACCATTTCCATACAAAGACACCCGCAGGGTACCTTGGAATTATACTACCAATGTTTCAATGGTAGGAGGATCTGTTTCTCTAGAAAAAACAGAAGAGAAAATACAGAGTTTGGGTACAACATCGACGTCTGAAGCAGTGAGCAAAGTCGGGTTCTTTACAAGAAGTGGGAGATGTTACTCTCCCGAAACATCCAATGCTTCAGAACAAGTGAAAGCAAAAGGAAAAGCCATGGTAATACCTCAGAAGGTATTTGATGATGAATCCCCTCCAGCATTCAATGAGCCTGTGACAGAAAAACAAGCTCAAGAATTTTTGAAATTCCTGAAACATAGTGAGTATAGTGTGGTTGAACAACTACACAAAAACAAGCGAGAATTTCTATTCTTGATCTATTGATGAATTCAGAAGTACATAGAAATGATTTGATGAAAATTCTCAATCAAACATTTATCCCTAAAGATATATCCCTCAATAAACTTGACAGAATTGTGGGACATATAGCCGCTGACAATTACATAACGATCACGGATGATGAAATACCGGAAGGCAGAATGGGGTCAGTAAAAGCTTTGAATATCACGACACATTGTCATGGTCATGTGTTGCCAGGAGTATTGATTGACAATGGATATGCTCTCAACTTGATGCCTCTAGTCACACTTCAAAGAATGCCTGTGGATAAATCACACATGAAGAGTTATCAGAATGTAGTACGAGCCTTTGATGGTACTCAAAAAGAGGTGCTTGGGAAAATGGAAATACTATTGTTAATTGGTCCAGTCGTGTACAATATTGACTTTGTGGCGATGGACATCCACCCTACATATAATTGTTTATTAGGGAGGCCATGAATTCATTCAGCAGGAGCCGTTCCTTCTTCATTACATCAGAAATTGAAATTTGTTGTTGATGGACAACTAATATGCGTAGGAGCCGAAGAAGAAATCATTGTCTATAACAAGTGATGTTCCATATATTGAAACCAATGATGATGCACTTGAATGCTCTTTTCGAGCTCTTGAATTTGTCAATGCAACTTTTATTGCGGAAAGAAGCAAAATTCCATATCCCAGATTATCTGATTGTACCAAGATGACGGTACGACAAACTTTAGGCATCGGAGCTAAAGCTGGGAAAGGTTTAGGAAAGAATCTTCAAGGGCAGTTCCTGTAAGTATAAAAATGAAGAAAGATCGTTTTGGGCTTGGATTTAAGCCCAATTTTCAGTAAAAGAACAAAGAGATGAAAAGAAGATGTGAAGACAGAAAGGCGAGGTTGAAAGGGAAAGAAATCCTTTGGGAACACATGTTTTTCCCACAGTTGAAGACCACATTCAGATCAGGTGGAACAATTAATGTAGAACAACAGCTTGTTGAAGCCTTTAAAGAAGAAAAGTTGACGAAAGATCAAAACATAATTGAAGAAGCTATGAATGGATTATTTATCAACATGATCATGAATGACAACAAGACTGGCAAATACTTGGATAGGATTCGCCCATGTTTTCCTGGAGAAACACTTAACAATTGGACCACTGAAGATCTTCCTATAGTTTTTAATATTAACGCAGAGTAATATTCAGAACTAATCTTTATGTTTAGCTCAAAAATATGAAAACTTTTTGTTATCTTGTAAAGGAAATTATGTTAAATATAAGAAATTTTCTTTAAAATTTTCATATGGCAATCATTCTTTACATTTTCTTACATTTATACATTTATTTATTTCATAAATTTACTATATTCTTTCGGAAATATGTCCGACTTAAATTTGCAGGTGTCACCATGTTAATAGCATGTTTATTCCTAAATTTAATCAAGAGATAAATTTAGAGCAACCCATATGTCTGGAAGAAATCAATGGGTGTGAGGATGAACTGGAATGTGATGTTCCTACTGAACTATTAAGATTGGTAGAAAAAGAAGACAAACAAATTCTACCCCACAAAGAAGAGATTGAGACTGTGAATTTGGGAACAGATGAAGAAATGAAAGAGGTGAAAATTGGTACTACTCTGACAATCCAGATAAAACAAGAATTGATAAATCTTCTTCAAGAGTTCAAAGATATCTTCGCCTGGTCTTATCAAGATATGTCTGGCTTGAGTACAGATATAGTGATGCACAAGCTTCCAATCAATCCAGAATATAAACCGGTCCAACAAAAGCTCAGACGAATGAGGCCAGAAATGTTGTTGCAGATCAAAGAGGAAGTTATGAAACAGATCAATGCATGTTTCCAACAGGCAGCTAAATACCCAGAATGGGTAGCCAACATTGTTCCCGTACCAAAGAAAAATGGGAAAGTTCGAATGTGTGTGGATTACAGAGATCTCAACAAAGCTAATCTGAAAGATAGCTTTCCATTACCCCACATAGACACATTGGTAGACAATACTGTAGGACACACATGGTTTTCATTCATGGATGGCTTTTCAGGATATAATCAGATAAAAATGAATCCTGAAGACATGGAAAAAACAACATTTGTAACCATGTGGGGTACATTCTGTTATAAAGTGAAGCCATTTGGATTGAAAAATGCAGGGGCAACGTATCAAAGAGCCATGGTAACTTTGTTTCATGACATGATGCACAAAGAGATTGAAGTATACGTGGACATGATTGCCAAATCCCGAACTGAAGAAGAACATATTCAAAATCTGAGAAAGCTTTTTCAGAGATTGAGGAAGTATCAATTAAAGCTCAACCCCGCAAAATGCACTTTTGGGGTAACTTTTGGGAAACTTTTGGGATTTCTGGTCAGTAAAAAAGGAATCGAGATTGATCCAGATAAAGTAAAAGCAATTCAAAATCTCCCACCACCCAATACAAAAAAAGAAGTTCGAGGCTTTTTGGGAAGATTAAATTATATATCTCGGTTCATTTCTCAATTAACTGACAAATGTGATCCAGTGTTCAAATTACTTCGAAAGAACAATCCTAAAGTCTGGAATGAAGAATGTCAAGAAACTTTAGATATTATTAAGAAATATTTATCCAATGCCCCAATTTTAGTATCACCAATGCCTGATAGACCGTTAATTCTCTACTTGACAGTCTTCGAAAATTCGATGGGATGTGTACTAGGACAGCATGATGAATCTGGAAGAAAAGAAAAAGCTATTTATTATCTGAGCAAAAAATTTACTGATTGTGAAATCCGATATCCACCAATACAAAAATTATGTTGTGCCTTGGTGTGGGCTACTCGAAGACTCAGACAATATATGTTATACCATACTACTTGGCTGATATCAAAACTTGATCCTTTGAAATTCTTAATGGAATCACCAGCTTTGACAGGCAGAATGGCTAGATGGCAGATGTTATTATCTGAGTTTGATATTGTATATGTCAACCAAAAAGCAATAAAAGGAAGTGTCATAGCTGATTTTCTGGCCAGTCGTGTATCAAATGATTATCAGCCTTTGAGTTTCAATTTTCCTGATGAAGATTTGTTGTGCATATCCATGAATGAAGAAGTCAGGACAAATGATGTATCTGCATCATGGAAGCTTTACTTTGACGGAGCATCCAACGCCTTGGGACGAGGAATTGGGGCAGTATTAATTTCTCCAGAAAATATTTATTATCCCTTTACAAGTAGACTGGAGTTCTTTTGCACCAATAACATGGCGGAATACGAAGCTTGTGCCATGGGATTGAAAGCAGCTATAGAAAGAAAAATCAAATGTCTCAAAATATATGGAGATTCATTGTTAGTGGTGTATCAATTGCGAGGAGAATGGGAAACAAAAGATCCCAAATTGTTGGAATATCGAAATTTTACCCTCAAATTAGTGAAAGAATTTGAGAAAGTCACCTTCAATTATCTCCCTAGAGAAGAAAATCAAATGGCAGATGTTTTGGCTACATTAGCTGCTATGTTTCAAGCAACTAAGAAAGTTGATATGATGCCAATCAAAATGCAAGTATATGAAATTCCTGCACATTGTTATAGTGTGAAAAGAAGAGGTAGATGGTAAACCATGGTATCATGATATTCTGCAATATATCAAAAATCAAAGTTATCCACCAAATGCATCGGAAATTGATAAAAGAACCTTGAGAAGAATGGCTGCTGGATATTTTCTTGATGGCGAGATTATGTATAGAAGAAGCAATGATCAAATGCTATTGAGATGTTTAAATACCAGCGAAGCTAAAAGCATCATTGAAGAGGTACACAGTGGAATATGTGGAACACATGCAAATGGTCTTTCCATGGCCAGAAAAATAATGAGATATGGATATTATTGGGATACCATGCACACAGATTGCATTGATTATGCAAGGAAATGTCATAAATGCCAGATATATGCAGACAAGATTCATGTACCCCCATCTCCTTTACATGTAATGACAGCACCCTGGCCATTTTTCTATGTGGGGAATAGATGTCATTAGTGCAATCACACCAAAAGCATCGAATGGACATTGTTTCATCCTTGTGGCAATTGATTATTTTACCAAATGGGTTGAAGCTGCTTCATATGCCAATATTAAGAGGTCCACAGTCTGCAAATTCATAAAGAAAGAGATAGTTTGCCGGTATGGCCTACCAGAAAGGATCATTACAGATAATGCTCTGAACCTGAACAACAAAATGATGACCGAACTTTGTGCACAGTTTAAGATCAAACATGCAAACTCAGTGGCATATCGTCCAAAGATGAATGGGGCAGTTGAAGCAGCAAATAAGAACATTAAGAGAATCATTACAAAGACCACTGAAACTTACAAAGATTGGCACGAGAAGTTACCTTTTGCTTTATATACATACCGAACTACTGTTCGAACATCTACTGGGGCAACACCGTTTTCTTTAGTCTACGGGATGGAAGCAGTCTTACCAATTGAAGTTGAGATTCCATCGCTTCGAATATTGAGAGAAATAAAATTGGATGAATCTGAATGGATCCAAGCTAGAGTTGATCAATTGAATCTTGTTGAGGAGAAAAGATTGAAAGCTATTTGCCATGGACAGATGTATCAAAAACGGATGATGAAGTCTCATGACAAAAAAGTACATCCAAGAGAATTCCAAGAGGGTGATCTAGTACTAAAAAAGATCTTGCCTATATATAAAGATTTCCGTGGGAAATGGATGCCTAATTGAGAAGGGACATACGTTGTAAAAAAGGCTTTTTCCGGAGGAGCATTGATCTTGGTAGAAATGGATGGAAAAATTCTGAGAAATCCAATAAACTCAGATTCTGTCAAGAAATATTATGCTTGAATAGAAGAAAAAGAAGGAAAAAAAAGAAGAGAAAAAAAAAGAAAAAGAAAAAGAGAAAAAAGAGAAAAGAAAAAAGAAAAAAGAAAAAGAAAAAGGGGGGTCAAGATGAAAACCCGCAAAGGGCATCTTGTAACCAAAGGAAGGATTTGAGTTGAAAACCTGAAAGGGCGGCTCAAATGCATGTTGATATTAGGCATCTGGCAATTGAACCCTCTTAGGATTTTGACAGTTTGGGAGAAACTTCACATCTACAAGCATTTTGACAACGTTTGAGATCTTCCAGACAAAAGCTTATATCATTACTCTAAATTGTGTCAATTTGATTAATTTAGAAATACTTATGCTAATAATTTGTTGAGACATTTGAATTTTTATCAATCTTATGTTTATCATAATTTTGAATACAATTCTATCTATTTCAAGTTCAATTTATTTGAGATTCAATTTATTTTCGAAAATTCAATTTATTCTTCTATGAATTAACATAATTTTGAAATAAGTTAAAGATTTCTGAATATCACTTTATGTTAATACTTTTAAATGCATGGAATACAAAGTAAACCAATCATCATCATCATAAATCCATGAACAAGTCATTATTTGCACTCTGGATATATAGGGTAACATTGGTTACAGTATTTCAAAAGTTGAAGATGACCAGTTTTACTGTCAACTAAACCATTTCATGATTCGAAAAGAGTGGGATATATTGTAGCAGCTGAAGAGAGAGTTGTCGTAGCAGTCATTGCAAGAAAATGCACCAACAAAAAAAATCTTCTAGTTCATCCTGATGATGTTTATTTCTTCCAGTAAGGTTGTTATGCTGGATGCCACTGACAACAAGGTCGAATTCGACAAAACTACTCATCAATTGCTCCAACCGATCATCATTCAGTTCTTGCACATCTATTTTCAAAAGTATGCCAAGACAGTAAAAGGCAACCTCTGCATCATTGATCCCAGAGAAAAGAGACATGACATTGATACCACCATGGAACATGTCTCTATACAGATCCTTGTGTATGGTTTTTAGGGAAACCTAGAAGCATTTCCACCTCATCAGATTCAAGTGGAACAATTTTATTCTTTTCAACCCATACCAGATTCCATTTTCAGCACTCATCAAGAACATACTTCTAGACACTCGAAGGTGGCTCATTGTGATAAGCTTCAAGAGCCTTAATGATCCTTTCTGTCAATTTGGCACTTCCTGTACATGTTTATAAACAGTTCAACTTTGTTCTTGGATCCCATGAAGGCCATCATTTCTTTGTCAATGGAAAAGCATCAGCACATGGAGGAAGCAGAATAAGAGAAAATCTGTTCTCAATTGGCAGAATTATGAATATAGCCTTTTTCAGTGTAGTAGCATGAAAATGCTTTGAATCTACAAATTCTGGCTCTACATCGAATAAGTACTGTGATATCCCAGTCCAAACATTATTTGGAAGATGAATGTGCTCATAGCATCTTCTGGAAGTGTTCTTTGAGTTATCTGATCTGGTTTGGTATGAACCCCAAGAACCAATCATTGGATTTGAAAGATGAATTTTCTCATAGTAGAAATAAGGAGACTCAATAGCATCTTCTGGAAGAGTTTTTTGAGTTATCTGATCTGGTTTGGTAGGAACTACAGAACCAATCATTGGGATTAAAAGATGAACTGCATGATCGTCTTCATTAAGAAGCTTCTTTCCAAGCTTCTTCTGTTTATTCCTTTCCCAAAAAAAATCATAGCCCAAGTTTTGCTTTTCTTGTAATTGGGATCATTACATAATGACTTCCTACCTTTTACCGAAAAAATGCGTCAGCAGCCTTAGCCATTTGAGCAGCATATATGAAATCTGTCAATTTTGTAATTGATGAATCTGAACCACATCTCTTCATGGCTATTGAAGCTTCAGCCTCTGAGAATCCCATTTTTGTCAAGAATAACAATTTATTCACCTCATCAGAATCAGAATTCAAGATTTCTTGGTATTAAAAGAACTATCGATATCTGTGAAATCATCTTGAAATGTCACTTCATAATCAGATGAGTTGTTATCAGAATCAACATGTTGCATGAATGCAAACTTTTCAAGAGCCTATACTATTGAGTTTTATTCTCAAGATGTTTTGCGACATTATATCTACATCTACATTTGTCAAAAATGATAAGATTCTCTGATTTGAAAAAAAAAGATTTATTGGGTTTCTACAACTGAAGAAATACTCAGTTCACCAATCTGAAATCAAATAACTTAACATTCATGCATCATATTTAGGCATTTGCAAAAATATGTGCATTTTCATTCATTTTCATCCATGTTGAATTTTGACAGGAATTTCAAAGATTTTTAGCAAAGATTCAAATCCATCAATTGATGGATTAACATTGCCAGGTAGAGTTCATAATGAGAAGAACTCATCATCTGAAGAAGGAAGAAGAAGTTCATAATGAGAAGAATTTGTTCAACCTTTTATTTAAATTCATCAATTGATGGATTAACATTGCCAGGTAGAGTTCATAATGAGAAGAACTCATCATCTGAAGAAGGAAGAAGAAGTTCATAATGAGAAGAATTTGTTCAACCTTTTGCTTGAATTCATCATTTGATGGATCAGCTTTGCCAGAGAGAGTTCATAATGAGAAGAACTCATCTGAAGAAGGAAGAAAAAAGTTCATAATAAGAAGAATTTGTTCAACCTTTTGCTCAAATCCATCATTCAATGGATCAGCTTTTCCAGTTCGAGTTCATAATGAGAAGAACTCATCTGAAGAAGGAAGAAAAAGTTCATAATAAGAAGAATTTGTTCAACCTTTTGCTCAAATCCATCATTCAATGGATCAGCTTTGCCAGGTAGAGTTCATAATGAGAAGAACTCATCTGAAGAAGTTCATAATAAGAAGAACTTGTTCAACTTTTGCTTGAATTCATCATTTGATGGATCAGCTTTTCCAGTTCGAGTTCATAATGAGAAGAACTCATCTGAAGAAGGAAGAAAAAGTTCATAATGAGAAGAATTTGTTCAACCTTTTGCCCAAATCCATCACTTGATGGATCAGCTTTTCCAGTTTGAGTTCATAATGAGAAGAACTCATCTAAAGAATGAAGAAGAAGTTCATAATAAGAAGAATTTGTTCAACCTTTTGCTTGAATTCATCATTTGATGGATCAGCTTTTCCAGAAAAAAGTTCATAATGAGAAGAACTCATCTGAAGGAGAAAGAAGAAGTTCATAATGAGAAGAGCTTATTTAACCTTTTGAATGACTCTATCACAGAAGGAAATATGTCAACATCATCCCCAGCGAAAAGTTCATAATGAGAAGAACTCATCTGAGGAAAGAGAAGAATTTATTCAACATCTCCATCATAATTGAGTGAAGCCAAATGGATAAAAAAATTTATCTTTTCGTCTTTGCCCTATTCCTGTTAATACAAGAATGAGCAAAGAGGGGCAGCTGAAGATACTAAATTTTTTACCCATTTTATTATATTATAATTATTATCATAATTATTATTAAAATTATAATATATATATTATTATTATTAAAAAAAAAAATAATAATAATAATAATTACAAACAGGCACAGATTGGACCGGCCCAATTACAAATGGCCCATAACAAAACCTAACAGATTAGGGTTTCCCTCTTCCCAGCCGCCTCAGCTTGCTACCGTTGGATCTGGCAAGATCCAACGGTCCAGAGATACCCAACAAGGAAACCCTAGGGTATCATACCCTAGGGACACGTCAAAGCTGCCAGTGCCACGCCGCGACGCCGCCGCCTTGCTGAAGAATCCAGAAGCTTTGCTGTTTCAACACCAGCCGCACACGTCTCCCCAAATGGTGAGTCACCACTGGAAGTCCGGTGACTCACCGAAGAACCTCTTTTGGGACCGGTCCGAAGCTATCATCGGTGGTAGCTATAAAAGCCACCGAGCCCCTGCCAAGAA
Organism: Hibiscus syriacus; assembly: GCF_006381635.1. Taxonomy (NCBI): domain Eukaryota; kingdom Viridiplantae; phylum Streptophyta; class Magnoliopsida; order Malvales; family Malvaceae; genus Hibiscus; species Hibiscus syriacus. Next base: position 396,119 of record NW_024061890.1, read on the forward strand.
GAAAAAAAGAGAGGAATAACCGAGAAAGAGAAGACAGACGAGAGAGACAGAAAACAGAGAGCAAAGATACAAAAACGAAGAACAAACAACCCACAACCAGCAGTAAACCAAAACAGAAACAAAAAGAAAGGAAAGAAGCTTACCGAGGAAGCCAACGGACCTTTCAAACGTCACCAAAACCTTCGGAAACCGAAGGTATTTCTTTAGATTTGCTCCGATCAAGAGCTATTTAGGAGAAAAAAGCACCGGAACCGTCCTTAGGACGGTCCGATCTACATAATGATAAAAAATAAAAATTTTCGGCCACCGGATGCGGTGGCCGGTGGTGAGGGTCACGGCGGCAGAAGGCTGCCGTCTGGTGACCGGCTTCCCTCCGATGAGGGAAGCTAGAGAGAGGGGAGAGCGTTTATTTCTCTCTCAGTTAGAGAGAGAAATAAAAAAAAAGAAGTGAAATATGGCCCAAAGGGCCAGCTGAATTCGGCTTTAAATAGCCCTTCCCGAACGACGTCGTTTCGGGGAGGCTATTCGTGTAATTAAATAATAGTTAAATCCTTTCCGCAGTCATCTTAATTTTGTAACATTCCATTTTAGTCACTAAATCAATTTATAATCCTTTTAATTCGGTTCTTTAATTTTAATTTTATTTATTTTAGTCCTTTGTATTAAAATAATATATTTAGGGTAAATAACAGATTTAGTCCTTTAATTTTAATAATTAAGAAAATAAGGAAATATCATGTTTAATCCCTATAATTTTGATTAATTATGAATTAGGTATTTAATTTTAATTTACTATAATTTAGTCAATAATTTTAAATATTTTTATTTATTTTATTGCTTTTAAATATATAGTTCTAATTGCATTTTTATTTTTTTAATTTTACTTGTTTATATATTTAAATATTTTATGTAGTCATAAATATATATATAATAAATAATAATTTATTTTTTTCAATAAATTATTTTAATATTTATTTTTCAATATCGAAGAAAAGGGCAGTCTTAATACAACTGGATGTCCTATTCTGGTATTTTAAAATTAAATATTATAAAAAATTATTATTTAATTTTATTCAAATTAATATTTATTAATATCAAAGAAAAGAGCTGTCTTAAGGCACCTAGAAGTCCTTTTCCGATATTTTTAAAATTTTGAAATAATAGGATTATAAATTAAATATATTTTGAATTTTTAAATTTTTAATAATAGAGACAATTTATAATTAAAAAGTACCAATTTTGGGCGTTGTAGGGGTGCTAATCCTTCCCTAAACGTAACCGACCACGAATCCCTTTTTATTATTAAAAAGAACGAATTTTTGGTTATAAACGCAGATCAGTTCATTTTTTAATTGATGTTTTCTTAAAACTCTTTTTAAAAAATAATTTTTAGGTATTCGACCTACCTGACCCAAAAGGCCGATGGCGATTCCCAAATTATTTTCAAAACCATTTATTCATATCAATTTTCCCGCCAAATAAATATTTCGTGCCCGGACGAAAAACGGGTTACGACAGCGGATATGGTTGATGAGCGTGGGGAATGTAAATGCCCTTTGATCCACATGGCTCTTCCTCAGGATATGGTGGATGGAATGGGATGGAAATGGCAACCGACTTGCTTATTCACAGTCAGATCGGCGTATGAAATTTGGACAAAAACTGAATCTGTCTCGACGGATAAAATTTGGAGCACCATTGCTAAATTCAAAGGGATTTCAAGGGTGAAAGTGTTTCTTTGGCTTCTGGCATGCGATAAATTGCTTACCAATTCCGAGAGGGTGCGACGCCATATGAGTAGTTGATCAAGGTGTGGTGTTCGTGACTCTCCTGATGAAACAATTTACCATTTGTTTCGTACTTGTCCGACAGCGTTGGAGGTATGGAAACGACTGATACACCTCGGAAAGCTAACTGTTTTTTTTACCATGGATATTACTCTTGGCTCTTGATTAAAACCATTCAAAGCCGGATTATTTTGTAAGAGATTTGTAGTGGGAACTGTTGTTTGGGGCGATTCCATGGAACCTTTGGAAACATAGAAATTTGTGTGTTTTTGATATGGAAAAACCGGGCTACACATCAGTTCTAGATCAAAGTTTTCGGTTTCAAGCTGAATGTTTGAAAGCTATGGAGACTGCAACAAAAAACAAAAGCCATATCTTGTTTACTCGCTCACTCAAAATTAGGTGGGAAGCTCTGCCGGAGACTTTTTTGAAAGTTAATACTGACAGGGCAACAGATGCGCACGGGAATGCTTCGTGTGGGGTGTAATCCGCGATAGTAGGGGAGAATGGAAATTCAGTTTCGCTCGAGCTGTTGGAATCTGTTCTACCTTTGAAGCAGAATTATGGGGGGTCATTGAGGGCTTGAAGCATGCATGGAATCTCGAGGCACGGTCTATCATCCTTAAAACGGATAATGGGAAGGTCTATAAGGCACTGCATAATTTGAATCGGGGTGGAGCGTCCCTGACTATTTTAGTTCATATACACGAGCTATTAAACAAGAAATGGTCTATCTCATTTTCACAGGTGAGGCGAGAAGTGAATAGGCTTGCTGATAGCATGACAAAGATGGCTTTAACATATGTTTTTGCGGGAAGAAAGTTCTCTACGACTCTTACTGTGCTCATTCCGATCCTGCTTGGTGATAGCTTAGGCATTAGTGGTTAGGCTCTGTTTTTCATCTTTGTTTACCAAAAAACAATTATGCAGATAAAAAAGATAAAACATTTATATAAAGCTTTCCTTTCCACCCTCGTTGAGTATTTTTTATAAAATGTGTTTTACTTTGTATTTTCGTTCAAGCATGAACGTGATTAGCAAACTCGTTTCACATCATTTTTTCAAACATAGGTATTAATTTCATGCAACTCAATAATTCATTCATCTTCTTGTTATCTTTCTGTACTATCACATACCATAGAGTTTTCGGGCAGGGTTTTTTTTTTTATATAGAAATTCTCTCATTAAATTGAATAGAATTCTTCTACCCCATTGTGTGCCTGCCCCACCACTAGTTTCTTGATACTTGGATTAGTAAATCATAAATAAATTAACGATGATTTTCTGTTTACCTTCATTTCCACATTTTTATTCCAACCAGGGCCGGTTTTGGGTCTGTGCGGGCTGCCCAACCGCACAGGGCCCAATTTTTGTAAGGGCCTCCAAATTTTTTTAAGTCTTTTGTATATATATATATATATATATATATTTAAGATGTTTGACCCAAGAATTTTCAAGTCCAAGGCCCACATTATTATATGAAGATATTTTTTACCACTATTTAACGTTTTCTTATAGTTATAATAAATTTTAAAATATTAGTGAACTTCTTTATATATCTAATATTTTAGTTTTAAAAGGCTTATTTTACTATTACTATTATGGCATAGGGCCACCAAAATTTACAAGACGGCTCTGATTCCAACGTCCTTACTTTGGAATCATTGTTAAGTGAAAATTCTCTCATGCATACTCAATTCTTCTTTCCATCTCTTTGCTAAATCATCATCAATTTCATGTTTTGCTATCAATTTACAGCAATCTCTTGACTACTTTCGAAGCTTTAATATTTTCAGTTTCATCACATTTCTTCTTCACAGACTATTGTACCAATATTTTTCAAATCATTTATTGAAGATGATTAAATCATCTGTTAGACTGCTATGATTTAATAATTTACATCCAAGACTATTAAAATATATAAAAAAATAAATATTTTAATGATGATAAATCATCTGGAAAAAAATTAAAACTTCTCATATGATTTCGTTATCCCCAATTCTGGAATTATCACTATTGTTTAAGTGTGATATTGAAACTGGAGCTAATAACAAAAGAGATTGCATATATTAGTGACAAAGTGAAGCTTGAAAAGAAAAATCATGTTTTTCGATGGTTTAAGAGTAGAAAAATGGAGAATTTGATGATGAGGAATGAAGAAAAAAGTGATGGGTGAAGTAAATGTTGATGAATAAATGATTTGGGAATAAGAAATGTGATGAAACTGATGATACTAAAGCATCCAAAGTAGTTAAGAGATGAGATAACAAAACATGAAATTGATGACGATGGAGCAAAGAGATGAAAAAGAAAAATTGAGGATGTAAGAGAGAATTTTCACAGTAAATCCATAGTAGAGATGTTAGAATAAAAATGTCGAAAGGAAGAGAAAGAATAGAGGTAAACGATAAATCATTGTTAATTTATTTATGATTAATTAGTTCACATGTCAAAAAAAAAAAACTAGTGGTGTGCACCTAAAGAGGCACACAATGGGGCAGAAGAATTGTGTTCCATTAAATTATGTTTTCCGGGCACTTGCTTCAAATGCAGGGTGGAGACCAATCACATGCTGGATCATAAAATTGATCCATTATGGGAGCCTAAACCCAAACCCAAACTAAATTGATGTCATTGCTAACATCATTTAAGTAATGATGTCATTGCTTAAATCAATTTAGCTAGGTGAGATTTAGGTATTTGTTGAATTTGTAATGGTTTAAATTAGTTTATTTGTGTGGTGTATGATTATTCTTGAGTAGTATAAATACCCCTCTCCATTTTAGTTTTAAGCATCAAGAAAAATTAAGAGCTTCTAAGTGAGTGAAGAAGCAAAGTCTTATAAGAGTGAGTTGTAGTTCTTGGTTTTGAGTGAGAGTGCTCTTGTAATATTTCTTTGAGTTTCAATAAAAGTTGTTTGTGTGAGTGTTTTATTTCCAACAAAGTGGTATCAGAGCGAGTTGGAAAGATCGAAGGTCTCGACGAGAGGAATCCGACGCCACCAGAATTTTCTCAATCTGAGTTCTGACGCACTGCCACGCACCGGCGGAAGAATGCTGCCAGAAAATCGAGTTGACTCACCGAGTTGAGCCGAGTCAGCCGAGTTGGAGCCCTTGACCGAGTTGTCCAAGTCCCTCCCAAGGTTTTTCGGCGTTCCGGATTTATCCGTGCAATCGGATTTTACAAAATCTCATTATATTGAGAGATATAGAAAATGGTATGACACTATTCCAAGTTCTGACACTCAACAACAACAACTACGAAAATTGGTGTATCAAAATGAAGGCACTTCTTGGATCACAAGATGTGTGGGATATCATAGAGAAAGGCTATAACGAGATTGTAGATGATGTTTTTTTTTTCTACTCTTACACTAGATCAAAAGATAACTTTGAAGGATTCAAGAAAGAGAGACAAAAAGGCTCTCTACCTCATCTATCAAGCATTAGATGATGATGGTTTTGAAAAGATTTCAAGTGCAAGCTCTAGCAAGGAAGCATGGGAGAAGCTGCAAACTTCTTACAAAGGATTCGAGTAAGTGAAGAAGGATTCATCTCCAAACATTAATAGGTGAATTCGAATCCTTACACATGAAAGCATCTGAGTCTATTTCAGATTATTTCTCAAGAGTAGTAGATGTTTCTAATCAATTAAAAAGAAATTGTGAAAAGTTAGAAGATGTGAGGATAATAGAGAAGATACTCCGTTCGTTGGATCCCAAATTTGAGCACATCGTCGTGATGATTGAAGAAACTAAAGACTTGGAAGAAATGAGGATCAAGAAACTCCAAGGATCATTGCAAGAATACGAAGAGAAGCATAAGAAGAAGCATGAGTTTACTGAGCAGCTCCTCAAGCTGCAACACAAGGATATGCATGAGAGCCAACGCAATGATAGAAACCAACGTGGCCAAGGCAGGTAGAGGTCATGGACGAGGTGGAAGTCGAGGTCGTGGACGAGGCTGGAATTACAACAGCAACAATTCCAACAACAACTATGAGAAAGGAGAAAGCTCAACACGAGGCCGTGGAAGAATCAATCTGAACTCAAGGCATGACAAATCTCAAGTTCGATGTTATAATTGTCAGAAGTTTGGGCATTATGCTTCAGAATTTAGAGCTCCCAACAAAAAAATTGAGGAGAAGGCCAATTACGTGGAGGAAAAGACAGATGACAAAGAAACTCTTCTTCTAGCACGAAAGGAAACTAACGGTGGCCAAGCAAATTCCTGGTATCTTGACACTGGTGCAAGCAATCACATGTGTGGAAGGAAAGACATGTTCGTGGAGTTAGACGAGTCAGTAAGCGGAAATGTTTCGTTTGGAGATGATTCCACAATAGCAGTGAAAGGGAGAAGTAACATTCTTATCTGTTTGAAAGATGTGAGACATCAATTTCTTTCAAATGTCTACTATGTGCCCAATATGTAAAGTAACATCTTAAGTTTAGGGAAACTGGTAGAGAAAAGTTACGATATTCATATGAATAATTATAATCTTTCTATAAAAGATGATAAGAATAACTTCATTGCTAAAGTGTCAATGTCAAAGAATAGAATGTTCTTGATCAACATACAAAATGATGTTGCAAAGTGCCTGAAAGCTTGCTACAAATATGCATCATGGCTTGGCATCTTCGATTTGGGCATCTCAATTTTGGAGGTCTAGAACTATTATCTAAGAAGGAGATGGTGAAGGGACTACCTATCATCAACCATCCTGACCAGCTTTGTGAAGGGTGTCTAGTCAGAAAACAATTTAGGAAAAGCTTTCCAAAGGAGTCAGAGACAAGAGCCAAGAAGACACTTGAGCTCATCCATACCGATGTGTGTGGACCGATCAAGCCAAGCTCTCTCACGGTAACAATAACTATTTCCTTATCTTCATTGATGATTTTTCAAGAAAAACCTGGGTATATTTCTTGAAACAGAAGTATTTGTTGAATTTGTAATGGTTTAATTAGTTTATTTGTGTGGTAGGATTGTTCTTGAGTAGTATAAATACCCCTCCCCATTTTAGTTTTAAGCATCAAGAAAAATTAAGAGCTTCTAAGTGAGTGAAGAAGCAAAGTCTTATAAGAGTGAGTTATAGTTCTTGGTTTTGAGTAAGAGTGCTCTTGTATTATTTCTTTGAGTTTCAATAAAAGTTGTTTGTGTGAGTGTTTTATTTCCAACATTGCAGTGGTCCATAAGCTATTATGGCAATACATTTTCAATCCGATTGGCTTGAAAATTTAGATGTATGTCTAAATATTATTAATAACTTTGATATTTTTTGTGATGAATTCTACTGGAAACAACTATAAATATACAGGAATCTGCTCAGCAAGCACCAGCCTTGGCCCTCCCCATAGCTCACTGCATAAGGAAACTTCTTTATAATGTTTATGGATCTTCAACCTCACGTCCTCACCGATTCTCAACTATTTTTTTTTATCTTCTCGTGTTTCCTCATATCAAGTGGCTCCATATATTTAGTATAAAACACAATTATAATTTATTTATATTTGATATTGGACATCCCTTCACTAATCGGTAACCACCACATTTTCTTACAATTAATATCCAGTACAATATAATTACTGCTTATGTATAACATGTTCAGTACAACTTTCACAGGCTAATTTTGTGAAAAGCCCCTTTTTAGTTAATTTTCTGTATATTTGGTAGATGAGAAGCTTAGACTAATCAGGAATACGTTAGGTTTCTTACAATTAATATCCAGTACAATATAATTACTGCTTATGTATAACATGTTCAGTACAACTTTACAGGCTAATTTTGTGAAAAGCCCCTTTTTAGTTAATTTTCTGTATATTTGGTAGATGAGAAGCTTTAGACTAATCAGGAATACGTTAGGTTTCTAAACTGCCAACAACCAAACTAAAATAGAAACAGTGACGAATCGAACTGTATAGTGATGACGATGTTTTTTGTCGAGAAACTTCAACTGGCACTCGCTAATGGGAGTCTATATATAAATAAGCTTATCCTATACGTTCAAAAGTCATAAATCAATCCACATCTCAATTCCGACAATCAAAACTAGCTCATCACATGGAATCCTATCATGCATATTCTCTTCCTTCTCTTACTGTTCTCTCTCTCTCCATGTCATTTTTTTCCGTTGCTGATGCTGAAGCATCGACATTGCAAAGGCCCTTCAACAATAACATTTCATCTGGTTTTGTGTTTGGGGATTCGATGGTGGATCCTGGGAACAACAACTTTGTGCAGACCCTCTTTAGGAGCAACTTTCCTCCCTATGGCAAGGATTTTAGAGGCCAAACTCCAACCAGAAGGTTAACCAACGGGAAGTTGACCACCGATCTCTTTGGTAGGTTGATATTTATTCATTGAAATGCATCGTGGTATTTGGTATTCTTTGTGAGTTCGTTGTATAGCTTGCTTTGATTATTTTGGTCCATATGGGCAGCTTCATACATAGGCATAAAAGAATATTTACCACCATATTTGGATCCCAACCTTAGCATGAGGACCTGATGACAGGAGTTAGCTGTTGAAAGTAAAAAAGGAGAAGGAAACAAATGGGGCGGCTTGGCTAAGGGCGGCTACTTTTAGTCAAATTTGGCCACCAAATTTGATAAAATAATAAAGGGTAAAATACCCAATTTAGTCACTTTACTTTTAGGGTATTTACAAGATTAGTCTTTAAGCTTCAACTATAAATACTCCAACCCATTTAGCTTCAAAACCATCCCAAATCATTCTAGCTTTCTTCCAATACTATAGAATTTAGAGAGTTTCTTGAGAGTTGTTTTCTCCTTTTTATCAATAGAGAATTATCATTGTTTTATCATTGGTAGATCGAGAGAAGTTGTAATTCCTATTTTCTCGTAGTGAAACTCTTCTACCATTGCCCGTGGTTTTTACCCTACATTATTTAGGGGTTTTCCACGTAAATTTTGTGTCTCTTTTATCTTCATTTTTATTTTCTCAAATTATCAGTTGTGATTTTGCTCTATTCGATAGCCATCTTCCGTAACAATTGGTATCCGAGCCAGATTAGAGTGTGTAATAACTACTTATTGTCTTTGTGGTTGCCACCAAAAGGTGGATCCTCCAACATAAGAAAGTAAGAAGGTATTACCCATTCTTTGAAGGTTCCAGAGACTATTCACGATAGTGAAATAGTGGGAGCTATCCGTAATAGAATCTATGGCAACGAAATTTGATATTGAAAAATTCAATGGAAGAAATTTCTCATTGTGGAAATTGAATATGAAGGTCATCCTAAGGAAAGACGGTTGTCTAGTAGCTATCAGTGAAAGGTTGGTAGATTTCACAAATGACAACAAATGGATCGAAATGGACGGGAATGCTATGGAAAAACTTTCATCTAGCTTTAGCAGATGAAGTATTGTCAAGCATCGAGGAGAATAAGACAACTAAGGAGATATGGGATCATCTCACCAAATTGTACGAGGCCACATCGTTGCACAATAAAATTTTCCTTAAGAGGAAATTGTACACTCTTTGTATGCCAGAATCTACTTTAGTGACAGAGCACTTAAACACGTTGAACACTTTATTTTCTCAGCTTACATCCTTAAGATGTACAATAGGAGAACAAGAACGTGTTGAACTTCTACTTCAAAGTCTATCTGATTCGTATGATCAACTCATCATCAACTTGACAAACAATAATGTCACCAGTCTAGTCTTCAATGACGTTGCAGTTGCTGCTCTACAAGAAGAAAATCGGCGCAAGAACAAGGAAGACAGACAAGTAAATTTGCAACAAGCAGAAGCGTCGACAACGATGAGAGGGAGATCAACAGAACGTGGCCAAAAGCAGTAGTCACAAACATAGTAGATCAAAGTCGAGAAACAAGAAGAATTTAAAGTACTATAAATGTGGAAAGAAGGGTCACTTGATGAAGGATTGTTGGAGTCTAAATAAAAACTCTAATCCACAAGGCAATACCACAAACACTTCAGATGATGGAGATGCTCTATGCTGTGAAACGTCAACCACCGTGGAAGGTAGAAAGAGATATGTAGATATATGGCTCATTGATTCGGGAGCAACATATTACATGACCTCAAGAAGAGAATGGTTCCATCATTATGAACCTGTCTCAGGAGGATCTGTGTATAGTTCCAATGATCATGCCTTAGAGATCATTGGCGTGGGAACAATCAAATTGAAGATGTATGATGAAACAATTAAAGTTTGAGATGTGCGGCACGTGAAAAGCCTGAAGAAAAATTTATTATCCTGTAGATTGTTGGGTAATAATGCAAGCAAGATTGAAACACGGAAAGGAATCATGAAGGAGTTTCGTGGAGCGCTTGTGGTGCTGAAAGGCGAAAAGATAGCATGAAACTTGTACATGCTGAAGGGAGAGACTTTGCTAGAAGCAGAAGCCTCTGTTGCCTCATGTAGTTCAGATTTTGCAATGCTATGGCATCAAAAACTTGGACACATGTCAGAACAAGGAATGAAAGTCCTTGTGGAGCAAAAGCTACTTCCAGACTTAACAAAGGTATCACTTACTTTGTGTGACCATTGCATAACAAGTAAGCAGCACCGGTTGAAATTTAACACATCAAATTCTAGAGGCAAAATTGTTCTAGAATTAATTCACTCTGACATATGGCAAGCACCAGTTACATCCCTAGGCGGAGCAAAATATTTTGTCTCATTTATTGATGACTACTCCAGGAGATGTTAGGTGTACCCTATTAAGAAAAAGTCAGATGTGTTTTCCACTTTCAAAAACTTCAAAGCGCGGGTGGAACTTGATTTTGGAAATAAAATCAAGTGTTTCAGAACATATAATGGAGGAGAATATACAAGTGAAGAATTTGATGACTTTTGCAGGAAACAAGGCATCAAAAGATAGTTCACAGTAGCGAATACTCCTCAACAAAATGGAGTGGTAGAGCAGATAAACAGAACCTTCTTAGAAAGAACAAGAGCAATGTTGAGGGATGGATTCCTAGAAAAATTATTCTGGGTAGAAGCAGTCAATGTCGCCTGTTATTTGGTGAATCGAGCTCCATCAACTGCAATAGAGCTAAAGACACCAATGGAGATGTGGGAATGGAAAACCAACTGATTATTCAAACCTCCATGTATTTGGAAGTATTGTGTACGTGATGTACAACTCCCAAGAAATTTCAAAACTGGATCCAAAATCTAGGAAATGCAAATTCTTGGGGTATGCTGATGGTGTAAAGGGGTATCGCTTGTGGGATCCCACTGCCATCAAAGTGATCATCAGTAGGGATGTCATCTTTGTAGAAGATAAACTACAAATAAAAGATGACGATGACATCGCTGAAAAGTCAGAGACTACACAGATACATGTGGACAAGGATTTTAACAAGGAGATTCTCCTGAAGCAGAACCAGTACATGATGAACAAGAACCAGAGAGTTCTGAAGCTCCAACAACTCGTCAATCAGATCGTGTGAGAATACGTCCCAATTGGCACTTAATTTATGTTATAGAAGGAAATATTGCATACCTTTAACAGAGGACGGCGAGCCATCAACATACCAAGAGGCAATAAACAACTCAGATGCTTCATTATGGATAATGGTGATGCAAGAAGAAATTGAAGCCTTCATAAAAATAATACATGGGACCTTGTGCCACTACCACAAGGAATGAAGCCAATTGGTAACAAATGGGTCTTCAAAATCAAGCGAAATGGTGATGATAAAGTGGAGAGGTATCGTGCAAGACTGGTGGTCAAAGTACGCTCAAAAAGAAGGTATTGATTTCAATGAAATCTTTTCTCCTGTGGTACGACTAACAACAGTTCGAGTAGTCTTGGCAATGTGTGCTACATTGAACTTACATCTAGAGAAGCTAGATGTTAAAACAACTTTTCTTCATGGAAATCTTGAATAAGAGATTTACATGCTCCAGTCTGAAGGGTTTGAAGAAAAAGAAAAGAAGAACTTGGTTTGCAGGTTTAAAAAATCTCTATACAGTCTAAAGCAGGCGTCGAGGTGTTGGTATAAGAGATTTAATTCCTTCATTATGTGCCTTGGATACAACAGAATTAATGCAGACCCTTGTACTTATTTCAAGAGGTGTGGTGATAACGATTTTGTCATACTGCTGTTGTATGTGGATGACATATTGGTTGCAGGACCCAACAAAGATCATATTGAAGAATTGAAGGCATAACTGACTAGGGAATTTGAAATGAAGGACTTGGGATCAGCAAACAAGATTTTAGGATGCAAATTCACCGAGACAGAAGTAATAGGAAGATTTGGCTTTCACAAAAGAATTACTTGGAAAAGATCTTGTCACGATTCAGCATGCAACATTGTAAGCCAATTTCTAACCCTCTTCCTATTAACTTCAAATTATCCTCTAGTATGAGTCCTAACAGTGAAGAAGAGAGGATGGAGATGTCTCGAGTGTCGTATACATCGACAGTGGGAAGTTTAATGTTCGCTATGATATGTACAAGACCAGACATTGCACAAGCAGTGGGAGTGGTTAGTCGGTACATGGTGAATCTAGGAAAAGAGAATTGGAATACAGTAAAGAGGATCCTGAGATACATCAAAGGGACCTCAAATGTTGCATTATGTTACTGAGGATCAAACTTACTAATCAATAGGTATGTAGATTCTGACTATACAGGGGATTTGGATAAAAGAAAATCTACTACAGGATATGTGTTCAAAATTGTTGGTGGAGCTGTAAGCTGGGTTTCAAAATTGCAGTCAGTTGTGGCTACATCCACAACAGAAGCAGAATATGTAGCAGCTACACAAGCCAATAAAGAAGCAATTTGGTTGAAGATGCTATTAAAGGAGCTTAGGCACAATCAAGAGTATGTCTCTCTGTTTTGTGACAGTCAAAGAGCCTTGCATCTAGCAAGGAATCCAACATTTTATTCAAGGACAAAACACATACGGGTTCAGTACCATTTCATTCGTGAAAAGGTGGAAGAAGAGACGGTAGATATGCATAGATCCATACCAAAACAGCAGATTTCATGACGAAGGCGATCAACGTGATAAATTTACTTGGTGTCGATCCCTTGTGGCATGTCAGAAACGTAAGCAACATGAAGGTACAAGGTATAAAGAATGGTGTAAAGATATAATTGTTATAATGAAATCTTCAAGTGGGAGATTGTTGAAAGTCAAAAAGGAGAAGGAAACAAATGGGGCGGCTTGGCAGTATTAAGGGTGGCTAATTTTAGTCAAATTTGGCCACCAAATTTGATAAAATAATAAAGGGTAAAATACCCAATTTAGTCACTTTACTTTTAGGGTATTTACAAGATTAGTCCTTAAGCTTCAACTATAAATACCCCAACCCATTTAGCTTCAAAATCATCCCAAATCATTCTAGCTTTCTTCCAATACTAGAGAATTTAGAGAGTTTCTTGAGAGTTGTTTTCTCCTTTTTATCAATAGAGAATTATCATTGTTTTATCATTGGTAGATCAAGAGAAGTTGTAATTCCTATTTTCTCGTAGTGAAACTCTTCTACCATTGCCCGTGGTTTTTACCCTACATTATTTAGGGGTTTTCCACGTAAATTTTGTGTCTCTTTTATCTTCATTTTTATTTTCTCAAATTATCAGTTGTGATTTTGCTCTATTCGATAGCCATCTTCCGTAACAATTGGTATCCGAGCCAGATTAGAGTGTGTAATAACTACTTATTGTCTTTGTGGTTGCCACCAAAAGGTGGATCCTCCAACATAAAAAGTATGAAGGTATTACCCATTCTTTGAAGGTTCCAGAGACTATTCACGATAGTGAAATAGTGGGAGCTATCCGTATAGAATCTATGGCAACGAAATTTGATATTGAAAAATTCAATAGAAGAAATTTCTCATTGTGGAATTGAATATGAAGGCCATCCTGAGGAAAGACGGTTGTCTAGCAGCTATCAGTGAAAGGTCGGTAGATTTCACAAATGACAACAAATGGATCGAAATGGACGGGAATGCTATGGAAAACTTTCATCTAGCTTTAGCGATGAAGTATTGTCAAGCATCGAGGAGAATAAGACAACTAAGGAGATATGGGATCATCTCACCAAATTGTACGAGGCCACATCGTTGCAATATAAAATTTTCCTTAAGAGGAAATTGTACACTCTTTGTATGCCAGAATCTACTTTAGTGACAGAGTACTTAAACACGCTGAACACTTTATTTTCTCAGCTTACATCCTTAAGATGTACAATAGGAGAACAAGAACGTGTTGAACTTCTACTTCAAAGTCTATCTGATTCGTATGATCAACTCATCATCAACTTGACAAACAATAATGTCACCAGTCTAGTCTTCAATGACGTTGCAGTTGCTGCTCTACAAAAAGAAAATCGGCACAAGAACAAGGAAGACAGACAAGTAAATTTGCAACAAGCAGAAGCGTCGACAACGATGAGAGGGAGATCAACAGAACGTGGCCAAAAGCAGTAGTCACAAACATAGTAGATCAAAGTCGAGAAACAAGAAGAATTTAAAGTACTATAAATGTGGAAAGAAGGTCACTTGATGAAGGATTGTTGGAGTCTAAATAAAACTAATCCACAAGGCAATACCACAAACACTTAGATGATGGATGCTCATGTTGTGAAGCGTCAACCACCGTGGAAGGTAGAAAGAGATATGTAGATATATGGCTCATTGATTCGGGAGCAACATATTACATGACCTCAAGAAGAGAATGGTTCCATCATTATGAACCTGTCTCAGGAGGATCTGTGTATAGTTCCAATGATCATGCCTTAGAGATCATTGGCGTGGGAACAATCAAATTGAAGAGTATGATGAAACAATTAAAGTTGAGATGTGCGGCACGTGAAAAGCCTGAAGAAAATTTATTATCCTGCAGATTGTTGGGGGCTGAAAGGCGAAAAGATAGCATGAAACTTGTACATACTGAAGGGAGAGACTTTGCTAGAAGCAGAAGCCTCTGTTGCCTCATGTAGTTCAGATTTTGCAATGCTATGGCATCAAAAACTTGGACACATGTCAGAACAAGGAATGAAAGTCCTTGTGGAGCAAAAGCTACTTCCAGGCTTAACAAAGGTATCACTTACTTTGTGTGACCATTGCATAACAAGTAAGCAGCACCGGTTGAAATTTAACACATCAAATTCTAGAGGCAAAATTGTTCTAGAATTAATTCACAATGACATATGGCAAGCACCAGTTACATCCCTAGGCGGAGCAAAATATTTTGTCTCATTTATTGATGACTACTCCAGGAGATGTTAGGTGTACCCTATTAAGAAAAAGTCAGATGTGTTTTCCACTTTCAAAAACTTCAAATCGCGGGTGGAACTTGATTTTGGAAATAAAATCAAGTGTTTCAGAACATATAATGGATGAGAATATACAAGTGAAGAATTTGATGACTTTTGCAGGAAACAAGGCATCAAAAGACAGTTCACAGTAGCGAATACTCCTCAACAAAATGGAGTGGTAGAGAAGATAAACAGAACCTTCTTAGAAAGAACAAGAGCAATGTTGAGGGATGGATGCCTAGAAAAATTATTCTGGGTAGAAGCAGTCAATGTCGCCTGTTATTTGGTGAATCGAGCTCCATCAACTGCAATAGAGCTAAAGACACCAATGGAGATGTGGAATGGAAAACCAACTGATTATTCAAACCTCCGTGTATTTGGAAGTATTGTGTACGTGATGTACAACTCCCAAGAAATTTCAAAACTGGATCCAAAATCTAGGAAATGCAAATTCTTGGGGTATGCTGATGGTGTAAAGGGGGTATCGCTTGTGGGATCCCACTGCCATCAAAGTGATCATCAGCAGGGATGTCATCTTTGTAGAAGATAAACTACAAAGAAAAGATGACGATGACAGCGCTGAAAAGTCAGAGACTACACAGATACATGTGGACAAGGAGTTTGAACAAGGAGATTCTTCTGAAGCAGAACCAGTACATGATGAACAAGAACCAGAGAGTTCTGAAGCTCCAACAACTCGTCAATCAGATCATGTGAGAAGACGTCCCAATTGACACTTAAATTATGTTATAGAAGGAAATATTGCATACTGCCCTTTAACAGAGGACGGCGAGCCATCAACATACAAAGAGGCAATAAACAACTCAGATGCTTCATTATGGATGATGGCGATGCAAGAAGAAATCGAAGCCCTTCATAAAAATAATACATAGGACCTTGTGCCACTACCACAAGGAATGAAGCCAATTGGTAACAAATGGGTCTTCAAAATCAAACGAAATGGTGATGATAAAGTGGAGAGGTATCGTGCAAGACTGGTGGTCAAAGGATACGCTCAAAAAGAAGGTATTGATTTCAATGAAATCTTTTCTCCTGTGGTACGACTAACAACAGTTTGAGTAGTCTTGGCAATGTGTGCTACATTGAACTTACATCTAGAGAAGCTAGATGTTAAAACAACTTTTCTTCATGGAAATTTGAATAAGAGATTTACATGCTCCAGTCTGAAGGGTTTGAAGAAAAAGAAAAGAAAACTTGGTTTGCAGGTTGAAAAATCTCTATACAGTCTAAAGCAGGCGCCGAGGTGTTGGTATAAGAGATTTAATTCCTTCATTATGTGCCTTGGATACAACAGACTTAATGCAGACCCTTGTGCTTATTTCAAGAGGTGTGGTGATAACGATTTTGTCATACTGCTGTTGTATGTGGATGACATATTGGTTGAAGGACCCAACAAAGATCATATTGAAGAATTGAAGGCATAACTGACTAGGGAATTTGAAATGAAGGACTTGGGATCAGCAAACAAGATTTTAGGGATGCAAATTCACCGAGACAGAAGTAATAGGAAGATTTGGCTTTCACAAAAGAATTACTTGGAAAAGATCTTGTCACGATTCAGCATGCAACATTGTAAGCCAATTTCTAACCCTCTTCCTAGTAACTTCAAATTATCCTCTAGTATGAGTCCTAACAGTGAAGAAGAGAGGATGGAGATGTCTCGAGTGCCGTATACATCGACAGTGGGAAGTTTAATGTTCGCTATGATATGCACAAGACCAGACATTGCACAAGCAGTGGGAGTGGTTAGTCGGTACATGGTGAATCTAGGCAAAGAGCTTTGGAATACAGTAAAGAGGATCCTGAGATACATCAAAGGGACCTCAAATGTTGCATTATGTTACGGAGGATCAAACTTACTAATCAATAGGTATGTAGATTCTGACTATACAGGGGATTTGGATAAAAGAAAATCTACTACAGGATATGTGTTCAAAATTGTTGGTGGAGCTGTAAGCTGGGTTTCAAAATTGCAGTCAGTTGTGGCTACATCCACAACAGAAGCAGAATATGTAGCAGCTACACAAGCCAATAAAGAAGCAATTTGGTTGAAGATGCTATTGAAGGAGCTTAGGCACAATCAAGAGTATGTCTCTCTGTTTTGTGACAGTCAAAGAGCCTTGCATCTAGCAAGGAATCCAACATTTTATTCAAGGACAAAACACATACGGGTTCAGTACCATTTCATTCGTGAAAAGGTGGAAGAAGAGACGGTAGATATGCATAAGATCCATACCAAAGACAGCATAGCAGATTTCATGACGAAGGCGATCAACGTTGATAAATTTACTTGGTGTCGATCCTCTTGTGGCATGTCAGAAACGTAAGCAACATGAAGGTACAAGGTATAAAGAATGGTGTGAAGATATAATTGTTCCAATGAAATCTTCAAGTGGGAGATTGTTGAAAGTCAAAAAGGAGAAGGAAACAAATGGGGCGGCTTGGCAGTATTAAGGGTGGCTAATTTTAGTCAAATTTGGCCACCAAATATGATAAAATAATAAAGGGTAAAATACCCAATTTAGTCACTTTACTTTTAGGGTATTTACAAGATTAGTCCTTAAGCTTCAATTATAAATACCCCAACCCATTTAGCTTCAAAATCATCCCAAATCATTCTAGCTTTCTTTCAATACTAGAGAATTTAGAGAGTTTCTTGAGAGTTTTTTTTTTTATCAAGAGAGAATTATTATTGTTTTCTCATTGGTAGATCGAGAGAAGTTGTAATTCCTATTTTCTCGTAGTGAAATTCTTCTACCGTTGCCCGTGGTTTTTACCCTATATTATTTAGGGTTTTCCACGTAAATTTGTCTCTTTTATCTTTATTTTATTTTTTCAAATTATTAGTTGTGATTTTACTCTATTCGATAGCCGTCTTCCGCAACATTAGCTTCGCCTCCTCTCGTACCGAATTGGATCCACTTACAGCACGGATATCTGTTGACATTTCTCCCTTTCCCTTTTCTCCTTTCATACACTAAATTATGAATTATTATTTAATACAATAGTTACATGATTTTTTAACTTCAATTTCTTAACCACTTTATAAATTTAAAAAATCTCACTGTAGAAAATAAATTAAAGTTTGAATATTGATCTGTTGAATCCCAGAGCGTGATTTCATTACCAAGCGCTGGATTATTTTAAAGTATAAAAAACGACTGCAATCTGCCATTGGAAAGGAAAGGATGGAAGGTATTATCAAAGACGGGGTGTTTCTTATCAGTTGTGGCACTAATGACTTAGTAGTAAACTATTTCACCTTACCAATTCGACGAAAGAAGTATACTGTGTCAGGCTATCAACAGTTCGTGTTGCACAATTTGAAGCAACTCCTACAGGTTTGGCTTAAGAACTACTACAAAATACTTGACTTAACAAATAAAAATTTCCTATTTATAACATTATAGCATTGAGTGTATAATAATACTCCTGTGATCTAAATAGTTGTGTTTAATATATGCATAGAGATTGAAACTAGATTATGTAAAATATAGCAGTCCTAACTTTTTTTTTCTTGTTGAGGTGAGAAATTACACTAGGTTGAGTCTATCATGGTGGCTCCTGCTGTACCTCAGAAGCAACCTCCTCTGGTATCTGGGTGAATTCATGGAGACTAGAAGAGAGTTCCCACAACCTAGGAAGATATAACAGTCTTAATTTAATGTGAAATATTTCTCTCTCTCTTTTTTTTAACAATTCCTACTAGGGAGGGGAAGAAGAGTTCTTGTTCCTAATATATATTGAACCCACAACCTAGGAAAAAGAGAAGATGTCAAACCAGAACTTTTAACTAATTACTCTAGAGATTACTTTTTAACTATTTTATAAGTGATCATTTTATTCATTTATCAAACGTATAGTAACTTTTAAATCACTTTAAAAGTAGATAGAAAATGCATTCCTACCGTCAAAGTCGACGAATCGAGTATGAAATTAAATGGGCAACATCCGTATAAATATTTGTTGGATAATTTAAAGCTAGTTAAGGCTGAATGATAAATGGGACTCGATTCTGAGCCTGCTTATCATAGAAAAAGGATCTAAAGGAATGGCATGGGGTCCTAACATTAACTACATGGTTAGTACGAGCACCACCCACTTCTTCCATTGTCTTTAAGAAGAGGAACATATAAATAGAACAGTCTGCAGTACTACTCTTGAAGCTCTTCAACTTGGAAGCTTTGATTTTTATCAGTCCTTTTACCACAGGATTTATGGGACGAAGGGGCTCGGAGAATCACCGTTACAGGACTGCCTTCGATGGGTTGTTTACCGGTTGTCATCACCCTCAATTCCTGAAATGCGATCCTAGAACGTGGTTGCATTGAAAAATTTTCTCGGACTGGATTGGAATATAACCAAATGCTCCAAATTGAACTGAACTCAATGCAGGGTAGATATGCTCATCTGGGTGCAAAAATCACTTATATCGACATTTTCACACCATTGGTTGACATGATTCAAGGCCTTGGAAAACATGGTAAACATGATCTTCTATTTTGTCATAAAAACCTTAGTGGTTTCTACTTGGCATATATCAGTAGTAAACCAGATTTTCCATTTTCCTCTTAATTTCTCTGTAGAATTTGACGAGGTTAGCCATGGCTGCTGTGGGAGTGGTTTCTTGGAAGCAGGATTTTTGTGTAATCCAGAATCATTTGTGTGTTTTGATGCGTCAAAATATGTATTTTTCGATTCAATTCACCCTACTGAGAAGACATACACTAAAATATTTGTAGCTAGCCGTTCTGTCATCGATTTATTGATTCGGGACTGATATCTTATTGATTGATCAGTGATATAATAAAAATTTATGTTAACATTATTATCTTTTTTTCCCCTTACATGTGCTACTGAGCTTGGTCACATCTATTAAAAAAAAACACTTTATGATTCATAACTAGAGCAGATGCGTTTATCAATTTCCACGGATGCAAAATTAATACATTTTGTACGCTAAAATAAATTCGTCTGCAAATTTGATATTTATCACGTTTTGGATATGGCGCATGGCCAGGGACAAAGCCATTAATGCCTTGTCATTAAAATTTTAATTATATAATATAAATTATAAATATTTTTATAAAACTAAATATTTTAAATGAAATTATAAATATATTTTTATAATATTTCACATTTTATTTTGTAATTAATATTTTTCTTAAAATAAATATAATTAATTTCTATCACAATTTCATCTAAGTATTAGTTTTGCCAATAATATAATAATTTCATAATTTATGCATTGGTGCCAACGCGTGTCGGCACAAGTGATTGTGATTTAAGAATTTGAGATTGTAAGGCTAAGTTCGAATCCTACTATTATCACTCTTGATAGATAATCTATAAATTCATATGTAGATCCCAATTGAGTCTTAGATATGCCCTGGTCCTGGACTAGGGAGTCATCTCTGACCTAAACTTTTATTTAATAAAATAAATAAATAATGTATACATTGGTCATGTATTGAACTTCCTAAAGATTTTAAATTTAAGCCATATTACTTATATATATATATATATATATATATATATATTGAGTATATTCTCATTAATAAGATAATAACATATTTGATTACATTATTATATTATATTAATTTCTTAAAAATGTCACACTAATTTTTTTATGTACTATGCCAGATTCTCATTACTAAAATAATGAACATTAACAACTAAATATTTAATTTATTCAAAATTAATAATACTAATAATTCTTTTTAATAAAAGATTATATCGATAATCTAAGTATAACTTCTTAAATTTAAATGATAGAAAGAGAAACTAACTCATATTTTAGTGAAAACTATCTTTTTTTATCGGATAAAAAAATCATGTTTGAGAAATGAGAAGGAGAGAGGAAAGCACTTGAGTTTCGGAACCTACAAATGATGGATTGGATCAGATTGAATATCCAAAATCCGAGTTAATTCCCTCAGCATGATGAAGAATGAGATATCTTATTTGGGTCGATAGTATGAGGGATGTGGCTGCAAAGGAACAAGGGCATCTTTGATGCGGAGTTCGTGCAAGTGAAAAGTGTTATTCAAAGCAGACGCCGACACCAACTGGAAGCTTTGTATGCGAAGCAAAAAGTGGTCGACACCACGGCACCACCGATGGGGTGGTACAAGGTGGTGCCGTGGTACAAATTAAATGTGGATAGTGCACGAAATCCTTTAAATGGATTGACGGTTTGTGGTGGGGCAATCTGGGATGAAAATGGACAATGGATTTATGGTTACGCGAAGATGACTAGATGTTGTTCGATTGTTGATGTGGAATTATGGGGAGCGTACAAAGGCTTAGGGTTAGTTTCAAGTATGAATGTACAACAGTTTTACGTTGAAACGGACTGCAAAGGAGTTTGGAACCTATTAAAGCAAGAAGCTAAGATGGATTGTATATCTCCATGGTACTAAAGACACAATCATTTAAATTTCAAATATTGGTTGTTAATTTATTATTATCTTCTGTTATCTTTTTTTTTTCGTTTGATTTTAAAATTTATTTACTTTGGGGTTCTTCCTATTATAATCCCTTCAACCATGTTCAATAAAGTCACTCTTCAATTCATCTTCTACCTTGTTCCTCTATGGTAATCAGAGCCTAAAACGTTCTCACGAACAAATTCCTTTTCTTTTTTCTCTTACCTCACAAATGGCCCTTTATATTACCAACTCAGACAACTCAACACCCACAACCATCGTTGTTCAATTCATCCCCTTGCCCAGTTACCAATAAAACTCATTAGTAGCCAAAACTTCACCATTTGGAAAGCTCAAATTGAAATGTTGATGCATGGCCACAACCTATTTGGTTATTTTGATGGCACTACAATTACACCACCTGCAACACTCACCATTAAAAATCAAACCACTCCAAACCCAATCTCTGCTGTCAAAAGTCCCAAGCCAAACTCGAGCTCCTTTCCTCGACGAGTCCCTTATCTCTGCTGCATACTTGCCCCAAGGCCGCTTCCTCACTCCCCGGTAGTGTCTCGTCGCCTGTTTGTCTACTCTAATCAAATTCGCTTTAAGCTCTCCAGTACTCATGTCTTTGACGTTAACATCGTTACATGATTGGTCTATATTCCCTGGAGGAATAATTCCATCTAGAAGATCATCCCAGGCGTCAGCTCCCATTGATATCCACCTCCCTAGACTTGGTAGCCTTTGTAAAATCTCCATGGATCCGTCTCTCCCATCCAGGCTAGGCAGATCTTCCCAGGATTTGGACGATGATTTCGTTGCTCTATTGGCTTCTTCCCCACCAATGACTGATCATCTGCTGCATGGTAACTGTTTTCCACAGCCATCTTTCTATATCCTCAAATAAAAGGGTCTTGAGTATTGAGAAATGTACAAAAACTATAAATACTTTTAATTTCTATCTTTATCCTATCACACTAGCAAATTCCAGTTGGAAAATTGTGCTCTAAGCGACTGAGGCGCTTAATTCACGGGGATTTGGAATTCAAACAATAAAGAAGGACGTTGAATTGTGTGTTGTAAGGCTCATGTGGTTGGTCTAATAATTTGGCGCCTTAATTTATGGAGATACCTGCACTTTGTCCTTCCTATAAGCCATGATCAAGAACCAGCGGAAGCAGGGAACTGAGGAATCGATTGACATTTATACTGTTTAACAATTGACTTTGGCAATTTTATATTATTATTTAAAATCTTCAAAGATATAAATTGCCTCGGTTTCATTATATGTAATATGTATGATGAATGTCATGATAATATAATTCATGTATATCAAATGTATATTATATATTTATACTTATGCATTCATTATATGTATATTCTTATACAAGTGTAATGTATACTTATATACATATATCTATACTTATATATATATAAAGTAATTATGCACATTAAATAAAGAAGGGAAAATTAAAAGCAATTAGAATGTATATATGATTAAATTGTATTGAATTGAAATTACAGAAGAGATTTACAATTAAAGCATTATTAAAATAAATCAAAGCAAAAATCAAATTACAAAATAAAAAAAAATCCTAATTGTTCGAGGAGCGCGAGCCTAGTTAACCCAAAATATCTTTTGGACATAAAGTCCCTGCCAATCTTGCTTCAAAATTAAAAAAAAAATACCTAAAAAAACAACCAATTTTCCATCAAAACCAATTGTTCTTCTAAAAAAAAGGTTTTCCACCATCTTTTCCCACCGTTTTTCCTCTAAACAAATCTCTCAACACTCATGTAAATATATATATATATATATATATATATATATATATATATAGTATATTATTTATTTTAAATTAATTCTAAAATTTTAAATTTTCAAATTTCAAAATTTTCAATCTCAAGTAAATTTATCTTTTATATATATTTTAAAAATTTAAGTTAAATTATATTAATTAATTATTAATTAATTATTACATAAAAATAAATTAAAATTATAAATATTTAAATTAATTTTATATAATCTAATAAAATCATATTCAATAATTAATTATTTAATGAAATTAATTTAATTATTTATAATATAAGGATTACAATTAATATAGAAAGTAAATTATTAATTTAATTATCATAACTAACAATTTGTTTTAATTTTTAAAAAAGAAATCATATTAATTATCATATTTTATTATAAATTCAAAATCTCATAACTTCGTCAAATCTCATAACTTCATCAATTGTAACTTATAAGCCAGGTAAATATCAGATTAGTTCAATAACAAGTCGGATCATTTACAGGTTTAGTCAATTACAAATCAGGTTTATTACATATCAGGTTGATAACAGGTCAGATAATAACAATTATTTACCGGGTTATTCTCGAGTTCGGGCTCATATCAAGTTGGATGCAGGTCGGGTTCATTTATCACATTATCATGTTCAATTCGAGTTCAGGTCGAGTGCATGTCGTAAATTTTCAAGTCTATCTTGAATTCAGGTCAACGCCTGTTCAGACTCAAATCAATTTCAGATCATCACCTTAAATAAAAAATAATTTTAACTCAAGTTGATATTTCTCAATTATCTACATTTTACGGATTTGATTAATGGGTTCAGGCATTATCAAACCATTTGACTTTCGCTTCCTTAGTTTAACTCTTACAATAATATTGTTTAATTATTGATAAATACATATCCATTTATATATTATAATTAGTATCATTGATTTCTAAACATTTTTTCATTTTATATTAAAAATGACTTGTAACTAAAAACATATTATTTATGATGATGAATCACTTATAATATATAATTTACTTAATGAATCATGAATATATTTATTGATAATAATCAAGATCTCCTGGGGAGGTTCAATATATATGCATGGTTGATCATTTGAAATGACGGTAGATTTTGCAAGCAAGTCTGCTGCAGCGTTTGAAGAATCTTTAAATCGAACAATAATGAGATAAAAAAAAATTAGTTGACCCTATTCCCAAATGTAATGTGGTGAGGGGGAGATAAGGTAGTAGGCTGCCCCCAAACGCCAGGTTGAGAGTAGCTTCCGTAGAAGACCTCCGGCAATCAGAATTTTGAATTGCCTACCGTGGGACTCGATCTCACGACCACAAGATTAAGAGCCTTGCGCTCTACCAACTGAACTGGACGGGAATTCTTTAAATCACACAATGATTGTCCTAATTCCGAAGATTAAAGCTCCGTAGTTGATTTCTCAGTTCCGTCCTGTTAGCCTTTGTTCGGTTTTATACAAAGTCGTCACAAAGATTATTGTTAATCGCCTGAAGCATTTTCTTTCTAATTGGGTGTCCCAGAGTCAAACGAGCTTCGTCTCCGAAGATCGATAACGGAGAACATTGTCATAGCACATGAGCTGATGCATTCATTGCGAATTAAAAAAAGGTAATAAAGGTTTTATGGCTATTAAAATTGACTTGGATAAGGTGTAGGATCGTCTTGAATGAAAATTTATTGATGACACCCTCAAAGATATTAGATTACTGGATTGCTTTCCTAATTTGATTATGTGGTGCGTTACTTCAGTTGCTACGTAAGTCCTATAGAATGGCCGCAACAGATTTGTACTTTACCATCGTATCGATACAAATGCCGCTATGATTAAAAATGTAATTTTTCAAAACGAATTACCAAAATATGATAGGCAATATTTGTTGTTTAGCATCATTTTAGCGGCGTTTTTTGATAAAATGTCGTAAAATACTCTTACTTTAGAGGCGTTTGTATAGAAATGCCGCTAAAGACTCAGACTGTTGTGGTGTTTGTAAACAAACGCCGTTATAGAGTTTGACTTTAGAGGTGTTTTTGTTCAAACGTAGTAATAGTTATGTACTTTAGTGGCGTTTTGTTAATAAACGCCGCAATAATCATGTAATATAGTGGCATTTTTGTAATACACGCCGCCATATTTATGTTCTTTAGTGGCATTTTTATTATAAATGCCGCAATTCTGCAATCCTTTAACCCATCGTGTTCCAAATCCCTAATTATTTCATTCAGCCGTCTAAAATTTCCCTAAAAACACACAGCTCTTCATTTAACAGTTTCTTCCCCTCTTTTTTTGCACTTTTCGTCGTGGATTGCTCTTTGGCCTCTGTCTTGCTGTCAGCCCGCTCCTCTATCGTCGTTACTGGCGCATTCTTCTCCGGTGAAGGTTCGTCCCTATCGATAGCCTTTGTCCATTGAGTCCTTTTTCCAGAAATTACTCAGGTTCGTTTCTCTTTAACGATTTTGTCTCTTGCTTGTTTTTAGTTTAGTGTGTATCCAGAAATTCCAGAAATTAGTTTTTATGGTGAGGAAGAGAGCTTACCTTGTTTTATGTGTTCTACAACACTATAACTTATCCAAGTGTCGTGGTTGGAGTTGG
This sequence comes from Hibiscus syriacus, assembly GCF_006381635.1. Lineage (NCBI taxonomy): Eukaryota > Viridiplantae > Streptophyta > Magnoliopsida > Malvales > Malvaceae > Hibiscus > Hibiscus syriacus. The sequence continues at coordinate 422,031 of NW_024061890.1, forward strand.
AAATTAATATCCATTTTTGCTTTGATTGGATTACTTGATTACAGAACATCAAATTTAGCATGGTCTTGTCGGAAGCGTAGATGGGCACTTAATAATTTATATAACTCGAACTATTATTAATACGAGGCAAAATACGTTACAACGACATTACCCAATATTACAACACTACAACACTAGTTGCGGCTAGTTTACAAACACAACCTCAATATTCTAAGCTTTGCTAAGCATTACTCAATTCTCTCTAGATTTTCTAAACTTTCACTCATTCTTATTTTTCTCACTTATATTTCATTCATATATCACACGTATATATATAAGCTAATTAAACCGACTATTTCTATGCTCTGGATGCTTCTCAATTTCTCTCCTTGAATTTGCTTCAATCCACCGCCTTGTAATTCTTACCGTGGTTTGCTTTCCTTTGACTTTTCAACGTCTTTATCAAATCTTAATTCTTAACTATTAAGAACTTTACTTGTTGCTGCCGCGTTCCAAATAGGTTTGCCGCAATTCACTTTGCTTAATAATTAAGCATATTGTAATTTAATCATTGCTGCAATTTATAATTTTTGTGTGGGACCACCTTAATAACTAAGTTTTCTACACAATTCTTTCCTTATCAAGTTTTATTTCTAACACTCCCCGTCATACTTGATTTTCCATTCCGAGCTTTTCTCTACTTATCATCTCCAATTGATTCTTCATTTATTATGAGATCACTCTTTGCAAAGAGACTGAATAGTGAAACATTATTTAATTCATAATAGTTGTACCTTTCCTGGTATTCTTCTCTATTTTGTGGATATTCGAACTTCAGTGGGAGGTGCTTTAGAATTTTCTATTATGTTGCTAGCATCGTTGCTGCTGCTTGACGATGATGGTTAATTTTGTTGAGGACCTTGATCATCAGCTTGTTCATCTTGATTGATAAGATCTTCATCTTTATCTTCATTAAAAAATAGTCCTTCAACTTTATTTTCCTCTTTGCTCCACCTCCAATATTATCCTTCATCGAACTCGACATCTCTTGAAATTATTACCTTCTTGGTAAGAGGATTATATAATCTGTAAGCTTTGTTTCTTTCATCATTGCCAATGAAAATACATTTTTATCCTTTGTCATCAAGCTTTTTTCTAGTATGTTCAGGGACGTGGGCATATGCGATGCATCCAAAAATCTTGAGGTGTCCAACTCCTGGTTTCTGACCACTCCATGCTTCATTTGGCGTTATATACTTCACACTTTTTGTTGGACATTTGTTCAATAGTTAAACTGCACATGAACTGCTTCAGCCCAGAAATTTCTTGGTAGATGTTTACTTTTTATCATGCTTCTTGCCATGTCAAGAATTGTGTGGTTCTTTCTTTCTGCAACTCCATTTTGTTGTGGTGTGTATCTAACTGTCAGCTAATGGATGATGCCATGCTCTTTACAGAATTATTCAAATAACTTTGATGTATATTCGCCTCCTCTATCTGATCTGATTATCTTCATATATTGGCCACTTTGCTTTTCCTCCATTGCTTTAAATTCTTTCAATTTTTCAGCGCTTCCGATTTTTCTTTCAAGATGTAAATCCAACATTTTCTACTAAAATCATAAATAAAAGTTAGGTAGTACCTGTTACCGCCAAGCGATGGTATATCAAAAGGACCAGCTTTATCTGTGTGTACTATCTCCAGCGGTCTTCAGGCATGCCAGGATCTACCAACTTCAAAGCTTTGTCTATGTTGCTTTCCTTTAATGCAAGCCTCACATAATTGATTTGGAGGGTTGATCTCTGGTAGTCCTTTCACCATACTTGTTTTTTATAACAACTTCAATCCAGAAAATCCAAGATGTCCATATCTTACATGTCATAACCATGAATCATCTTTGATCGCAGTCTTCATGCACTTGACTTATCCCGACTCGATATCAATTGTAAAGAGATGATTTCGAGTCAGATCAACTTGGGCTATCAATTCTCCTTCTTTATTTGATGGCAAACGAGCTATTCTTCATCTGCACTTAATATCCTTTTTCCAGGAGTTGAACAACACTGATGATATTGCTTTCCAAAGAAGGTACATAATAAACATCTGAAATGTATTTCTTTTCTCTATTTCTCTGAGTAATCATTACTTCGCCTTTTCCTTTTAGTTCTACGTGCGAGTCATCTCCGAAAGTTACTCGCCCATGGACTGTTTCATCTAATTTTACAAATAGTTCCCTTTGACCACACATATGGTTGCTGGCACAATTATCAAGATACCAAATATTTTTCTTGAATTCTTCATTTCCTTTATAAGTGAGGAATGTTTTCAATTTTTTCTTCTTCAGCTGTTGCTACGTTATTTCTTTCTTAATGTTTAGGAGCATATCTACACTCATAACTATAATGACCATACTTATTGCAATTATAACATTGTACTTGAGATTTATTTCCTTGTAGATATCTCCTCTCCCTTGACCTCGGACTCTGAATCCTCTTCCACGGCCTGATGTTTGATTGTTTTCACTTATTTGATTAGTACCATATGATCAACCACCACGTCCACGAGTTCCTCGTCCTCCTCTGTATCTTCCACGATAACCACCACGATTTTCTCTGCCTCGTGTATAGCTGCTGCTAGCTTCTCCTTCATTGATATTCATCTTGCTTTGTTGAGTTTGCTCCAAATTTTCAGAATCTTCATTTTATTTTAATTTCCTGCTCATGGGCTTGAAGTGAACCCACAAGTTCATCGATCGATATTTGTGATAAATCTTTCGATTCTTTGATTGCCACAACCACGTAATCAAATTTTCTTGTCAATGACCACAAAATGTTTTTCCATCACTCTAACCTCGTCGAGTGATTCACCATTTCTTTTCATTTCATTCACGATCGCTTTCACACGGCTAATATAATCATCGATGGTTTCTTTATTTTTCATTTTTAACATCTCAAACTCAACTCTAAGAGTTTGTAAACATATTTTTTTGCTTTTTCGGCAACTTGTAGAGATTTTTGCAAAATCTCCCACACTTTTTTTGCGATCTTCGCATCAGAAATTTTTTCAAATATAGATTCGTCTACTCCTTGAAAAATAAAGAACAACACTCTTTTATCTTTTTTTCGAAATTCCTTCAATGTCTTCTTTTCTTTATTAGTCAGGGTTGCTTCTGCTGCTGCATTTTCAGGCTTGGTATAACCATCCTCGATGATATCCCAACAATCTTGGGAGCCTAGTAACACCTTCATTTGAATGGTCCAATTTCCATAATTTGCATTTGTCAATCTCGGGATTTGTAGTTGAATCATGTTGGTCATCTTCCCCATCACGTTAAACTGGAACCAAGCTCTGATACCACTTGTTGAAAGCGTAGGTGCGCACTCAATAATTTATATAACTCGAACTATTATTATTACAAGACAAAATACGTTACAATGACATTACCCAATATTACAACACTACAACACTAGCTGCGGCTAGTTTACAAACACAACCTCAATATTCTAAGCTTTGCTAAGCTTTACTCAATTCTCTCTATCTTTTCTAAGTTTTACTCAATTCTCTCTAGCTTTTCTAAGCTTTCACTCATTCTTATTTTTCTTACTTATATATCATTCATATATCACACATATATATAAGCTAATTAAACCGACTATTTCTATGCTCTGGATGCTTCTCAATTTCTCTCCTTAAATTTGCTTCAACCCACCGCCTTGTAATTCCTTACCGTGGTTTGCTTTCCTTTGAGTTTTCAAAGTCTTTATCAATCTTAATTCTTAACTATTAAGAAATTTACTTGTTGCTGCCGCATTCCAAATAGGTTTGCCGCCATTCACTTTGCTTAATAATTAAGCATATTGTAATTTCATCATTGCTGTAATTTTATAATATTTTTGTGAGACCACCTTAATAACTAAGTTTTCTAGAGAATTCTTTCCTTATCAAGTATGATTTCTAACAGACCTATGACAATCTTTCAAAACCTATTCTTGGACGAGGACCAATCCTTCAAAACATTCAAAATCATCTTTTGATACTAGTGTTTATTTCGTATATGATGTTGGTTACAACTCGTGTGTTTGAGAGCCATATCACTAGTGCTTTTATATCCTATGATAATCTTCAAGTTGATTTGACATTCATGTTCAGTAAAAAGAAGATAGCTGGTGTAGTAATGTCACTTTGTAATCTAACTGTTCAATTAAGTGGCTTTTCAAGTACGTTGTAGCTGTTATTGAGAAATTTATTGGTATTGATAATTTGATATGCTTATATACCATCTTTGACAATTTAGTGCACAAGTTTCGTTTTAGAATGTCAGACTGTAGAAAAAAGTACATAAAAGTCATTTTTCAAATTGAATAAAACGCATGGATCTTCCATTGCTCTTAATTTGGACATGTTATAGCATAAGAAAATGTTAAGTGTATTTGAGCTGTGGTGATTTTCTGGATTAAATGCGTTATTGTAACTTTCTGAAGTTTTAACTTTGTGCCAGATTTAAAACTTTAATAAGGAACTTCTACTCTTTAATCTTTTTCAATCAGTGACTAATATCATGTCAAATATTTTAACTTGTCATTTCAAGAAGGTCGTTTTCTGTATCACCATTTTCTTCATACCGAAATCCTTTCTTCACACTCTGTCTGCCATATCTTCTAACAAATAAATAATAGTTGTGATACTTGTGATGCCGGTTTTTGGGTTTCATAGATCATTAAAGGTCAAAGTACATGTCCACTTGTCCAGCATCAATTAGTGTAGCACATTAGCCAAATTTTAGAGAGAGTCCTCCTTTCTTCAACAAGTTACACCCTTTAAAGACCAGAATTTGTCTACAGGAAATTGTCTTTTGTGTATATTCTACAGTATCTCATCAATCAGAGCTTCCATATTTTGCCAGGAAGCTTGGATTCTCTTTCTGCAGGGTGTGTACTTAATATGAACTAGTAATAAAAAAAATGTTCTAATCCAGTTGTGCACATAATTTTTGTGTTAGATTTTGGATTTGATCCCTCTACTATTCTTATGTTTGGTATTTGCTTCCTTGTACTTCAATTTGAGATAATATGATCTTTCTATTTTTATAATGTTATCGGCTAGTTTTAGTCTAGATAATATGATCTTTCTATTTTTATAATGTTACCGGTGACTTTTTTAATAGTAATCCCATTAGTGGGTGCTTTTCTAAGCACTAACCAATTGCTAAGAAAACAGTGAAACAATGAAGTGGGATAGCTACCATTTTTTTTATAATGTTATAACTTTTAACATGTTGTCCTTCAATATATTCATTAATTAAACCATTTTCTAACTAAAAATATTGTTTGTTTATTATAGATATCATGCCGAGGAGAAAAATAAGTGATTTGTGGATTGTTCGAGCTTCTGAAGAGTATGAACAAACAAATAATGAGGAATCGAATGTTGTTGACTCTTCGGAAGTTCCTATTACTGTTGAAGAAGTTGTAGAAATTCAAGGTAATGTTCGACACTTTATTTAATTGTTTGTTCATTTTCAAAACTTACATTTAATAATTTCTTATATAGTTGAAAATGCTGGAACACGCAAGACTAGAGGACGTACAACGTTTAAGGAATTATACCAACTTCCTCCTGGGCACCGTGTCAAAGATTCAAGAAACGATGTCGGTCAACCTATTGCCCCATAAGCACGTCTTCTATCCAGTTACTTAGGCATAGTTTGACGTAATGCTAATCTTTTACCGATCAATTATGAGTCATGGCATGAAATGCCTAATAGTAACAAAAATCAGGCTTTGGATTTTGTTAAGGTAATAATGCATTATAATAGAAAATCTATAACAATTCAATATTAATTTATACTTAATTTGAACACTTATTTGTTGTATAGGAGACATTTTCTTTAGAAGTCTCTGACGATTATTTGAAGCAAGCGTTAGGGAAAAGATGAAGAGACCACAAGAGTTCATTAAAAAAGAAATACTTCAAGAATGATCTTAGCCTTGAAGAGAAGCTACAAACTGTCCAACCTGGAATACTCAGGTATCGATAGAAAGATACAATTAGATTTTGGAGTTCACAAAAAGGACATGTATGATGTATTTTTCAAAAATAATTTTAACGAATTATAGTATTGACTTTATAAGTGGTTGTTTGAAATTGCAGGACCAAGAGCATGTTGGTGTTGCTAGCAGGCAACAACAAAAGTTTACTCACGCGGCTGGATCGAAGAGCTTTGCTTGTATAGCTAATGACGAGGTATTATAGATTATTCACATAGTTATATGCATTCCATGTACATACTAACTCAAATCAATTATATTATGGTACATTGTAGGAAAATACATCTGGTTCTAAAGTTGGACGAATCAAACTCTTCGACATGACACATACAAAAAAGGATGGCTCTCCTATGACTGTTGAAGCTACAGAAATAATGGTATATTTATTGGATAAAGGATTTGAATTATGTTTTATTTATATATGTAGTATGACATTCTTATTTGAAATAATTATTTACTTTATTATTAGGAAAAATTGAGGGATAAAAGGGTGGAGTATGAAGCTACGGCTTCAAGTCATTGTCTTGTTAATGCGGATGACATCAAAAATCAAGTTATTAATGACGTTTTGGGTCCTGAAAGATATGGTCGGGTTCGCTGTCAAGGATCATTCGTTACTCCAAAAAAATATTTTGGATCCAGTTCATCTCAGTACATGTCATCACAGTATCAGTCTTCTCAAATAGAAGTTAGTCGTTTAAAACAACAGTTGGCTGAAATGGATCAAAAAATGGCTAAAATGAAAGCAAAAAATGAAGCGAGGGAAGCAGAGAAAGAAGCAACATATCAGCAGAAATGCAAAGAATTTGAAAATTGACTAGAAGCTATGATGCAGATGATACGGAAAACGCAACCTCAGAGTCCACCATCTTAAGTCTTATTTATGTTATATGTTTTTTTAATGTTACTAAACAATGTTTAACTGCATTACCTATTACGTTAATGTAAACTTTTATTTACTATATTGGATTTGAAGTTGGTTGTTATAGATGTCATGTTTGTTGGATAATGGAACAAGTTGAAAATATAATTTGAGGTAAACGAAGAACGAAAATTAATTGTTGTCAATTATGTGTTCATTAGCGGCGTTTGTAAAAAAACGACGATAAATAACACAGACAATACCGGCGTTTTACATAAAACTTCACAAAAATTTTAGATAATTTGCGGCGTTTTATCCAAAAAATACCGCTATATACATGACATTTTGCGGTGTTTGTTAAAAATGCCGCTATAGATATAGACCTTTTGCAACGTTTGTAAACAAATGTCGCTATATATATCGACCTTTTGCGACGTTTGTTCCAAAAAAGCGGCTATCTATCTCGACCTTTTGTGGCGTTTGTTCCAAAAACTCCGCTATATATCTCGACCTTTTGCGATGCTTGTTCCAAAAACGCCGCTATGTATATCAACCTTTTGTGGCGTTTGTTCCAAAAACGCCACTATATCTCTTCATCTATTGCGCATTTTTTGTTCTCAAACGCCGCGAACTTTAGCGGCGCTGGTTTGCCCGACGCTTCTTGCGGCATTTTTCCTATCGACGCATGTTTTTAATGGCGCTTAAAAATGCCGCTATAGGTCTAAAAATGCCACTAAACCTTTTTTTACTCTAGTGGGTACAACCTCGGTTCCTTTCAAACTCACAAGAGGTATTCGACTGGGTGATCCTCTCTCTCCATACCTTTTTGTCTTGTGTATGAAACGAATGGGCCAAGCTATTCAGAAGAGTGTTGCGAGTGGCGGATGGAAACCAATTAGACTAGTTCGTAAAGGGCCGACAATCTTGCATCTCTTCTTTGCGGATGATATGATGCTCTTTGCTGAAGCATCAGAGAATGAAGTGAAGCACATTATGAACATATTGAATGAATTTTTCCTTGCCTCTGGTCAAAAGGTTAGCATTGCGGAAACCAGTATTTTATATTCTAAAAATGTAAAGCAACATTGTAGAGCTGCGATCAATGTGGCGTGTGGCTTTTTGGAGGTTGATGACTTTGGTAAGTATCATGGGGTACCCTTATTTCACAAACGGGTCACTAAAGCTATACCAATATATGGTTCAAAAAGTTCGGGACCGACTTGCTGGTTGGGTGATTAAAAAATTATCGATGGTCAACAAAATTACGTTAGCGAAATCTATCTTATTGGTTATTCTTTTTTACTCGATGCAGTCCACTCCTCTCCCGAAAGGTGTTTGTGTTGAGATCGAGAGGATTATTAGGGTTTCTTTGGGGTAAATCAGAAACGAGGAATGAGATTAGTCTGGTTAATTAGAACACGGTCTGTACTCCTATCTTCAATGACGGCCTTGGTTTCAAACATTTAGTGAATCAAAATGACACATTTTTTTAATGAAAACTGAGTTTAATTTAGTGACTTGACCGAATCAACTGTGGGCGTAAGTTTTACGCACCAAGTATAAGTGGGAAGGAATTACACCTGTTGTCATTTATCGGAGGAACTACTCTCGACTTTAGAAAATAGTGAGTTTGGTTTGGGATGATGTTCGCTCGAGCCTTGTTTGGACTATTGGAGATGGATTGTTTATTGATTTTTGGAGAGACCCGTGGTTAAGTGATATCAGCCCTTTGCAGGATTATATTGCAGATCGGACTGTGACAGACAACTTTCTGGTTGTTATGGTAGCGGATATGGTTGATGAACGTGGGGAATGGAAATGGCCTTTGTGTTGAAGTTGAAAAGTAAAGACAAAACAAATGTTTGGCGGCCACAATTGTTGAAGTTTAGTGGCAGTCGACGGCTAAATGAAGAAAACATGGGCTGCCTAATTTTGTTGAATTTAGGCTTGGGTTAATCACACATTTAGTCATTGCACTTTAGGTATTTTCAAAGATTAGTCTCTAAGCTTCAACTATAAATACCATAGTTCATTTAAATTTAAAATCATCACAAATCATTTCTTTCTCCCAATACTAGAGAGTTTTTCAGTGAGTAGTGAGTGTTTTGTAAATACCTGTAAATTTTCTCTTTAGTAAAAGATCTACAGCATTCCGGAGACGTAGGCACAATGGGTTGAACTCCGTTATCAATTTCGGATATTATTTTTCCATTTTTATTTCGCATTCTCACTAATCTGGTTATAGGGAAATTACTTGTTCTCGTTTATTTTTCCGTTATCAATTTTGTCAATTTTTTGCGAGGTTACTATTTATTACTATTCACATGAATAGTAAATTTCGTGAATAGTAAAATTTTATCGGCGATACGAATTTGTCGATGGAGGTGTTCTAATACACGGTGGTTCGCAAGAATTGTCAGAAACGATCCAAACGAAGCCAAATTCGAGTGGGAGCGATGGCTGCAGACGAAGGGAAGGTGAAAATTGAGAAGTTCGATGGTGCAGACTTTGGCTTTTGGAAGATGCAGATTGAAGATTTTTTGCACCAGAAAAATCTATATCAACCTCTCTCAGGAAAGCAACTAGAGGGCATGAAGAATGAAGACTGGGCTCTTCTCGACAGAGAAGCCCTCGGAGTTATCCGAATGACGATGTCCCGCAATGTTGCTTTCAACATAGCAAAGGAAAAGACCACGGCGGGTCCTATGGCGGCTCTCTCCAGTATGTATGAGAAGCCATCGGCCTCAAACAAAGTTCATTTGATGAGGCGATTATTCAATTTACGGATGACGAAAGAGGCATCAGTGGCTCAACACCTAAATGAACTCAACACAATCACAACCCAGTTGAGTTCAGTGGAAATTGAATACGATGATGAAGTTTGAGCTTTAATTCTCTTATCATCTCTACCAGACAGTTGGAATGCTACTGTTACACAGTCAGTAGCTCGTCGGGAAACAACAAATTAAAATTCGACGATGTTCGGGATCTGGTATTGAGTGAAGCATCAACCTCCTCAGCTTTGCACACGGAGTCCAGAGGGAGAACTTCAGAAAGAAATTCAAATTGAGGCAGATCAAAATCCATAAGGGGCAAATCAAGAACAGGAAAGAAAGATTTTACCTGTTATAATTGTGGCAAGAAGGGTCACTTTAAAAGAGATTGTCGAGCATTGAAGAAAGATACCGGCGCACAGAAATCTGCCAACATGACAGAGAGACAGGTGATGCCATGATTCTAAGCATCAACAGTCCGATTGAATCATGAATCTTGGATTCAAGGGCATCTTTCCACTCCACCCTATGTCAAGAAATCATGGAGAACTATGTCAGTGGTGATTTTGGGAGGGTTCATCTAGCTGATGATGAAACCTTGAAGATCGTCGGAAAAGGAGACATCCGACTAAAGTTTCCAAACCATACCACTTGGAAGCTAACAGGAGTGAGACATATTTCTGGCCTCAAAAGAAATTTGATTTCTGTAAGACAGCTTGATGGTGAAGGTTATAGTACAACTTTTTCAGGCTGTGAATGGAAGATTACCAAAGGAGCACTTGTCATTGCTCGTGGTAAGAAGACTGGTAGTCTCTATATAACCTCAAATTTAGAGAATACCATTGCTGCAGCAGATGCTGATGGAAAATCAAACCTATGGCACAAAAGGCTTAACCATATGAGTGATAAAGGGATGAAGACACTTTTCAAAAGGGAAACTGTCGAATCTAAATAATTTAGATGTTGAACTATGAGAGGATTGCATCTTTGGCAAACAAAAGAAAGTCAGCTTTGCAAAGATTGTTAAGACACCCAAGGCTGAAAAGTTAGAGTTGGTTCATATTGATGTATGGGGACCATCTCTAGTTCCATCTCTTGCAGGCTCATTATATTATGTCACCTTCATCGATGATTCTACAAGGAAGGTGTGGGTTTATTTTCTGAAGAAGAAATCATAAGTCTTTGATACCTTCAGAAAATGGAAAGCCATGGTGGAAAATGAGACTGGTCTGAAAGTCAAGCGGTTGAGGTCTGACAATGGAGGAGAGTACAGAAATAGGAGATTCAGAGATTTCTACGCAAACAATGGGATCAAGATGGAGAAAATAGTTCTCATGACACCACAGCAGAATGGCGTAGCAGAGCGCATGAACAGAACTCTGAATGAACGTGCCAGAAGCATGAGGACACATGCCGAATTACCCAAATTTCTATGGACTGAAGCTATCAACACTGCATCTTACCTGATCAACCATGAGCCCTCAGTTCATTTGGATGACAGAATACCAGATGAAGTTTGGATCAAGAAAAAATAAACCTTTCACACTTAAGAGTGTTTGGTTGTATTTCTTATGTACACATAGATTCTGCTGAAAGAAATAAACTTGATGCCAAGTCCAACAAATGTGTCTTTGTTGGTTATGGTGGTGATTTCGGTTACCGATTTTGGGACTACGAAAATCGGAAGATCATCAGAAGCAGAGATGTCATTTCAATGAGAATGTGATGTACAAAGACAGGTCAACCATAGAATCAAGTAGCTCCAATACCGAAGCTAAAACAAAGGAATTTGCTGAATTCGAGGAGATTTATGGAAATGATGTTCAAATCAGTCCTGAAGCAGTTCAAGAAGAACCAGACACACTAGAACTGAGACGCTCCTCTAGAATTCCTAAACCAACCAGCGTTATTCACCGTCTTTGCACTACTTGTTGCTGACTGACAATGGTGAACCAGAGTGCTATGATGAAACAATGCAGGTAGAGGATTCAGTCAAGTGGGAGTCTTCCATGAAAGATGAGATGGACTCGCTTATGTCAAATCAGACGTGGGAATTAGCTGAATTATCACCAGGCAAGAAAGCGCTCCATAACAAGTGGATTTACAGGATCAAAGAAGAGCATGATGGGAGAAAACACTACAAAGCGAGATTGGTTGTCAAATGTTTTCAGCAAAAATAAGGTATTGACTACAATGAAATTTTCTCTCCAGTCGTGAAACTATCTACAATCAGACTGGTGTTGAAAATTGTAGCTGTAGAAAATCTACATCTTGAGCAGTTAGATGTAAAGACAGCTTTCCTTCATGGTGATTTGGAGGAAGAAATCTTTATGAGGCAGCCAGAAGGCTTCATAGAGGCAGACAAGAAAAACTTGGTATGTAGGTTGAAGAAGAGCTTGTTGGTTTAAAACAAGCTCCTAAACAGTGGTACAAGAAGTTCGATAGTTTCATGGGTAGCAATGGTTTAATTATATGCCAAGCATATCATTGTTGCTACATCAAGAGGTTCGACAATAACTTCATTATTTTATTGTTGTACGTTGATGACATGCTTGTTGCAGGCTCAGACATGCAAGAGATTATAAACTTGAAGCAAAAATTTTCGAAGTAGTTTGCTATTAAGGATCTGGGCGCTGCAAAGCAGATTCTTGGGACGAGGATCAAGAGAGACACAAAGTCGGGGACTTTGATATTATCACAGGCTGATTACATCAACAAAGTACTCTCCATGTTCAGCAAGCAAGATACTAAACCAGTATGTACACCTTTAGGTATTCACTTCAGACTCTCCAAAGAATAGTTACCAAAGACGGAGGAAGAATGTGCACACATGGTGAAGGTGTCGTATGCCTCAGCAATTGGAAGTCTGATGTATGCCATGGTTTGTACCAGACTAGATATTGCTCAAGCAGTAGGAGCTGTTAGCAGGTACTACAAACAAAACACTTTGTTTCAAAGGTGGAGATACGATATTGACAAGCTATGTAGATGCTGACTTAGCCGGAAATGTTGACATCAGAAGGAGCACTACAGGGTATGTCTATACTCTAGGAGGAACCGCAGTGAGTTGGGTTTCTCAACTACAAAATATAGTTGCTCTCTCTACAACTGAAGCAGAATATGTCGCTGTTACAGAAGCCAGCAAGGAGATGGTTTGGCTCCAAAGTTTCTTGGAAGAGTTAGGAAAGAAACAAGAAAACAATGTCTTGTATTGAGACAGTCAAAGTGCTATCCACCTAGCAAAGAATCCGTCTTTTCATTCCAGAACGAAGCACATACAATTGCAATATCATTTTATCCGGTCTCTTCTGGAAGATGGGATTTTGAAACTTGAAAAGATCAGTGGAGCTCAAAATCCAGCAGACATGTTAACAAAGACAGTGACTACGGATAAACTGAAGTTTTGTTCAGCTTCAGTTGGCATGCTAGAGTAAAAGACCAGAAATATTGCTGCATTGATCGAGGTGTGAAGACATATTAAAATCAGTCTTCAAGTGGGAGATTGTTGAAGTTGAAAAGTAAAGACAAAACAAATGTTTGGCAGCCATAATTGTTGAAGTTTAGTGGCAGCCGACGGCTAAATGAAGAAAACATGGGCTGCTTAATTTTGTTGAATTTAGGCTTGGGTTAATCACATATTTAGTCATTGCACTTTAGGGTATTTTCAAAGATTAGTCCCTAAGCTTCAACTATAAATACCCTAGCTCATTTAGCTTCAAAATCATCCCAAATCATTTCTTTCTCCCAATACTAGAGAGTTTTCTAGTGAGTAGTGAGTGTTTTATAAACACCTGTAAATTTTATCTTTAGTAAAATATCTGCAGCAGTCCAGAGACGTAGGCACAATTGGTTGAACTCCGTTATCAATTTCGGGTATTATTTTTCCGCTTTTATTTTGCATTCTCACTAATCTTGTTATAGGGAAATTACTTGTTCCCGTTTATTTCCCAACACTTTGATCCACATGGCTCTTTATCGGGAAATAGTTCACAAGTTGATGGCTACAAAAGACCCCGACTAAAGCACATCGTAGATGGAATGGGATGGAAGCCGAATTGCTTATTCACAGTCAGATCGAACTGAATCTGTCTCGACGGATAAAATTTGGAGCACCACTGCTAAATTCAAAGGGCTGTCAAGGGTGAAAGTGTTTCTTTGGCTTCTGGCATGCGATACATTGCTCACCAATTCCGAGAGGGTGCGACGCCATATGAGTAGTTGATCAAGGTGTGGTGTTTGTGACTCTCCTGATGAAATAATTTACCATTTGTTTCATACTTGTCCGACAGCGTTGGAGGTATGGAAACGACTGATACACCTCGGAAAGCTAACTGATTTTTTAACCATGGATATTTACTCTTGGCTCTTGATTAAAACCTTTGAAAGATGGATTACTTTGTAAGATATTTTGATTGGGAACTGTTGTTTGGGGAGATTCCATGGAACCTATGGAAACATAGAAATTTGTGTGTTTTTTATATGGAAAAACCGTTCTAAACCAAAGTTTTTGGTTTCAAGCTGAATGTTTGAAAACTATGGAGACTGCAACAAAAAATAAAATCATATATTGTTTATTCTCTTACTCAAAATTAGGTGGGAAGCTCTGCCGGAGACTTTTTTGAAAGTTAATACTGACAGGGCAAGAGATGCGCACGGGAATGCTTCATGTGGGGTGTAATCCGCGATAGTAGGGTAGAATGAAAATTCAGTTTCGCTCGAGCTGTTTGAATCTGTTCTACCTTTGAAGCAGAATTATGGGGGGTAACTGAGGGATTTCTCATTGTGGAAATTGAAGATGAAGGCCATCCTGAGGAAAGACAGTTGTCTAACAGCTATCAGTGAAAGGCCGGTAGATTTCACAGACGATAACAAATGGATCGAAATGGTTGGGAATACTATGGAAAACTTTCATCTAGCATTAGCACATGGAGTATTGTCAAGTATCGAGGAGAAGAAGACAGCTAAGGAGATATGGGATCATCTCACCAAATTGTACGAGGCCACATAGTTGCACAATAAAATTTTCCTTAAGAGGAAATTGTACACTATTCGGATGTCAGAATTTACTTCAGTGACGGAGCACTTAAACACACTGAACACTTTATTTTCTCAGCTTACATCCTTAAGCTGTAAAATAGGAGAACAAGAACGTGTTAAACTTCTACTTCAAAGTCTACCGGATTCGTATGATCAACTCATCATCAACTTGACAAACAGTAATGTCACTAGTCTAGTCTTCGATGATGTTGCAGCTGCTGTTCTACAAGAAGAAAATTGGCGCAAGAACAAGGAAGACAGACAAGTAAATCTGTAACAAGCAGAAGCGTTAACAACGACGAGAGGGAGATCAACAGAACGTGGCCAAAACAGCAGTCACAAACATGGTAGATCGAAGTCAAGGAGTAAGAAGAATTTAAAGTTCTACAACTGTGGAAAGAAGGGTCACTTGAAGAAGGATTGTTGGAGTCTAAATAAAAACTCCAATCCACAAGGCAATGCCGCAAACACTTCAGATGATGGAGATGTTATATGTTGTGAATCGTCAACCACAGTGGAAGGCAGAAAACGATTTGCAGATATATGGCTCATTGATTCGGGAGCGACATATCACATGACCTCAAGAAGAGAATGATTCCATCATTATGAACCTGTCTCAGGAGGATCTGTGTATAGTTGTAATGATCATGCCTTAGAGATCGTTGGTGTGGGAACCATCAAATTAAAGATGTATGATGGAACAATTAAAGTTGTTCGAGATGTGCGACACGTGAAAGGCCTGAAGAAAAATTTATTATCCTACGGATTGTTGGATAATAATGCTAGCAAGATTGAAACATGGAAAGGAATCATGAAGGTGTTCCGTGGAGCGCTTGTGATGCTGAAAGGTGAAAAGATAGCTGCAAACTTGTACATGCTGAAAGGAGAGACATTGCTAGAAGCAGAAGCCTCTGTTGCCTCATGTAGTTCAGATTCTGAAATGCTATGGCATAAGAAACTTGGACACATGTCAGAACAAGGAATGAAAGTCCTTGTGGAGCAAAAGCTACTTCCAGTCTTAACAAAGGTATCACTTACTTTGTGTGAGCATTGTATAACATGTAAGCAGCACCGGTTGAAATTCAACACATCAAATTCTAGAGGCAAAAGTGTTCTAGAATTGGTTCACTCTGACGTATGGCAAGCACCAGTAACATCCCTAGGTGGAGCAAAATACTTTGTCTCATTTATTGATGACTACTCTAGGAGATGTTGAGTGCACCCTATTAAGAAGAAGTCAGACGTGTTTTCAACTTTCAAAAACTTCAAAGCGCGGGTGGAACTTGATTCTGGAAATAAGATCAAGTGTTTCAGAACAGATAATGGAGGAGATTACACAAGCGAAGAATATGATGACTTTTGCAGGAAAGAAGGCATCAAAAGATAATTCACAGTGGTGAACACTCCTCAGCAAAATGGAGTGGCAGAGCGGATGAACAGAACCTTGTTAGAAAGAACAAGAGAAATGTTGAGGGATGCAGGCCTAGAAAAATCATTCTGGGCAGAAGCAGTCAATACCGCCTCTTATTTAGTGAATCGAGCTCCATCAACTGCAATAGAGCTAAAGACACCAATGGAGATGTGGACTGGAAAACCAGCTGATTATTCAAACCTCCATGTATTTGGAAGTATAGTGTACGTGATGTACAACTCCCAAGAAATTTCAAAGTTGGATCCAAAATCCAGGAAATGCAAATTCTTGGGGTATGCTGATGGAGTAAAGGGGTATCTCTTGTGGGATCTCACTGCCCGTAAAGTGATCATCAGTAGGGATATTATCTTTGTAGAAGATAAAATACAAAGAAAAGAAGACGATGAAAGCGCTGAAAAGTCAAAGACTACTCAGATACATGTGGAAAAAGAGTTTGAACAAGGAGATTCTTCTGAAGCAGAACCAGCACAAGATGAACAAGAACCAGAGAGTTCTGAAGCTCCAATAACTCGTCAATCAGATCGTGTGAGAAGACGTCCCAATTGGCACTCAGATTACGTTATAGAAGGTAATATTGCATATTGCCTTTTAACAGAGGATGGTGAGCCATCAACATACCAGGAGGTAATAAACAACTCAGATGCTTCACTATGGATGATGGCGATGCAAGAAGAAATTGAAGCCCTTCATAAAAATAATACATGGGACCTTGTGCCACTACCACAAGGAAGGAAGCCAATTGGTAACAAATTGGTCTTCAAAATCAAATGAAATGATGATGATAAAGTTTAGAGGTATCGTGCAAGACTGGTGGTCAAAGGATATGCTCAGAAAGAAGGTATTGATTTCAATGAAATATTTTCTCCTGTGGTTCGACTAACAACAGTTCGAGTGGTTTTGGCAATGTGTGCTACATTGGACTTATATCTAGAGCAGCTAGATGTTAAAAAAGCTTTTCTTCATGGAAATCTTGAAGAAGAAATTTATATGCTCCAGCCTGAAGGTTTTGAAGAAAAAGAAAAGAAGAACTTGGTTTGCAGGTTGAACAAATCTCTGTATGGTCTAAAGCAGGCGCCAAGGTGTTGGTATAAGATATTTGATTCTTTCATTATGTGCCTTGGATAAAACAGACTTAATGCAGACCCTTGTGCTTATTTCAAGAGGTCTGGTGATAACAATTTTGTTATATTGCTGTTGTATGTGGATGACATGTTGGTTGCAGGACCCAACAAAGATCATATTGACGAATTGAAGGCACAACTGGCTAGGGAATTTGAAATGAAGGACTTGAGATCATCAAACAAGATTCTAGGGATGCAAATTCACCGGGACAGAAGTAATAGGAAGACTTGGCTTTCACAAAAGAATTACTTAAAGAAGATCTTGTCACGTTTCAGCATGCAAGATTGTAAGCCAATTTCTACCCCTCTTCCTATTAACTTCAAATTATCCTCCAGTATGAGTCCTAGCAGTGAAGAAGAGAGGATGGAGATGTCTCGAGTACCGTATGCATCGGTAGTGGGAAGTTTAATGTTCGCTATGATATGCACAAGACCAGACATTGCACAAGCAGTGGGAGTGGTTAGTCGGTACATGGAGAATCCAGGCAAAGAGCATTGGAATACAGTAAAGAGGATCCTTAGATACATCAAAGGGACCTCAAATGTTGCATTATGATACGGAGGATCAAACTTACTTATAAATGGGTATGTCGATTCTGACTATGCAGGGGATTTGGATAAAAGTAAATCTACTACAAGATATGTGTTCAAAGTTGCTGGTGGAGCTGTAAGCTAGGTTTCAAAATTGCAGTCAGTTGTGGCTACATCCACAACAGAAGTAGAATATGTAGCAGCTACACAAGCCAGTAAAGAAGAAATTTGGTTGAAAATGCTATTGGAGGAGCTTGGGCACAATCAAGAGTATGTCTCTCTATTTGTGACAGTCAAAGCGCCTTGCATCTAGCAAGGAATCCAGCATTTCATTCAAGGACAAAGCACATACGAGTTCAATACCATTTCATTCGTGAAAAGGTGGAAGAAGGGACGGTAGATATGCAGAAGATCCATACCAAAGACAACATAGTAGATTTCATGACGAAGGCGATAAATGCTTTTAAATTTACTTGGTGTCGATCCTATTGTGGCCTGTCAGAGATGTAAGCAACATGAAGGTACAAGGTAGAAAGAATGGTGTGAATATATGATTGTTCCAATCAAATCTTTAAGTGGGATATTGTTGAAAAGTCAAGATAAGTGGCCAAATTGATGGCCAAACTATTTGGTACAAATTGTTGAAAAAAATTGTTAGGCACCAAAAGTTTGGATTGAAAAACAATTCCACCTAAAATGTTGAAAATGTGGATGGTAAAACTATGCAATTAGTCATTATAATTTAGGGTATTTACAAATTAGTCCTTAAAGCTTTAACTATAAATACCCTAGCTCATTTAGCATCAAAACCATCCCAAAGCATTCTAGCTTTCTTCCAATAACAGAGAGAATTTAGAGAGTTTCTTGAGAGTTGTTTTCTCCTATTTTTATTTTCTCAAATTATCAGTTTCATTTTTGCTCTATCCGATAGTCGTCTTTCGCAACACCCACCATTAGTTTCTTGATACTTGGATTAGTAAATCATAAATAAATTAACGATGATTTTCTGTTTACCTTCATTTCAACATTTTTATTCCAACGTCCTTACTTTGGAATCATTGTTAAGTGAAAATTCTCTCATGCATACTCAATTCTTCTTTCCATCTCTTTGCTAAATCATCATCAATTTCATGTTTTGCTATCAATTTACAGCAATCTCTTGACTACTTTCGAAGCTTTAATATTTTCAGTTTCATCACATTTCTTCTTCACAGATTATTGTACCAATATTTTTCAAATCATTTATTGAAGAGGATTAAATCATCTGTTAGACTACTATGATTTAATAATTTACATCCAAGACTATTAAAATATATAAAATAAATAAATATTTTAATGATGATAAATCATCTGGAAAAAATTTAAAATCTCATATGATTTCGTTATCCCTATCACTATTGTTTCAGTGTCATATTGAAACTGGAGCTAATAACAAAAGAGATTGCATATATTAGTGACAAAGTGAAGCTTGAAAAGACAAATCATGTTTTTGGATGGTTTAAGAGTAGAAAATGGAGGATTTGATGATAAGGAATGAAGAAAAAAGTGATGGGTGAAGTAAATGTTGATGAATAAATGATTTGGAAAAGGAATGGGAATAAGAAATGTGATGAAACTGATGATACTAAAGCATCGAAAGTAGTTAAGAGATGATCGTGAATTGATAACAAACCATGAAAATGATGACGATGGAGCAAAGAGATGAAAAAGAATAATTGAGGATGTAAGAGAGAATTTTCACCGAATTGATAACATAACTTTGGTTAAGTATTTGAATTTGAAAGAATATTTGGTTGAGTAACCGGTTAGGCAGCGGCACCAGCCCTTAAGGCTGGTTGTTGGCCGCCGATCCTTTTCCTTTCCTTTATTATTTTAGCTTTTTATTAATTCGTTTTTAGCAGTTAGATTGGTGGTGGAGGCTACCACAGCCTAGCGTTAGAGATTGATTCCGTCTTCGAATGTGTCTCTTGACTATGTGTGTTGGTTCATTCTCTCAAGTTTATTCTATTTGTAGAAGAGGTTCAGTGTTTGTCATATTTTGTGTCCTTTATTCCTCTATTATCTTGAATTGAGAGTGTGGGTCTGTTCCGAATGTATTCTTCTCTTTCGTCATTCAGTTGTCCTGTGTTTTGCTTTGCTTAGTTGGGTGTTCTCTGGAGTTGCTTCTAGATACGATTCTATGTCCGCTCCTGTGCTTGTTGTTTCGCATTGTGTGTTCCTTGATGGCTTCCGGCCGGTGGTGGAGTGGTGAATACAGCGTTATCGAAGACGTGTTGAGTCCTAGGTTGCAGGAGGTTTATGCTTCAGTTGCTGGTTTTTCTTTTCCGGTCGTGGAAATGAGGCGGCTGTCGATAAGAGTGGGAGTTGTTTCTTTTGGAAGTTTACCAACTTTGTGAGGATTCTTGCTTTCATTGTTGAACTTTTGGTTGGTGGCGGAGCGTGGCATGTAGTCGCAGATGGTATGGCAGATGTTGTTGGTTTCGTTGTGGTTTGTGCAGATTAACTAGTCTCGAGTAAGGAGGTATGGGCACGTGTAGCTCTTGGCGTTGGGCCAGAGGAATATTTTCTATAGTGGATTGTTGGCAGCTAGTTTGGTGCTTGTGGTTATTTGTGTTTCGTTAGAGGGGCATCATGGTATGGGCGTTAGTGGAGCTCGGCATGGTTGGCATTGCAAGTGGTAGGCCCTGGCGTTAAATATTGCATCTGCGCATATTGTGTTCTGCCTAAGGAGCGTTATTGCTTTTAATGGATACAACTTGTTTGGGGTTAGTGGAATGTGAGGTGGAAAGGAGGGATGCTGCTAAAGAGATTTAGCTTGTTTCTTCGTTTTTTTAATTATATTGGATATAAAATCCAGGTTGGCGATGCACGTGGTGGGCTTCAAGAGTTTTTTAGAGTAGTGGGCGAGGACTTTTTAGTAAAAGCATGCATGGTGGACAGGTGCATTTCCAGCAGTCCAACCTAGTTTCATGATTGGCAATAAGTGTGTATGCAATTGTTTCGCGTTCAATAGAAAGCGTATGGGTGATCGTGATTTTTCTACGAAGGCGTTCGCCGCTGATCAGACGGAGATAGAACATTGTAGCGAGGGAAACGCTTCGCGTGGGTTAGGATCTGGGCATTGCTTTCTCGTTTTGAAAGATAATGTGTTTTTAAGTTTGGAGCACTTTGTGCTCTAGATAATATATAGTGGGTGAGTTTTCTGCTTTAGTAGAAGGTTCGTGTAAGGGCAGAGCTTCTACTGTTTAGCTATGGCCCTCGATGGATTCGAGTGTTAGAGTTGTTCGTAGTCTCGTTTCTTTGATGTTTGGTTGGTGCTGATAGGGCTCAGATCAAAGTTTAATTACCTTTGATCGGCATATGCTCGACTGTCTTATGTCTAGGAGGTTGTATCATGGTTTTGTTCTTTTTTTTGGTTGTGTGTAGTTCCTCTTTGTATTTCTTTCAGGGGTAATGTGTAGCTACATTGTTGTAGTTTGTTTCGGGTTGTTCTAGTAGTGTGGTTCCCGGCTGTTGTTCTTGTTGTTCCTGGGTTCATGTTGAACCTTCTTCCATCCCAAGGTTCACTCTTTTTCCTCTAATTAGGATTAGAGAGGTTTTTTAATGAGATCCTTGGAGTGGTGTACTTTGTGATTCCAAATACAAAGTAACTATTTTAAAAAAAAAAAGATGTTAGAATAAAAGTGTCAAAAGGAAGAGAAACAATAGAGGTAAACGATAAATAACTGTTAATTTATTTATGATTCATTAGTTCACGTGTCAAAAAAAAACTAGTGGTGGGCACCTAAAGAGGCACACAATGGGGCAGAAGAATTGTGTTCCATTAAATTATGTTTTCCGGGCACTTCCTTCAAATGCAGGGTGGAGACACATCGCAGTAGTCCATAAGCTATTATGGCAATATATTTTCAATCCGATTGGCTTGAAAATTTAGCTGTCTGTCTAAATATTATTAATAACTTTGATATTTTTGGTGATGAATTCTACTGGAAACAACTATAAATATACAGGAATCTGCTCAGCAAGCACCAGCCTTGGCCCTCCCCATAGCTCACTGCATAAGGAAACTTCTTTATAATGTTTATAGATCTTCAACCTCACGTCCTCACCGATTCTCAACTGCTTTTTTTTATCTTCTCGTGTTTCCTCATATCAAGTGGCTCCACATATTTAGTATAAAACACAATTATAATTTATTTATATTTGATATTGGACATCCCTTCACTAATCGGTAACTACCACATCTTCTTACAATTATTATCCAGTACAATATAATTACTGCTTATGTATAACATGTTCAGTACAACTTTCACAGGCTAATTTTGTGAAAAGCACCTTTTTAGTTAATTTTCTGTATATTTGGTAGATGAGAAGCTTCAGACTAATCGGGAATACGTTAGGTTTCCAAACTGCCAACAACCAAACTAAAATAGAAACAGTGACGAATCGCACTGTACAGTGACGACGATGGTTTTTGTCGAGAAACTTCAACTGGCACTCGCTAATGGGAGTCTATATATAAATAAGCTTATCCTATACGTTCAAAAGTCATAAATCAATCCACAGCTCAATTCCGACAATCAAAACTAGCTCATCACATGGAATCCTATCATGCATATTCTCTTCCTTCTCTTGCTGTTCTCTCTCTCTGCATGTCATTTTTTTCCGTTGCTGATGCTGAAGCATCGACATTGCAAAGGCCCTTCAACAACAACATTTCAGCTGGTTTTGTGTTTGGGGATTCGACGGTGGATCCTGGGAACAACAACTTTGTGCAGACCCTCTTTAGGAGCAACTTTCCTCCCTATGGCAAGGATTTTAGAGGCCAAACTCCAACCGGAAGGTTTACCAACGGCAAGTTGACCACCGATCTCTTTGGTAGGTTGATATTTATTCATTGAAATGCATCGTGGTATTTGGTATTCTTTGTGAGTTCGTTGTATAGCTTGCTTTGATTATTTTGGTCCATATGGGCAGCTTCATACATAGGGATAAAAGAATATTTGCCACCATATTTGGATCCCAACCTTAGCATTGAGGACCTGATGACAGGAGTTAGCTTCGCCTCCGCTGGCACCGGATTGGATCCACTTACAGCACAGATATCTGTTGACATTTCTCCCTTTTCCCTTTTCTCCTTTCATACACTAAATTATGAATTATTATTTAATACAATAGTTACATGATTTTTAACTTCAAGTTTCTTAATCACTTTATAAATTTAAAAAATCTCACTGTAGAAAATAAATTAAAGTTTGAATATTGATCTGTTGAATCCCAGAGCGTGATTTCATTACCAAAGCAGCTGGATTATTTTAAAGAGTATAAAAAACGACTGCAATCTGCCATTGGAAAGGAAAGGATGGAAAGTATTATCAAAGACGGGGTGTTTCTTATCAGTTGTGGCACTAATGACTTCGTAGTAAACTATTTCACCTTACCAATTCGACGAAAGAAGTATACTGTGTCAGGCTATCAACAGTTCGTGTTGCACAATTTGAAGCAACTCCTACAGGTTTGGCTTAAGAACTGCTACAAAATACTTGACTTAACAAATAAAAATTTCCTATTTATAACATCATAGCATTGAGTGTATAATAATACTCTTGTGATCTAAATAGTTGTGTTTAATATATGCATAGAAATTGAAACTAGATTATGTAAAATATAGCAGTCCTAACTTTTTTTCTTGTTGAGGTGAGAAATTACACTAGGTTGAGTCTATCATGGTGGCTCCTGCTGTACCTCAGAAGCAACCTCCTCTGGTATCTGGGTGAATTCATGGAGACTCGAAGAGAGTTCCCAACCTAGGAAGATATAACAGTCTTAATTTAATGTCACATATTTCTCTTCTTTTTTTAACAATTTCTACTAGGGAGGGGAAGAAGAATTTTTGTTCCTAATAGACATTGAACCCACAACCTAAGAAAAAGAGAAGATGTCAAACCATAACTTTTAACTAATTACTCTAGAGATTACTTTTTAACTATTTTAGAAATGATCATTTTATTCATTTATCAAACGTATAGTAACTTTTAAATCACTTAAAAGTAGATAGAAAATGCATTCCTACCGTCAAAGTCGACGAATCGAGTATGAAATTAAATGGGCAACATCCGTATAAATATTTGTTGGATAATTTAAAGCTTGTTAAGGCTGAATGATAAATGGGACTCGATTCTGAACCTACTTATCATAGAAAAAGGATCTAAAGGAATGGCATGGGGTCCTAACATTAACTACATGGTTAGTACGAGCACCACCCAATTCTTCCATTGTCTTTAAGAAGGAACGTATAAATAGAACAGTCTGCACTCTGCAGTACTACTCTTGAAGCTCTGCAACTTGGAAGCTTTGATTTTTATCAGTCCTTTTTCCACAGGATTTATGGGACGAAGGGGCTCGGAGAATCGCCGTTACAGGACTGCCTCCGATGGGTTGTTTACCGGTTGTCATCACCCTCAATTCCGGAAATGCGATCCTAGAACGTGGTTGCATTGAAAAATTTTCTCGGACTGGAATGGAATATAACCAAATGCTCCAAATTGAACTGAACTCAATGCAGGGTAGATATGCTCATCTGGGTGCAAAAATCACTTATGTCGACATTTTCACACCATTGGTTGACATGATTCAAGGCCTTGGAAAACATGGTAAACATAATCTTCTATTTTGTCATAAAAACCTTAGTGGTTTCTACTGGCCTATCACAATAAACCAGATTTTCCCATTTCCTTCTTAATTTCTCTGTAGAATTTGACGAGGTTAGCCATGGCTGCTGTGGGAGTGGTTTCTTGGAAGCAGGATTTTTGTGTAATCCAGAATCATTTGTGTGTTTTGATGCGTCAATATGGTTTTTTCGATTCAATTACCCTACTGAGAAGACATACACTAAATTTTTGTGGCTAGCCGTTCTGTCATGGATTACTGATTCGGGGACTGATATCTTATTAATTGATCAGTGATATAATAAAAATTATGTTAACATTTATTATCTTTTTTTCCCTTATCCAGAATCATTTGTGTGTTTTGATGCGTCAAAATATGTATTTTTCGATTCAATTCACCCTACTGAGAAGACATACACTAAATTATTTGTGGCTAGCCGTTCTGTCATGGATTTACTGATTCGGGACTGATATCGTATTGATTGATCAGTGATATAATAAAAATTTATGTTAACATTATTATCTTTTTTTCCCTTACATGTGCTACCGAGCTTGGTCACATCTAATTTCTTTTGGCCACATCTAAATTCAATGCAACGGGAATTATTGAGAAGTTTTATATGCGACTGAAATTTTCAGTAAAAAAACACTTTATGATTCATAACTAGAGCAGATGCGTTTATCAATTTCCACGGATGCAAATTAATACATTTGTACGCTAAAATAAATTCGTCTGCAATTTGATATTTATCACGTTTTGGATATGGCGCATGGCCAGGGACAGAGCCATTATGCCTTGCCATTAAAATTTAATTATATAATATAATTAAAATATTTTTATAAAACTAAAATATTTTAATTGAAATTATAAATATTTTTATAATATTTTACATTTATTTTATAATTGATATTTTTCTTAAAATAAATAATTAAATTCTATCACAATTTCATCTAAGTATTAGTTTTTCCAATAATATATAATTTCATAATTTATGTATTGGAGCCAACGAGTATCGGATTGGAGCCAACGAGTATCGGAACAAGGTTATGATTTAGGAATTTGAGATTGTAAGGTTAAGTTCGAATCCTACCATTGTCACTCTTGATAGATAATTTATAAATTCCTATGTAAATCTCAATTGAGACATATCCCGGACTAGGGAGACATATCCGACCTAAAAAAAATATGTATGCATTGGTCATGTATTGAACTTCCTAAAGATTTTAAGTTTTAGCCCTATTACTTATATATATTTTTATTTTGAGTATTCTCATTAATAAGATAATAACATATTTCATTACATTATTATATTATATTAATTTCTTAAAAATGTCACACTAATTTTTTTAATGTACTAAACCAGATTCTCATTACTAAAATAATGAACATTAACAATTAAATAATTAATTTATTCAAAATTAATAATACTAATAATTCATTTTAATAAAAGATGATATCGATAATCTAAATATAACTTCTTAAATTTTAATGATAGAAAGAGAAACTAACTCATAATTTAGTGAAAACTATCTTTTTTGTCGGATAAAAAATCATGTTTGAGAAATGAGAAGGGAGAGAGGAGAGAGGAAAGAACGTGAGTTTCGGAACCTACCAATGATGGATTGGATCAGAGTGAATATCCAGAATCCGAGTTAATTCCCTCAGCATGGTGAAGAATGAGATGTCTTATTTGGGTCGATAGTATGAGGGATGTGGCTGCAAAGGAACAAGGGCATCTTTGATCCGGAGTTCGTGGAAGTGAAAAGTGTTATTCAAAGCAGACGCCGACACCAACTGGAAGCTTTGTATGCGAAGCAAATGCATAGAGTAAATGGCTCACAAGGAATAGCGACCAACCGACAATGATAAAGTGGTCGACACCACGGCACCACCGATGGGGTGGTACAAGGTGGTGCCGTGGTACAAATTAAATGTGGATAGTGCACGAAATCCTTTAAATGGATTGACGTTTTGTGGTGGGGAAATCTGGGATGAAAATGGACAATGGATTTATGGTTACGCGAAGATGACTAGATGTTGTTCGATTGTTGATGTGGAATTATGGGGAGCGTACAAAGGCTTAGGGTTAGTTTCAAGTATGAATGTACAACAGTTTTACGTTGAAACGGACTGCAAAGGAGTTTGGAACCTATTAAAGCAAGAAGCTAAGATGGATCGTATATCTCCATGGTACTAAAGACACAATCATTTAAGTTTCAAATATTGGTTGTTAATTTATTATTATCTTCTGTTATCTTTTTTTTCTTTTGTTATTTTCATTTGATTTTAAAATTTTACTTTGGGTTCTTCCAATTATAATCCCTTCAACCATTTTCAATAAAGTCACTCTTCAATTCATATTCTACCTTGTTCCTTTATGGTAATCAGAGCCTAAAACGTTATCACGAAAAAATTCTATTCGTTTTTCTCTTAGCTCACAAATGACCCATTATATTACCAACTCAGACAACTCAACACCCACAACCATAGTTGTTCAAGTCAACCCTCTTGCCCAGTTACCAATAAAACTCATTAGTAGCCAAAACTTCACCATTTGGAAAGCTCAAATTGAAATGTTGATGCAAGGCCACAACCTATTTGGTTATTTTGATGGTACTACAATTACACCACCTGCACCACTAACCATTAAAAATCAAATCACTCCAAACCCAATCTACCAAACCTGGTTTGATAAACTAATTCAGAATGCCATTTTAGCTTCTGTTCACCCTACTCTTGCATCTACCATAGCAGTTGCACCTAATGCTCATAGAGCTTGACAATCACTACATACATCTTTTGCCAATAAATCTCAAACCCGGATTCTTAGTCTTCAAGATAAACTTGCACATGTTACCCAAGATACCCGACCAATTGTTGATTACCTCCGTAAAATACGCTCTACTGCAGATGAGTTTGCCACTACAAGTGAACCAATCTCCAACACTCGTCTTATTGTTCGGATCCTACAAGGTCTTGGTCCTGAATATAAACACATTTTTGCCGCCATCAGATCTCGTGAAACACATATAACTTATGAAGAGCTTTATGAAAAACTCCTTGATCATGAATTTTTTTCTACAAAATTAAGACAACAAGAACATGCTAGGACCACCCGTCACTGCCAATGTTTCTCAAAACTCTTGTTTTCCATCATCACGATATGACGGTAATCATCGATAAAACTCCAACAACAATTATAATGGGCGTAACCAACCCAATCATCCATTAATTAATACTTAAAAACAACAACAATCTAACACCACTGTGTGTTGCCAACTATGCAATAGACCTAGTCATTATACTCGTGTGTGTCGTACAATGTCCCACAATCATATTCAAGCAAGAGCAAATTTTGTGGCTCGCTCCCAAATTTCTCAAGCACCTTGGATAATAGATACTGGTGCAACTCACCAATGATGTTCAAAGTATGAGCACTGCACAAGACTATCATGGTCCTGAAGAAATCATAATGGGAAATGGTAACACTGTTCCGATTTCACACACTGGCACTGTTACTCTAAATGTTTCAACTAAAAATTTCAACTTCACCAAACTCTATCTCTCCTTCTAGTAAAACCAATATTATCTTTGTTTCCCTTTTTGTCTTGATAATAACACCTCTATTGAATATGATGAATTCTTTATTTAGTTAATATTTTTCTATTAATTAATATGTGTTATCTCTTTAATAGTGTTAATTTGGGTTATTTATGTTAGATTTAATGCATGACTCTATTTTCCAGAAAACAACAATTAAAAGGCAAATTAGGAATTAAGTGTTCTAATGCTCTTAAGAGTTAGTATTTTATTTTCATTTTGTTATCTCAAAGCTATAAATACCCTCTAAGGAAGAGGCTTGAGAGATTCAATTCACATATTCAGTTTAGTATTGATTTTGGTTTTGGTTTTGGTTTTGGTTTTATTTTAGGGTTTTTAGTTTAATAAAATATTTTTTTCATCTACTTTCTTTCTACACACCAAGTATGATCTCTATCATGCTTGGCTAAACTTTTATTTTGCCGATAGCTAAGCGACGACTTAATCCATTTCGTGAGAATTGAAAAAAACACTTCATATCTTAAGATTCTTTCATGATTTTCAACAAACAAGAAGAGGCAATTGACCTTTTATTCAAACATCTCAACACCTTCAATCCAAAGTACGCTCATTGGTTTTGATCAACGTTTTGATCTACAGTTGGGGAAGAGAGTCGACTTGTAGCAAATTCAATTCTTTAAGAACAAACTTAGCGATGGTACGCTAAGGGAAATCAAGATCGGGTTCGATTCTCATTGAGACACCATAATCCGAGCACATGCCTTTCCAGTTTATAAACCAACATTGGCATTAACATCCATAGATGTTATCCAAACAAGGGCTAAATTCTAAGGATTGACTTTGGGAAATTAGTTCACCAAGGAAAAGAGTAAGTTACAAGGGTTGTGCCTCATAGACTGTAATCGACAAGTATCCGAAGTAAAATTTGTTTCAGTGATCGAGACGAATTGAGGCAAATTGAAGCTGGGGCTATCTCTCATCTTAATTAATTCCCTACAATTTGCTTTCCTTATTTTTATCTCTTTTACTTTAGTTTTATTTTATTTAGTTTACTTGATTATTTTAAACCCCATCTTTTTAATCTTTTTGTTTTACATATTTCTTGGTTTAAGATCAAATCAAAAATCAGAATTAGAAATTTTTGAATTTATGTGGATCGACACCTTTCCATCCTATATTACATTTAAAGCATAATTATCTGAGAAAAAATATTAATTATTTGACAATTACGACGTTTTACAAAAGGTATTGAAGTATTGATGGATGATTTCAGCGTGTAAGGTAATTCCTTTAACGAGTGACTTCTAAATCTGATCCACTGATTCACGACAATCGATCGATCACCTGTTGCTCGAATCTTCCATTTCATCACACTTCCCCTTTCATCTCTATTCGAGTCACCATGGTGAGAACAAGAAACCAAAGCAATGCCCACCTCAATCACCAATTACACTCAGTGGTCCTCGTTATTTTGTAGCGTCGGCATTCGTCCAACTACCGAGTAACTCTGATTCCTTACCACAGCCTCCTCTATTCCACGACGTGGAAGCCGAAGACAGTGGCCAAACATCGTACCGCCCTCAAGAACCAAATCCAATTCACGTCACTCCAGGTTCTTCCTTTGTTGCGTCTTCCTACATCGGTCATTCTGCTTAATCGCACAATTCTACTGCTCCTTCTGGACCATGGTATAACTGACCGTTATCGACAATGTCCCCTTTTTTCACTCTATGTCGATGGGTTCACACTCTCAATCCATGTCGGATGACGCTCTGTCATATTCTATGCACTCGACAATGCTCGAGCAACCCGATGAGGTAAATAATGAACTTGTTTTTATTGAGTGTTTACTGATGTACCAACCTGTCTATGGTTATACAGAGGACTTTGAGCCTGGTTTTTCAACCGTCGTGCCACCACCGCCACCTACTGATTGTGCCACTCCTTCACGCCGATTCGCCGGGAACAACCATCATCTCTTTCGTTTTTAGCAAGCTCAGGCGAGATTCCTATGCAATGAAATGGCGCACCCGATCACGTCAAAATACTGAACGCTATTATCGAGGTCACACCTATGATGCTCTAATTGAGGAAGAATTGCAAGGCTTCTTGTAATTCTATGACAATGAAGTTGTGCGCTTTAATAGCATCCGTCACCGTAAGTTTCAGGTTTACAAATATATTCCTGTTTGCACTTCAAATATTTTACATCTAGACGGTTTTGTTATGTGATATTTTGATGCTATCGGTTAGACCCCATATTCTTAGATTAAATGTGGAACATTTTATAAGTTAGTGTTTGAATTTTATGCCACATTTACTTTTCTACAAAATCACGGTTCTAGCATTAACTCACCTATTGTTATTTCTTTCTGTTTGATGGGACAACTCTTTCGGATGTCTATTTTTTATTTCAATTTACTATGGGATTCATGAAGGATGTCAAGCTTCATGGTTATCTAATCGCTTTGCTTAAGATCCTGCAGGAGTTCGATGTCGATATTGCTTACGAGGCACTCATCGGCTTGGCAGGAAAATGTACAATTCCAAAACAACAAAGCGATGACACATTCATGACCCGACGCTTCGCTACATCTACCGGTTCCTTCCATACAACTACTCTGGACATAACGATACTACATCATGTTTATTAAAGTTGAGTTATTTTTCTTGTGGTGTATGCAAACCGATACCAAGGTAAACTTGGGCTTTTGGTTCATTCGTGCTTTCGAGCGTGTCGTGCGCTGCAATCACCCTCTTATTCTCGACCCTTATATCACTAATCTCACATATCATATTTTTCCATTGACCTTTGTTATGAAATAATTTACTTACGCTTTTTCAACAGATACTTTAGATGTGAGAAGCTTGGATATAATGGAACTTCTCATCATCATTTTCGATGCACCATACATTATTCCTCTCGACACCATTACATCTCTTAATGAATATTCTTTTATTTGGAGGACTGCGCCACAACCGGTATTGAAAGGGGATCAGTAGTTGAATGTTCACACCCAGATTCATGAAGTGCATGACCGACTCAATTACATTGAGACCAACCTTGCCAAGATCCTGTCTTACTTTCTCCCGGGCACATCTCATCGGGACCGCGACCATTGTTGTCATTAGAACAGGGAGTGTTTCTATTCCCTCTCCTGTGATTTTGTTTACATATTGGGACAATATGATTTAAGTGAGAGGGTAGAATTTGCATAGAATTTTTCTTTGCTTTTTGATTGTTCGAATTTGAGCTTTCTTGATTGATATGTTAGAATTTCTTGTTATCTATCCTACATCTTGTTTTATATCTTTGATTACCTTATGTTTTGTGATCTCGTTTTTTGTTGAAATTAGGATGCATTATAGTTATTTGGCATGAATAGTATTTTTCATTAAATTGTTACTTGACATTCCATGCATTTGTTGATTGATATGTTCTTGATTTAATACATATTTCACCTTTTCATGTGAGGTTTGAGCTTAACGATCATATATTTTCATTCTCGCTCATTGTTTAATTAAGTTAGTCAGACTAGTTTTTGACATTTTAGAACTTGTAATTTAATACTTATCGAGACTAAGTGTTTGAACTTAATTTTTTAACTGTGATAGGGGCATGATGTTATGATAATGTTATAGCAAAGTGAAAGCATACATTATTGTATCCAGATAATAAAGCGGAAGCTATAAAAAGCTTCGGATGTCGAACACACAAAGAGAAAAATAGATTACAAAAGAGTTGTGTGAAAGATTTCAAAAGATATAAGGTTAAATTGATGGAATTTAAAACATAAAACAAGTAATGAAATAAGAATAGTAAATGTCGGGCAGTGTAGCACCATTCAGGAGAGCAACAGATCAAAGATTTAATGGATGTGGGTGTTATTTGGTCGTTCCCACTATGTATATGCTTAAAACAGTGCATTCATATGTCTCTAAATGATTAACACCAATAAATTATTAAGAATCAACATTCATTAATTCAATTTAATTAATTAGTTAACAATGCTAGACAATTGGCGGCATACATTTCTATATACTAACCTTTATGTTCACAAACACCAATGTTGTATAAAAATAGTATGAAAAATCTATAACTTTAATTTCTAAAAACTATAGAAATCACATACATAAGCAATGATGTATAAAGATAGTATGAAAAATCCAACTATAAAAACTATGAAAAATAGATTTGTTTTTAAAATCTTCCCATAAGCACGACAACACATAAAAACAAAGTTTAAACATAAAACATAATGAGAGACATTTAATTAAACACCTTATGTTCAAAAAATAAATAACATCTAGAATAATAGAATTATTCTACTAAATAATCGTCACTTCCGTATCTCAAAAAATGGACAAAAATAAAGTAGAACTCCTCATGATCGTCGCTGCTACACGACAGTGTTCCTTGACTGTTGCTGCACTCCTTGATGAATTGCTTAGGCGGCCATGGAGATGATAAAAATAAAACGTGGCTAGGGTTTTCCAAGATGGGAAAACTGTTGAGAAAATATTATATTTATAGACCATTAAATTCAAACTTTCCGTTTTTTTTTATGATAATTTATTTTTGAATTCAAATTACAACCTTTAATCCAACAACTTTATCACTTCCTAAACTTTCTCCAACCACCTTATGACTTAGCAGTTACTGCAAAATCTAGTATAGCATCAGCGCTCAGCATTGACTACATCATTAAAATGTCACAACATCAGTTTTGCAGCAAAAATATTAAAATCAACCTAAGTACCAACAATTCATTCCACTATGCAAATGATGCAAAACATGTTAAAATAAATCTAAATATGATCCTAAACATGCTAGAGTACAAACATAAAATATAACTCTTTTGGAGAGTTATCACACCCCCAAACCTAACTGTTTGCTTGTCCTCAAGCAATGCATGAAAACAACTTTCTCACAACAATTAGACAACATCACTCTTATGCTCACATTGCACTTTTCACCTCAAAATCATAGCAATTTTCTACCACTCACCTTCGAATCTCAAGGCAAAAAGAAATCAACTCAAATCAACTTATAATACTAGTGCATGTGTGTGCTCTTAGTCGTGACAGTTCACCACCGTGGGTATTTTTAGAGAATATCATAATTATCAAATTAATAAAGTAAAAGATGTTACAACAATTAATATCAGATTAACCAGAGTTGCAGCTCATCATAACTACCTGCGAGTACTTGAGTAGCAAGATGTTGTAAACAACGAACACATTAGCCTTTTAGGTAGAGTCATCCCATTAAGACTTTCATGCACTCATGCTATTCAAGACTATATTTCCTACGTAGCATTCACTAAGCGTACCAAACTTGTCTTAGAAGCAGAGTGTTCTAAAGCTAAAAGATTGTTGTGAATAATTTATATGGCTAGAGCCAGTTGGGCACCTCTAGCAATTCACACAGAACTTATAGTTTTTTTTTTTTTTTAGTATCTATCTCTTTTTTTTTAAACATGCAAGATAACTAAATATTCTCCAAAATACCCACAAGTCAAGCAAGCAAGACATTCGGTAAAAAATTAAAGCATCACAAGAATCATTAAGGCAATCTCAAGTTATCTATAAATTATAAGATTATTGGCATTAGATTGCTCTTTGCATTTATCTCATCATAGGTAAGTGCAAAGTCTTGGCAATTGTCTTGCTATCTAAATGTCATGGAAAGCTTGGATGAACAAAGGAAAATACATGGAACATGACAGAACAAAGGAAAATACATGGAACATGATAGAACAAATGCAAATGCAATATGAAAAACGAACAACACCCCCCAAACCTAAGATACACATTGTCCTCAATGCATACAAACAAAGAGACAAATAAAATCAAATAAAACAAAACAAAACAAAATATGGGAAAAAAGACAACTATACTTCCCAAGTTGGGTGTCCTTAGGTTAGTGTTGCTAGTAGGATAGACAATATCGCTTATGAAGAATTGTGGAAGTTAGTGGGCAGCAACATCAAGATAAAATTGAGGATGCAACAGATGATGATGTGGTATTCCTTCACCTGGGTCCTAATAAAATGATTCTTCTTTATGTTTGCCTATTATTGTTGTGCCCTCATCACAATGCCCTAGGTCTTTTTTGCTTGTGGGATCACAACATTGTTCATAGCAAAACTATTGCTTGCTAGAATCATCCATGAAGTGCAAAAATACTGTTGATGTCAGGATCAATGTAGAAACATTGGTTCCCCTCTAACTTGTGTGATTCTACTATTGATGCGATATTAGGAGTATCAACCTTAATGCTTTAACATTTGTCCATATGTTCCTGCACAATTTCATCAATGATGTTAATAGAATGATATTCAGTACCATCATCATTCATAATAGGATTTAAAACATTAAAGGTAATGTGCTTTCATTAAGACACAGAGTAAGTTCTCCCTTTTCAACATTGATTATTGCTCTACTTATAGTAAGGACTGGTATGCCAAGTATGATTGCACTTCTTTGTCAGCTTCACAGTCTAGAACAATGAAATCAGTAGGAAAAATTAATTTATCCACTTGTACTAGCACATTGTTTATTATGCCCTCGGGGTGAACAATGAACCGATCAGTAAGTTAAAGTGTCAAGGCAGTACGTTGGGTCTCACCAATGCAAATTTTTTTGAAAATAGATAAAGGTATTAGATTAATGCTGGAACCTAAATCACACAATGCTCTTCCTACAAATCGATGACCAATAATACAAGGGATAGTAAAACTCCTTGGATCTTTTAATTTTGGTGGCAATCTACTTGCCACCGTGGTACTACACCCTTCAATGAGTGCAATAGTTTTAAATTCACCAAGTCTTTGCTTCTTGCAAAAAACTTCTTTCATGAACTTGATGTAATTTGGGTTATGCTCCAAAGCATCGATCAATGGAATGTTGATTGTCAGTTTCTTGAGCACCTCAATGAACGCTTTAATTGCTAATCCTCCTTAGTTTTCTTAAATCTTTGAGGAAAATGAGGTGGCATCTTTTTTTGTGATTGCTATAGCATTGGGATTGGAAATGTTGTTTGTTTTTGTTGTGGCATTGAGGCTAAATAAGCATCTGGCAGTGTGGTAGGCATTGCTGCTGGCAATAGTCTATAATCACTACACTTTCATGTTTCTCTTTCTGTGACACTAATAGTGGGTGTTTCAAGTTCCAATTCGATGATTTTTCCCTTATCATGCTTAGTAGCCCCTTCATCAATAATCCTCTTGGGATTTTCAACATGTTTTCCAATGTGGAGACCACTTCGAGTAATAATAGCCTTGCAATACTCATTGCATTAAGCTTTCCCATGCTGCTTTGGATTTTCAGTATTGTTGGGTAGCATTCCTTGTAGTCTATTACTCAAGGCATTCGCTATTTGGCCAACATGGTTCTATAAAGCTCTTAATGATGTCGATTAACTTGCCATGTTCTCCCTCATTAAGTCTTTGAGAGATGATAAATTGGAAGTTTGTGCTGAGGATTAACCTTGATAGTTTTACCTTTGCTATGGAAGTGTAGCCTTATGTTGTAACAGAGGTTGTGGAATCGTCTGTTGTTGATTATACTGTTGTGGTTGATTGTAATGCTGCTATTTTGGATTATTAACATTTTGGCTCCTTCGAAAAAATAGGATGGTTACGAAAATTGGCATTGTAAGTGTTGCCATAGGAATTATCATTCCTATAGTAATTCTTCACATCAGGATTTTGGGGGCATTCCTTTTAGCTATGATCATCCCCACAATAGACATATGACATATGGTATGTTGTCTTTACTTCATACATACCTCTCTACTTTTGTAGCTTCTTCACTATGTCCGTCAATGTTGTGGTTTAGGAAGCCATGGAATTGAAAGCATCGTAATCCACTAATGCAACATTACGTCTTCCAACAATTTTCCTCGTGTTGGCATATTGATAATCATTGTTTGATATTCTTTCCAAAATATCATATGTCTCATTATATGTCTTGTCCAACAATGCTCTGTTTGCTGAAGCATTAACCACTATACAAGTGTGCATGTTCAACCCATTATAGAACATTTACACTTGCGTTTAATGTAGAAATCCATGCATTGGATATTTTCGTAGAAAATCCTTAAATCTTTCCCATGCCTCATACAAGCTTTCATCTTCTAACTTCTTGAAGGAAGTAAGATCGTTTCGTAGCTTTGAATTAATATTTGGTGGATTGAATTGCAGCAAAAACTTTTATGTTAGCTCGTTCCAGGATACTATAACATCAGGTGTCAGCGATGTCAACCATGCTCTAGCTTTATCTCACAGCGAAAAAAGGAATAGTTTCAGCTTTAATGCCTCTTCAAGAACTCTTTGCTAAACAAATGAATGACATACTTCCATAAAAGCTTGAAGATATGCTCGAGGATATTCAGTAAATGACCCACTATATCGGCCCATGGACTAGAGCATTTGAAACACCACCAGTTTTAGCTCAAAATTAGCAGCATGTATTACTGGTCGTACAATGCTAGGATATAGATCATCAAGTTTGCACTACATGCTCTCAGATGGGTCGGTTGCGATCATCCATATTGTAGAATTCATGCGACCCATCACTGTTGCTAGCCGATATTTTAGCATCATCTCCATGTTGTAGCGGAGGTAGAACATTGTTGTCATTTCCAACGTTCATGTTTGTTGATTTCCCACAGCTTCTTTTCGACAGTGTCAGAGTGTTCGTTCTATTTTCGGATCAAAAGACTCTTGCTCGTTGTCACTTCGGGGCATAAACAAACGAAACTAGAAAAGTTAAGTCTACAAAAAGAAATAAACAAATAAAATAACTCTAAAGTAAAACCAATGTTATGATAATACTACAGCAAAGTGCAAGCATACACTATCGTATCCAAGTAATAAAGTGGAAGCTATAAAAGCTTTAGATGTCGAACCCACGGAGAGAAAAAAATTAAAAAAGAGTTACATGAAATATTTCAAAAGATATAAGGTTGAACTGATGGAATAGCAAACAGACAACAAGTAAAGAAATAAGAATAGTAAACGTCAGGCAGTGCAGCAACATTCAGAAGAGCAACAGATCAAAGATTTAATGGATGTGGGTGTTATTTGGTCGTTCCCACTATGGGTATGCATAAAATAGTGCATTCATGTGTCTCACCATGATTAACACCAATCAATTATTAAGAATCAACATTCATTAATTCAATTTAATTAATTAGTTAACAATGTTGGACAATTGGCAACATACATTTATATATACTAACCTTGCTTTCACAAAAACCAATGTTGCATAAAGATGGTATGAAAAATATCCACAAATTTTATTTCTAAAAATTATAAAAATCACATACATAAAAATAGATTTATTTTTAAAATCTTCCCATAAACACGACATCACGTGAAAACAAAGTTTAAACATAAAACATAACGAGAGACATTAAATCAAAAACCTTATGTTCAAAAATCAAATAACATCCAGAATATTATAAATATAACTATTCTACTAAACAATCGTCACTCCCTTATATAAAAAAAAGGGATGGAAATAAAGTAGAACTATTCTTGATTACCGCCGTTACACGACAATGCTCCTCGATGGTTGCTGCACTCCCTGGTGAATTGCTTAGGTGGCCATGGAGATGGTAAAAATAAAATGCGAATAGGGTTTTCCAAGTTATCAAAATGTTGAGAAAATATTATATTTATAGCCTATTAAATTCAAACTTTACACCAATAGGAAAATTCCTTTTTTATGAAAATTCCTTTTTTATTATAATTCTTTTTGAATTCAAATTCCAGCCTTTAATCTCGCAGCTTTATTTCTTCCTAAAAGTTCTCCAATCACCTTGTGATTTAACAGTTGCTGCAGAATCTAGTCTAGCATCATCGCTCAGTATTGGCTATAACATTATAATGTCACAACATCAGTTTTGCAGCAAAAAAAATTA
Source organism: Hibiscus syriacus (assembly GCF_006381635.1). Classification (NCBI taxonomy): domain Eukaryota; kingdom Viridiplantae; phylum Streptophyta; class Magnoliopsida; order Malvales; family Malvaceae; genus Hibiscus; species Hibiscus syriacus. The sequence goes on from NW_024061890.1 coordinate 459,975, forward strand.
AAATCAGCCTAAGTACCAGCAATTCATTCCCACTATGCAAATGATGTAAAATATGTTACAATTAATCTAAAAATGATCCTAAATATTCTAGAGTGCAATCTTAACCTAAGTAAAAAGGATATAAAATATAACTCTTTTGGAGAGTTATTAGGGAACTTAGGATTTAGCCATTTTTCTTCCCAAAGATTCCCTACCCTTTATTAATTTACCCTTAGATAACCTTTTTTTAAAACGTTGCCCTTAGATAACCTAATTTGAGCCTTTAAATCCTTTCTTTGTTTTACCCCCATTATTAACTCGAGCCATTTTTATTTTACCTCTTTTGTTACTGTAACGTCCCCTAACCCAAATCCAGAACTAGAAGCATTACTGAGACCATAAGTAAGAACAAGATTATTGAACATTGAATCAGACATACGCAACGGACAATACAATTGAAGAGCCATTTTTTATTCGAATACAAGATTAACAAAACTTAATCAATATACTTATCAATTAATTCGATTAAGACATGAATCCCAATTTAGCTAAGGTAGTTTCATTTAATTCCGATATACAATTCATTAAGCCGGTTTTTAATATAAACTACATGCATATCCAGGAATTAATGAACTTAACATACATCATCCTTTCATAATCAACTTATATATTTACATTACAAAATATACCGTTAATGGATTATACCAAATGAAATACTAGTAAGCTATATACATTCAAAAAGAGTCATTAACTATATATATACATTAGGGTCTATTAACTCCACAGACTATACTATTTCATTAGGTTATTAGGTACATTTTGTATACAACTTTATTACCACCATATGCATGAAATTTGAATCATTATACTCAAAACTAAGCCACCAAATATGAGTATAAGGATAACGAAACAATCCATACTTGAATTCTTCCTTTGGGTTGATTAACCATGGAGCTGGAGCTTTGAATACTCTATAACCTATGGTTTGGCAAAGAAAGGAACAAGAGCGATAAGTACTTAAATTACTTAGTGAGGTAACACTTAATTCTATTAGACCTTTCCCATTTAAACCATTTAATTTATCTTTAACATTCAATTAATATTTGGGTTTCATGAGTCACTATATTCAATTTAAAACATTCCAAATTAATCTTGCATCAATTTCAAACAAGAAGAAAAAAATCATAATCATATACATGTAATTTAGTAATCAATCTAACCAACTAATAATACATTTCAATCTTTTGTCCACTTGAGCTAGAAATAATTCATCACATATGTATTCATGCAATCTATATGGCAATCATATTAAACAATACAATATGTATAATATTATTCCCTCTATTCGAACAAGAACATTTCACCACATACTCACATACATATTTATAATCAAAATATGTAATTCATGTAAGTATACATAATTATTCCAATTTAATCTTATCATTCAATTTAACAGAGGCGGGGCTAGAGGTAGCACAACTTGTGCGACCGAACAGGGCCCCATAATAGCAAGGGCCCCAAAAATATTATATTTATTATAATAAAAATATCATTTTTTGGGGTCTAACTCCACTTTACGAGAAATGAGCTCATCTTCATGATCTCCCTATCCCACACCCTTAGGATTTGAGTTAGTAATATCACCAATCTCCCTATATATACTGCATTCAAGCTTTGCAATTTTTACTAAGGGCCCCTTTTTAAGAATTTGCACAGGGCCTCCAACGTCCTAGCCCCGACCCTGCAATTTAAGCCTTGGTTTCTAGTTCAGTCTAGAAAATCAAGTCTCCAACCAAATGTCACCATACACTTTAATTGAATCATAGTACTGGTAAACCCTCCTATTTTCACCAAAGACCACATAACGTACCCTCCGTCTATCGCCAATAAGCACCGTAGTGCTGGACCGTAGTCCCCCACTCACAATCGAGCTCTAGACTCTAAGGCATGCCCTCATATCTTGGACTAACTATTAACCAAGGACATTGAATCTTATTTGCCAAGAAATCATTATTTTCTTTTTCATAACATAACCATCAAGGTTTATTCCATGTTAAAATTATTCATTCAAGTTCAAATTGATCATGGCAGAAAGTAACAATTTGTTCATTCATGATTTCAATTCAATCGAGTTCGATCTTGGCAGCATGTAATAGTTCATCATTCAACTTGATTCGATAATGTTAGCATGCAATAATTCACCATTCGATTCAATTCAATCATGGAATCATACAATAGTTCATCATTCAACTTGATTCGATCATGGTAGCATGCAATAATTCACCATTCAATTCAATTCAGTCATGGTAACATACTGTAGTTCATCATTCAACTTGATCCGATCATGGTAGAATGCAATAATTCACCACTCGATTCAATTCAATCATGGAAGCATACAATAGTTCTTCATTTAATTTGATTCAATCATGGTAACATGCATTTATTCACAAACCAATTCAATTTAAATCAAGGCAACAAGCGGTAACCAATTTTCCAATTAACTTAATATGGCACTCAATAACTTATAGCCTTTTATTAATCTTTCTTTCCCTTAATTTTAAGTTCTAATATGAATTAATTTCATTATTAGTATACTGATTTCATAAGCAATTAAACATATAAATAAAAATAAAGGTGGTTGGGACCTAATTCCCAATCCAAGTATAGTTACACTCACAATACTCCAAGTTATCCTTGAATTATTATTCCTTTTTGCCTATCTTTAGTGGATCCTCCCTTAGTTCTTTCAGCTTCTTCCTCAATTCATTGCTCTAGAAATTTATAGACAACATAGGGAGGTTATTAGAATCAATACATTAGAAATTCCAGCTCAATTAACGATTTGACACTAAACATGTTCTCTTTTGGCATATTATACACCTTGTAGTAATCTAATCATAACTTTTAATTTACTCATCGGATTTTCGATTTCTTTATACCCTTAGAAATATAATTCAATTATATATCCAACCATGTATTTTAATTATTATATACAATTACAGTTTTGCATTTGAAGTTAGATAATTTTACAATGACCAATTTGTCACTCTTGGAATTCAATGCACTTTGGTGAACTAATTCACCTAGAATTCTTATCAATTTGTTTTAACTCTTCTTTAAATTGCTTATTTTTATCCTTTCCCTGTATTTCATATCAACCTTAGCCTTTAATATTCCACTTAAGTCCTCCAATTGACAGATTTTCCAAAACAATCTAGTTTTACCTATTTTGCTAATGTGTCATTTACAAACTACAAATTCCTCTATAATTTAAGCCTTAAAATTTATTTTGCATTATTTTCAGTCTCTACCCTATTTTTATCTAGCATTTCCAATCTTTAATTCTGTCCAATTGTATCCAAAATTTCCTTTACTTGTTCAAAATAGTCATTAATCGTCTATAGCAACAATTGTGACTAGTTTTACTCTAAGGCCAAATTCTTAAAATTTTACAGTATTTTCTGTTGTTTAAATCTTAAATATTCAATAAATTTAAATTTCCAGAAACTTTATCCTACATATGTTTTTCCAATTTAGTACAAAACCTTTCGAATTTCTTAATTTGGTCACATGCATGCACAATTATTTCGGTTATCACCCTTAAGGTGATAACCCAAATTTACCCAACTTAACAAGGTTCTTGATCACTTAAATCTAACTCAACATGGCCACCATAATATCTAGTATCATACAAGCCAACACTTTAAATTTATTCAGTAATCAATCTTAGCAATTTCTCAAGAATTAACTCAATTTCGAATGGAATGAGAAGGAAAGACTTAATTTTTAGGCTATGTAATTTCCCCTAATTAATTCAAGCTTGAACTAATCTTGCATGTCCAATCCTCTTCTTTGTATTTTCTCCATCTTCTTTTTTTATTTTTCCTTTCTTAATTCTCTCTAATTTTTATCTCTTTGGCCGGTCACCAAATGATATGAAAAGGATGATATTATTTAATCCTTAATGGAGGTGGAAATGCCCAACCTAGCCTCTCTTAATGCTTAAGTAAATTCAAGGGTAAATTTAGGAATTCATGTACTTGGCATGCAATCTTATTATTTGTTACTTATTTCAATTGGATCACTCTAATTTGGTTAGCACTTCATCAATCATTCCGAATAAGTCCTTGTTTAATTCAACTAATTTAAATTCCAATTCAACTTGGTGGTTATCCTAAGCAATTTGTTTGGGTCCTTTTTCCAATTCAATTAATTTAAATGTTCAATTCAATTAGATCTTTATTTAATTCCATTAATTGAAATCTCTATTCAATTTGGTCTTTATACTAGGCAATGTAACGTAATTCTCCTAGTCTAGGATTTCGGGCTGTTATAATTCTCTCCCCTTAAAAGAGAATTCGTCCTCGAATTCTTACCTGGATTAAACAGATGAGGATATTTCTTTCTTATTGTATCCTCAGGTTCCCATGTCATTTTCTCCAGTTTATGATTTCTACGCAAGACTTTTATCAAAGGAATGTTCTAGTTTCGAAGTCGTTTGACTTCTCTTTCAAGGATTTGAACTGGTTCCTCTTCATAGGATAAGTTTGTGTTTAATTCAATTTCTTTAGGTTCAAGAATTTGAGTTGGATCTGTTTGGTACTTCTGGAGAATCGAGACATGGAAAACATTATGAATATTTTCAAATTCTTTAGGGAGTGATCGTCAGTAAGCCACTGGACCAATTCTTTCAGTAACATCGAATGGTCCGATGAATCGAGGGCTAAGTTTTCCCTTTTTTCCAAACCTAAAAAACTTTTTTCCATAGATATACTTTGAGAAAGACCTTATCTCCTGCATTATATTGGATGTCTCTTCAGTTTCCCTGAGCAATTGAGGCCCTAGGACTTTGTTTTCACCTAATTCATACCAGCATAGAGGTGATAACCGTCATTTTGCTATCAAAATAGTTCCGGCTTCTTAAATAGAAAGGAAAAGGTAGTACAGAGAAGCAGGGTCGATCCACATAGACTATGGTTTTTATGATTTAATAAAATTGTTTCTTGATTTTAGGAAAAGATAGAATTCCAGGTAAAGTTGAAAAGGTATAATAAAATAAAAAAATTATAAACAAAGGAAAAATAATAAAATAATAAATAGTAATAGTAATAAATATAAAAGTGGATTTTTAAAAGTTGTTTTAAAATAAAAGAAAAGAATTAAATAAAAGAAAAATAATTAAATAAACAAATTAAAGAGATTGAGATAAAGAGAAACTTTTTGTAAAAACAGCTTCAGACTTTAGCTTCGCCTCAAATTCCTTGGATCATCGAAACATATTTTTACTTCAATATTCACGTCAGATTACAAAGACAATTCTTCGCTACCAACTCGGATTGTGTTGTTTCAACAATAACTGATTTCGATCTCAGTTTCCTCTTATCAAACAATTTTGCTAAGTGTGTTCTTGGGAAGTTGAATATGCTTCAATAAACAAATCATTCTTCAAAAGTTAACCATAACAATATTCGGACCAATGTCGAAATCGTTTTGATTTGAAAAGTAAGCTCAGAAAACATAGAAAAAATCCGAAGTGATTTAAGTACCTTACATTTCTCACGTTTGGAATTGAGCCTTCGCTTTAGTCTTCGGCTTGAAAGAAAATTAGCTAAGCATGACCAATTTCATACTTAGCATAATTGAAAATGAAATTTAAATAAAAATAAAGGAGTATGCAAATATAAAGAGAAAGCTGGAGAGAAAAAGAAGATTTTAGTCTCAAAATGAGAGAGATGTTTCTAGGCTTACCATGAGAGGGTATTTATAGCCTTCAAATTCCTAAAAATAAGCTAAAACATCTTAAATCCTAATTAAAACACTTAACACTTAAAACTATTTAAACTAAAATACCTAAAAAGTAATAATATTTAAAATAATATTCTAAATCCTAATTAAAATACTAAAACCTATTTAAACTAAAATACCTAAAACAAAGATAAAATATAAAAAATATCCTAAAACTTAATTAAAATACTAAAACCTATTTAAACTAAAATACCTAAAACAAAGATAAAATATAATGTTTAAAATATAATCCTAAAACTTGAGTTTAATCCAAATCCGAATTTCAGCCAGCTTTGATTCCGAAAATAAAAAAAAACTGTAGAATTTCGTCCTTTTAGTGCAATTTCCAAAATCTAACGTCTTGCACAGAAAATGAATGAAAACAAATAATTAAGCCACAAAAACCAATGATTAAGGAATAATTTAAAAGCAAAATATTAACTAAATTAAGCACTTATCAAATTCCCCCTCACTTATTCAATGCTTGTCCTCATGCATTCATTAATTAACATATCAAAATCATAAGTTGTCATCTATTCCTCAAACTTCCAATCGAACTAAGTCCATGATATTTGTCGAATTCAAGTTACAATCAAGCAAAGATACAACCAAGAAAATTTAAAGTAAGCAAGATATCACAATTAATTGCCAACTTCAATGAAACATGACTCAATACCTCACAAAGATTAACATATATCTGCTCAAAGTGTTTGGGGTAAATGAAATCGCTCAAACCGAAACTAACAAAAATATTACCATAGGCATGGAATCCAATCAAGTCTCTACTACGAAAAATAAACATAATGCAATAATCAAGGGGTCTTTAAATCAAGGTGTAATGGGGCTTAGGTTAAGGTAGGGAAAAGGCCGAAAAAAGGTTTAAAATACTAAAACAATTAATAGAAAATGAATGAAAATGAACAATTAAGCCACAAAAACCAATGATTAAGGAGAATTTAAAAGCAAAATATTAACTAAATTAAGCACTTATCAAATTCCCCCTCACTTTTCAATGCTTGTCCTCAAGCATTCATCAAATAGCATATCAAAATCATATGTTTCAACTTCAATTTCAATTTATTTCTTAAACTTCCAATCGAACTAAGTCATGATATTTGTTGAATTCAATTTACAATCAAGCAAAGATACAACCAAGAAAATTTAAAGTAAGCAAGATATCACAATTAATTGCCAACTTCAACGAAACATGACTCAATACCTCACAAAGATTAACACATATCCGCTCAAAGTGTTTGGGGTAAATGAAATCGTTCAAACCGAAACTAACCAAAATATTACCATAGGCTTGGAATCCAATCAAGTATCCATTACGAAAAATGAAAATAATACAATAATCAAGAGGTCTTTAAACAAGGTGTAATGGGGCTTAGGTTAGGGTAGGGAAAAGGCCGAAAAGAAAGGTTTAAAATACTAAAACAAGAGATCAAAATAATTAAGAACAATCCATAAATTAACATGAAGCGCAATGAAGAACAAAACAAGAAAAAAGAATAGATGAAAGACAATTGAAGCAATCAATTTTTCCTTCCCTTTTTTCGAGCAAAGGGTATTTTCCCTTTTTTGTTGTTGTTTGAAACAGTGAACAACTTGTTTTTTTTTCTTGAAACATTGAATTTTTTCGTGGAATAACAATGATACAAGATCTCAAGTCTCGATAAGGGTGTGAAAAGAGAGAAAAAAATAAAAAGAAAGGCTTCGGGTTTAATTATGAGGTGTAAAACAAAGAAAGGGAAATATGCTCAAATTTGGTTCACTAGTGGATATATAAACGGGTAGGCTTTTTGGGAAAAGTGGGTTTATCACAGGTTCCCCTATCACATTAAAACATTACATTCAACATGTAGTCTCGATATGCATTGTGATTACAAGTTCTAGAATATCCTAATTAGTTCGGAACACACAAGCCAAACAATGAGCAAGAAAGAAAATGTATGCTCGTAAAGCTCAAATCTCACAAGAAAAATTTATATGCATTGAGTCAAGTTTATCTCTATCGACAAAAGCATGAAATATCAATAGTCAACAAAAAAATTCACCAGCTATACCAATCACCAATCATGCAAATTAAATTCGATCAAAACATGATCACAATCCAAAAGGAAGCAATAATATAAAGCGAAATTCAAGACTAGCAACCAACGATCCCAACACATCAATATCAGAATATCTCAATTTCAAACAATTAAACAAGTCAAGAAAAATTTGACACATGCTTATCCTTCCCTCTCACTTAATCCGTTTTGTCCCAAAACGTATGTCGAATTTAAAAACAATTAGAAGGGAAAGGAATATTCCCAATCTAGTGGCGACTGCGGCCACGTCGAGACGAGCTGTTGTACAGTAGAATGTCCGATACTGAACTATTTTGTTCAAACTTTTCTGCACAATTTGAACCAAATCTGTTTTTTTCTGCATTGTTTTTTCTGCACTGCTTTGTTCGAATATGCTGTTATTTTTTGCACTCTTCGAACCAAATTAATTATTTATGCACTGTTCTATTTGAATTTTTCTGCACAGCTCGAACCAAGTCAATTTTTTTGCACTGTTTTTTTTCACGTTAAATATTCTATCAGAATTCGGATCTGTTCAAAGAAAAATAAAATAAAATTAATTAAAATAAAATAAAATAAATAAAATGAAAATAAAGTTTGCTAAAATATAAAATAAAAATAAAACGAAAATAAAATGAAATAAAATAAAATAAAAAAATAGAACGAAATGGGTTGCCTCCCACCAAGCGCTTTTGTTTAACATCGTTAGCTCGACGACCTAATTTTTCAAAGTGTGAGTTCATCTAAATTGATTTCTTCGATTAGACTAACCGGAGCATTTTCATAATACGACTTCAATCTTTGTTCGTTAACTTTAAATCGAACTCCTGAGTTATCTTCAACTTCAACAGCACCGTGAAGAAATACTTGAGTTACTGTAAACGGTCTGAGCCATTTTGATTTGAGCATTTCTGAAAAAAGTTTAAATTTGGAGTTAAATAATATTTTTTCTTTAAATATTCGAGCATTATCATATGCATTTCTTCGGATTTCCTCAAGTTCTTGAATGTGTAATTTCCGAGTTTCACCAACTGCATCCATGTCCATGTTACATTGTTTAATGGCCCAATAAGCACGATGTTCTAACTCAATTGGTAAATGGCATGGTTTACTGAAAACAAGTCGGTATGATGGCATCCCAATGGGACCTCTATAAGCAGTTCGATATGCCCAAAGTGCATCGGTTAATTTTAAACTCCAATCCTTTCTGTTCAGTTTAACAATTTTCTTAAGAATTATTTTAATTTCCTGATTTGATACTTCTACATGTCCATTTGTTTGTGGATGGTAAGCGGTAGCAATTCTTTGAGTTACTCCAAATTTATTCATTAGGGACTCGATCACTTGGTTTATGAAATGTGTTACTCTGTTGCTTATTATAGCCCGTGGTGTGCCAAACCTGGAAAAAATATTTTTCAAAAAATTAACTGTAGTTTTAGCATCATTATTCCGAATGGCCTTAGCTTCCATCCATTTAGAAACATAATCTACATCTAAAAAATATAAGTATTTCCAAAAGACGAAGTAAAAGGACCCATATAGTCGATTCCCCAACATCAAAAATTTCACAAACTTGTATAGAATTAAGCGTCATTTCATTCCTACGGCTTAAATTACCTGTACGTTGACATCTTTCACAAGTTTTACAAACTAGATAAGAATCCCGAAGATGTTAGGCCAATAGAAACCGCATTCAAGAATTTTATGGTTGTATGTTTTGGCCTAAAATGACCACCGCAAGAGTAAAAATGACAAAATTGTAAAATTGAATTTACCTCACTTTCGGCAATACATCACCAAATTACCTGATCCGAGCAGTGCTTCCATAAATAAGGATTGTCCCAAATATAGTATAGGGATTCTCGCTTAATTCGATTGATTTCAACTCTCGTTAAATCTAATGGTAACTTACATGTGGCCAAATAATTAACCATGTCCGCAAACCATGGAGTTATGCTTTGTGCCACCAATAATTTTTCTTCAGGAAATTCTTCTCTAAGTAGTGAGTCAGATGTGGAAAGGGGAATTCGACTCAAGTGATTCGCGCGCTACCAGACTTTTGAATCCCTTTTTGTCGTTTATTTCAAAGTTAAATTCCTGTAAAAGCATGATCCATTGGATAAGCCTTGGTTTTGCTTCCTTTTTGCTCATCAAATACCTTATAGCTGCATGGTCAGAAAAAAAGTAATTTTAGTGTCAAGCAAATAAGATCTAACTTTTTCTAAAGCAAAAATTATAGCAAAAAGTTCTTTTTCCTTAGTCGAATAATTTTTCTGAGCCGAGTCCAAAGTTTGGGATGCATGGGATATGACATGTGGTTCTTTCCCTATTCTATTGTCGAGAACGGCTCCAACACTAGTATCCGATACGTCTCACATAAGTTCAAAGGGATAATTCCAATCTGGTGGCTGAACATTTGGAGCTGAAATAAGCTTTTCCTTCAATGAATCGAATGACTCCTTGCATTTTGAATTAAAGTCAAAATCTTGATTTTTTTGAAGTAGATTGCATAAAGGTTGTGTTATCTTCGAAAAGTCCTTAATAAACATGTGGTAAAATCCTGCATGGCCAAGAAAAGAACGAATTTCCCTCACAGTTGTGGGGTAAGGAAGTGAGCGTATAACATCTGTTTTAGCTTTATCAATCGTAATCCCTTTTGAGGAAACAATATGCCTAAAATTAAACATTTATCAACCATAAAATGACATTTTTCATAGTTCAAAACAAGGTTATATTCTAAGCATATTTTAAGCAAATTAGTTAAATTATCAAGACATTCATTAAAAGAGTTACCATAAACCGTGAAGTCATCCATGAAGACTTCAATTCCTTTCTCCACATAGTCAGAAAATATGCTTAACATGCATCTTTGGAAGGTGGGCACATTACAAAGAACAAAGGGCATTCGTCTATATGCAAATGCCCCAAAGGGACAAGTAAAAGTCATTTTTTCTTGATCCTCTGGTGCTACTGGGATTTGGAAAAAACCTGAAAAACCATAAAGGCAATAATAATGAGTTTTCCCAGCTAATCTTTCAATCATTTGGTCTATAAAAGGAAGAGGAAAATGATCTTTTTCGAGTAAGAGAGTTCAACTTCCTATAATCAATACAAACTCACCATCAATTTTGAACTCTTGTTGGCACTAACTCCCCTTCTAGATTTTCAACCACTGTGACTCCTGTTTTCTTGGGAACCACATGAATTAGACTTACCCACTTACTATCCGATATCGAATAGATTACATCAGCATCAAGGAGTTTTTAAATTTCCTTCTTCACTACTTCCATCATCGGTGAATTTAATCGGCGTTGTCCTTCTCATGATGGTTTTGCTTTTTCTTCGACTTTGATCTTGTGCATGCAAGTCGAGGGACTTAATCCTTTAATGTCGGCAATGGTTCATCCTATGGCTTCTTTGTGAGAGCGCAACACTGCTACCAAAGCTTCATCTTCTTCTTCGGATAATTTACTTGAGATGATCACTGGAAAAGTTTCATTTTCGCCCAAAAAGGCATATTTCAAATGCTCCGGTAATTGCTTCAATTCTACCTCAGGTGCCTGCAAAACAAAAGGTAAAATTTTAGTTTTAGAGGAAGATAAAGATAAATCAGAATTAATTGAATTAGTATTTTCAAACTCCATTTCTTCCTCTTCGTGGTAAAGTTTAGGATCCTTAAAAAGGTCATAAGAAAAATTAGATTCAATATGTTCATCAATTAAAGGATCTATAATATCAACAAATTAATTCTTTCAACATGATCAGGGTATTTCGTTGCTTTGTAAACATCAAATTCAACGATCTTACCATCAAATTCCATTGTCAGTATACCACTTCTAACATCGATCTTTGTAAGTGCGGTGCTTAGGAAGGGTTGGCCTAAAAGTACCTAAGAATAAGTATCCGACCTGTCATGTTCCATGTCAATGACATAGAAATCTGCAGGAGAAAATAATACATTGACCTTTACTAAGACATTTTCCATTACTCCCACCGGATAGATCTTAGATGGATCTGCCAACTGTATGGTTATTCCTGTTTTCTTCAAAGGCTCGTTAGTAATCATTTTATATATAGAAAATGGCATAACATTAATTGAAGCTCCTAAGTCACACATTGCACGTTTAATTTTAAAATCACCTATTTTGCAAGGTATAGCGAACATACCTTGATCCTTCATCTTTGGTGGTAGATTTCGTTGAAAAATTACAGAGACATGTTCTCCCAAATTTACCTTTTCGTGCCCCATTAATTTCCACTTTGTAGTGCAAAGTTCTTTTAAAAATCGAGCATACCTTGGTACTTGTCGAATTACTTTAAAAAGAGGTATGTTGACTTGAACTTTTTGGAACACCTCTAAGATCTCCTTTTCTTCAGTTCTTTTATCATGATTCATCAACCTTGATGGGAAGGGTGGTGGCATGATTTCATGAGAAGAAAGAGAAATATGTGAGTTACACGTACCTTGTATTTCTGAAGGTGGCATGTTCTCTTATTCTTCTAAGGTGCGGATTTTTCTGCTAGAACTTCGGGTGAGATAACTTTTCCACTTCGGAGTGTGATGTCACTAACAGTATTTCTCATATTTAACTCCGTTTTATAAGGTATTCTTCCTTGTGATTCCAATTTTTCCATAATTTGAGCTAGTCGGCTTACTTGGTTATCTAACTCTTAAAGATGTGTTTCGGTTCGGCTATGGAATTTTTTCTGGGATGCAATGAACTTTTCTTGTGAAATTGCTAACTTCCCTATGAGTTCCTCCAATGATGGTTTTTGCATTTGTTATTGAGGAGGATAAGTTGGTCTTTGATTTGCCGCATAGATGAAGTTTAGGTGGTCTCTACATCCTGGATTATAAGTATTGTTGTATGGTTTGTATTGTCTTTGTGGAGGACCTGGAAAGTTCCCTATGACATTGATTTATGCATTGTCTCCTTCTTGTATCAGCGGGCAGTAATTCGTCGGCTTTATCTAACTTTGTGCATATCCCACATGATCTTGTTGCTCTAGATTTGTGCATAAATTAACTGAAGTAGTTAATTCACTAGTCTAGCTTTTTGCATATCCCACATGCTCTTGTTGCTCTAGAGTTTCCTGCAACAAGTGAATTAACTACTTCAGTTAATTTATCTAACTTATTTTCAAGGGAAAATGTACTTTTCTCGTGAACTCGTCGACTGGGTTCACTTGAAAACTGTTGAGAGTTGGCTGCCATGGTTGAAATCAATTCCCTTGTTGTTGTTGGGGTCATGTTGACTATTGGTCATCCACTGGCGGCATCTACCATCTTCATCTCTATTGGCAAAAGGCCTTCATAAAAGTATTGAATTAACGTTTTCTCACTTAATCCTATTGTGGACAACGTGTTCAAAGCTTTTTAAATTGTTCCCTATAGTCATAAACACTTTATTCTCTCTTTTGCTGAATGGAAAAAATGCTCCTTCGCAACTCGCTTGCTTTAGCCACTGGAAAGAACCTGTCAAGAAAATTTTGATTCATGTCAGCCCATGAATTAACTGAATTTGGAGGTAAATAAAATAACCAATCTTTAGCCAAGTCGACTAAAGAGAAAGGGAAAGCTCTCAATTTAATTTGATCCTCGATAGCTCCCTGTGGTTTCATGCTAGTGCAAACCATGTAGAATTCCAACAAGTGTTTGTACGGATCTTCAGTGGGAAAGCCATAGAAAGTGGGAATAAGATGAATGAGTTCTCTCTTTAATTGAAACGGAGTCCCGCCACTAGGAAAATTAATGCATAATGGTGTCTGAGTGATGGGAGTTGTGGCTATCTCTTGGATCGTTTGTTCTTCTTCTGCTATCGGGATGTTATATGTGTCTGCTCCAGAGTCTTTCTCCAGATTTGATTATGCTTCTGAACTCTGCTCTTATTCTTCTTGTCTTTTATCTTTTCTCGAAGCGTTTGTGCGTGGATTGTTTTTGCTCGTGCTTCGATCTCCGGATCTAGATCTACTAATTCACTTGGTATCCTTTGGTCATAAATCAAAAACTAGAAAAATAAATCAGTACTTGTTGTTAGTCCCCAGCAACGACACCAATTTGATAACAGTCGTTTTGCTATCAAAATAGTTTCAGCTTCTTAAATAGAAAGGATAATGTAGTATAGAGAAGCAGGTCGATCCACATGGACTATGATTTTTATGATTTAAAAAATCTATTTCTTGATTTTAGGAAAAGATAGAATTCAAGGTAAAGTTGAAAAGGTATAATAAAATAAAAAATTATAAAAAAGGAAAAATATAAAATAATAAATATTAATAGTAATAAATATAAAAGGGGATTTTTAAAAGTTGTTTTTAAAATAAAAGATAATAATTAAATAAAAGAAAAATAATTAAATAAACAAATTAAAGAGATTGAGATAAAGAGAAACTTATTGTGAAAGCAGCTTCAGACTTCAGCTTCGCCTCACATTCCTCGAATCATCGAAACATATTTTTACTTCAAGATTCACGTTAGATTACAAGGATAATCATTCACTGCCAACTCGGATTGTGTCGTTTCAACAATAATTGATTCTGATTTCAGTTTCCTATTAACAAATAATTTTGCTAAGTCTGTTCTCGAGAAATTGAACATGCTTCAATAAGCAAATCCTTCTTCAAAAGTTAACAATAAAAATATTCGGACCAATGTCAAAATCGTTTGGATTTGAAAAGTAAGCTCAGAAAACGTAGAGAAAATCCTAAGCGATTTAAGTACCTTACAATTCTCACGTTTGGAATTGAGACTTCACTTTAGTCTTCGGCTTGAAAGAAAATTAGCTAAGCATGACCAATGTCATACTTAGCATAATTGAAAACGAAATTTAAAGAAAAATAAAGGAGTATGCAAAAATAGAGAGAAAGCTAGAGAGAAAAAGAAGATTTTATTCTCAAAATGAGAGAGATGTTTCTAGGCTTACCTTGAAAGGGTATTTGTAGCTTTCAAATTCCTAAAAACAAACTAAAACATCTTAAATCCTAATTAAAACACTTAAAACTATTTAAACTAAAATACCTAAAAAGTAATAATATTTTAAATAATATTTTAAATCCTAATTAAAATACTAAATCCTGTTTAAACTAAAATACCTAAAAAGATAAAATATAAAAATAATATCCTAAAACTTAATTAAAATACTAAAACCTATTTAACCTAAAATACATAAAAGAAAGATAAAATATAATGTTTAAAATATAATCCTAAAACTTGAGTTTAATCCAAATCCGAATTCCAGTCAGCTTTAATTCCGAAAATAAAAAACTGTAGAATTCTGTCCTTTTAGTGCAAATTCCAAAATCTAACGTAATGTATAGAAAATGAATGAAAACGAACATTAAGCCACAAAAACCAATAATTAAGGAGTAATTTAAAAGAAAATATTAACTAAATTAAGCACTTATCAGGAGGTGTTCTTTATTTCTTCCATACAAAGCCTCGAAATGAGCCATTTGAATCGAATCTTGACATCTATTGTTATAGGCGAATTCTATAAGAGGTATGGATTTCTCCCAGTTCTTTCCGAAATCGATAACACAAGCTCTAAGAATGTCTTCGAGTACTTTTATTACTCTCTCATATTGACTATCACTTTGAGGATGAAAGGTTGTACTCAGTTTCACTTTAGTGCCAAGGGCTCGATGTAAGGATTTCAAAAATAGAGCTATGAATCGAGGACCTTGATCGAAAATGACAAAAGTAGGGACTCGTGTAATCAAATTACTTCACAAATGTACAATTCAGCTAGAGTATCCAAACTATAGCTCATTCAAATAGGGATGAAATGAGCTGATTTAGTGAAGCTATCTTCAATTATCCACACAACATCACACTTTCTTGGTGAACTAGGTAGACCACTTACAAAGTCCATAGTTATTTGATCACATTTCCATTGAGGAAATTCAATAGGATGGTGGAGTCCCATAGGAGCTCGATGTTCGAATTTGATTATTTGACAACTCAGGCATCTAGACACAAAATCTGTAATGGCATACTTTATGCGAGGCCACCAATACAAGGATGTAAGGTCTTTATACATCTTGACAAATCCAGGATGAATCGAGAATGGACTTTGATGAGCTTCCTATAAAATTTCCTTTTTCAAGTCATCGTTTTTCAGAATACACACTCTATTCTTAAAATAGATCATGTCATTCGAATGAATGGAGAAATCTTGATTAGCTTTTGAGTTTAGCTCTGAAATGACAACTTGAAGTTTAGTATCAGTGTGTTACAAGTATTTGATCCTCGAGATTATATTGAACTTGTAATTCACACATGAATCCACATTTTTTATACATTCGAAGATGAGCATTAATATCATTTAAGGTCAAATGCGATTTACGACTATGAGCATCTGCAACCACATTAGCTTTTCCTGGATGATAATTATGACTAAATTATAGTCTTTGAGTAGTTCAAGCCATCTTCTTTGCCTCAAATTGAGATCCTTTTGAGTCAAGAGATATTTGAGACTCTTATGATCAGTAAATAGATAGCACTTTTCACCGTACAAGTAATGCCTCAAAATTTTAAGGGCGAACACATTAGCAGCAAGTTCCAAGTCATGCGTTGGGTAATTAAGCTCGTGAAGCTTTAATTGGCGAGATTCATAAGCAATTACATTATCTTCTTGCTTTAAGACACATCCAAGTCCCAAATATGAAGTATCACTAAACAGTGAATTACTTGCCCGACTCTAGTTGGATGAGAACCGGGGCATAAGTAAGAGCTTGCTTGAGCTGACAAAGCTTCGTTGCTGCTTTTATGCCCATTCAAAGGATACATCCTTTCAAAGAAGTTTAGTTAGGGGTAAGGCAATAGTAGAAAATCCCTTAACAAATCTTCTATAATACCTGGCTAAACCGAGAAAGCTTTGAACTACACTTACATTCCTTGGAATTCTCCAATCCATAATAGCTTGTATCTTTTTTTGATATACTTTTATTCACTGTGTCGAGATAACATGACCAAGAAACGTGAATTTTGATAGCCAAAATTCGCACTTGGATAATTTGGCGATAAACTGATGTTCTCCAAGTGTTTACAGGAAATTCGAAGGTGTTCAACATGTTCCTCCTTGTTATGGGAATATAAGAGAATGTCGTTGATAAATAAAACCATGAACTTTTCAAGATAAGTCTTAAATATGTAATTCATGAGATCCATGAACGCGGTCTGGGCATTAGTTAATCCAAATGGCATAACAAGAAATTCATAGTGGGTGTAACGAGTTCGGAAAGATGTTTTTAGCACGTCTTCCTCTTTAACCCTCATTTGGTAATAACCCAATCGAAGATCGATGTTTGAAAACATTGACACATCCCTAATATGATCGAAGAGATCTTCTATTCTTGGAAGTGGATATCAGTTCTTGATAGTGATCTTGTTCAGCTGGCGATAGTCAATACAAAGAAGCATCGTACCATCCTTTTTCTTTACGGACAAGATAGGTGCACCCCAGGGAGGAAAGCTAGGCCGAATAAAACCTTTGTTTTGAGGCTTTTTCCGTTGCTTCTATAGCTCTTTCATTTCAAGTGGCGTCATTCAATATGGTGTAATGGACACCAGATTTATTCCAGGTTAGACTTCAATCCCAAACTCTACTTCTCGAGTTGAAGATAGGTCGTGAATTTCTTAGGAGAAACATCGGCAAATTAAAAAATAACATGTGTGTCAATTAAGCAAAATTCAATTTGATCTTGTAAGACCATAGAAGTAAAAAGAGAGGTGGGCTTTTTATCAATGAAAAGTATAGATCCTTTCCCTAAACCTCAGAGATACAATCTTTTGTTTTGAATGTCTGCCCAAGCTTCTTGTTTGCTTAACAAATCTAAGCCTAATATTAAATCAAACTCACAAGATGATAGAATGTATAGATCGATGAAGAAGGGAGCATTTTAAATAGTCAAGAGGCAATACAAATCAAGTTAATGTTTGAAATTCACCCTAGCAGATTATAATCTATCATACCAATTTTAACACGTTTATGCTTTAAATTCAAATTTTCCATCAAATTTGAGCATACAAATGAATGAGTAGATCCTGAGTCTACTAAAGCATAAACATGTATTGAGTTTAACTCAATAGTGCCTGCGATAACATTGAGAACTTCTTTATCTTCCTTTCCCCGAAGGTGAAGATACGAGCAAGGGTTTGTGATTCCTGATTAGTATGAGCAGGGGCATTCGAATAATTTGCCTTGCCTTTTCCATGGTGGCTCGATTGAGCTCTGTTAGGGCTTTTATTTCGATTTGCAATATTAGAACTTGCAGTAGCAAAATTTCTGTTTGGAACTTTATTTGGATTCTGTGGACAATCCTGGTTGTAGTGGTCCGAGGGTCCACAAAAGTAGCATAAGTTTTGTTAAGTTCTACACTGATTGAGATGATGTTTTTGGCAAAATTTGATGGTAGAATATTAAAAAACCTTCCCGGAATTATCGTACTACCCATAGAGACCATCGGAACTGTAGGCTTAGAAACTGACTGAGACTTCAGAATATAGTTGCTCTTCTAAGTAAAAATACGATTGGATGAGTTTTCCCGACTGTGTTTGGACTTCTTGGACCACCAATGGGGCTTGTCGTCATTCCTGGATTGTTTATCTTTCTAAGAGTTGCCACTCTTGCGTTTCTTAGAAGCTTTCATCTTCTTCTCCGTAACAATAGCTCGGTTCACCAGGCTCTGAAAGTTAGAAATATCCAGGGTAGTAAATATAGGACTTAGCTTGTCATTCAGTCCATCGATAAACATTCGACATTTTTCGCTCTCCTTCTTGATGTATTATGACCCATACTTGCAATATTTGCAGAAGTCACTCACATACTGCTCGATGGGTTTGACACCTTGTTTAAGGTATAAGAAACGCTTCCTGCAATCATCCAGATACTACTCACTAATATACTTCTTGTTGAACTATTCTACAAAGAACTTCCAAGTAATGGATTCAACAGGAGCAGCCAAGGTAGTGGTTTCCCACCAACTCAATGCCTCATATGCCAATAGGGTCACAACACACTCAAGTTTATGCTCATCCGATCCTTTCAATTACTTATTTAGAATTTGGGTGGTATTCTTAAGCCAATACTTGACCTCTTTGGGTTTATCTTCATTGGCACCAGTGAAAATATATGCCCGGTGTTGGGCCAACTTATCGATAGGAGCCTTGTTAGATGCAACAGAAAAAGTAACAGACTAATCACATCTTAGATTGATTATAAGTTGATCGAACATCTCCTTCATGCTAAGGATACATTCTTATTGGATTAAATTTACTGCAGGATTTCCCTGTTGATCAGGAACTTGGGCTCGTTATTGAGCTTGTTGTGTAGGATTTCAATCCATCCCTACACTGTCTCTTTCATTTGAGGACCCCTAAGAACTTTCACTATCCCAAGCCATTCTTGTTTCTGACATTCTATGATAGAATAAGAAAGAAAATTTTAGGTTAGGCAAGAATACAAGTATGCTTGAATACAACTCCTATGTGGCTCAATGTAATCCTATATAAAGCATGTTACTCGATTTAGTCCTAGACTCGACCAAAAGCTCTGACTACCATTTAACTTGTAATACCCTAACCCGAATCCAAGATTGGGAGCATTACTGAGACCATAAGCAAGAACAAGATCATTGAACGTTGAATCATACATACGCAATGCATGTTCTACTCACATTAATTTTCTAGATTACTTCTTTTACAATTACTTTACTTTTATTCTTATCAATTAAACACCCCCCCCCATTTTACTATTTATTTCTCCTAGACTAGAATAGAAGGCAAGCTATATCAGAAGGTCCAAAGTCATTATGGATCGACCCTTCTTCTCTTTACTACGCTATTTAATTATTTTTTATTTGAGATTAAGGATACTTATTTGACAGTAAAAAGATGTATTTCAATAATCCATATGATTCTATTGTAAAGTAAAAAGTGTCTTATTGCTAAAGGGTTTACTCAATGTCCTGGATTAGATTATCATAACACTTTTAGTCATGTTGTGAAAACTTTTACTTTCACCTTGTTTTGAAAATTGCTACGCAAAATAGTTAGTCTATTAATCAATTGGACATCAATAATGCTTTTTTACAAGGTCACCTTGTAGAGAAAGTCTATATAAGACAAACACCTAGATTTGAAGATATCGATTTACCAACACACATATGCAGGTTGAATAAGGCCATATATGGACTAAACAAGCACCACGTGATTGGTATCATGAACTCAAAGCATATCTTCTCTCACCGGGGT
This sequence comes from Hibiscus syriacus, assembly GCF_006381635.1. Classification (NCBI taxonomy): domain Eukaryota; kingdom Viridiplantae; phylum Streptophyta; class Magnoliopsida; order Malvales; family Malvaceae; genus Hibiscus; species Hibiscus syriacus. The sequence continues at coordinate 480,063 of NW_024061890.1, forward strand.
TTGTGAAATCTCACTCAAATTTATCTTTATTTATTCTACTCAACTTTGAATACACAATTTATATATTGGTTTATGTTGATGACATAATTGTCACTAGAAATATTCCAAACAGAGTACGGCGTATTATTGATTCTCTTTCAAGTATATTTTCTTTGAAGGATATGGGATCTATTTGTTACTTCCAAAACGTTAAGGTACTACCATACTCTGATGGTCTTTTCTTATGTCAACATAAATATATTTTGGATTTGTTACAAGAAGTTAACATGGACACATGTAAGGGTGTGGCCACTCCGATGACACCTTCCACTATTATTGAACCTTTTTCTAAAGATGTTTCAGTTGATGGCTCTCTATAACACCCATAGCCTATATATGTCTCGTATTACGAGCTAAAGATGTTACATCAACTTAACAGACACTTGTTAAACATAAATGCTTAAAATTTTGTTTCATTTAAAAACAATCCTTTTTACAATTTAAAAAAAGTTATTTTCTTTAACATGCATAGTCATAGTATAATACTTTATCGTTCCAAAAAAAGTTGATTTTTATGTAGCAATTGGGTAATTCAATTTTATTTCGTATTTATGTTCAACTGCCTAATATTGCTTGATTTAAAACCATCCATAATATTTATTATTTAATACGGTTATAACTAAAATTATCCAAAATTTAAAGTAGTCCTAAATTACTATTACATACACTTTTTAGAATAAATATGATAAAGCAACCCAATAGATATAATGTACATGCCACTAATAAGTCAAAGTTAGGATGTCTTACTGATTCAGTCGGTAGGTTTGATTTTCATAAGATGTTGGCAAACTCCTTACTTCACGTCCTCTACTTAATTCGATCCTACGCATGAAAATTTTCACGCGCTAAGTAAAACTTAGTAAGGCAAATAAATGAAACAGAGTGAACTATATCAGTAGAATATCATAAATAATTCAAAACATAAAAATAAATATAAATAAAATCTTTAAAACTTCAAACCATACTTTCCAAGCCGTATTTTCCTCATTAGAAACCTGAAAATCATGGTCTCATAATTTTATCAAAATCACAATAATCAAATAAGCAAAGTATGCTTTGCATATACTTTCCATTCAGACACATTTCAGAACTTCCATATTTTGTATTCATATTTTTTTCCTTTAAGTCACTTTCAGAACTTTCCTTATTTTCATTTTTATAACCATGTGTATATTTAGGAGAATGCAAGGTATGTGAATCATACATGTGTATGCGTGCAATAAGCACTTCAATGTTTTTTTATCAGAATCAGACTATGCACTTCAGTGCAATCGTATCATTTGCACCAACGGTGCTATCACATAATCAAAACATATAAGCACACACAGTGTTATCACATCAAATCAGAATATGCACACAAAGTGCAATCACATCGCAAAATTTACTAGTGTACCTTCAGGTAACACCACAATATATCATAATCTATCCACCTCACGGCATGTCAATTGTACCTTTGACTCTCAATGTAATATAGCATGGGCTTTCAGATAATATCACATTCAATTAATACTTGATATTTCAATATTAGAATCATTTTCAGTTCTTTATTATAAAATCACAAATTTGGGCAGTTCATACCCTAAATTATTCGTAAACCATTATTTAAACATTATGGAAATCACCCTTAATAAAAATAAAAATATTCTTTAAAATAATGTGAGGTTCGCAAGTACTCGAACAAAATAATTAAATAAGTAAATTGCACTCACGTTAATACTTTAGACACAAGTCAAAACATAAACCTCACTAAGCCTTAAGCTTAAATTATTTGCTTTCAATTCGCTTCTTCACGAATTTATTACAATTTCATATTTAGATAGTTTGTGCTGCCTTTATAGAAATATTATTCTATATTAATTATTTATTTAAAATTTATTTTGTTTAAACCAGTGAAAACTAGACTCAAATAAGAATCTAACCATATAAGGCACTTTTTCTAGTTCAATTTCTACAATTTATAGTGAATTTTCAAAGTTGGCTGACACAAGCTATTTTGAGCACAATCTGCTGCTCTATTTTCTGGCCTAGCCTCGAATAAACATTCTTATCTTTATATATACACCTCAAAATCAATATATGTTTGTTTTATATAAAACTATACTGATTTACAAATCCAACGGTATAAATTTCATCATATAATCATTTATGTATAATTTATAGTAGTTTCCTAAACTTATTGTTCAAATCTTGAATTATATTCACTTTTCTTTGATTAGCTTCCTTATCTCATTCCATACTTCTATTACTTATCGACTAAACATATAGGCTTGAATCATAATTTACATAACATTAGGAGTCACTTCTTAACGTAGACACTTCGAATCTGGCTCATCGTAAACCAATGTTTGTTCAATAACATAAATACAAATTCAATGCACTTACCTTTGCCTTGCGATCGAACTTCCTCCACGATAATCTTCTCGACCCCACAATTTTTTTATTCCCTTTTGAGCTATTTCGATCACTAGATTTACCATGGTTTTACGATGTCATATAATAACATAGAATGTTCAAGCTATATGTTAGTATCGAACTAACATAATCTAAGCGTAAATATAAGATTCGATAGAAATAAAATCGATACTTAAATCGATATAAAACTAATCTTATTTCCATCATAATTTAAAATTTCTTGAAATATTTCCTTAAATTCCATAAATATTTATTTCCTATTGCAAGCCCTTCAACTTTTGCCAATTACACAATCAAACCACTAATTATGAATTCTTTCAAGAATTCACCTTAACTTTTCTATTAAATTCATAATGACCCTTCACCATTATGATCATTGCATTTTAATTTCTATAATTTCCACCACCTTCATGAAATTCTCAAATCAATACTTTAACATAAAAAAATCTGCAATTTCATCCTAAACATTCTTAGACTTTTCGAATTCAACCACCAAACTTGATAAACTTACAATTCGATCCCAACTCAATATTTAATCTCAAAAATCAGCACATAAATAAAATTTTCAGCAATGTACTATTTTACTCAAATGATACTTTCACATTTAAAAACTTGAAATAAAGTCCCTATAATATTGAGACATTTGAATTTTACCCTTAAACTTTAACAAACTTGCCAGTTGGTTCCAATCAACATTCTAACTTAAATTTCCAGCATTTCAAAAATTAAAAATCAGCATTGAACCCTTCAAATATCTCATTCTTACAATAATGTCCAATCCTTCTCAAATTTGTAAACTAGCCCTTTTTCTTATCCAAGCTTCCAAAATGATCTCTAAATTACATAGAACACTTCTAATATCATTTCTAGACCATAGGAAAAAATTTCAATATTTTCCCCTAATTTCCCCTTATGGATGAATATAACAAGTCTTATAGGGCTTGATTTTTATTTCATTTCAAGCATGAATTCAACTTCCTTAGATTAAATTCATGTTATTCTAACCATAACAACATCAAATTACATCAAAATCAACCAATTTCATTAAAACCTAAACATGGGCAAGCACTCCACAAAGCTTTACACATGATTTTAAACAACACACATGCCTTAGAATTAATCTCCAACATCAAAAACATAAAAATCTTTCATTAATTCTTCAAACCCCATAAACCCTACATAAACCCTAATCACCAAAACTCAAAATCCAAGCATGTTTAACATGAATTACTTATACCAAATGATAGAGAATTTAAAGTAGATTAATTCTCTATCTAATAGCTTAATCCAAAAACTAATCATGTAGCTTTAAAAATCAAAATGAAATTTCTTACCTTGGAACCATGTAGGTTTCGGCCAAGAGAGAAGAACAAGCTGAAAAATGTTGACTCTTGTTCATTATTCTAGTATTTAATAACTTGTACACTTGGCATTTTTATAATATAATTGAATTTAAAATTCAATTAATGAAAATTTCCAAAAATAACATTAATGAAACTTGAAAATTACCAAATACCATTGCATTATCTTTCATTAAAATATTCCTTATTCAAAGATGAATCAACTTGGCTTTGAACTTCTATTTTGGCCATGTAATTTTCAAAAATTACATTTTAGTTACTAAAATTCCACTGCTTGACACAAATCTGAAAAATTACGCTGGTCTGAGCTAAACTTCTCTAATATAAAATATGAAAATAATATTTCCAACCATTTTCTAACATCATTCAAATTTTCGTGAAATTCTGACTCGATCCGATTATTCAATTCTTATACTGAACTTTATCGCTTTAACTTTTTTTGCTCATCTCCGATCAAAATATGATTGTCATAAAAACTCCAAAATTAGGAATAAGCTATTCATTTATGAAATAAAATTCTTTTTGGAAAAATTATCACTTTGATGCTTGAACTTTTCTAAGTTTATACTTTAGCCATCAAACTTTCAAAATTTACATTTAGGTCACTTTTCAAAATGTGGGTATTACACTCTCTTTATCATTATGTCATGGGCAAGTTATATTACTTGGCTTTTACACGTTCGTACATTTCCTTTTCCATCAATCGTCTCTCTCAGGCTATGCACCAACCTATAATGTCTCATTGGATGGCTCTCAAACGTATTTTATGACATCTTCAACATACTGCTACATTTGGCCTTCGAATTTCTCAAAAAATTGTTCACCGTTTAATTGCATACTCTGACTCTGATTGGGTGGGGGTGGTGACCCCATTGATCACACATCTACCACTGATTATTTTGTTTATCTAGGCTCTACTCCTATTTCTTGGCCTTCCAAAAAACTACGACCTGTTTCACGTTCCTCCACCGAAGCAAAATATCGTGTCGTTGCTGCAACAGTCTCTGAGATAAATTGGCTCACCAACCTTTCTAAATTACAATTTCCAATTACAGTTATTCCAAAAATCTTTTGTAATAATGTTAGTACTACTTACATTTGTGCCAATCCTCCAATCTTTCATAGTCGAATGAAGCATGTTGCTATTGATTTTCATTTTGTATGTGAACAAGTTGAAAAAGGCCGTCTTGAAGTTTATCATCTTCATGTTGCGGACCAGGTTACTGATCTACTCACCAAACCAATATCTCAAGTTGCCTTCCATCGTCACTTTTCCAAGTTGGGCGTTGATGACTTCACTTCTAACTTAAGGGGGCGTAAAGACTCAATCATTTGAATTTCAAATATTGGTTCTTAATTTGTTATTACTTTTGTTTTTTTTTTGTTTTTTCGTTTGATTTTTAAATTTATTTACTTTATATTTTCTTGTTGATAATGTGATTTGGTTGGGGTTCTTCCTATATACACCCTTTGACCATGTTCAATAAAATCATTCTTTAATTCATCTTCTACCTTGCTCCTTTAGCTACCGCATCTTATTGACATGATGAGGAGAGATTGGAACCTACAATTCTATCATGTTCCTTGCGAAGGAAACAGCATGGCAGACGCAATGGCCAAGGTGGCCCATGTTTTATATATATATATATATATATATATATATTAGTTAAATTTTGGACAGTGCCGGGTTGAGCTATAGCTTAAAAGGTTCTGTCCAAGGCCCAACTCAAATTAAGAATGGGTTTTCTTTTCAAACCTAAGTTATTTTTTTAATTCGCTTTGGCTCAAAAAGGAATGAATTTGGTTTGAAGAATTAACTTGGAATCATATATGTAGATCGTCAAAAAAAAGAAAGAAAGAAAGGGGATCAGAACTAAGGAATAAAAGCATAAAGTACATAAAAGAGAGGCTGGAATACTTGGTTCCATTTGACGGAAATGGATGCAACAATAACTAGGATTGAAACGATTAACGCTGTAGAAGTAAAAATTGGAATAATATTTAAATATACTACAATTCTCAGGAAAAAAAGTCTCATCTTTTAATTCTAAAACCTTGTTGTTCGTTCCTAAAAAAAATAATAAAACCTTGTTGTTCGATAGTCAGAAATAAACACAAAATTTTATATTAAGAGGATAAATTTTTAAAATTTTAGAAGGGAATGAACTTATAAAATTTAAAAGGATAAAAACAAATTAAAAATATAAAATATAAAAAATTTATTGGTAGGTGTCGAATCCAACAAATAATAATACTTACCTTTTAGAAATATAAATTGTAGTAATAATAAGCAAGGTCGAATTTATAGGGATTGGGTAGACTTATTTTAATGAAAATTAAAGCAAGGAAAAAAGGGTTTTGAAATTGAGAAAAATAAAGACAAAAAGCAATTATAATAAACTAAGAATTTAGAGAAATTAATATTAAGGAAATATCCAACTAAAGGTATAATTTCATAATTGATTCAGAGAATTGATCATAGATGCAATGATAAAATCTTCTACTTCTCACTAAATTGGTTATGGTTATTGAGAAGCTCTAACAACCTGTCTCTCCTTAGTTTCTCGATAATCAAGAGAAGCTCTTTGATTATTTCCCTAGTTAATGAACAACCCTAGACAAGCTCTTAAGATTTAATCCACCAATAGCATTAATCACTAGAGGGACCACCAATTCTAGCCAACAAATACGCAAGCTCGATTCATTTAGACTAGGTTATATACCTTCATAACATAATCATAATCAACCATGTTACTTTACCACTAATATTAGAACATTTAAACAATTACGGATTTAAAATTCTAAATGGTAATTTATCAACCTGATAATTGAACAACGGATCCTTTGCACAATCAATCAAGACAATAATTCTTAATAAAAACAGAAGATATATAAATAGTAAAAAAGTAAAAGAACAATGAAAATTATTTAGATCTCACAATCCTTGAAGAACCAAAACTTCAATTATCCTTCAGTTGGAACAAAAGTATTTAGCTACTCATAATTGAAATAAAACTAAAAGAAAATAAAGATGAAAACTTAATGTAAAACTTGATCCACTTATGAAAGCCCTAGCTCCCCTTTTATAAGGATTTTCCTATTATAGATAAGGAAGTTTCCCTTAAAGAAAATCTCACAAAAATAGGAGTTTTAAATGTCCTCATCTTTTTCTAAAGATAAGAATAAATCAAAAGAGTCTTCCTGCCGTCATTAAACTCTTTTTCCTTTGTAAATTCATAGCCTTAATTTAGGGTTACACGGACTAGTAAGGCGCGCCCACGCCTTAACTGAAGACTTCTTCTGCGGTAGTTCAGGATGAATAAACTGTGCCCACGCCTTACGCGAAAACCTCTTCTGGTCTTGCCAACTTCTTGAATTCTGATTTTTTTCCTCCTTAATTTGAGGATTTTGTGAATATCATGCTAATCATTAGATTTTGAACTTGTTTTATCTAAATCTTCAACCTAATCCACAAAATACGAAATATAATCAAAATCCATGATTTAAGCAATTTTAGTTATTCAAATATGAAGAAAATATCATAGAATATATGTCTAATATGCATCTTTATCATATATTAATTTAAAATTTTTAGAAGGAACGATTTCCTCCGCCTACTTCCTTCATTCCATCCATCCTTATGTTCGACAATTGAAGTTGTTCATTAATAAATGTTTGGATAAAACATTTCAACGGTTTACTGAGAAGAACTCAATTTGGATTAGTTCCAATAGCTTTTTTCTAGTTCGAACTAGCATTTTTGGGTACATACATTGATAAACAAACAATACAAGTTGAAGCCAAAATACTAAATTAAACAAAACATTCTCTTACATCAACACTTGGGTGTTAGTACAAGCATAACTTACTTGAGACATGGATCTACCTAAAGTTGTAGCTAGGACATGAGCTGTTTCCGGAGCGATTCAATGGCCTGGCCAGCAATTATTTCATACATTCTTTCAGTGGGATGAACAGCATCCCAGAATATATATTTTGATGCATCAGCACATGTGCTTATGCCTTTGCATGTATCTCCATATTCTACGGTCCCCGTCCCGCAACACCCTTTTGATGCCTCAATCAAACCTGTCATTTTTCAATTTTTCCCCACACAAAATTGATTAATATCACTACCTTATCTCATCTGCATCTTGAAACCAAATGAAGAAGAAATAGAAGAGATAGATTAAAAGCTAACCATGTTTTTCTGGGTTATTGACAGCATCCTGAAAGATGCCGTAAGCGTCAACGTAGCCGATTTTCATCCCTAATGCTTTCCTAGCGATACCCAACTTCGCATTTAGCTTGGCATTGAATGATGAGGAGAAATTGTTATACTTGTCCACACATGTGTTCTGGTTCATTAGAGTCTTGACTAGGGGCATACAACCCAGGGCAGGCACCCCAACTACCACTAATCGTGTAATTCCAAGACTGTGCATCGTCTGTAAGGAAAAAAAATAGATCTGTGAAAGTGTAACACTTGCAAGCTGCAACTAAGCTTCAAGTGTAATGAAAGTTGAGTATAATGGAATTTTAGTGCTCAACATAAGATATAGACTATGTTATAGCAGAAAGAGACTGGAAAGGCACCTTAACGTCTTCAGACATGCAAGAGGCCAAGTAATTTTGGTACTCTTCCAAAGTATACTGCTTCGGACGAATGGGTTCTAAGTAGTAGTTTTGAAGAAAATCATTTGTGCCCATACTCAACACAGCTACCGCTTTTTTTATAATGTTTTCTGCTTTCCTCGCCCCAGCTATTTGCCTCAATCGCATCTTATATTCAGTGAAATACTCCAGCTGCTTGGAAAGCGGCAGCACATTCTGTTTCACCAACAAAATCCAAAAGGAAAATATAATATACATATATATATATTTGTTAATGAGAGGGACGGAATTTAAAGACTGACAGAGAGATTGGCAGTGAGCTCATCATAACCAGAAGCAGCAGACGCGAAACTAACACCGTGTAAGATATCAACTGGTCTCAATCTCTTGTGAAGGAAGGGTCGAATTGCTTTAGAGTAACCCAAAGCTTCAGCTGATCAATTATTAATAAACAGAAGATGAGATCATCATTATTGAAACTAATCATGCATGAAACAGGGAATATTTGTTTTCACCGCTTTTGAATTGACAAAGATGTTTGGCCAAAGAATATTGAAAGTGATCGATTGAATACTTGGTTTCAAACAATACTAATAAGACGTTTGTCACCAGCTTCAAGCATATATGATTTTAACATATGAAAGCATCATTGGTAATTGAACCTTGGATTTGAAAAAGGTTTTACGTGATAGCGCCTACCTTAGCCGCGATTTTTGGTACCAAGATAAATATATACGGCAGTAAATTACCAATAAAATCAGTGGCTAGCCTTCCATTGCTGAAGCGTCCAGTTGGGCTAGCCTTCCATTACCAATAAAATCAGTAGCTTTACTTGTTGATTATCCACACCTACTGAGAGCAGTGGCATAACAGCGGCCAAGGCTAGTGCCAAAACAACTGCTCTCCTCGCCATTTTTGGACAGGGAACACCTCCGGTATGTTACTCTTTCACTGCTGTACTTGAGAAACTTAAAGAGGCCTCAGATGGACTGGTTTGTGTTGGTTGAAACATTTAACAGCATCCACCAAATTTGGGAGAATTGCTAGGTAGCAAACTAATTGCATTAAATATTGGCCTTTAACACTTACTGTAGGACTTGTAAAGTTGATAATGGACATTCAATTAACCAGATTTTTAAGTTTCCACTCGATGTAAACCACGTTGCAGCCTTGCAGGAAATGAGTAGGTAGATGTTGATCATGGATCCATTTTTTAAACAAGATAAAAATCAAGCTTTGTGTTTTGACGGGATATCATGAGTAATTAATACATGAAGGGTGCGTTTGGTTCACGGAATGTAAGATTATCAGTGGGAATAAAAGATTATCAGATAATAGGATTACTGAGAATGTTGTATTTTGTGTTTGGTTGGTTTAGCAGGAATGTAAGATTACCGTGTTTGGTTAAATGAATAAAAGATTATTGGAATGTATATTTGACCAAATTATCCTTATTATATATTTGTATAATATTACAAATTGTAAAATATTTATATATTTTCTTTAAAAAATTAAATTCATAATATTTATATAATTTTTTTACAAAATTAAAAATATAAAAAAGGTTTAATGAAAGGGTAAAAAAAAATTTTAACCCCTGAACTTCATATAAAATTTTAATTATAGACTTTTTTTTGTGAATCTAAAATAATTTAAGGATAAATTTGTAATTTAACTTTCGTAAAATTTTTATTATTCAATGACAGAAGAATGATATTTTTGAAAAAAAATAAAAATTTAAGGGTATTTTAGTCCAAAATACCGGTAATGTTACAATACCTAAGGGAATGGAAGTAATGACATTCCCGGTAATATACCCAAAAAAATCTACTATTAGTAATAAAACATTACCGGGAATGAGATTCCCGACCAACCAAACATGGAATGTGAGATTCCCCAAACACCCTCGAAAGATAAGTTATTAGGTGTGGTCCTTATTCGCCATGCCATTTTTTTCTTTTAAGGTCTATAGAACCAAACGCACTATTAATCTATTAATGTGTACATGATATGTATAATGCTTATTAAAGAGTAGAGCAAATAATTGAAGTGGACCCTCTCTTTGTCTAAAAACATATTATCTGAATTTCCATGTGGGTTAGTTGGAGATAATTAAAAAGGTGGAAACAGAGTAAAATGTTGGGTATCTAGCCCTCGGCATAGATATATATATAAAATCAATTTTGGTGGCTCCAGATCATCTAATTTCCCGGCCCTAAATGCCGGATTGGTTCTAACCAGAGGTACTCTTTGGTTTAAACCGGTCTCGCCAGCTCCCACGATATATATGTTTTAAAAGCCCCTTAATACCTTATTTTGAATTTAAATTAGACGAGACTTACAAAAAAATATAATTAGAAAATATAATAATAAGTTTTGACTAATCCAAAAAATTATAAGTTTCGACTAATTTAAATTTTTTAATTCTTGATTAATTCATTAAAAATATTTTGTATAAGTGTAGATGATATATTTATATGATACATGTATATGTTACATATAATATAACTCTTCGAAAATATTTTTTTTATTTTTTTAATAATTCATAAGTAATTATTTTATAACCATATATATTCAATTTTTTTTAAAAATGATAATAATTTTATTATTTTTTATATGTATATTTAATTTTTAGTGATTTAATTTTTATTTTTATATTTAATTTTTTTTATTTGAATAATTTTTATTTATAATTTAAAATATTTTTATTTTTTATAAAATTAAATAAGCTTTGAATTTTAAAAAAAATCAATTTGCCCCTCGAATAAAATTAAAACTCAATTTAGTCTATCTGTCATGTCTGTCGCTACATCATTAACCACCATGAATTGTCATGTCAGTAACGTGAATCACAATGTCAGCACCGTGAACTGTCATGTCAGCATTGTAAAAGCAAGAATGGAAAACGTTGATCAAAGGCCACATTAAATTTATTTTCTAAGCATTGAGAGAAAAAATAATAAGAGAAACATTGATTTTTTTAAAGTACATAACTTTTTCCATAAATATAAATATCAATTTTTTATATAGACACAAATCTAAAATATTTTCAAACTTAAAAATACTTTTATCAATATTCACATATTTATTGTTTTGGTGTATATGTTAAAAATAATTAAAAACTATTTTATCAAACTCTTAAATTAAAAATATTCACATATCTATTATTTTATCATATATATTACAAAATCATAAAGTATTTCAGAATAAAAATAATAGGGTAAATTACATTAGATACTATCGAACTTTAGTATTATATCATTTATGTCATTGAACCTCCAATTTTGTCAATTATAGCATTAAATTTTAAATTTTCGTTCAATTGTACCACTAAACCATTAAATCATTTGATGACGTGATTGACGGATGATGACGTGATTGACAGATGATGATATGACTGACGGATGTTGACGTAGACATATCATCGAAATAATATTGTTTGGATCCGACTATTAATGATTTAACAACCCAATGGTATAATTAAAATGCAAATCAAATTCAATAGTATAAACAATACAAGGCCTAGAATTTAGTGATATATGATGTAGTTTACCCAAATAATTATATCAAGAATCAGAGCAGATAAATCAGCGAGAAGCAAATATTTACAACTTTGATTTTTATCATTTCTATTTCTTTTCAATGTTTTCCGAGTGCAATTGTTGTGAAGGCGTTTTCTAGAGTACACATAACAATAGCTACTTCAGACTTTGACAATAAATGTGAAGATGCTTCTTTATTTTGAGGGCCAAATATATCCATTTTGGTGGTTTATGGAAAGGAAATAGTAACTTAAAAATGAAACAGGAGCATCAGGTAATTAGAGTTTAATGGTAAAATCTACCAAATTTCCTGTTAATATAATTCAAAAATGAAAAACAAAACCTTTGAGAGGTAATGGAAATAAAATCCCCATCTCCCAAGCCCCGATTCAATTCTCCAGACATTCACACAATCCCAATCAATAAATAAAAGACGAGCCTACAACTCAAAGGGCAATCTAAAAGGGGGGAAAACCAAAAACGATAGAGGAAACAATAAGCTTCACATGTGCGTACTACAAACTTTCCGTTTCTCTCCATGTCTTCTTCCTCTTTCGGCACCAATTGAGCCAATTTGTCCATAGCCGACAAGAAGGCCTGGAAGAACTTTGCCTTGTCCTGACCCAAAGATTGGACTATAGGCTTGGTCCTCGGGTCCAAAAACAGACCTTGGTCCGAAGCTAACAGCCCCATTTTGCTCTGTAAATTTGCATAGTAAGCATGGTCGAATACGAATGGGGTGGTGACGTCAAATGGAGCCACAATGTCAGTATTGCCACCAACTTGTGGGCATGACATTTTCAGGGCCTTTAATAGCCTGGGATCAATGGAAGGGTCAGCCTGCTTTGTGCCTTTGTAATTGTAGAGTCGATCCAAAAAGTTGTTGCAGTGGGCAAAGCCGATAGTGTGCGCACCCGAGAGCACAACCAGGTTCTGGATAGTTAACCCCTTTGAGCTAAATAGTGTGATGAGTTGATCGACGCTTGAATTTGCATGTAGTAGGTTGTAAGGTACCCTGGATGCCATTGATATTTTACCATCCCACCTTCCTGTCTTCACCGGATAATAAGGTCCCCCAGCCTGGAACCACAATTGATTTTCCAAGTCAGATCATTACAAAACTAATGCCCATTAAATATTTTAAAGAGGAATTATAAAACCAACAGATTAGATTTTATTAACATTGATAACGATATAATAAAATCAACGATCATGGATACATAAAGATCGAAAGTCAAGATCGGGCAGGACAAGCATAGCGGTAAACTATTTTGTCTGTCATTCAATGAACAAGTTTAGTTGCAGACAAATTAGGCACATAAAAACATGAATATCTTTCGTGTCTTATTAGAGCACAGCGTGAACTGCTCAAGTATAGCTGTACTGCAGAAAATAAGTAACATAAATAATCTTCACCAATCCTTCGGCTCTAGAAGGAACAGCCAAATTAGAAAACATGCAAACAAATATATCAAATTCATTTTTTGTTTGTTTTTCCTTCCTGCTGTAAACAGAGTTAATATCAAATGCATGAGAAGCAAATCGACAGCAAAAATGAGGGGAAATGGTTGAACTAACAAAATGGATAAAATCTCTGGCTGCTATTGCAAGAATATCAGCGCAAGAAACAATGCCAGGGCATTTGCTCTCGACCAATGTCTTGGCTCTCGTTATTGTATCAAACCCCTCTGTTCTAAGGTCCTTGTTGTCCTCTGCATCTTTCTCAGCTAATACTTTACTTCCAGGCTGTGTTGCTATAAGGATAGACGCATCGCAGCCCTACAAAATATAACAGTAATCCATGCAAAAAAAAATTTGATCAGCTAAATCTTATCTGGTTGGCAATCCCAGGGACCACTGCATGCATGTGTAAGAACTAAGAACTAATCAACAAAGCAGTCATGGAAGAGGAGACGAATAGTTGCAGGTGAAGAGACAGGGGCTTCTTTGAATTGTTGGGAGGTGATGGCGCCGACGAGTTGCTCAACCTGAGGGCATGATTTTGCATAATAATTGACAGAAATCTGGCGTGGGCGTTTCGCATTTGTGGTGATGGCTAGGCAATTGGAGGAGTATAGGGTTACAAAGAAAATGATGAAACATATGAAAACGAAGAAAGAAGAAGAAGATGGAGAAAGTACAGGCATAATTGTATAGTCTGTTTCGGTCGGCAGCTCAGGACAAAGAATGCAATAGTAGTGGAGAATATAAAAGTGTTAGACCAGGTGTAGAAATGGTTGGAGTGGGACAAATTGCCTCAACCATAAGCCAAGATAATCAACTCCCGTGAAACCCAATAGTACATGAATGGTTGGGGAAAAGGGGGGTTTTCAGGTAGCAATAGATTGCCCTTTGACACTATTCTGATTTATGACTAGAAATATAAGGCAGGGGATCTGCTTAATCATAGCCGTATTAGAAATCAATAATAGCCTATGACTATGATTTCTCACGGGTTTGTGTAATGATTAAAATTCACATGTAGGTTAAACCTCTTCTATATATTTATAAATAATCATTAAGATGGTCTTGAACAGGTTTAGAGTTCCAATTTCTCTTATCAAGTGATTTGGTTTTAGCATCTTTGTGGTAAATTAACATTGAGGAAGCAAACTGCCAATACTATGGGTGAATAAAGAAGACCCGAATGCTCGGTAAAAGCAGTGAAGCTGATGGTTAGAGAGTACTGAATCCCACTAGCCAACCGAACCTTGAGTTCTTAAATGCAATGCATGTCCAAACGAGGGAAATCACCAAATCATAAATAACTCTTTTGACAAACGGATTAATCAGATTCAGAGCCATTTGTTTTTTTACTTCTTCTCTTTAGGGTATGCGTTAATTGCTATTTTACTTCCCCTTTTCAGTCATGTCTTGAGTGGGAGGTAACCTTTTCCCTGTGACCCTATTTAAAGCTGCTTGCACCATCTCACGCTCAAATTCCATTTTTCCCTTACTTTTTGTGCCCACTAAATTTTTGGACATTAGAATATACATTCCTAGCCTAAGGTAATAGCTCTTACTTTTGGCTAGCAGATTTGAATATGGATTTGTGATCGTTATGCTTATGGTAACGATCAAGAAATATGAGATTAGATATGGCCATATGGGTGCCCGACTATGTTGGTGTGAGTGAATCTAATGGATCAAGAAATGTGATCAATCAAATTGATTTGGGTCAATACTTGAATAAGAGATTTTGAGTTCTAATTATTTATGAAGGGTCTTGGAGTGTAATTGATATTTTTTTGTGAGAAGAATGCTGCAAAATGAGTTAATTCTCCTTGTCCATACGTAAGTTTTTAGATTGCTCATTTTGTCTCTCGTTTTCTCCCTAACAACCATCATCTTCTTCCTACCAAAAACTTTTCCCTCTTTTCCATTGATTTTCAAGCTTGAAACTTACTTCGAAGGTGTTAATGAAGTTACCCCTCTCATCAAGACTCTTGTAGGTCTGTCTTCCTCCCCTCATATTGAGTATGAAGCTCTTATGAATCGTTTGGTTCACGAAATGTAAGATTATCATTAGGAATAAAATTACCGAAATATTACATCACTTAACATATTAATGAGAATATTGTATTACATTATTTGGTTTGTTTGGGAGGAATGTAAGATTATAATGTTTGGTTAAAGTAATATAAGGTAAGATATATTTTCTTTTTTAACAACTTAAATTCTTCATATTAAAGTCAAATATTTACACGAAATGTCATAGAAAATATATATTTTTCTTTAAGATATGTTTTCTAATTTATATATATTCTTAATAAAATTTGTACACAAATAACTTAATATATAATTTTTATTTTTTATTTCTTTAAAAGTATAAAAACATACTTACATCAATATAATTATGTGTTTATTCAAAAAAAATATAATTATGTATTTATTTTTAGGTATTAAGATATTGAGAGATGTACATGCTTACACTGGTGTAAGTATGTTAATTGCTACACTTTTTATTTTATTCATGCTACATGTATGAGTTGTACAATGAAATATCATATCAAATTATTAGACAAAATTAATAGAAAACATAAAAAATGTATAATATAGAAAACCTTTTAAGAAAATTAATCCTAAAAAATAAACGCAATAAAATACATATAAAAATAAAACTTAAATCAAGCACATGCATAATAAATACTCAAATAAAATAAAATTTTAATATCCTTTTCTTTTTATATATGCATCATATTATTTCATAATAAGTATTATAAAATTTAGAACCACAATAAAAAATAATATATATATATCAGTGGATGTATGCACAAAAGAAGGATCATTTTTGAAATATTCATATTATTTGAAGGATATTTTTGTCCTAAATGGAGGATATTGACTAACCCCTAATAAAATAAGGGGAATGACATTCTTGGGAAAAGCCTAAAAAATATCATAATAGGTAATGTTTTATTACCTCTGGAGGTAATGCTCCTAAACCAAATGTATATGATTCAATTATTCCCCTTAATAGTGATCTTTTCCATGAACCAAATGCCCCCTTAAGCTTAAATATGGTACCTTGCCCTAATTCAGGATTATTAATAGGTTTAAGAATGAAAGAGTTTTCCAAACTTATGATTCATGACAAGCGTCATATACTGTCAAAAAGAATAATGAATAAGCATAGTAAATAAAAGAAGGGTCGATCCGCAGGGACTTTAAAAATTCTCATGAAGAAGATTTTTTACTCTGATATTTGGGCGAAAAGGGGTAATTAAATAGGGGTTTTGATTGAAAGAGTAAATGAACAAAATGAAATATCAAATTTAAGAAATTTGACTAGAGTAAAATTAAGAAGGAATTCAATTTAAGTAAAACAGTATCATGGATCACTTTGCCTCAATTCCAATTGATTATCGAATAAGATTTTAGGTTTTTTTTTTTTGCCAATACCCTAAGTGGGTTAATTGTTTAGGGTATTGGGCCAACATGAACGTTATTTTGGAAACTAAGGCATTCTCTACAATGACCACTGTACTCGTCACTAGAGGTGACGAGTTCCTGAAGATATTATTTTTAAATTATCCCCGTGAAGTAGGCCCCATGTGGTTATTATTTTATTATGATTAAAATGACTCGTCACCTCGGCATGATGAGTCCATTTAAAAAATATTTTTTAAAATTACAAAAATAAAAAGTATAAATTAAAAAAATTAAGTGGAACTCGTCAATTCGAGGTGAAGAATTCCTTCAAATTCAAAAAAATATCCGTTTATCAACGGCTATATGGGCAACGGTTATGGCCAATGACAACTTAGAACTCATCACCTTGAGGTGATGAGTTCGGACAGATAAATTTTTAAAAAAATAAAACTGAAAAATACAAAGTAATTAAACAATTGGAAAAAAATAAATATTTACAAAGAAAATTTATTTATGTTTCCTAATTTATTGATGATATCACGGAGTGGTCGAATGATAATGTCGCGGGTCTCGTCGAGTACGCCGTGGTCGTAAGCTTTGATCGTCGTCACCTCCGTCGTCGTCGTCGTCTTACTGAGGAGGTGTACTTAACACACTCTGCGATCCACCTTCGAAATACAGTGATGGATTTATGACATTTGAAGTCATAATTATCGTAACTGCTTTGACTTGGCTTATACTTTGTTGATCATATAGGATATGGTCCCACTCACCTGTAACCGTATATTTTATTGAAGATACTTGAATGTATTGCAATGCATTCCATGAACCTCCAACCCAATTCGGTCGAGTCCTGTTGAAGTATGAAATGGATGATAGAAACCGAAACTAGCTTGAGATGCATAATAGTACTCTTCAGTTGCAGATGTTAAAGCGGAAGACAACGACGACAATGCTTTCTTCTTGGACTTGGACTTGGCATATGTGACCTAATGATGTTCACATTCCCATATCTCTTCCGGTGTCATGAGATATGGTTTCCCATTTGCTTCATAATTTCAGAGATATGGAGAATAGTTGAAATCTAGGTATAGCGGTGTAATGTCGAGACGCGGGGAGAGCGATTATTCACGGTGATTCCACTCGTCGATGTATATAGTGTGTTTCACCTGCCAATTTTCGATATGTTTCTCAGCGTATCAATTCTATGGACCTCCTTCATATCAACCATCTGCATAGGAATTAGTTGATGTGACATAAACTGTCGCATCACTCTATCAGCAGCGTGCCACTCAACAATCGTATAATGCAATAACGACGTCACGACACACTATAAGTGAGACCCCTAAAAAATCCCCTTGGCAATAACTGGTTGATCTCTTGTCAACATACAGAAGCCAAGAGAACTGTAAATATTAAATATCAAAATTAGTATATATAAAGTTAAAAAGATTCAAAAAAATAAAAAATAAAAAATCGTATGCCATACTACATATCGACCGGCGATGTCGATCATCTTCTGTATATCTCGTGCAATGCACCCGCTAACTTCGTCTCGGATATTTTATGACGCCATCTAAATTTTTTAAAATAAAAAATACTATAAAAAATAAAAAATAATTAAATTTATGAAATTCAAAAAATTCAAAAAATATAATTACCTTGCAACTATAGGAAACTTGATAGGGGCTTTTATAATTGGCGTCATAAACGGAATCGATACCAAACTCACGACTATAGCAGTATCAGAAAGCCGGTGACATCGGGTTTTCGACCTGACTAGACAATTACAGCCTTGCAAAGCTCTCGGTACATAAAGGCCAAAATCGTCGAGCCCCAAATGGTATTACGACACATAGCGAAGTCTTCCAAATATCGCAGCTATTGAGTGTGCACCAAATTAACAAATTTATCCGGTAATAATACCCCCTGATTAGTTGGAAAATATATGCTCGGGACGCGAAAATAACCTCCTCATTGGTAGACTCGTCCGTCACTTGGAATTTTTATTTTAATCATGTTATCTGTACCCGAAAGATGTCGATAACATTTGATGGTATTCATTTTCCAAAACTTTGTAAACCAACGATGCAGGTTGTACATGTTCTGACTCACCACGAGGGATCCATTCAGATGAACACCGAGTTGGTAAGCGACGTCTTCCAAATAGTCACTTCACCACTCGGGAAGTGGAACGTGTGCATCTCGGGGTGCTAACATTCGACCAAAGCCTCAATCAACACCAGATACAACTTGAAGCCACGCACTAATATGGATGGAAATAAATCAGATTGTTGCAGATATATCACGATCCGTTGATGCGGATCTCCGTATGTCATCCCACGCTTATGAATATTCCATTCATCATCCCATCGGCATACGATCGACGAAACATGGACATTATCCAAGCACAACATTTATTCTTGTGTTGCTAGTTTTTGAGATTTTGACATAATATGTTTTTTGTATTTTTTTTGGATTTAGGGTTTGGTGAGAAACCAAAACCCCAAACCCTTATTTATAACCTCACATCCAACGACTATAAAAGGCTAGTTGGGAAAAAAAATACCCGGCCGAGCTCGTCACCTCGAGGTGAGAGTTCCAAGTTACTGTTGGCCATGACCCTTGCCTATATAGGCGTTGACCAACAACTACTTTTTGAATTTGAAAGAACTCGTCAAAAATATTTTTTAACGGGCTCGTCACGCCGAGGTGACGAGTCATTTTAATGATAATAAAATAATGGTCCATGTAGAGCAACTTCACAGAGATAATTTAAAAATAATATTTTCAGGAACTCGTCACCTCGAGGTATTGAGTTCAGTGTTCACTGTAAAGAATGTCATAGTTTCCAAAATAAAGTTCATGTTGGCCCAATACCCTAAATAATTAACCCGCTTGGGGTATGGGGCCAATAAAACCTAAGATTTTACTCCATATTAATGTCAATTACAATCTAAAAAGCTCAACCCTTGTAACTTGTTTTTTCTCAAATAAACTAACAATCCAAAATCAATCTTTGAATTTCAATACTTATTTGGACTAACCACGACTATAGTTACCAGCACTAATTCAGTTCTAAGATTTGGAAAAATCTGAGTCGGAATATGTTGTCTCAATGAGAATCGAATTCGATCTCAATTTCCCTTAGCGGACCGCCGCTAAGTGTGTTCCCAGGAAGTCAAACTTGCTACCAATTGATTCTTCCTCCCTACTTTAGATCAGAACAACATCCAAGCCAACGTGCACTTTTTGAAATGAAAGTGTTTTGATTTTTAAAGGAAAGACCGACTACCAATCCAAGTTTGCAGAAAATTGAGAATTTAACTCGAAGTATAAGGTGTTTTTCAATTTCATTATCAGAATTGAGTCATCGCTTTAACTTTTGACTTTTCGGCAAGAATGTCATATTTTAATGTATTAGGCCAAAATAACCTTTTAAGATTTTACTGTAAAGAATAAAGTTCAATTTTAACGAGTTCGATGTTCACTGTAAAGAATGTAGTAGTTTCCAAAATGAAGCTCATGTTGGCCCAATACCCTAAATAATCAACCGCTTAGGGTATTGGGCCAAAAAACCTATGATATTTTTTTTCCAGATTAATGCCAATTACAATCTATAAGGTTCAACCGTTCTAACTTGATTTTCTCTCCAATAAACTGACAATCCAAAATCAATTTGAATTTCTTTGAATTTCAATCATTATTTGGACTAACCACGACTATATTCGATAGCGCCAATTCAATTTTAAGATTTGGAAAAATCCGACTCGGACTATGTTGTCTCAACGAGAATCGAATTCGATCTCAATTTCCCTTAGTGGATCACCTCTAAGTGTGTTCCCAGGAAGTCAAACTTGCTACCAACTGATTCTTCCTCCCAACTTTAAATCAGAACAACAATCCAAGCCAACGTGCACTTTTTGAAATTAAAGTGTTTTGATTTTTAAAGGAAAGGTCGACTGCCAATCCAAGTTTGCAAAAGATTGAGAAGGTATTAGGTGCTTTTCAATTCTCACGATCAAAATTGAGTCACCGCTTCAACTTTTAACTTATCGGGAAATTAGCTAAGCATGATAAAAATCATACTTAGCATATTTTAAAGAAAGAAAATAAGAACTTAATTGAAACCGAAATAAAAGAAAAGAAATACTTTATAAAATGAGAAAACAATAACTGACAACTGTCGTTTTGGATGTCAAAATAATTCCTTATTCTGAATCAATAAATAAAGGAAATACGTACTATAAAGAAATAAGAGTCGAATCCTCAGGGACTTAGAAAATCACAATTTAATGTTTGAATGGTTCTAACCAGGCAAAAATAGTAAAAAGGGGGTTTGTAATATGAGATTAAAATGGTAAAAATAAATAAAAACAATTTAAATAAAAATAAGAGTATGAAGATTGTGAATAAATACGGTAAAAGTAGCCTCAAGCTTCACTTTGATTCAATTTCCTTTAGATCATCGAATAAGATTTTCTCTTCGGGATTCACGTCGGTTTTTATATCTACAAGGGTTATCCTTGTGACTTTATCTTGTATACTGAATACCCAAGGCAATCTTTGATTGCAGCTTCGGTAATTGATTCTAACAACATCTATTGTCGTAGATCAAATACCGTTTAAGTTCGTGGCGACCAACTCGGATTGTTGTTTCTATAACAATCAATTCCGATCTCAATTCCCTCTTGGCGAAGCTATCTCGCCAAGTGTGTTCCCAGGAAGTCGAATTGCTTTCTATAAGCCGAATCTTCCTCCCATACGTTTAATCGCAACAACCTCTTAACCAAAGTCAATCTTTGATTTTGAAAACTGTTTTGATTTTTGAAAAATAAGCGCAGAGATTGAGATAGATATTCTGAAGATATTAAGGGACCGTTTCAATTCTCCCGTTGGAATTGAATCATCGCGACAACTCTCAGCTTATGAAAAGTTTAGCTAAGCATGACAAAAGTCATACTTAGCATAAAAATAAAACTTGAAAATAAAGAAAAATAAAAATAACTTGAAAAGGAAAAGAGAAAACTTTTATAAAAACTAGAGAGAAAAGAAGAATGTATTCCGAATGATGATTTTAGCTTACCCCAAGTTTGGTATTTATAGCCTCTCAATGACTAAAGGATAATCAAAGAAAATAATAAAATAATACAAAAGATAATAGTTTTTAAATTTAAATTCAAACTTAAACTAGTCTCCTAATGCAACTCTGCTCGTCAATCTTCCAGAAGGCGTACGGACGAAGTCTTCTAGAAACTGCCACATCAGACTGCGTCGTGCCCAGAGTCATGCCCATGTCTCCAGTCGTTACCAAATAATAAAAAAAATGCAGAATTCACCCGTTTTGTCACAAATTCTGGAAAGTACGGACCTGTACAAAAACAATAATAACACGACCAATTCAGCAGCAATAATTCGACAAAATCAAAGAAATAACGAGCAAAGATTAACGATTTTAAACACTCGTCAAATTCCCCCTCACTTATCTCATGCTTGTCCTCAAGTATGATTAACCAAATCAGTCAAAAACGTCATTAAACGTTCTTTCTCAAGTTTCACATTTAGGGAAGCAAGGTAGAGACCACAATAACTATTCAAGTCAAGAAATCAATCAATTGAACATCACCAATTAGAGCAAGTCAAGTGCAATTGTAATATCCATTCATTCATTAATCTCAATGCTCATAACTCAACACTTTACCGAGATTCACTCAAATCACTCGATGTGTTTAGGGTAAAGAAACTCTCAATGTCAGAATTGACACGGTATTACCATAAGCCTGCAAGTAAATAAAATCTCCACTACTAATAAGAACAAAATGCATAAATCAAAGGGTCTTTTATTGGTTGTAACGGGGCTTAGGCAAAGGTGGGGAAAAGGCTAAAAATTCAAGGCAAGGAACTAACAAATAATAATTTCAACTCCATCAAAACATTAAGCACAACAAGATAAAAAGATAACATATCAAACAACAAATTTCTTGTCGAAATGCATTTTTTCCTTTTTCACACTTTTGTTGTTTTGTTTTCTATTTTTTTCTTTCATGTCTTTTTTTATCTCTCTTTTTCTTTCGAACAACCCTTTTTTCTTTCGAACTGCTATTTTTTTTTCTTTCATTCAACATTTTTTTCGATGGAGAATACAACGGTAAAATTATTCACTTGCCCTGAAAAAGGTAAAAAGAGGGATAAAATAAAAAGGCTAGGGTTTATGAATATGGTGAAAACAAAGAAACGAGAATAGGCTCAAAAGTGGTTAGCTAAGGGGAAAATGCATAGGTAGGCTTTTTAGTCGGGAAACAGAATGGTTAATCCTAAGGTGCCCAAATCATCTTTAAGCATCATGTTCATGTGTAGCTCGACTTAAATTTCTATAATTCTTCGTCGTTTAGTTTGAATAAAATTATTCGGTTCGAAGGGGCATGTGAATGTCGTCTTTTCTTGATCTTCAGGTGCTACTGGAATCTGGAAGAAACCTGAAAATCCATCAAGACAACAATAATGAGACTTATCGGCTAATCGTTCTATCATTTGATCTATAAATGGAAGAGGAAAATGGTCTTTCCGAGTTAAAGAATTCAACTTCCTATAATCGATGCAGACTCTCCATCCATTCTGAACTCGTGTTGGTACAAGTTCTCCTTCAGAATTTTCAACCATAGTAACTCCTGTTTTTTTAGGAACTACATGTAACGGACTTACCCATTTGCTATCCGAAATTGGATATATAATATCTGCATCTAGGAGTTTTTGTATCTTCTTTTTTACCACTTTCATCATTGGTGGATTCAGCCGGCGTTGACCCTCACATGTTGGTTTTGCGCCTTCTTCGGTTTTAATTTTATTCATACAAGTAGATGGACTCAAACCTTTTATGTCAGCGATGGTCCATCCTATAGCCTCCTTGTATTGGCGCAAAAGCGTGATCAAGTCTTTTTCCTCCTCCTCGGATAACCCTTTTGATATGATTACTGGCAGAGTGTTGTTTGGTCCGAGGAAGGCGTATTTCAAGTGATCAGGCAACTGTTTAAGTTCAACTTCGGGTGCCTGCAGAACAGAAGGTAAGACTTTAGGCTTAGAAGAAATCAAATTCAATTATGTATGAACATAATTCATGTTTTCATCATGACCCTCCAGCTCCCTGCATATATCAAAGGAAAAATTAGTCTTTAAAAATTCATCAGCCAAAGGATCAATTAAATCGACAGAATTTAAACTTTCCACTTTATCAGGATATCTCATTGCCTTATATACGTCAAATTTAACGATCTCACCGTCAAATTCCGTAGTCAAAATTCTGTTTCTCACGTCAAGTTTTGTGTGTGCAGTGCTCAGGAAAGGGCGCCCCAAAAGAATATCAGACGATGTGCTCGTGCGATCATTTTCCATGTCGATTATATAAAAATCGGCGGGAAATATCAAGTCATTTACCTCCACCAATACATTCTCTAAGAGTCCTTCAGGATAGATTACCGACCTGTTGGCAAGTTTGTATCGAAATCTTTGTATCCTTCAAAGGATCGTTAGTGACCATTTTATAGACAGATAGAGGCATTACATTAATTGATGCACCAAGATCACACATAGCTCGTTTAATCTTAACCTTACCAATTTTACAAGGGATTGCGAACATACCTTGGTCCTTCAGTTTAGATGGTAACTTTTATTGGAAAACGGCTGAGACGTTTGCTCCTAAGCTCACTTTCTCAACTCCGGTAAGCTTTTTTTTAGTCGTACAGAGATCCTTCAAAAATCGAGCATACCTTGGAACCTTTTGAATAACCTCAAGGAGAAGTATGTTAACTTCCACCTTCCGAAGTACGTCTAATATTTCCTTTTCCTCAGCTTTTTTTATCCTTTTTAACTAACCTTGATGGAAAAGGTGGTGGCACGTCGTAGGGAGACGGCGTCGGGTCGTCTATTTGTTCTTCATTATTCTCTTTCTAGGACCCTGAATCATAAGTCATTTTCTCCTTTTGGGTTGTTTCTTTTGATGGAACAGATGGCACCACTACTGTACCGCTCCGAAGAGTGATGGCGCTGACGTTCCCCCTTGGGTTTACTCCAGTTTGAGATAGAAATTTACCTCGTGATTCCAAGCGACCTACAGTTTGAGCCAGTTGGCTCATCTGCTTGTTTATCTCTTGTAAGTGGGCTTGAGTATGATTCTGGAATTTTTCCTGGGAAAGTGCTAACCTCTCGACAATCGACTCTAATGATGACTTCTGCGGCTGTTGTGGTGGCGGAGGTGGTCTCGCTTGATAGCCTTGATTCGGTCTCAGTTCTGAGCATAACTGAAGTTCGGATGATCCCTCCATCCTGGGTTGTATGTATTACCATAAGGATTATAAGCTCTTTGGGGAGGTCCCGGAAAGTTTCCGACTGCGTTGACTTGAGCTGTTGTGTCGTCTTGAATCAGTGGACAACCGTCTGTTGGATGATCAGGTAATGCACATATTCCACATAATCGGTTTTGTCCTGTCTTTCCTGCAACAAGAGAGTTTACGACTTCAGTTAACTTATCTATTTTATTTTCCAAGGAATATGAACTTATCTCATGAACCCTTCGAGAAGGTTCATTATTTGCGCGGAACCGTTGGGAATTTGCAGCCATCGTCGATATTAAGTCTCTTGCCACAGTAGGAGTCATATTCACCAAGGCTCCACCACTGGCTGCATCGATCATCTTCATTTCCAGGGGAGATAATCCTTCATAAAAGTATTGAATGAGTGTTTGTTCGGTTAACCCATGTTGTGGGAAACTAGAACATAACTTCTTAAAATGTTCCCAGTAGTCGTAAAGTGACTCTCCATCAAGCTGCTTGATTCCAAGTATTCTCCTTCGTAGTTCACTTACTTTTGCCGTAGGGAAAAACCTGTCAAGAAAACAACGAGTCATTTGAGCCCATGTAGTTACAGAATTAGGGGGAAGATAAAATAACCACTCTTTAGCCAAATCGGCTAAGGAAAAAAGAAAAGCTCTAAGTTTGATTTGGTCCTCGGTTACTCCCTGTGGTGTCATGCTAGCAGACCATGTGAAATTCCTTGAGATGTTGGTGTGGATTCTCGTTTGGCAATCCACGGAATGTAGGGAGGAGATGAATAAGGCCGGTCTTCAACTGGTACGGAGTTTTGCATTGGGGAAAATCAATGCACATAGGTCCTTGTTCAGTGGGTGCCGCGGCTAACTCCCGAATAGTAGGTTCGGCCATCGGAATTGTATTAGTGAATTCACCTGAGTTTGATTCTTCTTCTGGATTTGTTTGGTTCCTCCTTCTTTCCCGAAGTGTCTGTGCATGGAGTCTCCTAGCTTCAGCTTCGATCTCCGGGTTGTACTCCACTAATGTGCCCGGATTAGTCCTATCATAAATCAAAAGCAAACAAAAAAAATTAGTAACTTTGACAAAGTCCCCGGCAACGGCGCCAATTTGACAACTGTCGTTTTGGATGTCAAAATAATTACTTATTCTCAATCAATAAATAAAGGAAATACTTAGTATAGAGAAATAATGGTCAAATCCTCAGGGACTTAGAAAATCACAATTTAATGTTTGAATGGTTCTAACTAGGCGAAAATAGTAAAAAGAGGGGTTTGTAATGTGAGATTAAAATGGTAAAAATAAATAAAAACAATTTAAATAAAAACAAGAGTATGAAGATTGTGAATAAATACGGTAAAAGTAGCCTCAAGCTTCGCTTTGATTCAATTTCCTTTAGATCATTGAATAAGATTTTCTCTTCGGGATTCACGTTGGTTACTTTGTCTACAAGGGCTATCCTTGTGACTCTATCTTGTATACCGAATACCCAAGGCAATCTTTGATTCCGGCTTCGGTAATTGATTCTAACAACATCTATTGTCGTAGATCAAATACCGTTTAAGTTCGTGGCGACCAACTCGGATTGTTGTTTCTATAACCGTCAATTCCGATCTCAATTCCCTCTCGGCGAAGCTATCTCGCCAAGTGTGTTCCCAGGAAGTCGAATTGCTTTCTATAAGCCGAATCTTCCTCCCACACGTTTAATCGCAACAACCTCTTGACCAAAGTCAATCTTTGATTTTGAAAATTGTTTTGATTTTTGAAAAATAAGCGCAGAGATTGAGAGAGATATTTCGAAGATATTAAGGGACCGTTTCAATTCTCCCGTTGGAATTGAATCATCACGACAGCTCTCGGCTTATGAAAAGTTTAGCTAAGCATGACAAAAGTCATACTTAGCAAAAAAATAAAACTTGAAAATAAAGAAAAATAAAAAGAACTTGAAAAGGAAAAGGAAAAGAGAAAACTTTTATAAAAATAGAGAGAAAAGAAGAATGTATTTCGAATGATGATTTTAAGCTTACCCCAAGTGGGTATTTATAGCCTCTCAATGACTAAAGGATAAACAAAAAAAATAATAAAATAATACAAAAGATAATAGTTTTTAAATTTAAATTCAAACTTAAACTAGTCTCCTAATGCAACTCTGCTCGTCAATCTTCCAGAAGGCGTGCGGACGAAGTCTTGTAGAAACCGCCGCAGACTGGACCTTCTAGAAACTGCCACGTCAGACTGCGTCGTGCCCATAGTCGTGCCCATGTCTCCAGTCGTGACCAAATAATAAAAAAAATGCAGAATTCGCCCGTTTTATCACAAATTCTGGAAAGCAAGGACCTGTACAAAAACAAGTATAACACGACTAATTCAGCAGCAATAATTCGACAAAATCAAAGAAATAACGAGCAAAGGTTAATGATTTTAAACACTCACCAATAACAAAGCTAAATCTGAGATGTATTTCAAGCTTATCCTGAGAGGGTATTTATAGCTTTATAAAATCCTAAAAATAAAGTAAAAATGACTATAGATAAATCCCAAAAATATTCAAATAAAATTCTAAAAACAAGTGATAATTCCTAATTTGAATTTAAACTGGTCCTAAGTAATCGACACGTCCTTCTAGAAATGTTGATTAAACCGTCTTCTGGAAGCTATTGACTGGATACCACTTCAGACGCTTTCATGCTCCAAGTCATGACCACTACTCCAGCCTTGACTCCAAAAAAAAATTCAGAATTTCACCTTTTTAGAGATGTTTCTAGAAATTAAAAATCTACACAGAAAACGAATAATAATGCCCAAATCAACAATATCAATTAATCAACAAAAAATAACTAACGATCAAATAATAACTAAATAAATCACTCATCACTTCATATTTCATTTATTTCTAAGTTCGATTTTGCATTCAAAGTTAAATATGACCTTAATGACGTCTATAAAATCGTTTGATTTATTAGCATTTTGTATAACTGTTTAATTTTATGAACTCCACTTTTGCCAACGTTAAGGTTCATACAATTTAATAATAAATCATTTTCAATGCCTTTAAATTGTTAAATGAAATTTATGGAACACTTTAATGATTTGAATGTGATAGTCTAAGACTCATAAAATATTTTAGGTCAAATTTAGATGTTATATCTATAAACCCATTTTTCTTAAATTAATACTTATATTCGATCGAATATGTGTTCTAGGGATGTTCATTTTTTGGTTTTAACCGAATTAACCGACCGAACCGAATTAATTTGGTTAATTCAGTCGACCACCGAATTAGTTCGGTCGCGGAAAGGTTAATAATTGGGAACTCGAGATAAGGAGTTCTAAGTTACCATTGGCCATGGCCATTGCCCATATAGACGTTGACCAACGACTATTTTTTTGAATTTGAAGGAACTGTCACCTCAACATGACAATTTCCACTTAATTTTTTTTAATATATACTTTTTAATTTATTTTATTTATGTAATAATTTTTTTTTTAAACGGACTCATCACGTCGAGGTGACGAGTCATTTTAATGATAATAAAACAATGGCCCACGTGGGGCCCACTTCACGGAGACAATTTAAAAATATTATCTTCAGGAACTCGTCACCTCGAGGGTATGAGTTCGATGTTCACTGTAAAGAATGTCGTAGTTACCAAAATAAAGTTCATGTTGGCCCAATATCCTAAATAATTAACCAACTTGGGGTATTGGGCCAAAAAAACCTAAGATTTTACTCCAGATTAATGTCAATTACAATCTACAAAGCCTAACCCTTGTAACTTGTGTTTCTCTCCAATAAACTAACAATCCAAAATCAATTTTGAATTTCAGTCCTTATTTGGACTAACCAGGACTATAGTCGCCAACACCAATTCATTTTTAAGATTTGGAAAAATTCGACTCGGACTATGTTGTCTCAATGAGAATCGAATTTAATCTCAATTTCACTTAGCAGACCGCCACTAATGTGTTCCCAGGAAGTCAACTTGCTACCAGCTGATTCTTCCTCCCAACTTTCAATCAGAACAACATCCAAGCCAACATGCACTTTTTGAAATGAAAGTGTTTTGATTTTTAAAGGAAAGGTCGACTGTCAATCCAAGTTTGTAGAAAATTGAGAATTTAACCAGAATGTATTAGGTGATTTTCAATTCTCACGATCAGAATTAAGTCATCGCTTCAACCTTTTACTTATCGGAAAGAATGTCGTAGTTTAATGTATTGTGCCAAAATAAAGTTTTAAGATTTTACTGTAAAGAATAAAATTCAATTCTCACAAGTTCGATGTTCACTGTAAAGAATGTTGTAGTTTCCAAAATAAAGTATATGTTAGCCCAATACCCTAAATAATTAACCTGCTTGGGGTATTGGGCCAAAAAATCTAGGATTTTGCTCAAAATTAATGCCAATTACAGTATATAATGTCCAACTCTTATAACTTGTTTTTCTCTCTAATAAACTGACAATCCAAAATCAATTTTTAAATTTCAATCCTTATTTGGACTAACCACGACTATAGTCACCAACGCCAATATAGTTTTAAGATTTGAAAAAATCCGACTTGGATTATATTGTCTCAATAAGAATCGAATTCGATCTCAATTTCGCTTCATTTTTCGTTTATTTTAAAGTTCAATTTTGCATTCAAAGTTTAAATATGGTACCTTGTCTTAATAACTAACGAAATAAAATAATAACTAAATAAATCACTCATCACTTCATTTTTTGTTTATTTCTAAGTTCGATTTTGAATTCAAAGTTTGATTTTGAATTCAAAGTTTGATTTTGAATTCAAAGTTTAAATATGGTACCTTGTCTTAATTCGGGATTTTTATTACCTTACTTAATGTTATACGTCTATAAACTCGTTCGATTTATTAGCATTTTGTATAGTTGTTTAATTTTATGGAACTCCACTTTTGCCAATTTTAAGGTTCATACAATTTAATAATAAATCATTTTCAATGCCTTTAAATTGTTAAATGAAATTTATGGAGCGCTTTAAACTGTTTAATTTCTTTGATTACCTTATGAATTTGTGATCCCTCTTTTATAGGATTTAGAATGCATGATAGTGAATTGGCTCGACTAGTGTTTTTCTTTAAAATTTTACTTGATATCTCATGCGTTTGTTGAAAAACATGTGCCTTGACTCGATACACATTACACATTTTTGAGAGATTTGAGCTTAACGAGCATACCTTTTATTCTTGCTCATTTGTTTGATTGAGTGTACTAGATTAATTTTGATATTTTAGAAATTGTGATTAAATGCATATCGAGACTACATGTTGAACTTGATGCTTTAATATGATTAAGGCACTTAGTATTAACCCACTTCTCTACCCAAATTGTCTACCCATTTATATTCATTAGTGAACCAATTTTATGCATCTACACTTTTCTTTGTTTTGCCCCATTGTTAACCCGAAAACTTTTATTTTATTTTTACCCTATTTTGTTACCCATGTCAAGTCAAAAATTAATTTGTTCCACAACCAACAAAAGAAATCAGAAAATAAGAGAGAAGAAACATTAGGAAAAAATCAGAAAAAAATTATGGTTAAGATGTGCTCAAACATAACAAAAAAAAAGTATAAAAACAGGAGAAAAAAAAGGAGAAAAAGAATTAAAGGAAAAAAAAAGAAAGAAAAAAAGAATTGGTTGTTCGTTACACTTTCTCTCATTGCATTACTTTACTTACTTTGATTCGTGGATTTTACCTTATACTTCACATCTCTTATCTTGATATTTAAACTCAATTTTTGGACTTTTTCCCTACCTACACCTAAGCCCTGTTACAACATTTTCAAATACCCTTTGATTAATGCATCTTGTTCATTCTAGTGGTGGAGACTTGATTTTCTTACAAGCTTATGGTAATGTCTTTATTAGTTTTGGCTATTGAGCGATTCCTTTCACTCGAAACACTTTGAGCAATAGTGAGTGAACCCTTGTGAGGTATTGAGTCTTGTTACATTGAAATTTATGGATAATTGGGATATATTGGCTTTTCCTTGAACTTGTTACTAGTTGTGCCTATTTGCTTAATTTTCACTTTGTTTCCAATAATTGTGGTGATCATTGACTCATTTGGTATTCTTTGATATATTGTGTGATGAAGGATTGGTAATTTGAGATTTTAATGATTGATTAAGGCATGCTTGAGGACAAGCATTGAATAAGTGAGGGGAAATTTGATTAGTGTTTTACTTTGTTAATATTTTATTGCTAAATACTACGTGTTATCTCTTTGATATTGCTAATTTTTGTCGTTTATGTTCAATTCTATGTAGGACTCTATTTTCCAGAAAATAACATTTAAAGTGTGAATTCTACAAATTTTTTTATTTTCTGGAATCAAGGTTGGATGGGCATGACGATGTTGGTGTGGTAGAATCTGCAATCCAATTGGCGTCAGCTTCTAGAAGATGATCTAGTCAGCGGAATAAAGGAGGAAGTCCAGACAAATGAAAACTCTGTAGGCTTTAAGAATTGTGATCGAATTTAAATATTTGAGAATTATTATTTTAATTAGGAATTATTTCTCTATTATTTAGGATTTTAGATTGCCATTAATTAGGATTTAAGTATTTGAATGTTCTTAGGATTATTTTTAGGTGTTTTATTTTCTTTAAGATATCTCAAGCTACAAATACCCATTAAGCTGAAGCTTGATAGATGGATTGCTTTTGGCTTTAATTAGATTTGAGTTTTTATAAAGATTATTTTTCTTCTTCATCTTCTTTATTTTCTTTCTTCTTTTATATGCTAAGTATGGTTTCTATAATGCTTAGCTAAACTTCCATTTAGCCGATAGATGAGTGACAACTCAATTGTTTCATGAGAATTGAAAAAGAACTTCACACCTTCATATTTCTTTCTTGATTTTTGGTAATCTAGGATTGACAAAATGTCTTTCCTTTAAACATCTCAACGCTTTCAATCCAAAGAGTGTGTGTTGGTTTGATCGACATTTTGATCTATAGTTGTGGAAAAGAGTTGGCTTTTAGCAAATTCAACTCCCTCATAACACACTTAGTGACGATCTGCTAAGGGAAATCAAGATCGAGTTCAATTCTCATTGAGACACCATAATCTGAGCATGGTCTTTTCCAGCACTAAAGATAGCATTGATGTTAACTTCAATAGTCGTGGTTAATCCAAACAATGGCTAAATTCCAAGGATTGACTTTGGAAGAGTAGTTCACCAAAGAGAAAAGTAAATTATAAGGATTGGGCCTTTTAGATTGTAACGGAAAGTATCGATGTAAAATCTATTTCAGTGATCGAGACAATTAAGGCGAAGCAAAGTTGTAGGCTATATCTTATCACAATTACTTTCAATTATTTATTTTCTTCTTTATTTTTTATTATTTAATTTATTAATTTATTTTGCTAACCCCAATGTAAGGAAGACCAAGTCTAATTCGACATCTTATTTCTGAAATTTTCTAAAAAAGTATAACAAAAATTATTACCAAAAGATGGAGAAAAGTTAATTCAAAGATAAAGAAATATTACCTTCTGTAGACTTTGTTAACAAGTTCATCGTGTGTTATGTGGATCAAATCAATAAGGTAGATCATAGCTAGATCACCATTAACTTTATAGAAAAGTTCAATTAGAAACCATCATAGTGCTTTTCGCCGGGATGTTTACCATCTTCAACCTTCACAAATTTCTCAAATGAGGTTCTAGCCGAAACTCCAATAATCATATGCTTTTTATCTGTGGGCATTGCCCATCCTTTTGGAACACCTTGCTTTGGATCACCAAGCCAAGTGACCCTACCAGCCAAAGATTCAGATATATCACCAATATAGTAAACGCCACTAACTTTAAACATATAACGACGTTTCCATTCAAAACGCCGCAAATGGAAATTTTAGATGTGTTTTTATACAAACCACAAACAAATATAGTGGTATTTTTTCAACACGCCACAACAGAGAGTACTTTAGCGGCTTTATATAAAAATCGTAATAGGGTTCATATATAGTGGCGTATTTAATAATCCACAATAGAGATGTATTTAGCGGCACAACAAATTAGTACTTTAGTGGCTTTTTTTAACAAATGTCGCAATCGAGTTGTATAGCGTCTTTATAGAGGCATTTTTTGATCAAACACCGCAAAGACTCAGACTTTCATGGCGTTTGTGAAGTGGCGTATTTATAATAAATCCACAATAGAGATGTATTTTAGCGGCACAACAAATTAGTACTTTAGTGGCTTTTTTTAACAAATGTCGCAATAGAGTTGTATAGCGTCATTTATAGAGGCATTTTTTGATCAAACACCGCAAAAGACTTAGACTTTCATGGCGTTTGTGAACAAACGCCGCTATAAACTTGTACTTTAGTGGTTTTTTTGTTCAAATGTCGCAATAGTCATGTACTTTAGTGGCATTTTTTTTGTAATAAACGCCACAATAATCATGTAATTAAGTGGGTTTTTTTTGTATAAACGCCGTAATAGTTATGTACCTTAGTGACGTTTTTCTTATAAACGCCGCGATTGTGCAATCTTTTATCATATATCCCCAATTCTCCTGCTTGGTCCCTAATTTTTTTAGCACATCTCTATCTCTCTAAAGTTCTTCCTCGGATTAACAGTGCATCTTCAAATCGGTGCACCACTCACCACCGTCGCGCCATCAGTGACCACCGTTACGCCACCAATCACCATCGTCGTGCCGCCAGTCACCCCTCAAGGCTAAAAAACGGTACTTTTAGTTGTTGCTATATATATATATATATATATTATATATATATATATATATATATATATATATATTATTAGTGTTTTATCGCAGAAACACTTTACCCCTATTCCAATTTTTTCCTTTACTTTCTCTAAGGTTTCTGCCGCTCTCCCTCCCTTTCTTCTACCTCTGTCACAGCCCAAAATAAGTTATCTTCCCTCATCTCCAACACCCAAAACAAAACCAATTGCTCCCAATTAAACAAAACTACCATTGTTGCTCTGCCTCTCGATTGATGCTCTGCTGCCGTCGTTCTATCTGAAGCCCAAAGCTACCATTGAATCTAACAGTTCCAGCCATCATCGCCTTTGGTGTTGTCTTCAATCTGACGACCTCTCCTGCTGCAGAAATGGGGGAGCTTTAGGTTAAGGAGGCAGCTGTGTTATTCCTCTTGTGCTACTCTTGACGGTCTCTTCTGCTGCTACGAGGGAAGCTTTAGGTCAAGCTAATCTCAAAGACTCTATTCTTTAGTTTATAGGTACCATTTCTATTTTTAATTATCACTTTATTCTTATTATATTGCTTTGTTTTGCTTAGGTCAAGCGAATCTCAAATGATTCTTTGTTGTCATAAGTTACCAACAACACAATTTTTAACCCTTGGTATATAGTTCACTAAATATGAACATTTTTATTCTCTTTTTGATGAAATAAATTTAATTCTTTACTGTTCTTGCAATGCTTATTTTTAGTGTTTGCATAAAATTATTGTTATGGACTTTACAGAATAAACACACATTTATTGCTGTTGTTATTGTTTGCTTCTGTTTGCTGCTGTTATGGCAAATGAAAGGTTGGTGATGTTGTTAAAACTGGATTAGGGTTCTGATTTGAAATTCAATCTTACTGTTGTTGTTGTTTGCTGGATTAGGATTTTTGATATGAACTTGACTCACTTGTAACCATTTCAACTTTCTATTAACTAGTTTTTACTATTGTTGTTTGTTGCTTTATTGATTCTCAAATTTAACTTATTTTTAAGAAATTTAGTTAATTGAAAGTTTTAATGGAAGTATGTACATTTGATGGCTCGATTGTTTGCTAATTTTTACCTTTTAGTTTCATAAGTGCAAGTGTGAAAACTCGTATATATAGAACAATATTTGTAATAAGAAAATGTTAGCCGAGGCATGCATGGTATTTGATGGCTAATACATGGTCTAAGCATTTTAATTCCTCAAATATAATACCTAAATACATATATAAATATGTTTTAATTTAGTCTTTTTCTTGTTAGAATATCTAACCAATATTGCAAGTTGCCAGTTCTCTTCACATCTTCTAAATCAGTCATTATATATAATTATTACTATTAAATTGTAATGGCTTGATCATACTTCACCTTATCTATACTATTCTTTGGTTTTAAATAAGATATCAAATGAGTTAGTAAAATAATGATGAACAAATACTTGGGAATTGTCTATGAAGATGCACATTACTTTTAGGCCCCGTTTGGTTCAAGGAATGTTGTATTACTGGGGGAATAAAATCCTCATTCCCCTGTTTGGTTTACTGGTAATCTCATTCCCGGTAATCTTTTATTACCAATAGTAGATTTTTTGGGGTATATTACCGGGAATGTGATTACCCATTCCCTTAGGTATTGTTAGATTACCGGCGTTTTGGACTAAAATGCCCTTAATTTTTTTTTAAAAATATCCTTCTTCTGTCGTTGAATAATAAAAATTATACGAAAGTTAAATTACAAATTTATCCTTAAACTATTTTAGATTTACAAAAAAAGTCTATAATTAAAATTTTATATGAAGTTCAGGAGTTGAAATCTAATTTTACCCTTTCATTAAACCTATTTATCTTTTCAATTTTGTAAAAAAATTTTATATATTTTATGAATTTAAATTTTTTTAAAGAAAATATATAAATTAATTATTCCTTTAAAATAACACGGTAATCTTACATTCCTGCTACAAACCAAACACAAAATACAATTCCCAGTAATCATGTTCCCTGGTAATCTTTTATTCCTATGGTAATTTTATTCTTACTGGCAATCTTGACATTCTGTGAACCAAACGCATCCTTAGAGAGTAAAGTGACATTCATTCACTACAACAAGTTAGTATTTAGCTTCGGTTCTTGCATGTTTGTTTTTCTTGTTTACTTTTGGTTTGTGTTCACTTGTGTTACTAATGTTGAAACATCAAAAGACATGCAGTAGTAACTCGATCACCCGTTTGTATGGACAGAGAGTAAAAGAAATTAATTGTGGATTAAACTTTAGAAAATTTAATCCACAATCCCTAAGCAAAATCATCGAATGTTCACGTGACGTATTTTCTCTGACGAGGATCAATTGTCGTTAGGAGGCTTTCGGTTCGTCCTTTCCGTCGAAACCCGATGAGACCCGAAAGGAACTCCTATTGCTCCATAGCCTTCCATGGCCGATCTCCTACTTCAAGGTAATAATCTCTGAATCTTTTTGCGTATATTTTATTTTGTACTCTCAAATTTCATAGATCGTACGCAGGATGTTCGAAGATTATTGAGAACGTGATAGAGGAGTGGATAAATACTCGATGTTTAGAACCGAATTGGGAAATCTGTGGCATTGAAAGAATTTTCAAATGCAAAAGCATTATCTATTCTCTATGAGACGACGTTGTCTCTATTGTTACTCCAAGTAAACGCTTCTCTCTTTTACTTTAATTTTTTTTGTTTAATGTTTGATTCAATTCCCAAGCCACCTCCAATCAAGATTCATATTATAGGTAGAAGGTCGTTATCTGTTTCAAGTGAAGCACTAAAGCGCGTAGGAGTCTTTAGTGAACCGGAGCAGGGATTTATTTAGTTAAATGGATGAAGAGCTTCTCCATATACAGTTTACACGGAGGAAAAAATTAACGATGCTTCATCAAACAAAGAAAATTGTTTTTTTACTTTCTTTCCCCACGAAGGAGCAATGAAGACTAAATTCTAGTGAACAATATTTTTTTAATTGAAAGTGAAAGAACCTAGGCTAATTCTAGAGAACAATGTCAACTATATTACAGTTAATTTTAATGTTTATAAATTTTAATTTATTTGTTGTTAAGTATTTTTCTGCATAATTTGTGTCTTAATTAAAATTTATGGTTTTTGTTAATTAGATAAAGATACATGATATTAAATTTAGGTGACGTAGAGCAGAAAAGAAATATGCAAAATCAATAATCTTAGCTAAAGAAAGGTAATTAGCGCGTTGTATCCAAAAACGCTGCTATATATCTGACCTTTTGCGGTGTTGTTCCATAAACGTTGCTATAGATCTGATCTTTTACGGCGTTTGTTCTAAAAACGCCGCTATAGATCTCGACCTATTACGACATTTTTGTTCTCAAACGCCGTTAACGTTAGCGGTACTGGTATGGCTGGCGTTTTTGCGGCGTTTTTTCTATCGCTGCGAGTGCTTTTAGCAGCACTTAAAACACCGCTACAGGATTAAAAAAAACACGTTTAAACTCTATTTTGCTATAGTGATAACCTGTTTCGTTCTTCTCTACAGGTTTCTTGAGAACCCGATCCCTGCCAACCAGAAATCCAAATCTTTATACTTTTTGCCAACAACGTTCACAATCCTTAGTATTGGATCATGCGACAGCTTGCCTTCTTTCAAACATATTTCACCATTTACACCAGTAAATTGACTTGAAATTATCTTTTTCAACAAAGCATTTGAACTGCTTTCATCACTTTTTGACTCCTCCATGGCCTGCATAATGATTCCGATGCTATCATATGCTCGTAAGGCGTTAAGACCTGGATGAAAATTATCTTCCTCATAATATTCATTTCTGAAAGTTGTCCGGAACTTGGGACAAAATCTCCTGTAAAGACTAGTATCCTCAGAATAGTAGGTCTTGATTCCTAAAGTACCTTCCATGGAGGAAATCACTGAACTGTTAAATGAGTCGAGGTAACTCGAGATGGTCTCTCTAACTATCCAAGCTGAGTCGGTTCCTACAAGTCCACTCTCCTTAGCTTTTTGAAACAAATGTATTGTCATCGAAAAGGATGAGTGAAGAAAAAAAAAACCCGGGATTGCTTGTTCAGTAGCTTCATCACCTCCCCTTGGACAACTTCATTTGTATTAGAGTTTGAAAGAGAAGAAAATGGAAGAAGAACCAATCGGTGTTCAATCTCGGAGCCCGCATGTTGAAGGGCCTCGGATAAAAGAGCTAACTTCGCAGATTCACTACTAAAGGCATCGTCTTCGTAAATAACTATAATGAAAATCTTCGTTAGCTATTGTTACCAAGAAGGGCCAACGAGTGGTTGCTAATGGCAGTGTGATGACCGGTGCTACGAAAGAAAGAACTGGAACTTGAGCTCGGCCTCCAACATCACCAACCAGAACTGGTTCTTCCCATGTCTCCAGGCCAACGATCACTTCAACTTTTTTCTCTTCGATCAATTTCTGAGCTGTTATCAAATTTAGTACTCAATGTTACAATCAGTAAATGCTCCATTGAATTATGATGATTCAGAGTTGAGAATAACACAAAGGAAGCATAATTTATTTAGATAAAAACAATGGCTTACCAGCAGTAGCAACTACGAAGGGATTTCTTCCAGAATCCTGAATAGAGAGGGAGAGTTTATGATTGTTTGAATCATTGTTATTGAATCTTTCAACAGCAATATCCAGTGCAGTTTTCTCTTCTCTGCCAATACGCGAATGAACATCGGTGATCGCACCGATTTTAATAATCTTGTTATCATTCGTTGTCTGGTCCCCATAAGAGAAGACGATTAGAAGAGATACGAAAACCAAAGAGAAGCCGAAGCTTCAAAATTCTGCTGGTAAAACTGATAAAGCGAAAGAGAGGGAATTGAGCTTTGACATCGTAGCAAAAAGTATCGTCCATGTTGTTCAAGAACTCACAAAAATAGTGTACGAAAGAAAAAGCTTTCTTATAGCATATACGATATATGTAAAGACTGAACTATCAAAGCAAACAAGATGTTTTGGAGCCGGGAAAAAAACATATGGCCATCCTTGGACTTGGTCTGCAACGAAAACACAAACTAGGATGACTTCATTTGTCAATGTCCAGAACGTCAGAATTATACATTGAATCAGCACCGGAGATACTACACTTGTATGTCCCATAACATTGAAGGACTCTTATACCATACGTACTCTCGTGGAGACCATATATATATATATATATCAATTTGGGACTCATTAAAGAAGTTATGATTAGAGGTATTCACAAATTTTTTTATTAAATGATAAGTTTATAAACTTTTAAATGATGACGAAATATAAAATTTTAAGGTATGAAAATAATTTATTGATAAAAAATACAAATGAAATACTTAAATTATAAATTATATGACAATTTAAAATTTTCAAGAGAGACAACATCCCTAGTCGTCCGACCGGTCTAATAGTAGATCTATGCCTAGTTGAAGGTGGGACATGGGCTCATTCTTAAACACAAACTCATACACAATTGTTTGAATATAAAATCTTTAAAGAGAACAACACTTCATTTAATTACTGAATCGATTTAATCCTTTAATTACTAAAGCCCATTTATGGATTCAAATCAAAACACAATTTTAAAACGCAGGAGCATAAAGCCAAGATAATAATAAGGTGAAATTATATTAGTCACTCGACTATTTTGCACTTTTACTTTTATCACTGATCTTTCAATCTGTCAATTAGACAACTTAATTATTTAATTATATCTAATCAAGTCACTAGTCGTTAATATTTGAAGGAAATATTGATGTGGCAGTTAATAAAATGAAATAATTATACATTAGTCCTCAATACTTATATGTTATATCAATTTAGTCCTAGTTAGAATTTAATTTAATAAATCAACTATTTAACCAGGATGTCGCACATGTCAACACATGGTCATGACACATGTCATCATTGATTTGATGATTTTTATTTATTTTATTTTATTTTATTTATAAAATAATTTTTCTATCCAATCAAATGGTAGCATGTGTTACCTCTCATTAGAAAGAAAATATGCTAGAGTTAAAATGCATTTGTGGGTGGAGTGCAAAGCCTTAACCACTAAACCAGACGCCTCACTTGGTATAATCTTTACACCAACATTTATTTATTTCTTAACATTATTAATGATAGAAAGTAGGAGTTTTCAAACGGTTAATTCGGTCACCAACCAAACCGAATTTTTATTAATTGAATTAATCAAACTTTTTTTTTCTTTAACTGTTAATTGAACCGAACCTTTTTTTTAATATCAACCGAACCGAATAAAGTTTGATTATTTCAGTTGGTTAACTGAATTAATCGAACTTTTTATATTTTTTAATTAGATTAATTTGAATATAGTAGAAATATTTTTATTTAGGTTAAAATTTAAATTAATAATTTAATGACCTAATGTGGTTACAAATAGATTGGATCTTAATTCTTAATGGGTTTTAGCTTAAAAATGTATTTAATATATATAATATATTTAATATTAATAAGTTTGGTTAATTCGGTTAATTAATTGATTTTGAATCAAATTAAACGTTAACTGAATATTGAAAAAATATTAATTGTTCATTGACCAAACTAAATCGATGAATGACCAAATTAACCAAACTAATTTGATTCGGTCGATTAATTCGGTTAAAATAAAAAAAATGAACACTCCTTAATAGAAATATAAAGAAATAAAAAAAACCAAATGATATTTAACTTTAATATTTTTATATTTTAAACTAAAAAAAATAAGTTTAATATTTATGTAATTTTAAAGTATATATATATATATATATATCATATCTTTATATTTGAAAACAAATTTCATGAAAAAATCAATAATGTAAATGTAAAAATAAAATATTTTAATATTTTAAACAAAATAAGTATAACATTTTTATATGAGCATAAGATAACTAAAACATAAATAATTAAAACAAGGAAAAATTAAAAATAGAAAAAATAACAAAAAAATGCTAATATTAAACTAAAGCGATTAATCATTTAAACAATTAAAAATAACATAACAAACACACCAAAAAGAAGTTCTCACAGAAAACATAAGATACCTAAAAAAATTTAAAATATTTTATTTAAAATTATAAAATATTTTTATTTTTAGGGTAAACTACATGGGTGGCCACTAACTACTGTCCATTTTCATTGACCATCGATATTTTGACTTGATCATACCACTCAACTATTTAAATGCTTCAATCAAGTTACATGCCGTTAATATTTAACGGAGTAGGCGACATGGCAGTTAAAACGGTTTGGTCTAATTATATAATTGGTTCTTATTACTTATATATTCTTTCAATTTAGTCCCAATTTTAATAAATTAAAATAATGACACGCACGAACGGAGCTAGGATTTTACTTCAGGTGTAAAGTATAATTAACAATAGAAAATGAGGGAAAAATCAAAATAAATCAAATTTAAAGTCTAAATTGGTAATTATCCCTATTTTTTAATATTAAACAAATTTGGGGAAGTGGTTCTAGCCTACATGGCTCTGTCACTGATGACATATGTTATGTCATCCTCTAGTTGAAAGAAAATAAATAAATTAACAAATGAGAAGGGAGATTTTGAAAAGAAAAAGACACTTGAGTAGAATGGCAAGCACCAAATCACTGAGCCAAGGAAACCATTTGCTAAACTTTAGACAACAAACAATATATATATTGTATGTTAGTAAATTAATTAATTTACTTAAAATTGATAATATTTTTATAATTATATTTTAAAAATTTTTTTGTATTTTTCTTAACTTATTAAATATTTTATTTTTATATTAATTTATTAAATATAATTTTATTTTTTAATAAAATAAAATTTTATCTTTTTCTTCACTTAAAAATATACTTTATGCTTATCTTAATTTTAAAAAAAATATTTTAAAATATCTTAAATTAAAATATATTTAAATTTTTATTATTATTTTAATATAAAATATATATTAAATTAAAAATAAATTAAATAAATTAATCATTCAATCAAATGATGACACATGTCACCAATGATCAAGTGAAGATAAAAACAAAATATAAATTTTTATACTAAAATAATAATAAAATATTTAAATATATTTCAAGTTAATATTTTTTTTAAAATTAAAATAAGAACAAAATATATTTTTAAGTGAGGATAAAGATAAATATATATTTTTACATTAAAATTAAATATATTAATAGTTTTAAAAATAATATACTTAATAAGTTAAAACAAAATAAAAATATTTTTAAACTTAAGAATTAAGATATAAAATTATTAATTTTCAGTAAATATTTATTATATAAATAAAATTTAAAATATTATTAAGATGTATAAAAATATTTACATACTAAGATACATGTTATATACTATTTGTTATTAAAATATGCCAAATGATTGCCTTGGCTCAATGGTTTAGTGCTTGCTACTTTACTCAAAGGGTCCTTTGTTCGAATCCCACCTTCCCACGTTGTTGTCCTCTGATTGGAAGAATACAAATCATTTAAATTATAAATAAATAAAAATAAATTTCAATCAATTAATGACACTTGCTATTATTTTAATTTATTAAAATTAGGACTAAATTGAAAGAATATATAAGTAACAAGAACCAATTGTATAATTAGATCAAACTATTTTAACTACCACATCATCTACTCTGTTAAATGTTGACGATATGTAATTTAATTGAAACATTTAAATAGTAGAGTGGTCTGATTGATCAAATCGAAATGTCGATAGTTTAGTGGTTACCCATGTAGTTTACCCTTATTTTTATATACTTGATTTCTTCCATAAATTTCATTTAAATGTTAATTGCATATGGCCTAATTGAAACATTTAAATAGTTGAGTCACTGATTGATCAAATCTAAATGTCGGTGGTCAAAATGAAAATGAATAATAGTTTAGTGGTCACCGTGTTATTTACCCTTATTTTTATATTACTTGATTTTTTCCATAAATTTCATTCAAAAAATTTAATTTCATTTGAATGTTTTTATTTCTTTGTCTCTATCATTAATAATGTTAAGAAATAAATAAACGTTGGTGCAAAATTTGTACCAAATGAGGTGTTTGATTTAGTGGTTAAGGTTAGTTCTACACCCAGGGGTCCCAAGGTTAACCACAAATGCATTTTGACTGTAGCCTATTTTTTTATATGTCACAATTTGATTGGATATAAATTAATTAAATAAAATAAAATTAATAAAATTTTATCAAATCAGATGATGACATGTGTCATGATCATATATTGACATGTGTCACATTAGGATTGAATGATTAATCTATTAAACTAAATTCAAATTAGGACTAAATTGATATAATGTATAAGCATTGAGGAAATGTATAATTATACCAATTATATTAATTGTCACGTCAACATTTCCTTCAAATATTAACGGCTAGTGGCTTGATTGGATACAATTAAATAGTTATGTGGTTTGATTGATAAAATTAAAAATCGATTATAAAAGTAAAAGGACTAAATAGTTAGGTGGTCAATGATATAGTTTATCTTAACCCTATAGTTTACACTAATAGTAATTGTTATACCCATTTTTTTAAAATAAATTTTAAAATAATTATGATTGTTAGGGAAATTTGCATTTTTAGATTAATTTGAATTAATTAATTTGATTTGGAGTAGTCATCGACCTTTGGTTTAGGTAAGTCGAACTCCTAAAATATTTTTTAAAATTATTTTAAGAAAAATCATTTTTAAGATAAAATGGTTTGTATTTACCAAATATTCATTTTAATGGTTCGGAAGTCAATTACACATGGGAGAAATTAACACCCCACAGAGCCCAAAATTAATACATGGTCACTTATACGTCATCTTTATAGAGGAATTTTCAAGTTCGAGTCAAAATTAAAGCATGATCCTTTGTATCGAACATTGGTTAATTATTTTTGAATCACAAAATTGCACAAAATTTGACTCGGTTTATTTTAAGTTCGTTTTTCATTCGAATGTCGTCGAATCACACTACTTCTATCAAGTTCTGATTTCAAGCCCATCCTACGAATGATGTCCTTGAAATATTTAAGTAAATAAAGAAATAAAAATAGTTTTAAAAAATAAAAAAAT
Source organism: Hibiscus syriacus (assembly GCF_006381635.1). Lineage (NCBI taxonomy): Eukaryota > Viridiplantae > Streptophyta > Magnoliopsida > Malvales > Malvaceae > Hibiscus > Hibiscus syriacus. Next base: position 524,039 of record NW_024061890.1, read on the forward strand.
TACAAAAGAATATTTCACATTAAATAAACTAAATAAAATAAAATAAAAATTAATAATATATAAATACACTAGTGTTAAAAAACATAAATATATCTATGTACATAGTATAATATATTATGGATATATACATGAAAGGCAGCAAACAACAAACCATGCCAGAATTAAATTAAAATACAAGATAGTAAGGACTAAAATAAAAATATTAATAATTCAACAATTAAAAAAATAAACAATAACAAAACGCAGCGGCCAAATATGTGATCATTAGAGCTGGGTATATGGGCTAAGGCCCACGGGCTACCCGTATAACCTGCGGCCCGTGCGGGTTTCGGGCCTAAAAAATAAAGCTAGTTTAAATTGCTCGGACCGTTAAACCCGTGGGTTTAATGGGTATACCCGCGGGTAGCCCGCTTAATTTAATTATTTTTTCAATTTATTTTATGTTTTACGGATGACAATTCACGTTTAGCCCAATCCACGTTTTATGTGCATTTTAGCCATAGTTCAATTCACGTTTTATGTGCACTGAAATCTTAAACTCAACTCACGTTTTAATTTGATGATATCCAATTTTGAAGTTCAAACGTATTAATTATACCTATGGTAACGTAATATGATAACATAAGCAAAAAAGTTTCCATCTTTTTATATATGTATTTACCATTTATAATTAATACCATCAATATATATATAAATAAGCCATAAAATGTTTATTATACTCCAATAATTAATCATAAGAAAAACTATACATATACGTTAAAAAAAGAAAAAAAAAACAAATCAAAGTACTAAACCATGTATAAATATAATAATTAAATTAATTATAGAAAACTATATTTGAGGATTATATTGTATTAATTCAAAGATGGCGGAGCCCTTACACGATGAGCACATTAAAACTTGTCATGGTTTCCCTAAATACTTAAATACGTTGTTTTGTATGACTTATATTATATATAAGCCGTTATAAAATTTTAGGAACCATAGCCTCATTTTTTTGTTTCCCTTCTCCGTTGTTTCTCTCTATCTCCCCAACTTCTCTCGTTTTTCACATACACAGTGAACTGTAAACGGGTAAGCCCGTTTAGCCCGTGAATTAAATGGACGGGCCACGTGCCTTAGAATTCAAAACCGTTTATGATTGCGGGCTTTTTAAACCAGCTCTAGTGATAATACACTTTAATTATAGACCAAATCGCAAGAAACTAAAGTAGCATGGGTTAAATAGGTAAATAATCAATAAAATATAAAGCAGTGAGTAAACTGTAATAGCATAAAACTTGGAGACTAAATTTAAAAACTCAAAAGCCTCGGTGTGAGCACAAAATTGCATTAAGTGGAAACTAGAATTGCCCCTTACATGATTATCCCCTGTGCTAAAAACATGGAATCTTAACCCTCTTTACACGGCACTTTGCTTGGCTTGAATATAAGCCAAATAATGGGTTTTTAAAACCCTATTTTTATCTTAGTCTTTTCTATCGCCGCTCTCTCACCCAAACAAAAAGAGAGCCACAACTTTCTCTACCTATTTTCCCCTTTCCAAAATTTAGAGCCTAAAAATGAAACTTTTGAACCCCCAAACTTCAAAATAGTTTCTCTCAAACCTCCAACGAAACTAAGCCAAGATTTAAAGAGCAACGAGGTTACCTCCGACGGATTGAAGATGCAGTGGCTCTGATGATCGACAGTGATGAACAATGTAACCTCTTTTTAGGATTTCTTTCTCTTTGATCTCTCTTCTTCTAAAATCCCTCTAGGATTTTTTTTTAATTTCGAAAGATTCATATGTTTTTTCCTTTTTTCTTTCTTTTTTTTCTTTGTGTCGGAATCGTCTTTCGGTTGGACCCGGAATTGGGTTTCGACTTGGATTAAACGAATTGGAGTCGCCACGATCATTTATCTAAAAATAAATAGGTTGACCGGATACCTTATTTCTTACCTGATCTGCGTCTTACCAGTGATATGTCAGATTCAAGAGTCGGTTACAGTCAAGGAAGGGTTAGCACCATTGAACTGCCCTTTCGGTACTACATAATTTCCAGTTGTCTTTAATTAAGAAAGTTGAAAGTGTAAAATAACGATCCAAAACTTACCATTGATTGATTGAAAATGTACTCTTAAGAAGGACAAAAAGCCATGTTAGATAAAATGGTAAGAAATAAATTAATTAATTAAATTAAAATACAGAAAAAACAAATTAAGTAAAACGATAAAATGAAAAAAGCAAAGATAAAATAGTAAGTAAAAATAAATAATAAAAAAATATAAAAAATAAAGAAAAAGAAGGAAAAATATAAATAAACAAAATAAACAAAATAATAATAACAAAGTACGAATAATATATATAAAAACAAAAGAGTAATATATATAATTAATAAAGCAAATAATGAAAAGAACATATATACATATGAATAAAAAAATATAACCAAATAAAGATAATTACAATATATATATATATATAATATATATATATATATATATATATATATATATTAATAATACGCTTATAAGTAAAATATTTAAATATATATATATAATAAATATAGTATTTAAAAAATAATCAAATGAAAATAAATAATATATATATATATAATAATAATAATATGGATAATAAAAGGAAATGAATAAAATATATCTAATAAATAAAAGGACTAATATAAAAGAAAAGTCAAAATTGGAATCAAATTCGGAAGAAAATTAGAGTTAAAATTGCGAATTATGGAGTGAAATGAAAGTTTCAAAACGAAGGGGGACCAAAAATGGGATTTACCCACTTCCCTCTGCTTCAAGTTCTCTTACCCTCTGCTTCACCTCGTTATTCATAGCTTCAAACTCTTCCTTGGTTATCTCAAATTCGGAAGGGATAGGCCTGACATGTTCCTCTATGGTACGGGTGTCCTCATAGTGTAGCACCGGGATGTTGTCATTTTTCCTTAATCTTTGCCACTCCAAATAATCCGGAGTAAGAATATCTTTGGCAGCCACGATATCCATCCGGAACACTTTCTTCCACGAATCGACTACCTCTTTGATCATCTTTTTATAGTTATCACCATGGTACACAAACTCTTATGCAGATAATCCATATGTGGCCGGGACAAACTGACGTGCCCCATACTGTCGAAGTGCAAACAGCGGAGAATATCCAACTCTACCTCATAGTCCAATTAGAGTCATAGTGTCGGAATCCCCACACCGGAAAAGAAATTCACTGTAGAATAACCAGGGGGATCTCCAGGCAATATCCCGATCTTGAAGATGAGTGAATACTTTCATCCACTTTTTCTTTGAAGCGCCTTCATGCCATTTCATAGCGATGAACTCTCCCAAAGGTGAATAAGTGGCGTTGAATCGGCGGTAGGCAACCCCATTAGTCTTCCAGAAGTGGATGTGAATCCAGACATAAAGGATCTGAGCACACCCAATGAACCTTCCTCCGCCAGTTCTTCTGCAATGATTGAGAGACCGAAAGGTCTCGGCTAAGATGGTCGGTGATGGGTTTACTCACCTCGAGAGTTGTTCAAATAGATCTACCACAACTATATCAATGTATCCCAAAGTCTTTGGGAATATAATCAAGCCATACAAACCTATGGCGAAGATATCTATTATCTTCCACTCATCGGGATGGTTCTTCATCAATTGATTGATATGAAGCCAACCAATTCCTTCCCCGCTGCCTTTACATCGAGCCCGATCAATTACCCATTTTTTGTCAACCCCATCAACCTTGGCCAATGCATTCTTGAAAGACTGACTTTTGATGTGTTTAATGTAGGCTCACTTTAGTTCGATACTCTCACAGTGCAGCAATGTAGTGTACTCTTCAATGGTGGGCACCATGTCCTCCTGGTTAAAAGTGAAGCAACTGTATCCCGAGTTCCAGAATTGAACCAAGGCTCTGATTAAGGGCTCATCAGTCTTACATAAAGCAAAAGTACAATGTCACCGTACCGCTGGTTGAACTTCTATTTCTGGTCACTCTTCCAATTGTCTCAGATGTCCCAAAGCTCTTACACATAGTTCTGCTTTAGGCTGATAGAGGCGTAGCTAACTAGCTCTGATACATAGCTTCCTTGAAGATTGTCTCCATTTTCCTTCCGAGTCTTCTCGGACCATAGTCGTACCTCGGGGTTTTTTATCTCTTGTATTACAACACCTTTTCCATTAATTCAGATTATTTTGTGTGTAACAAACACCTTTTTAAGGATCAATAGCCTCTTGTTATGATGCAAATGCTAAAAAACAAACACAAAGGAAAAAAGTTAGTAAAATAAAAAAGAAATATAAACGATGAAATAAAGAAAGCAAAGTAAAAAAACTAAACAGCGTGGTTAGGGTAAAAATATCCTGGGTTTTGGGGTAGGCTCTATTTCTTTATAGTCCCCCGGTTTAGGTTCTAAAAAATGGTACCCGAGTTCTCCTTGTTGATGCCCCCTTGGGCTTACCAGACCCTTAGTCCTAAACCCATCACAGGCTTGTGTGGACTAAGTTAAACTCGAGAGGACACATTCCCTTATGTCTGTGCGGTGAATAAATTCACACGAAGACATAAGGTATATGAATCCCGAAGGCTACTTGCTAGGTATGTGCGGTGAATAAATTCACACGAAGGAGTCGCTTTTACCCCCACTTAAATAGGGTTCAGAGCTCAGGTTTAGAGCCTTAAGATGAAAAATGAGTTTGGAAGGCTGAAATCATTAGAAAACGGTTAGTACAACTATTTACTCAAAAATATAATCAAAAGTAAGCAATAAGGATCGAAATGTTACCTTAAAATTTAAATTTACCCTTTTCATTAAAAAGACAAATTAAGTAAAACGATAATATGAAAAAAAGCAAAGATAAAATAGTAAGTAAAAAAACAAATAAAGAAAAATATAAAAAATAAAGAAAAATAAGGAAAAATATAAATAAAACAAATAAACAAAATAAAAATAACAAAGTACGAATAATATGTATATATATATAATAAAAGAGTAAATATATATAAATTAATAAAGAAAATAATGAAAAGAACATATATACATATAATGAAGAAAAAAATATAACCAAATAAAGATAATTACAATATATATTTATAGTAGTAATACACTTATAAGTAAAATATTTAAATATATATATTTATATATAATAATAAAATATAGCATTTAAAAAATAATCAAATGAAAATAAATAATATATATATATATATAATAATATGAATAATAAAAGCAAATGAATAAAATATATGTAATAAATAAAAGGACTAATATAAAAGAAAAGTCAAAATTTGAATCAAATTCGGAAGAAAATTAGAGTTAAAATTACGAATTATGGGGTGAAATGAAAGTTTCAAAACGAAGGGGGACCAAAAATGGGATTTAACCACTTCCCTCAAAAACACGCGGATCCCTAAGGGATCCGCTCGGGTCATCGAGTCGAGTTTATGGGCCATATAAAACCCAAAAAATGTTTTAATTTCTCTCATTTTCTCTTCTTCACACACGAAGCCCCCATTTTCTTCAGCATCCTCTCATTTGTTCTTCAGATATGAAGAACAAGGTCATGATTCTTCAAGAACCTAGAAAAAGGCCACCATACGCCGCCTCGCCGCCGCCGTTGACCAGCGCCAGCCACCGGTCATCGGCGACGATATCTAAAAAAGATTGTTTTTTTGAAAGCTCTTCGGATTCTCTTTTTAAAAATCAAAACTATTTTTTTAAAAATCGCTCTAGAAAGGCATAGATCTAGGAAAAAGTTTTAAAAAATAAGGGCCTCACTTCATTCTACGACCGAAAAACTTATTTTTTTGGTTTCGAATAAAAAACAACATGAAAGAAAAGACATGCAAGCCACCAAAACGAGGAAAGGTACGAACTTTACCTTTTATTCTTCTCAAAAATTCAAAAAAATGCTTCGATTTTACTATGATATTGCTCGTAATTTTGCTTGTATTCAGTATCAAAAAACGTGTGTTACAAATGGTGTTGATTACACTTATTTATAATCAAAAAAACCTATTTTTAGATTACATATTTGATTCCTATTTGAACTAAAACTCGTATGTTTGTTTCATGGTTGGTTGTGAATGAGTCCCTTTGACTCACGTTTGTTGAAGGCAGAGAAAACCGGTGGTGAACTCGGCTGTTGGAGCAGCGGCGTTGAACGGGATGCTGGGTGCTTGCGGCGCCAAAGGAGAGTGAAGAGATTAGGGTTATTTGGAAGGGTTCCATGCGGGTTGCTCCGGCGAATGCGGGTTAGGTGCAACTGCTTTGGTCTTTGGGTTGTTGCACATGCGGGCTCGTTGGGCCAATGTTTGGTCTTCGTTGGGCCATATGCAAATGTTTGTTAGGCCTACAAATGTAAAAAATAAAATTAATAAAATTATATATATATATAATATAATATAATATAAATATTATAATAGTGAGGGTACGACGAAATCATGTGTCTACACCCTAGAAATGGTTTTTCTGTTAATTTTTTGATTTTTTATTTGAATCTCTTTCCTCTTTTTTGTTGATTTTGTATCTCATTTTTCTCCTTTTTTTGATTTTTTTCTCATATCCTCTTCTTAACGATTCCTCCCTTTTTATGGCTAGTCTCCTCTTCTTTTTACTCAAATTTGGTGGTGTCTTTAAAATGAGTTGGTGGAAGTAATGAAAGCCACCATTAAAAATCCAAATTTTTTGCGTTTAGGTTTTTTTTGGATTTTAATTTATTTTGGTGAGTTTTGATTAGGTGAACTGTTGCTGAACAGTGGTGGCTCGGTGATCAGAGTTGATGGCGGTGACTTTTCTCCGCCCTGGTGGTAGCGGCGAAAGTAGTGAGATTAGGGTTAAAGTAGATTAGGTTTTTTCTCAGGTTTGGGCTGATTATGTTATGTGCTAGGTTTATTTTTTGTATGGGCCGATTTTGGGTTTGGGTATGTTGTAATGGACCTGCAAAAGGAAAATAAATAAAATATATTAGTATTATTAAAAAAATAAAATAATAAAAATTAAAAAAATGATCCAAACGAAAATTGATGTCAACACCTTTCCCTCTTTGCCCATTGGTTTCCCACTTTGCCCATTTGTGTGAAGACATGAATAGGGCAAAGATAAAAGGATAAAAAAAATCGATTTTCTCTTTTGCTTTGAATCTTTATTTTGTCTAAAGCGAGACTGCAAATGATCTTCACTCAAGGGAGATTTTTTCAAGATTTTGTTTCAAGAGAAACATTCTCAAAAGAGTTGAAATTTATTCCTTTAAAAAGAATAACATCAGAAGTTGTACTTTTCAGAGAATATAAATTTTGAGCAAGTCAATTTGTTTCAAAAGAAACAATGTCAATGATTTAGGTTCCAAAGGAAGCTATCCCAAACGAGATAAAATTGGTTTCAAAAGAAATTATCTCATGTAAGATAAAATACTTACTTTTGAGAGAGGATTGTATTAAGTGAGACAAAATTTTGTTTAAGTTTTTCTTTCAAGGGAAAGTATCTCGAGCGAGATAAAAATTGTTTTAAGAGAAATAATCTCAAGGGAGACACACAATCTATTATTTCGCGCTGAGAAAGTCTAGTCGTTGTTTGATGATTCGACCCTTCGTTTGAGGGCATCGGGTTTGTCAAGAATTTTGTTCCTTCATGATGAGGACGACTAGTCGTATTTGAAAGACTATATATATGAAGACAACATTGTTCCTTCATGTTGAAGAAGTTTGATTGTCTAGAGATAATTTGACTTTGGAAATGATATTGCTCCTTCACGTTTGAAGAGATTTGGCATTTTTTGGGGTGATTTGCTCAATGTCAAATATGATGATGACATTACTCCTTCACATTGAGGAGATCTAGTCAGTAGATGATATTGTTCCTTCGTATTGAGAACGTCTAGTCGTGTTCAGGTAATTTTCTTATTCGCTTGTGGAAGTAAAATTTGAAGACAATGTTGCCTCTTCATGTTGAAGAGATCTAATTGTCTTTAGAAAACTTGCTTGTCAAAGATGACATTTCTCCTTCAGGTTGATGAGATCTAGTTGTCTCTTTCCCGAAAGGCTTGTAAAAAAATTGTGCATGTATAATACAACTATTTTGAATGTGAGGATGAAATTCATCTGATGTCTTTGATCTTTTTGAAAATGAGCTTTCAAATTTTTCCTCATGAGAGGTGAAAATGGTCTTACATAAGAAAAAATTTCAAGAGAAATTTTAAAGGTATCCTCGTGAAAGAGAAGTCCAAATTTATTTTGTTGCATGTGATGATGAATGTTTGATGCAAAAATGCAAATTCATGTAACATGTATGTCTATGTGAAATGCATGTTTTCTTAATCGACATTTATGAATGGTTGCACGAGCAGTCTTCATTCTCTACCTGACTTGGTCATCTTTATTATTATTTTGCACTAGAGTGCCCCTTACAAATCTTGACTTGTGTCAACTTGTTCTTCTTTCCCCAAAAAATCTTACCCTAAAATTTCATCTTTTTTCGCCCCAATTCTGATCATGAGCTTTTATGTCTGAGAGACATTTGCCAATTTCCATGTCTACTCTAAGAGATTATCTTGTTTGAAAATGTTTTTCCTCCTCTTTAATTTTTAAAAGGTGAAAAAGTTTGATGAAAAGGTTTTGAAAAATGATGTTCATTACTTTGAGTTCACAATTGAGATAAATTATAAAGCAAGAGTTCATTGGATATCAAAGAAACAACTGCTCCTTTGGTCCTTCAAATTATAGCTCATCGATAGGTTTCAAGATTAAGTGAGTTGATTTTAGGTTAGCTTTCTAAATTTTATATGGTTTCTGTCATCGAGTTGTCATTCTCTTCTCTGCTCATGTGAACATTATGACATGTCCTTCCTTTTCATCTTGGCATTTAGATCGGATGCAAAAAAATGACACAACTAGCATAATCAACTGTTCGACCTTTTAAAACATTTATATTTCTATTATCTGAAATCTTCTATTTGTTCAAGCTTTATAGACTCTTTTAGAACATGTAGTGCAGAAATATCGGTCTAAAGATAGAATTCATGAGTGCTTGTATAAAGTTAACTATAACAAGTGTTTCTCAACTTCCTTAGTCCATGTTCACCGAAAATCCTTATTCATTTAAACCTCAGAATTCACATTTTTTATTTAATTAATTTTGGTCTCTTTTGACTTTATTTTAGCTTACCTGAAGGATTTTATTTTAGCTTACCTGAAGGATTCATCTCATCACAAAGTCTTTGACTTGACAACCATAGTGGATCAAACACCGAATTGCCATGTATCCGATCGATGTCATAGTTTGAATGTAATCTATTCATAAAGTCAAAGATTTTGAGTTAACTCTATAACTAATTACTTTAGTGAAATAGCTCAACTTTATTACACATACCTTATAATAATACTTTATTAATTTCCTGGGTATACAGATTCGATTTCTTAACTCATTGAGAAGAACCTATTATAGTCTAGGTGTCGTTGAGAGTCAGAAAATTTTATCCTTAGAATTCAATTCCTAAGAAACTGACCTAGATTAAATTCATATCTCCACTATTCCATCTGTGAACATTATGATCATCATTGAACGTCCTCAATAGAAACACAATCCAATCAGCTTTGTAATATCATACGTAAGAGATACCCCATTTTGTCTGCTCCTATACATACATGAATGTCATGCCCTTTGATCATCACTTTGTGAGAGGAAAGGATATCTTGGTCCCTACAGAGAAGGGTGAGATATTTTGGTGAATCTTTTATAGTAGATTCAAGGGTCCTTGTTTTACAAGGGTTCAATCTTGTCACTTTCCAAAGTGGCTATAGCTTTGATTCTCAAGAGAACATTTAATTCAACTGATATTTAAATAATTTCAAGGTTAAAACTTGTTTCATTGTTCATAACCTTAGAAAGTAGCATTTTGTTTAACATATTCAAATGTTCAATGACTTACAAACTTGTAAACAGAGAAGAAAAAAAAGAAAAACAAGTTCAAACAGGATGAGATGTTTTTTAATGCTAGTGCAACAAAACTTCGTGATGAATGCAAATGTCTTCTCTTGATTCTCACTAGGATACCCTATTACCTATCAAATGTTCATGCCCTTGAATCAATCATATTTTAGACCTTGCACTTCATTGTCCCACAGTTCTCAACAGTGTGCCCTGAACTTCCTAAGTGGTAGCTACACATGGTGTTGGCTTAGCTTGAATTAGAGTCTCAAGTATCTTCCCAACATGGGAACAACTCTTCATATGTCATTAGAATTGCGTCAATATGAGTTTTTTCTCGGATTATCTTATGAGGATTAGTCCCGTGACTAGCTGAATAGGAACCCACTATATTTACTTCAGCTCATTTCTCTACGTCAACACTATTGGTACCCCAAATCTTGTCATTCTTGATAGATATTTCAATCATTTCTCCATATACGGAGATGTAAGAGAACTTTTTAGCAGCAACACCTAGCATATGGTTGATATATGGAGACTTTAGCGTATCGATGAACATGGTGATGAACTCCTTTTCAGTCATTGATGTGTGCACTAGAGATGCAACATCGCTCCATCGATGTGCATAATGTTGGAAGCTCTCGTTATGCCTCATCTCTATATTTTGTAAAGTTGTTAGATTGGGGGTATGTTAGTCATGTGTTTATATTGACCTAAAAATACATGGGCCAGATCCTTCCATGAGTAAATCTAAGCGCAGTTTAGCTGATTGTACCACTTAGAAGTAGGTTCGATCAAATTGTCTTAAAAATAATGAATTAGCATTTTATCGTTGTTGGTGGATCAAATCATCCTTTGAATAGACGTCGTGAGATGGGCAGTAGGGCAACTGGTTCTATTTTATTTTTTCAAAATCAGACATTTTGAATTTAGGCGGGAGTAATAGGTCAGGAACCAGGGCTAACTCACATACATCCACTTTATCTTGGGAGCTCTGCACTTTTAGTCTTTTGAAGTAGTCTTTACACCAATCTTTTAAATTCTTGGGCATCTTATTCTCAGCTTTCTGACAGCCAGAAACCTTCTTAGGTAAAATAACTAGTTGTGGAGTAGCTTGTGCCAACACGTGCTTGGGGGTCTTAACGGATGAGGAAGCTTGTTCTTTGCCTTTTTTCTGATTGAGGTTAACCAATTTTTTCACAATTTGGTCAATCATTCTGGCTTGGTTTTTCAAGATGCAATCCATAGTGTTTTTTTTGTGATTACTCTAATTTGGCTTCCTAGTCTTGTTACATTCTTTTTAAATTATCTTGTAGTTCTTTCTTCAGTTCATCAAATCTTGCTTTCATTCTTGATTTATTTGTCATGTGATTAAAACCATTGTCATCAAATTCTCCATGAATTAATTCTATGTTTTCATTAATGATGCATGCAAAGATGCTTAAATAAATGTAATGCAGAATGCAAATATGTAAATGCAAATGTAAAATATATTGATCCTAACGATGAATATCATAGAATAATTTTCATCAGAGATATTAGTTTTTACAGCTACAAAACAGTCCACTTTATAGACATGTTTTCGCTTGGACACTAGGTCTGAAATGGGTATATGCTTTGTCTTGGAGCTTCGTCTTCGAAAACTATACCCCTCAAGTGTTCTATGACCATCTCGGTTAATGCCCTGTGGTGCTGGAGCATGCATCATTCCTTGATGATTAAAGATGGAACGGTCATAGGTAAGATTCTACCACTATATTACTTCTCGAATCTAGAGCACCTTTCAAGTATATAATGTTGTTCTCTTAGTCAAATTTGATTTATTATCTTCAAGCAAGCTTTATACTAGTTCTTTAAGCTTTCCTTAGTTATCAGCGCATGTCTGCGTATGCAACTACTTGATTGAAAACATTTTCTCCCCTTATGAAAATTTTCACTTAGATAGTCACTTGTGGATCAACACATTTGGATCATGTCATGATAATGCAATGCAAAAAGGTAAAAAAATGACACAAAAAATGAGAAGTTAGTACGAGTAAGTTAATCGATAAAAATAAAAATGTTTTTCATAGATGAATATAACATCTACCTTATCATGATATCTACCCAACATATTTTTATTAAATAGTAATTCTACCTGAACATGCCTTCTACTTGACATGCTTTAATTTCAAAAATTTAATCATAACCGCATGGTATCTAGTTCTCATGTTTTCATTCGAAAAGAAATTTCTTCTATAAATTCAAAGAAGAATGTGAAGGTTCAGAGTCGTTCCTCCTTTGTGAACATCTACATCAATACTTACTGACGAATAGAGGTTCAGTATGGCTCTACCTAGGGTGACCAGTCTATGGTTCACTATATGCGTAGTTTCGACTCTCTGGGAAAGAGTACTCGAATTGTCCTTGATGTTGGTGCCCATTTGGGCTACCAAAACCTCAATCTTTACCCATTACAGGCTTCAAACATAATGATTTCAATTCGAGGGGATCCACTTCCCTATTTCTATACGAGAAAGTAAATTCCCACGGAGGTACAAGGAGTGTATCCCAAAGGTTAATTGCTATAGCTCATACGGGGAATACATTCACCACGAAAGCATAACGTCCACCCCTACTTAATTAGGAAGGAGCTCGGGTATAGAGCCTATGGCATGCCAGTGCACGTGATGTGTGTGAAGAGGAACATATAAATCTTTGATAAAAACAAAACAAAGATAGAATCACTTCTTAAGGAAGGATTCAATGAAGCTGAAAACATGAGTTTAAACATTAGTATAAATATTTACATAAAGAATGCATAATAAATTAACCAATGTCCAATAAAAAGGGTCGTAAGCTAATTTTGGACTCGAACTTATAATTTGCATTATGTATAAGCGATTAACGACCTAACTCTCGAAAGTCCCTAGTGGAGCCGCCAGCTGTCTTAATTTTTTTGAAAATTAAATTTTAAAATAATTATCACTTTTTAGGGAAATTTGGATTTTTGGATTAATTTGAATTAATTAATTTGATTTGGAGTTGTCATCGACCTTATTCCTAAAAACGTCTTTTAAAACAATTTTAAGAAAAAATATTTTAAAGACAAAAAATGGTCTACATTTACCAAAGATTCATTTTAAGGGTTCGAGAGTCGGTTACACATGGGGAAGGATTAGTACCCCACAACGCCCAAAATTGGTACTTGGTTGCTTATACGTCGCTGTTATAGTGGAATATGTAAGTTCAAGTCAAAATTAAAATATGATCCTTTTTATCGAACATTGATTAATTATTTTGAATTACAAAATTGCACAAAAATTGACTCGATTAATTTCAAGTTCGCTTTTCGTTCGAATGTTATCGAATCACACTACTTCTTTCATGTTGTGTTTTCATGTCTATTCTACGAATGATATCCTTAAAAATATTTAAGTAAATAAAAAAATACAAATAATTTAAAAAAATAACAAAAATAAAAAATAAATTACAAAGGAATATTTCACATTAATAAATATGACAAACTAAATAAACTAAATAAGACAAAACAAAAGTTGGTAATATATAAATACACTAGTGTTGAAAAACATAAATTTATCTATGTACATAGTATAATATATATATATATATATATATATATACACACACATGAAAGGCAGTAAACAACAAATCATGCCATAATTAAATTAAAATACAAGATAATAAGGACTAATATAAAAAAAAACACATAATTTTATCTATGTACATAGTATAATAATAACAACAACAACAATATATATACACACACGCATGAAAGGTAGTAAACAACAAATCGTGCCAGAATTAAATTAAATATAAGATAATAAGGACTAAAATAAAAATATTAACAATTCAGGAACTTAAAAAAGAACAAATAACAAAACGTAGCGGTCAAATATGTGATAATACCCTTTAATTAAAGACCAAATCGCAAGAAACTAAAGTAACATGGGTTAAATAGGTCAATAATCCGTAAATATAAAGTAGTGACTAAAATGTAATACGCATAAAACTTGGAGACTAAATTAAAAAGCTCAAAAACCTTTATTTGAGGACTAAATTGCATTAAATAGAAATTGTAATGGTCCCTTAGATGATTATCCACTGTGCTAGAAACATGGAATCTTAACCCTCTTAACGCGACACTTTGCTTGGCTTGAATATAAGCCAAATAATGGGTTTTTAAAACCCTATTTTTGTCGGTTATTTTATATTAAAAACCTCAAATAAATAATTATTTAAAGAAATAAAGCCCATCAGGAATCATTTGGAAAAATAACACCTAAATCGTGCATATAGGAAGATCTCGCAGCCCGCAAACAGCGTGTTAAATCCTCGCACCTTCTAACATGCGGGATACATTCGACATGGGCGGACTTTCCAGGTAAACTAATAAAAGAATTTGATAAAATGACATCGCTCATTGCAAAGCGCGAGGTAGTCGAAGAACCAAAATATCGCGAGATTTACGAAAGACCTCGCGACCTGCAATGTGCGAGGATCTTTCAAATTCAACTTAATAAGAAATAAATATAATAATAATATTAATTAATAATATTAATTATTAAATATAATAAATAATTAAAATATAATAATAAATAAATATAGTAATTCAAAATATATATTTTATAAATAATAATTATAATATATTTTGTAAATTTTGAAATAATTAAAAATTATATGTATAATATATTAAATATAATTAATAATATTATAATTATAATATATTTTGAAAATTTATAAGATAAAAGCTTATATTAATTTTTTGAAAACAATAATCTTGTGCCTTGCAAACCGCGAGGTACTAAAGGAAAAAAATATTTTTGTATGGGTTGTACGTGGAAATAGGCATTGGTGCCATGTTCAAGTCAAACTCGAATCTAGCAACGCAAGAATGCCTTGGCATCAATGATGATGATACACCTAAATCGTTCTGTGTGCCGCGTTTGCTTATTAAATTGAAGTTGTTTCTCAATTTACCCTCGGACTGTGAACAGCTGGATCAAAGTCGAACTCCGCTCGTATCCAACTTGACACACTGATACCATCATCAACATCAGAAAACAATGCATACAACTCCATCAGCCTTCCAAATAAAAATTAATATCAGCTTTTATCTTATAAATTCCAAAATATATTATAATTATAATATTATTAATTATTATATTTTAATATATTATACATATAATTTTCATTATTTCAAATTTACAAATTATATTATAATTATTATTTATAAAATATCTATTTTAATACTATATTTATTTATTATATTTTTAATTATATTATATTTAATATTTAATATTATTATTATTATATTTATTTATTGTGTTTATTTGTTATTAATTTCGATTTGAAAGGTCCTCGCGCATTGCAGGGCACGAGTTCCCTCATAAATCTCGCACTCACTATATTTTGGTTCTCAGGTTATCTCACGCTTCGCAATGTGCGAGGTCATTTTATCCAATTCTTTTATTGGCATACCAGGAAAGTCCGCCAACATCGAACCTATCTCGCGTGTTGAAAGGTGTGAGGATTTAACACGATGTTTGTAAGTCGCGAGATTATCTATATGAACGATTTGGGTTATTCTTTCAAATAATTCATGGAGTGTCCTATTTATTTAAATAATTATTTGAAGTTTTTAATATAAAATTACTATTTTTATCTTAGTCTCTTATGTCGCCGCTCTCTTACCCAAACAAAAAAAGTGCCACAACTTTCTCTACCTATTTTTCCATTTTTCAGAATTTAGAGCCTAGAAATGAAACTTTTGAAACCCCTTAACTTCAAAATAGTTTCTCTCGAACCTGAAACGAGACTAAGGGCAAAACTTTTGAGATAATGTTCTTGAATAAATTAATTCATGAGATAATGCACTCCCTAGATTAATTGCTCAAATAGGGTGAAATCCACAGTGTTGGCCGTAGGTCGCCATGCCATCCGGGTGACCTACTACTTGGCCAGCTTCCCAATGAACACACATAGTGAATGAACGTGTTGCATGGCACATGCACGTCCTCAAGCATAGGTCGTCATGCACTCCTGCTCCTCGCGTGATTCCTCTTGCAGCTGCTCAGGAGACCTCATGCATGCACCTATTCCTCCTGCTCCTCGCGTGATTCCTCTTGCAGCTGCTCAGGAGACCTCATGCATGCAGCTGTAATAGCTGCATTATTGCAGCATGATTTGAGCTGCAAAATGTCATAGCTTCGAGCCATAGCTGCTCCCTCGTGCCATAGCTTCGAGACTGTCCCCTCTCGTTATCATAGTTGCATTGTTGCAGCGTAAAATCAGCTACTGCATGCAGTAATTAGTGTTGTATTATTGCAGTGTTCAATGGTTGAAAAATTTACAGCCTTCAACGTGAATTATACAGCTCAAATTGATTGCAGCTTACCAACCGTGCAAAGATCATTATATATTGAATATGAGGGGTTTAGGGTAGAATCATAAGAAAGAAAGAAAATTTGGCAAGAGAAAGGAAAGGAAAGGAAAAGAAGAAGAATAAAGGGAGATAAAGGCTCAAACATCATTCGTGAGGTAATTTTTAATTGTTTAATTTAGTTTATTATATTAAATAATTAGTTTGTTAGTTTAGGGTTTAGGGTAAAACATAAATTTAGTTAATTAGTTTGTTAGTATAAATTATTAGTTTGTTAGTTTAAGTTATATTATATTAATTTGTTAGTTTAAGTTATATATTAGATTATATAAAAAATTAGTTAATTAGTTTCTTAGTTTAAGTTATTAAATGTAAAAAAAATATTTAATTAATTTGTTAGTGTGTTTAAACATATATTAGGTTGTTTGTTGAAGTTTAAGTTATATTATAAAAAAAGTTAATTAGTGCTTAATTAGTTTGTTAGTTTGTTATTTTAACTAAATTATATTATAATAAAGAAATAGTTATTAGTTTAAGTTATATTATAATATATTAGATTATATAAATTAGTTGTTTAATTTATTGTTGTTTAAAGAAATAATTTTTTTACACGTACATGTATTAATCTACAACATTTTCTCACGTACATATTGATTCGAAGAAAGAAACAAGAAAGGAAAGGAAAGGAAAGGAATAAGACATAAATACGGGGTAATTTATTGTTTTTTGTTGTTCATTTTTTGTTGTTGTATATGTGTAAATTAGTTAGTTAGTTAGTTTATATTAGAGTATATAAAATTAATTTGTTTAATTTATTTCCGTTTAAAAAAATATTGTGTTTACAAATATTTAGTATTTATTTTATATTAGATTATATAAAATTAATTTGTTTAATTTATTCCAGTTTAAAAAAAATATTGTGTTAAAAAATATTTAGTGTCAAACCATTCCCGCAGATGACGAAGAAGGTCAACTTCTGTCAGGGGAGAAAATATTTCATAGACTATTTTGGGCATTTAAGGCATGTATTGAAGGATTTCCATTTTGCAAACGTATGATCCAAGTAGATGGTACGTGGCTGTATGGTCAATATAGACATGTACTTTTGATGGCAGTTGCTCAAGATGGTGAGCGAAATATCTTCCCAATTGCATTCGCCATTGTTGAGGGAGAGACAACAGAGGCTTGGGATTTCTTTCTGACCAATCTACGTCAATATGTCGTTCGTGAAGATGAAGTTTGCTTGATATCCGATAGAGGAACGGGTATTTTGGCGACATTTGAATGACCAAGAAGTCGTTGAATACCTCCGTATGCATATGTGACATTTTGTATCCGTCATATTAGCAATAATAGTATCGACCAGTTTCATAACGCACACATTCGTAGCGAGATAGTCAGCATAGGTAAGTTTTATTTTCAATATTTGTGTAATTTTTACGTGGTTTTTTAATTGCGATTTAACACAATATACTATGAAACCTGATACGAACTACGTCGATCAAATTTTGACAAGAGATTGGAGAATTTGAAGGTATTTTACGATGATCAGCTTGTTTGGAAGTGGGCTTCAAAAATATCGCGGGAAAAATGGTCGCAAGCATACGATGAAGGTCGAAGATATGGACATATGACAACAAACCTTGCCGAGGCCATTAATTTGGTACTAAAAGGTAGACGCCATCTCCCAATAGCGAGTGTGGTGAAAGAGACATACTTTAGATTGGCTAAGGTTTGGTCGGATAAAGGCAAGGAATTTGAGAGTCTCATAAATAGAGGTAAAACTTGGGCTCCTACAGTGGTGGAATCAATGGAAGCAAATGAGCGATTGGAAACATCAATGGTTGTTCATAATTTCGACCGAGTTGGTCATACTTTTATCGTGTCGTGCATACGTCGTAATGTCGGAGGAGAAGACCAAACATTTAAAGTTGATTTACGACACAAATGGTGTGATTGTGGTCATTTTCAGGCATGGAAATATCCATGTGCTCATGCAGTCGTTGCATGTATGTATGCTGGTGTAAGCGCATACACTTATGTTGATGAATGCTTTCACCTACGTAGGATATTAAATGTCTACAGCTATGCGTTTAGACAGATCCCGAATGAATCATATTAGCCCAAAAAGGATCATGATGAATGGCTGCCAAATCCAATGCTTCACAGAAGTCCAAAGGGTCGACCTGAGTCCACTCGTATTCATACTAGTATGGATTTCCATGCTAGAGAGAGAGGTCAAGCAAAGAGATGCGGATTATGTAGGGGTGAAGGCCATTCAAAAAAACAGTTGTCCTAATTTACCAAGATATAGGCCTCATCATTAGTAATCATATATGTATTTATATGTATTTATCCTGATTTAATTTTGTAATGATTTATAATTCGAGGACTTGAACAGATTTGAATGGACGTGTGGTTCAATGAACCATTACATAACTAATACCCATTCATGGAATACTTGTTTGATTTATAATAATGATATGATTTGATTTAGTAATGATTTGCTAATCATGATTTAATAATGAATTTATATTTAAAATTATAATAATTATTTAGTAATGATTAGTAATAATGAAATTATTATTAATATTTAATGATTTGATAGTAATAATTTGGTAGTAATGATTAGTAATAATGAAATTATTATTAATATTTAATGATTTGGTAGTAATGATTAGTAATAATGAAATTATTATTAATATTTAATTATTTGATAGTAATGATTTAGTAATTATTAGTAATAATGAAATTATAATAATAATTTGATACTAATAGGGTGATAAATTATTATATCTTCACATTGAAGTTGAATTTATGTAATTTTTGTCGATAAATTGTTCGAGCGGAGTTTTTAAATGGAGGGACCTAATTGATATGACATTTATAATTCGATGACTTAAACATATTTAAATGGATATGTGCTTCAATTAACCATAAAAACGATTTAATAATGATTTTAATATTTAATGATTTGATGATTTAGTCATTATTTTAATATTTAATGATTTGATGATTTAGTAATGATTTTAATATTATGATTTAATAATGATTTAGTAATAATCATTATAATAATGATTTAGTAATAATCATTATAATAATGATTTAATAATGATTTTAATATTTAATGATTTGATGATTTAGTAATGATTTGATAATAATCATTATAATAATGATTTAGTAATAATCATTATAATAATGATTTAAAAATGATTTTAATATTTAATGATTTGATGATTTAGTAGTGATTTGATAATAACCATTATAATAATGATTTAGCAATAATCATTATAATAATGATTTAATAATAATCATTATAATAATGATTTACTAGTAATGATTTAATAATGATTTAGTAATGATTTTATAATAATGATTTAATACTAATGATTTAATAATTATTACTAATAATTATGGAATAATAACAAATGAGTGTACAAGTGTGGACTACTCGAATTTAAATTTATACATAGTTGAATTTATTAATATTTTTAAATATTTAATGATTTGATACTAATGATTTACTAATTATTATTAATAATGATTTATTATTAATATTTAATTATTTGATACTAATGATTACTAGTAATGAAATTATAATAATGATTTGATACTAAAAATCATTGTTAAGGTTAAAAAAACTAGTCTAATTTCAATATATAATTTGTAACAAATAGCAAATGAGTTTATAATTGTTGTCGATGCCGGGGTGTTGTTGAATGATAATGTCGAGGCGGACGTCTGATACGTTGTGGCCGTTGCGGTTGTTCAGGAGGAGTATGGTACCCATCCTCCTCATTTATTGGGGGCATTTGAATTGCCATGTGTTCAAAGTCATACGTCGACGAAAACACGGGAGAGTAGATGGGTGCCTCAGACTGCACAAACTCTGGTATGTATGCCGGGACAATAGAATCATCAACTGCGTGATGCAACGATCCCGTATCGCCGAACGATTGTGGTGCGCTATTATCCACATCGGTGATTTCCGCTTCAGGTTGTTGAGATGAACTCCCACTCCCACTCGATAGAGAGTATTCAGCTTTACCAAATATTTTCTTAAACCTCAAAAATTATCGCCTCTCTACCATTGTTGTCAGGAACGGCTTTCCATTATCCAAAAAATAAACAAGGTAAGCCGAAGTCTCAAAATTAAAGTCGTCGTCTTGAATGTCGTCAAGAGTTGGAATGAATGAAGCCCTATTATTCCAAGCATTAATGTAGGTTGCATGCTTCTCAACCCATTTAACATTTTCTTTACGACGACCATCAAATCTGTGTAGGTCGTCATGTGTCTCAACCCAATTCACCTGACGATGACCATCTAAGTTTTGGAGGAGGTCATGATCCCATGGACTCCATGGAATAGGTCGGTGGAAGTGGAATTGCCTCAACACTCTATCCCCAAATTGGATCTCAACAAAAGCAAAATTGATCAATGGTGTAACAACACACCAATATTGAAACCCATCTAAAATATCGTGCGGTATCAACGCAAAATTTTCTTCATTCATGTATGGTCTCCAATTAAAAATAATAAAATTGATTTAAATCAAATAATATAGTTAATTTAAATAATAATTAAAAATAACATATTATACATACCTCCTTTTTAGCCTTAATGTCGATCTTCAACCTAAACTCTTTAATGTTGTTGTGCACCAACCCCGTGCATTTAATTTTATGCCTCCATCTGTATATCAATCAAAACAAAAATATAAACATTTTGTTCAATAATTTTAATCAAAATAAATATTTTCTAATTAATATTTTATATTAAAATAGAGGATTCATATTACCTTCCGGCAAGTGGAAAGTCAACCGCAATCTGACTAATCGGTGTCAAAAATAGAAGTCTATATCAAGCCCATGATTGTAGCAGCAACAGACATCCACTGATTTCTGCTGTATTATTATCATTCACGACTAATGACGCCTTGCACATCTCACGATACAAGAATGCCAATATCGCCGAACCCCAGCTATATTGCCTACTATTCTCAAAATTTGTTAAAAAAAGAAGATATTGAGTGTGAACATAACTACCGGATTTATGAGGCATCAAAATTCCCCCAATCAACTGTAATATATATGCTCATGTTGCATATATAATTTCGTGCTCCGTACTATTTGGTTGAAGCTAAAATTCATTCTTCAACCATGACAACCTCACACGCCACCCTCTACACTCTGGTGGTACGGACGCTTTCCCAAGAAACAAGCTGCAAAGTTGTGCCACATTATTAAACTCATGTGACATTACCACCGGCATCCCATTAGTTTGGACCCCGAGTTGCATTGCCACATCCTCCAGAGTTATCGTACATTCGCCACACGGTAAATGAAACATGTGCGTTTTTGGTCTCCAACGTTCAATCAACGCATTGATCAAACTTGGGACCAACTTGTAATCTCGCACAAATGTTACATACCAAAATCCAGCCTCTTGCAAGTTTTCTTCTATCAATGGGTGTGGCTTGGGCACTTTATGTAGTCTAAGACGAAGGACTCGCTGCTCGTCCTCCTACAATTAAATAATGAAAAAAATTTATCACAATCATCATAAAATAATATTCAAATATTTATTAATTATAATTCATTAAAAAAATGTTTTATTCACCATTATTCCCAAATGACTTGAAATATGTTCATTGTCAAGTCTCAGCAGTGGAATTTGGCCAGCCATTGGAATAAATCTGTAAAAAAATTAAACAACAGTATTTAAAAAATCATTTAATATAATCTAATATTAAGTAACTAACTAACTAATTAACTAATTTACAACACAACAAAAAAATTTAATATAATAACTTATAATATAATAAACTTATAACGTAACAAACTAAAATTTTTAAAATATAACTTAAACGTGAATTTCCCTTAAACAACTAATAAACTATTCTTTAATATAACTTAAACTAATAAACGATTTTTTAATTATAATTTACTACTAAAAACTAATTAACTAAATTTTTTATATAATATAAATTCAACAAATCATATGACAACTTAACTATTTAACTAACACAAACTAATTACATATTTTTTATATATAACTAACTACTAACAAACTAACTAATTAAGTAAATTTTTTACCCTAACTCTAAACTAACAAACTAATAATTTAAAATAATAAACTAATTTAAATTAAATAAAATGAAAATTTGCCTCGATGTTTGCTTGCCGGACTCCCTTTCTTCTTTTTCCTCTTATTCTTTTCCTTTCTCTCACCACTCTTCTCCCTTTCTTTCTTATGCTTCCTTAACCCCATATCATACCCCCTATATATTAAAGGGTCGGCTGCCATGCACCAATAATTGAAGAATCACGAGCCGTTGATTCTCGTGGATTACAACAATAATTGTTGCATGAAGCAACAAATGATACTGCATGAAGCAGCAAAAATTATGATGCAAAAATGCAGCGAATAAAGGTGCATGAAGCAACGGGAGCAGGCGAGCATGCAATGGGGAGCAGGCGAGCATGCAATGGGGAGCAGGTGAGCATGCAGCGGGGAGCAGGGCGCAGGACAAGGTCGCCTAGCATGCATGGCGACCTACCATGTCGCCTGGCGCGCCTGGCGTGCATGGCGACCTACAATGTCGCCCAACGTGCATGGAGACCTATCCTTGCTCGGATGCCCTCGGATGCCTCGCATAGCTCGCTCGGATGGCCTCGGTCGGATGCGCTCGGATGGCCTCGGATGCTCTCGCATAGCTCGCCCGGATGGCCTCGGATGCCCAGCGTGTTGGGACGTGCATGGCACATGCAAAATCTCTCGTAGCTCGCCGAGAAGAAATGGCGACCTAGTAGGTCGCTCGGATGGCATGGCGACCTACGGACAACACTGTGGATTTCACCCTATTTGAGCAATTAATCTGGGAACTGCATTATCTCGTGAATAAATTTATTCGAGAACATTATCTCGAAAGTTTTGCCGAGACTAAGCCAATATTTAAAGAGCAACGAGGTTACCTTCGACGGATTGAAGACGCAATGGCTCTGATGACTGACAGTGATGAACAATGTAATTCCTTTGTAGGATTTCTTTCTCTTTGATCTCTCTTCTTTTAAAAACCCTCTCTGGTTTTTTTAATTTCGAAAGCCTCCTATATTTTGTTTTTTGGTTTTTTTTTTTTGAAAATGGCTCTTCTTTCTGTTTGTTTTTTTTAATTTGAATCTCCTTCCTCTCTTTTGCTAATTTTTTTATCTCGCTTTTCTCCTCTTTTTTTTTGAATTTTTTCTCCTCTACTCTTTTTCACGATTCCTCCCCTTTTTATGGCTGGACTCCTCTCCTTCTTACTCGGATTTGGTGATGTCTTTAAAGAGAATTGGTGGAAGCAATGAAAGCCACCATTTAAAGCCCGAATTTTCTAGGGTTTAGATATATTTATTTGGATTTGATTTGATTTTGGTATTTTTTGGTTAGGTGAACTATAGTTGAATAGTGGTGGCTCGGTGACCAGAGTTGACGACGAAGACCCTAACGGCGACGGTGGCAATAGTGAGATTAAGGTTAGGGTAGATTTTGTCAGGTTTAGGATGATTGGGTTATGAGGTAGGGTTATTTCTTATATGGGCTAGTTTTGGATTTGGGTATATTGTAATGAACTTGTAAAAGAAAAATAAATAAAATACATTAATATTATTATAAAATAAAATAATAAAATTTTAAAAAATATGCGGACAAAAACTGGTATAACAGTAACAGTAAATAAAACAGGTTCCTTGTGAAGTCCAATATCTTTCTAGGAAATTAAGGGTTTGCTTGATATATGAGTTGAGAGCAAAGAAGTTGTTGAAGCGGCCTTGCCACTGCCGTTAGGATTACTCCTATCATCAACACATGCTTTCGCTTTCGGCTCCAAAGGACTACTTTGTTTTGACTCTCTGATAAAAGACAAAAATTAAAAGCCAAAATCATTTAAAGTTGCGTGTTGGTGAGGATGAGGAAGTTAGCAACCGAAACCATATTACCAAGTGGCTAACCTGAAAAGTTGTCTAAAATTAAACACAACACCATTGTTTGTTGAGGAAGACGAAGGATTAAGCCTGGAAACCTGAAGGTGGAAATGGGGAGATTTTCAAGGCATGTCGGGAGGAGCTGGCGGCCACTAAAAATCAGGCCTTGACCGCTTGGCGCCGACAATCTAAGAAATGCATGCATTTGGATAATCGATACAACGTGTCCATTTCAGAGAAATACTGCTGATTATTGTTCAGGTCCAATTATAGATAAGATTTTATCGGATAAAATTCGAAGCCTAAAACTAGATAATATGATGGACATGAAAATTATTAAAAAATATATTTTTATTTTCATTAGGAAAATCAAGAATATAATTAATAAAAGGTAATTAAATTTACACTCCTGAGCTGAAAAATAGCAAAATGAGCTTTGAGTCTCTCAAAGAATATTTTTCATCACTGTCTCTAAATCTTGAGTGCCAATTATTTCATCCCCACAATTTTGAAACCTTCTTGACGATCTCTCCCCACCAAGTGTTCTTCTAAAGAAACCAAATCTTGACGCTGACCCTGACCCTGATGCCTCACTTTCCTTTCCCACTTGGACAGAACCAATGGACGCGCTTTCCATTAAAGGAGGAGCCGTGGGATGAACCATGCTGCACAACTCTTTATCCTCTGCCGCCTGGACTGTCGGTTCAGCCTCCCTGCGACATATGGGACACGTTGTATGTGATCCCACCCACGTATTTATACACTCCACATGAAACGTGCTTACAATATGGTAAAAGCCTGACAGTGGAATCTTCCGTGATGGTTCCCAGACAAACCGAACACTCCATGGGCTCGTCGTGGCCTTCAACCTGACCGGTGGTTTGCTTGTACGTGAACATCGGCAACGTCGCAAGGACCAAAGGGTCGAACCCTGATTTTGGTGGCTCGATGATGTAACTTTCATAAAACGCTGCAATTTGAGTCCTCTGGAGATTAAGGGCGGCTCGCCGTCTCCTCTCTTGGCGTCTCAGAAGATACCTAGTGTAGAGATGGAGCAAGATTATGATCATCACAACTCCAAGTAAAGAGGCTATTGTCTACACCATGAACTTGCGGCTCACTCCAAATTCTCTATCATCATCATCATCATCATCATCTGAACCCATAGTTGCTTACTTCTCTCTTCTAGGAGGTGTTCTGTTTAGCTTAATAAATGCATATATATATATATATATATATATATATATATATATTCTAAAGAAGAACCATTAATGTGAATTGCAAGAATTTTCCATAACTTTTAGAGGTGGAAGCTTTTGAAGCTAGGTAGCAACGCTTTCTTTTTTACTTTAAAATTAAGTACTCTCCAACATTATTGTTTGAGAATCCGTGTTCGTTATTAGACAATATTTAGTATGATAAAACATTATAAATTTATAATAATGCGTTAGCTGATCAATCAAGAGAAAAGAAAGTCTGAAATATTTATTTGGCATGAAAAGAAAATTTTTCCAGAGTTGGTGTCAAATCTTCAACATCGCGCGGGTAAATAAATGACTGGTGTTTTATGTTTAACCTATTACTGATTACTTTATTCACACTGTTTTCCATGTGCAGACTAAAATATTAAGCAACCAGTTCCCGTGCTCAATGATCAAGTCTTAATATCTGAGCCAGAAATTTTATTTTATTTTTTCAATTTGATTTCGCTATATGTTTACGCGTAACTTTTATATATTTTAATTGATCACATGAATTTTCTCATTAGCTAATGAATAACGTTTGCTTAACAGTTTAAAATCTGAACGTCCGATCCAATCCGGTCAACATTCTACAAAGACCCAGCTGTACCGTAAGTAAACTCGTACACAGAATGTTCCCAAATCCCAACTCCATTCACTACTCAACAAAATAAATCTGCAGACACAAATGTTGTGGGGGAATCATTGATTCACATAGGCCACCTTTACTGTACCAAAAAACATGTCACTGTTAGTTAAATTTTCTTATCTTCCATCATTTTCCCTTGTGTTGAATTTTTTAATAAATAACAATAATATAACCAATCAACACGACAAGTTCCCCCTGTTCTTCATAATTCATATCAGTTGTTGAGCCCTTGATTGACGCGAGAGAGAAAGAGGATTAAAGAACATATTTTAATATGATTTCTCTTCCGTGGACCAGCTTTTGATTCTTTTTGAGACGAAATAAATAAATAAATAAATAAACAGAAGAAATAACGAGAGTGAGGGAAAGCTGGTAAAAGGGCCATGACAATGCACATTCCACACCCACCCTTTAATTATTCCTTTCTTTGATCTCAGGCTTGCCTTCTTTACTGCAACTCGTCCTATTATTGTCACCACCTTTCCCTTTATCTTTGATCTCCCAAAATCTTTGCTTTCACTCCCTTCCTCCTACACCAAAAGTACCTTTTTTTACAGCTTTGTTTGGTATGTCCTTGCTAACTCGTATTTTTGGTTTGGTGTTTAATTGCTTCTCGTTTCTTTTGCTTTATTTATAATCAGGGGAAAATGGTTATTTGGGGATGCTGCATGATTGGGAGGGATCCTGAGATCTGGATGATTAAAATTTAGAAACTAGTTTATCTTCTAAAAATCAAATCTTTGGTTTATGAAATTATGGGGTTAATGTAGCTGCTGCAATTTCAGCTTGTGCCTGTTAGTGGGAGGTGGGTTGACTTTGATGGTTGTCTGGCTGTTCATTTGTGAAAAAGCTTGCTGATTCTGTTTATTAACTGCTAGTTATTTCCCTTGAATAAATGTTCCAACTCAAATCAAATCAGGTTCATTGCATAAAATAAAAAAAAATTGAAACTTTTCGGTCATGTTCTCTTTAGAAACTGAATTTTTAGTGTTCCAATTTATTACTGCTGTTGTTTCTGATTATATTTGCTTTGGAAAATACTCAGGTTGATGCTAAGCTAGGTAGAGATACTTGCTATCAGCAATGGGTTCTGGAAATTTCTTGAAGACAATAATAAATATAGTGAAAGATGAGGGCTCAAAGCAAGTAAAGGTATATATACCAGGTTCCTAAAGCTTACTTAACAACCCTTAACTAAGCTATGCAGTTCTCTGTATTATAGTGATAAATAATTAGTTTGCAATTTGAATCCTTGGTATTTATATTATCCATGATCTAAACCTTTTGGAAGATTGTATTTCCCACTAAAATTGGTTTTTAATGCTTTTACAACTGAAAGTGTCATTACCCGTTATTCATTACACCTTCCTTGATACCATTTGCTATCTCCAATTTATCATTCATTTGTTCCCTTTATTGAGGTGACCTTTACCTTGTAGTTGGTCTCGTTTGCTTGGCACAGGAATCTTCGGCTTCTACAAAATCCAATGGCTTCAAATGGAAGAAACACCAGCGGAAGGCATCCACTAGAATGAGTTTAGTTAGCAGAAATTCCAACACACTTGGCATGCCGGTCGAGGATTTAGCAGCAACACGGATTCAAACTGCATTCAGGGCCTATAGAGTATGTTGATTTAGAAGTTCTATAAATAAGATCATAATAGATGAAAACTTTTATATATATGCATGTCTTTGCTTGCATTGGTGGTGATTATGTCTCAATGATGTTCCTCACAGAGCAAACAAGAAAATTTTACAATTGTAATTACTGTCAATTTTTAGAGAATAGCATTTGTTTTGTTTATGAGGTTAAATTTTGCATTCTTCTTTAGATGATACATATACTATAAAGAATGCATGTATGACCTCTTTTAAGACTATATTGGGCATCAAAAGCCTGACAATAGATGGTTTGCACACTGCAGAGGTATTTTGGTCCTGGCATCACGTTAATAAGAATCTTCTTACTATCTCTCTTTTCTTCCCCATAAATTCTAGTTTCAGATTCGGCCTAATTTTCCTTATTTACGCTTGGCAATAGAACCTTCTTTGTATTTCAATCCCCATAAATTGAAGTGTTTAGTGAAGTGACCTCTAGTCTCTTCAAAATGAGTTTGTTAAACCCTTTCTAAAATAGGAGCAATAGGCACGTGGTATGTGATAATCAATTGATATCATGAACATGTGCCCAAATATCGCCCCTGTTTCTGAATTTGTTTATAAGTTGACAATGCGAGTGTATTTAGGTTTTCCTCTTTCTTCTTTTAATCCACTTGCAAGTAATATTATATGCTCGTCATTGAGTTGGTAGAATGGTTTAATAATTTCGTTTTGCATGATGCAGGCTAGAAAACAATTACTTAGGTTGAAAGGTACCGTAAGGTTACAGGCTCAAACCCTAAACAATTCCGTCAAAAAGCAAGCTACAACAACATTAAATTATCTTCACTTATGGAGCAACATACAGGCTCAGATAAGAGCTCGCCGGCTCTGTATGGTAACAGCCGGCCGTTTCAGACAGAAGAAAATAACAAATCAACTAAAGCTCGAAGCAAAACTACATGATGTGGAGGTTAGATCAAGAGATCTGACTCATGAGACCATGCATGGACTAAGATCTTGACAGCATGCTTGTTAAGGCCATTTGTATTAAATCCTATAAAAAAAAAAAGGCCATTTGTATTAAACATGTGAACTCGTATAGGAATACAATTTTAAACATCTTATGTCTGTGGACAATTAGCATCACGGTATTTTCCTAAGTATCATGCTTAGTTTACACCTAATGATCGTTGATCGGTATAAATTAGAATCTTGCCAAGATTTGAGAATAAAAAGTTGACACCTGGAAATCTGTAGGAATGGTCATTTGGCATGCATCAACGGTAGTTTCCGTTCAGCCCAAATCACCTGTCCATTGTCTGACTGAATCTTTTGTTATAATTTGCTATACTAAATTGCTACAAACCAGTCTAAATGGTAATTACAAGACGAACTATTGAGGTTTAAATTTGTGATGGCCTAGAACATTGACTGCAATGATCAAGTAATCTATTTTCTTGAGTTCTCTTGTTGTTTAAATAATTTCTGACTTTCTCCCCATCATATCTCTCTGTGCCGTCTTTACATGTCTGTATGTTAGTGGCATTTTGTCTATTATCAGCAAATCATCAAATAGAGATTCCAACTCCTGTATATTGCAAGCTCATTTGATGCTCCTGATCCCTTTATGGTATGAATAGTTATGATTTGGTATGTCACGATGTGGATCTTCTGGGTTCTGTTTATGCAAGCTGCTTGTGGAACAATTGAAGTAGACTCATCCAGGTCCAGAGTCCTCTTGGTTCTTCTAGAGTTGTCTTCAAGTAGCATTTATTATGTCATACTGTTCTGTTTATCCTTTCCATTTTATAGTTTAAAATGTTTGATGTTTCATTTGCCAAAGTCTCTAAAACTTTGCTCCTACCACCTGATGAAAGCCTCCAGATATCTTTGTTTTCTACTTCCACTTAATCTGCCAGTTCGAGACTGGCCTATTTGGTTCTCTCTCTTCTAATACTAGTTTAAATGGATGACAGGTAGAATGGTCTTGTGGTCCTGACACAATGGAGGAAATTCTCACAAAAATACATCATAGAGAAGAAGCAGCTGTTAAACGGGAGCGAACTATGGCATATGCGTTTTCCCACCAAGTATGCCCTTTTCTGAAGCTGTAAGGTTTGTTATTTTGGTGAAAGTTGTCTAAGCAATAACTAACCACGGAATATTCATGATTTGCAGTGGAGGGCCCCCAACTCTAACAATAACGGGATTGGCAATTATGAGCTTGCTAAAGCCAATTGGGGTTGGAGCTGGGTGGAACGCTGGATTGCTGTTCGTCCATGGGAGAGCCGCCTCCATACTCAGTCCATTACCCCTAAGAAACCACATAACAGACAGATAAACAAGGGTAGTAAAAACTCGAGTTCACCAAAACCAAAACCAAAACCGTCTGTATCACCAATAACCCATATTTCCAATGAGAAGGAAACCATGAAGAAGAAGCCTAGGAGGTTGTCTTACCCTGGTGCTGAGAAACCAGCTGCACGTCAACAAAGCACCAAAGCCGCAGAAGTGAACAATAAAAGGAAGAGATAGTGATTCAGCGGCAAGCCAAAGACGAGACATAGTTAGCGCATCCATTTGATTTCCAAAATTCATGTTGCCACTAAGCTTACCGGCTATGCAAGTGAGCAAAATCCCACTTTCTTTTACTTGGGTATTGAAAAGTTCATGTATTTATACCATCTTGGTTTTGTTTCGTTTTTTGTATATGAAGTGGTGAGAACTGAAAAAAATGTCATGCATGACTACAAAATTGTCAAACCCGTTGGTTTTGGTAGCAGAACGGAGATTGTTATTCTTTACTATGTGATATTATTGTTTTGTTTCATTATCCTATGGTGTTTCAAATGCAGAATTACTGATGCAGACATTGCCTGAATCAGTACTTACTAGATTCATTTGAAGGGAATATAATGCATCCGTAGCAAGAGGAAGAGTTCAGTGGAACAAAGTATGTCCCCCAATTCTAAATTAGGGCCTGAAATGAAGAGTCTAGAGGTATTAAATAAAGCATGTCTCATTCAGCTAATAAGAAAGATCATAGCAAGACAAGGTTCATTGTGGATTGCTCGGGGAAGAGAGTATATGTTGAAAGGTGACGTAAACAAGACAAAGTGCTAGCAATTACTAGTCATTTAGCATCTTTTCTAAGCAACTTATTACACTTCTCGTACCATTGAGAATAAAGAACAGTGAATTTACGCATTTTTTAATTTAATTACAATCTCAAAGTCGCACTATTTGCTCCATTCCCCAAAATAAAGTCCACTGAGAATATGACAAACAAACTTGACCCACACTAACATCAGCGGACTTCCCGTTTCAATATAATTTTGAATCCGAGTTGATGAATATTCATTTGCCATGGCAAACTCAGTATATTCAATGGTGTAGTCACCAGACCACTACGATCTATAGTGGATCTCCAAGGTTTCAAGGAAAAATATATAAGTTCCAGTTCTAATAACGACAAAATAAATGATTAAAACATTCTATTATTCTCATTATTGTTTAATTAAATTCTGCTTTTGTCTTTAGAAGAAGCCGAGAAGACGCGACTCTTGCATGCATCAAGCGGATATGTGCTGATACATTTAAGTTTAACTCGAGCTCCCTAAATGCCTATCATATGTTTACTGTGGCCTATATACTACTTACTGTTCAAAGCTTGGACGGACAAGAAGACTGCGGTGTCTATAACCGCTACAAGAAAATGGCCCAGTGGCGATCTCTTGCATTATGCTTGATTCTGGTATTGTACTCAGTTTCGAGGTCTGAATGTCGACTTCTTAATCCAAACATCGAGGGGGGAAATCCAACCATGTCGTCTCGAATGCTGTTTCTTGCGACTAGTTCAGGGAAACTATTGTACCGTTTCACTACAGAGATGAGAGATGATTTGTACAAAAACAAAAGCCTCTACGACTCTAAACTTCTTAGTCCTGGGGGTCCTGATCCTACACATTACTGATGCAAATCACTTGGCTGTACTGATTTCATGTATTTTTTTATGATGAAAGAAATAAAACTGAGATATGAGAATTGCTTTGTACTGACAAAATGTGTTGAATGTAATGGGAAATCATCAAAAATCATGTAATGCTATGTATTGATGTTTGGACATAGTATGTGTAATGGATCTGGTTATACATTTTACCCTTTTCATATATATGCTGAGTTATTTAAGAGACTGCTGTGCAATATAATTTTGAGAGGGGAATACTCTTTACGTTATCTTCTGTTTAGTGGACTTTTTGTTCTCTAGCAAGAAAGAAAAACTTAACCTCGACAGCAAAATGCAGTGATAATTTCTTGGTTCGATTAGGGAAGTAAGAAACTTAATTTCGTTGAAAATAGAGTTTATTTTTTCATGTTAATTAATAGTAGAAAATCTACTTTTTATTAGATTTCTATTAAAAAAAACTTTTTAATAATCAAGCAACTATCCATATGAATAAATACCGGATATTATTATTAGAAGTAAAATTATTCAAGTGTGCTTTTTTATTTTTTGGTGAAAATTCTCCTCTTCGCTAATGATTTTTTCTGAAATGATTTTTCAAATAAAATCTTTATATTGATTGTGTGATTATTATGTTTGTCATTATCTTTTACAAAGATTTTGAATTGAGTATGTTGTACCTGTACACATAAATTATATATATATATAGGAGTAGGATCCAATTTCATTATGTAAAACTCTTTTACTTTTACATTTTGTTAGGATCATTGGAGGAGACACTACAGCAAAACAGGTTTTTAGCGAAATGTTTTAGTCATATAGCGGCGTTTTTAAGTGCCGCTAAAAATATTTGTGGCAAAAAAAAACGCAGCCAAATGTGTCGCTAAAACCAACGCCGCAAAAGGTAGCGACGTTTTTCGTCTACATACGTCGCTAAAGGTTATAAGTTTTAGTGGCGTTTCTTACATAAGCGCCACTAAAGATTATAACATTTAGCGGCGTTGTTAAGAAACGCCGCTATATATCTTTTCCTTTTGTGGCGCTTGTAAAAAACCGCCGACATATATTTGCGTTTGTTCCCAAAAACGCCGGTAAAGGTCATGACATAGAGCGGTTTTGTAAATTAAAACGTCGCTATTGACTATTCTATAGTGGTTTTTTTGTATAAATGCCGCAAATGATCAAAAACTTTAGTGGCGTTTTTTCTAAAACGCTGGTATTGATTATGTATTTAGTGGCGTTTGTTATGCAAACGCCGCTAATTAACACATATTTTTCAACCATTGTTTTTCGCTCATCTGTTACCCAAATTTAAATTTTAAACATGTAGCATTATCCAATAAACATGACATCTATAACAACCAACTTTAATTCCATAACAACCAACTTTAAATTCGTTATAATAAATCAAACTTTACATTAACGTAATATATAATGCAGTTCAACATTGTTAACTAAAATGAACAAAGTATATATTTGAAATAAGACCTAAGATGGTGGACTCTGAGGTTGATTTTTTCGTATCATCTGCATCATAGCTTCTAGTCGATTTTCAAATTCTTGACATTTTTGCTGATATGTTGCTTCTCTCTGCTTCCCTCCCTTGCTTCATTTTTGGATTTCATGTTAGTCATTTTTTGATCCATTTCAACCAACTGTTGTTTTAAACGACTAACTTCTAATTGGGAAGACTGAGTCTGTGATGATATCTAATGAGATGAACTTGATCCAAACTATTTGGTGGGAGTAACGAACGATCCTTGACAGCGAACCCGGCCATATATTTCAGGACCCAAAACTTCATTTATAACTTGATTTTCGATTTATTCACATTAACAAGACAACGACTTGAAGTCGTAGCTTCATACTCCGCCCTTTTATCCCTCAATTTTTCCTAATAATCAATTCAATAATTATTTCAAATAAGAATGTCATACTATAGATATAAATATAACATAATTCAAATCCTTTGTCCAATAAATGTACCATAATTTCGGCAGCTTCAGCAGTCATAGGAGTGCTATCCTTTTTTGTATGTGTCATGTCGAAGAGTTTGATTCGTCCAACCTTAGAACCCAATGTATTTTCCTACAATGTAGAATAAAAATTAATTTTTTTTGGAAAAATAATTATTTTTCATTAGTATGTTCTATCAACTGTAAATCACTATGTGAATAATCTATAATACTTCATCATTAGCTATACAAGCAAAGCTCTCCGATCTAGTTGTGAGTAAACTTTTGTTGTTGTCTGCTAGCAACACCAACATGCTTTCGGTCCTACAATTTGAAACAACCACTTATAAAGTCAATATTATAATTCTTTAATATTATTTTTTAAAAATACATCATTAATGTCCTTTCCGTGAACTCCAAAACCTAACTGTATCTTCCTATTGATACTTGAGCATTCCAGGTGGGACAGTTTGTAGCTTCTCTTCAAGGCTGAGATCATTCTTGAAGTATTTCTTTTTTAATGAACTCTTGTGGTCTCTCCATCTCTTCCCTAACACTTGCTTCAAATAATCGTCTGAGACATCTAAAGAAAATTTCTCCTACACATAACATAAGTGTTCAAAGTAAGTATAAATTACTATTGAATTGTTATGGATTATCTATTATAATTACATTATTACCTTAAAAAATCCAAAGCCTGATTTTTGTTACTATTTGGCATTTCACGACATGACTAATAATTGATCGGTAAAAGATTAGCATTACGTGCAATCATACCTAAGTAACCGGATAGAAGACGTGCTTCTGGGCCAATAGGTTGACCGACATCGTTTCTTGAAACTTTCACATGGTGCCCAAGAGGAAGTTAGTATAATTCCTTCAACATTGTATGTCATCTAGTCTTGCGTGTTCAAGCATTTTCAACTATATAAGAAATAATTACATGTATGTTTTCAAAATGAACCAACAATTAAAGAATCTACCTTGAATTTCTACAGCTTCTTCAACAGTAATAGGATTTTCGAAGAGTCAACAGCATTCGATTCCTCATTTTTTTTTTTGTTCATACTCTTGAGAATCTTGAACAATCCATAAATCACTTAATTTTCTCTTGGGCATGATATCTATAAGAAACAAACAACAATTTTAGTAAGAAAACAATTTAATTAATGAATATATTGAAGGACAACATGTTATAAATTATAATATTATAAATTAATAAATTAAGATATAAAATCTTACTATATTCTCTTATGTTATATCAATTCTCATAAATATCTTCATCCACGTCCTCTCGAACCCATTGAAATTGTGTAGTATTAGTGACAGTTTCATCTAAATTTTGTGCTACAAAAGGTAAAGATTCTGATCTTGTTTCAATGTCATCTCTACTTCCATCCCCGATGTCTATCAAGTCTCTAGGGGTATTACGGAGCACAACATACCAACCCTCATCCATTGGATCGTGACAGTAAAAAACTTGTTTCACTTGAGAAGAAAATACATATGTCTCATCCATCAATCGTTGACCAGTGTGAATTAATCGAGAGAAATTCACCATTGTAAATCTGAATTTATCTCTTTTTATACCTCGAGTAGTGTTTACATCAACCCGGTCACACCGAAACAACACAGTCTTTCGTTTTCATAATAATCTTTTGTTTTCCATAATAATCTAACTCAATAATGTTTGTAAAAATTCCATAATATTCTACATCTCCCTCTAAAGGATGATTGTCCCTAGCACTAGCATAACTTTTAGTTGAAGAAGTAACTACTACTCCACAATTTTGTGTCCTCTTTAATCTTTCACGAGATTTCATGTGGAACTTGAACCCATTAATGAGGAAGGCATTATATCTTTTAATAATTCTATTCGGACCTTTAGAAAGTCATTTAACTTCTTCACTAACTTCTCTCCCACTCCAAACCTATTAAACATTAAAGCTGAATTAATTTGCATTTATGTCGATATAAACAAACAAGACTTATATTATTTAAAACTATGTGCAATGATTTAGTTGCTTACTGTCTTCCCTAATCATTCATGAAAAGTTTTGTGAATAACTTATGTATCTCTCACTGATGTAATCTTCGGGAGCGTGCACAAGATCTCAAGACTTCTTTAAACTCACTATAAAGTATATTATGTCGTTAAAGAATGAGAAATATAAAAGATTAAGTAAATACATTAGATTTATCCGTAAAACTTACGTACAAAAGGGATCTATTGAATCGTGATGGAAAATAACATATCGGTGTACTTGTACCCAAGATGTATCATCTAAGTGTGCAATTTCAACTTTGCCCAGTGGTTCACATTATTAGTACTGAACACATCATTTCTATTTGGTCTATTCAATCTTGTTTCAACATCTTCCAAATATCTATTGCAAAATGTCATACATTCCTCTTCCAAATACCCTTCAACAATTGATCCTTTCGAATAACGCTTATTACGATAGTAAGACATCAACTTGCACAAGAACCTATACACAAAACAAATTAATATGTAAATAGGTTTGATGAAAAGGTATAATCACTAGTCATTTAATACATATAATTCAATTAACACCTCTCTATAGGGTACATCCATCGATAGAAAACTGATCCACCAACTTTTGCTTCGTGAGAAAGATGAATTAGCAGGTGCACCATAATTGTGAAGAATGAAGGCGAAAATATCTTCTCCAAGTTACATAAAGTCAATGTGGCTCAATCTTGTAGTTTCTCAAGTTCTTCAACTATCAGAACTTTCCCACAAACAACTTTCATTATATTAGAAAGTTCAATGATACAAGACGTCACCTTACTCGGCATGCAACCGCGTGCAACTACTGGAAGTAAATTTGCATTAAATGTGATAACCATGTGACTTTAAAGAATAAAGTCTTCAATCTTTAACATTGACACATCAAGATATATTTAATGCATACCCATCTGGGACCTTTATATCCTTCAACACTGTGTAAAACACTTCTTTTTTCTTTCTTTGAAAGAGCAAAAATAGAAGGCGACAAGAAATAGTTTCCATTAGGATGTAATTGCGGATGAAGATCATGCCGAATTCCGATGTCGACTAAGTAAAATCGACTTTTTAGATTATCTTTAGATTTTCTGTCGACATTGAGAATGGTCCCGATAATATTTTCACAAACATTCTTCTCAATGTGCATTACATCAAGATTATGTCTCAAAATGTGATCCTTCCAATAAGGCAAGTCGAAGAAAATACTCATCTTTTTCCATAAATCTACCTCATTTGGACCATCCTCTTCATCAGACTCATCATCCCTCTGTTAGTCAACATCACAATCATACAATTGCTTTGCCTTTTTCTTTGATCGTGTATTTGGTGATTGATTAATCTTTCCAAAAGTAAACTTGATATGTTTCAACATGGAGAATATATCAGACCCAGTTGTTTGCTCAGAAGCTTTTCGAAACTCTTCAGTACCATCAAACATATTCTTTTGACTTCTAAATCTATGATTATCAGCTAACCACCGACGATGTCTCATATAAGAGAACTTCTTTCCATTAAAAAACCACTTCGAACATGTTTGTTCAGCACAACAAGGACAAGCATAACGACCTATGGTACTCCAACTAGATAAATTTGCATACGCAGAAAAATCATTAATTGTCCATAATAAAGTTGCGTATAAATTAAAGTTATCATTCTTCAACACATCATATGTTTCAATCCCTTCCCATAATTGTTTCAACTCTTCAATAAGCGGCTACATATAAATATCAATATCATTTCTGGGACCTTTCTCGCCAGGGATTATCATAGATAAGATAAAATATGATTGTTTCATGCAAATCCACGAAGGCAAATTGTATGGAACAAGTATAACACTCCAAGTACTATACTAAGTACTCAATTTTGAAAGGATTAAACCCATCAGTTGCAAGATCGAGCTAACATTTTGAGGATCTCTCGCAAAACTTAGAAACTTGTTGTCAAATGACTTCCAAGCTAAACATTCTACAAGATGCCGTAATAATCTTTCATCGATTCTTCCATCATGATGCCACCTCATAGACTCAACAGTCTTGGAGGACATAAAAATTCTTTGAAGCCTAGGTATTAAAGGAAAATATCACAAAATCTTTACCTGTTTCTTTCTTGATCGTGCTTCAACTTCATCCTCACTCACATTTTCTGCGTCCTTAGTCATCCATCGAGATTTTCTGCATATATGACAAGACTACTAATTTTTTCGATCAACTTAATACAATATACAATCATTCGGACAACTATGAATTTTCTCATAACCAAGACCAAAATCTTCTATCATTTTCTTCATATCTTTGCATGATTGAAGGATTTTTGAAAAAAAAAAACATTTCTCCTAGAAACTCTAATAAATGCGTAAAAGAGTTACCAGTTCACCCTCCCAAGCATTTTAAGTGGAAAAGACGAATGCAAAAATATAGCTTTGAATATTTTGATCCCTCATAAAGTTGTTCATTCATTTCATTAAGCAACTTGTAAAACTTTGTTTCTTCTCCATTTGGCTTTTCTGCACATCCACTTCTTCCCATCTCAGTGAAATCATTATCATCATTGTTACAATCATTTTCTCTGACATATTGATGATGACTTTGTATATTAAATGCATCTCGCAACATACCTTCCATTTCATCTTCTCTAACAGATCAATGGTGAGAAGTAGAAGGATAAGTCGAATAACTCATGGAAGAAGATCTATGAAATGTAAACTCTCAAGGAAATATCCATTTTCTATACCCACGAACAAATCCAAAAACAACTAGATACTCGTAGACAACTTCACGAATGTGCCAATTAATGTTAGCATACTTCTTACAAGGGCAAAGAATCATATTCTTTTGACTTGCATTCAAAAAAAGCTAAATTTAGAAAAGTTTCGACTTCATTTCGAAATTCGTCGCTTACCCTTGACAAATCCATCTAACTCTTATCCATTTCATAGTTCTAGAATATCAATTTCTAATGTTAATTGCTAATATTATAGAGAAAGTAAGCAACTAAACATAAGCATTACATTTATGAGATTTGACAAGTTCACAAGCTTTACACAAAACATGTTTATTGATATTCATAGGAATAATATGTTTAAACAAGTTGGCCTACAGGAAACAGATGCATTAATGACAATGCAAATGTTAAGGGATTAACAACAACGACCA
This sequence comes from Hibiscus syriacus, assembly GCF_006381635.1. Classification (NCBI taxonomy): domain Eukaryota; kingdom Viridiplantae; phylum Streptophyta; class Magnoliopsida; order Malvales; family Malvaceae; genus Hibiscus; species Hibiscus syriacus. The sequence goes on from NW_024061890.1 coordinate 562,886, forward strand.
TTTTCTAATTATTATTCAGTTTCCGTCTACATTTGTTCATACATGCACACATACACATTTACATATACCGGTAGATGTAGAACTCTATGTCAACAGTAATCAATTATACATAAACACGGGCATACACATACACATGCATACACATTTGAAAGACGACAATTCGACATAAACTTGAAAGCATAACAACCCTTCATATCTCTACTACGGAAACAGAATAACAATTCGACATACACATTCTGATATATGCAACTACTTTTTTCTGGGAGTTTTTTTGCAGTACCACAAGGTTTTATGTTCAATCAAAATAGTTAATAAATATAACATGAACACATACAAAAAGGGACACAAACTTCTCCTCTTTACGAAATTCATATAAGGGAAAACAATAGATTGGCCTAAAAATCACTATGATCATGACCAAAATAAGAATGTACCTATGAAAATGATGAAATTTGCACCTCAAATCAGAGAGTCAAGCGTTGATGGTGTAACAATAGAGGCCTCGATTGAAACACTTAGCATTTCAAAAGTTATCAACATTCGCAAGATTAGTAAAGGTATTTGAAATCAACTTCAACAATAAGTTATCAACATATTACTGATGAAAATGGTAGTAATCCTAGAATAAATACAAACTAAGCATCAATACTCACAACTAAAAATGCTACCACCTGCACCAAACAAGAACTGTGTAAATCTTCTTGCTCTTGAAGATGAAAGGATGGAAAGTCCGCTACAAAGTCATTAATTTGAAAGGATGTAAATGTTCTTGATGTTCTACTTATTTATTTCTAGAATGTCCAATTGAAAGGCTATCTATATTTTGCATTAACATCTTAGCTCATTAGTGTGGTCCTAGATAGTCAACAGTCACGACTGATGACTATGTTATGTCTTAATTTATCATGTACATCATGAATCATTTTGGAAGTATAATTAGGTTCATACATATTAGCATAGTAATCATAAATGATTCTTAGGTGGCCAGATAGGCATTACTTCTCATCGGGATCACACTACTACTTAATTAGCGGAATACAGTGAAAGGGGTATTGTATGCTGAGTTGACCATTTTAGTTCCTTATTGTAATGAAATTCCTAAAGGGCTTAGTTTTTTCATTCTTTGAAAAACGTAATTAATTTGAATGGATTAGGTGTTTTGGTATATTTTGGAAGATTTTCTTGGAAAGAAGAAATCATATTTGATTAATCCCTTGCATAAGATTAATTCCCTTCAATGGTTATGCTACACAAAGTTTTAGTATTTAAGAGAATGTTGCTGATAATTGGCCATTTGTCATTAGGGAAAAGAAAGAGCATTTTCTGTTGGTGGAGATGTTGCAGCACTGGTACGTGATATGAGGGCATGTATAGATTCATTCATTTCTTATGTATACCAGATACCTCTAATAACCCTTTAGGTCTAAAAAACTAGTGAATTACATAATTAGTTTGCTATCATTTTTGTCTGCCTCACATTTGCCTCATTATGGTTGCTCTTTTGCTAGCACAGTGAACATACGTCGAAGTGTTGAGTGAAAAACTTATTGCTTTAAATATTTTGTGTCCATTATAAGAACTATACAGTAAAGCTTAATCACCCAACTATGAAAACCATTTAGTTAAAAAATGTTAGCTTCATTTTTCACTCTCTTGTTCTTCTTTGGACCAAACGGAATAAGATTTTTCGTGTTTAATAAGGAAAAATCGAAGTTTCAGAACTATAGAACACATGTGGACAATAAACTGCCCTACCAAAAGATAATGGTTCCCTAAAGTAGTTGGCAGGAAGGGAAAAAGACCGCACGGAAAATAAAGGCACATGGATGATGATTCACAAATAAAGCCAATGAACTTCGAAAATGTTATTGCATTAGAAAAAAAGATAAGATTAAATTGTAGACAGGAAACTTATGTGAAGCAATCAGTTTTTCAATTATCTCTTTGTTGAATAGCAGTGAAAGATCAACCACCTTGATATCCAATTCCTGGCAGAGCTGGATACAAGCTTCAGAATAAGTCCAGCATAACTCGTTTGTTCGAGCAAGGTGGCTTAAATATTGACTAATTTACCGAAGGGGCGTCCTAGATTGACAATTTGCAATAAGATATTAGGTGGAAAAGAAGGCATAGAAAACATCCATTACATCACCTTATGTTTTTATTTACTCTTTCTTCATCAACATGAGGACAAGAAATATGAGGCGCGTTGAATCCGAAAAGCTCTTGTTTCAGAGAGAAAAAAACAGAAGAGAAATAGAATGAGCACGCGTTTTTGCAGCGTTGAGTTGCGACGATGGTGACCGGGTGTTGAGTTGGAGAAGATGTTGTATACCAGAATGAGGAAAAAAAAGTTCTAAAGATGTTGAAATGAATTTAGGGATCGGGGAATACTGTCATATATTAATCCTTTTGCAGCGTTTCTCCAAAAAAATGTCACTAAAGTACTCGTTTTTACGGCGGTTATCTACAAAACGCCACTATAGTATGAGTACATAGCGACATTTCTTAAAAGCGCCACTAAAGTAACGACGTTTGTTGAAAAAACGCCACTATAGATGAACCCTATTACGGCATTTTATACAAACACTGCTAAGTATTACTCTTTGTGGGTTTGTTGAAAAAAGCCACTTTAGTCGAAACCTATTGCGGCGTTTTTATACAAACACCGTTAAAGTAATACTTTGTCACATCGTTTGTTGAGAAACGCCACTATGAATGAACCTATTGTGGCGTTTGTATAAAAACGCTGCTAAAGTACAACTCTGTTGCGGTGTTTGTTGAAAAAAACCACTATATATGACCATATTGCGGCGTTTTTATACAAACGCCACTAAACTACTACTCTGTCACGGCGTTTTGAATAAAAACGACACTAAAGTTACCATTTTGTGGCGTTTGGAATGTAAACACCGCTATATATTTAAATTTAGTGGCGTTTCCTCTGAAAACGCCGTTGTAGAATAGTTTTGCTATAGTGAGAGAAATTAAATACTAAGATAAACACTAGAAAATGAGAATATATTCACTGGAAAAAAATTAGGAGTTAATGATTTCCCTCATCCAATAATCCTAAAGGTGTAAAACTAAAAGAGTTTTGCATAGTATAAGTGGATCCTAAATCATATATATATATATAATTACAGTGTGAATTTATCAAAGCAATGCTAGGATCTCATAATATGATGATAGGGCACAAACTTAACCTATAGGGTTGACATACTTTTAGTACTAGTATTAATTATGAACGTATGATGGGCATGCACGGTCATAGAGCACTCAAGAACCCAACAAAGCCATCATCAGCGTGCCACTTTAATTGTTGTAGTTGATGTCTCGAAAAGTAACTCGAACGTGAGACGTGACTCTTCGACATTTCCCTATTGGATAAGGATTAAAGCTAAAACCTAGTTGCCTTTCTTAAATGCATTGACGATTGTCTCACTCTAATACAAGACAAATTGAAACATACACCAAATATTGCTCAAAGCATTTGTATGCGCCACATGCGCTTGCAATTGTATGAATTTATCTGGCGTATTGGATTTCACAATAATCATGACACTGGAAGCATTGATCAAACAGAAAGTATAACGTCAATTTCTCTGGTCCATATATAATTTACACCACCTCTCTCAATATTGAATAACTTGTAAAAGACAAACACTCACAGATGACTAGCTTGCGATCATGTGCATGTCTGATCTTACTGGTATGCTATGCGATTTCGAGGTTTGAAAGCCGCCCTCTTAATCTATACATTGATGGAAGGGAGACAACTAGGTCTTTTCAAGCATTGTCCATTGAAGCTAGTTCAGGTAAAGTGTACCACTTTAGTGTACCAGTCGTAGACCAAGAGACTAATCCGGGAGGTCCTGATCCGCAACATCACTGATCAATGGATACAATTAGCAGTAGCATCATGGAACAAAATATTTAGTTACTATCTGATGATATAGGAAAAAAATTGGTCATTTCCAACTTGTGGAATTGATGAAATAAATCAAATGCAATAAGTGCCAAATTAATGTAACATGTAATCACCATTTAATATCATATTTTAAATTAATGTCACTTTTTTTAGTATTGTCTACAGAGACTGTAGTCACTATACAATACACTATGGCTAACGAAAATTTAGATTCCTTGACAGTCTCTGTTTATTAGCCTTCTTTCTCTCTGAAGGAGGATGAACTTGGATTCCCTCGTTTTTAAATTTCTAGAAAATATAATTCTTACACAAATCTGTTTAACTAAGAAGTTATTTGGTTTTCTAAATGTACCCATGCACCTTTACCTGCATTTGTGCACGATGGAGATTGAATATGCTAGCAGTGAGCTCAAATCGAACCTTACGCAAAGTTCAGATTTGGTAGCTTTGGATATCAGTAATGACCATATATATTGATACAATTGTATATCGCTAGTAACTAAATTTATAAGCATTTTAGTCTGATGACCAAAATAGAACACACCCCATAATTTGGCGAGCAACATTGTAGTTCAACCTAAAGTTTTCAATAATATTAGTACCAGTGATTTGGTTGTTTGGTGGCCTGTTGAATTAGGGTTTAGGTCATATCAGATTAAAAAATCTTGCAGGTGTAGGACAAAATTGGTACTGAAATGATCTCCAAGTACAATAAATACAGTTCATTCAAGATATATATATCAAATTTGATGTGGAATTTGGGATAAAAAATCTCCTAAATTTTAATTTTAATAAACTGATAAGAAAACATAATTTATTCAACTCTTACATAATAATATAATTATGATAATAAATATATAAAACCAATCAACCAACTTAAAAAAAACTCATAACTAAACTTTATTTAACTCAAATATTTATACTATCTCGAAAATATAAAGCATAAGAAACTCTATAGACTTAAACTACTTGGGAGAAGAAAAAAATGAATAACCCTTCCTCTGCCGCCAAGTTGTTAATTTATTAAAAAAAATATTTTGAAATTATTTTTTAAAAATAATTTTATTAAACGATTAATGTAATTAGCAACTAGATATGTCAATCGTTTGAGAAGCCTCGTAAGCATGAAGGTACAGAGGAAAGGGGGTCAACAAAATGGCACGCAGGTCCCTTTAGTTTCATGCGATATAGAAGCCCAATCTTGGCCGAAACAAAGCTCAATACCTTCAGGCTTCAACATAAGGTGTTAGCCCATAAGTACAGTCATGGAACACCGACTCTATAAAAGCTGTTGAAAATCGACAAAATTGACCAATATTGTAAATAGATTAGTTATTTAGTCTAATATAACATCATATACTTTATTTAGAAACTACGATATTTGATATAATAACTTAAATTTTATCATGTGAATATAATAAGTTTTAATAAAATATATTTTCATTAGAATTTATCATTCCAATGTAATAAAATTTTAATAAAAAATTATTTTTTGTGAACGTAATACCATAAATTTAAATTAATTTTAAAAATGATCTGCCCCTTTTTTTATCTACGTTGTCTATTGATCAATTTTGCCGATGAAAATCTGCTCATCCCAATATAAGAAACCTTGAACTTTATAAAATTAACGAAGACATAACTTTGAAAAAAAAGAAGAAGAAACAAAGACATAACACGTGGCTCTTTTATACGTCTCCAAAATTCTAAATTCAGCTGTAAGAGATCATCGATTCCAAAGAGGGAAAAAATCGCCTTGACTTGGATTTTGTTTTCATGACCAAAGTAGGTTTCATTCATGAATTTTGAGCAATGAAGCACGTTGATGGGTATTTTATCATCTTCGTTCAGATTACCATTTTTGTACAATCCAACAAACTATTCAAGCTACGGGTTACCTTCAAGCTCCAACAGAAGAGCGTGAATGAAATCAGCGCCGCCCACCACATTTGTTTAGTGGATTCATCTGAAACTCACAATTCAATATTTGAAGAGGCAGAAAAAACAAGTGTCGAGACCTTCATAAAGAATACAGAGTAGAGACAACAAGAGAAAAGCAGGAGTGGAGTGCTCTAGAAGAAGACAAAGAAAGACAGTGCCATTCGTTCAAGCCAATTGGAGAATTGAGGGATTTCAGATATCAGCGTTCAACAAAGAAAATTCTTTCATTCCATCAGATAAGATCAGATCATAGGTTTTAATTTGTATGGTGAAAAGAGTAGTTCACCTATCCGGTTCTTCAATGGCTGCTATTTCTTTTATTGTACGATGACTAAAAAGAATACGAAACGACAAACTTCACAAATAATAACAATATAAAAGAAATTCCATTATTTGTCAAGGCAATTTTCATCAACCAAATATGTTCTATATATCTAATACTTCTGGCTGGGATTGCTGCAAGAAAATGGCAATTTCCAAATTTCATCTCTACCTTGTACTGTTACTTGTTTGTTTTCCATGCTCAGACGCTCGTCCACTTGGTCCCTACATAGAGGGACGCAACCTGATTAGGTCCATTCGAGCATTGGCTGCCAGGGAAGCTCTTCAGATTGGACCGACCCAAATTGAAATCAATAACAACAATCTGTCCGAGTCTAAACGAGCAAGTCCAGGCGGACCTGATCCCCAACATCACTAGCACCGATACTTTGATTGGTTCTTGTAATCAACTTTAAATGATGATATGAGTTTTAATCGTAATATCCCTAAAATTTGTAACGCATTGTACTTCTTTAAGGTGTTGTAGTACTATTGTTTTTTAATTTAAGTAATTATATAAAAGCAGTCTATTTCTGTTTCTAAAAGACGATTCCAGTGCAATAGGACTGAGGATCCCTCTGACGGGTGTTCCTTAATGGTTAAATATTATACTAAGAATAGCTTCTGAAAGCAGCAGTTAAGTAATTACAGATTAGGAATTGATGTAGCCTTACTGAAACCACTGTTGGACGGTGCTCCATAGTCCATAGCTGCATTAATTAGGATTTTGATGTGACCATGATTCCTGGATAATATAAACTAGCCTACAAGTTGCATTATCCTAATCCGGTGCTGAAATCTTCCACTGATTTGTCATAACCAATTTTTTAGAAAATAATTAAATTTAAAAAAATAATTATGACTATATTTGAAAAATTAGCAATTTTGAATTAATTTGAATAGGAGCGCCATCGACTTTTAGGCTAGGTAGGTCGAATACCTAAAAATATCTTTTAAAATAATTTTAAGAAAAAATCATTTTTTAAGACAAAAATTAGTTTGCATTTACCCAAAATCTGATTTAACGGGTCCGAGAGTCGGTTACGCGTAGGAAATGATTAACACCCCCACAACGCCCAAAATTGATACTTAGTCACTTATACATTGTCATAATGTGGAAATTGTAAATCGAATATAAAGTTAGAAAATGATCAATTTATTAAAGTTTAATTAATTTGCTTTGAATTAACTATTAGGGAAAACCTTTAAATTCGAAAAGAAATATCGAGATTTGCTCATTCTCCGAAGGGGAAGACTATCTCTTCTATTTCTTGCCTAAAAAGAATATTCCCTCCCCGATTTAAAAAAACGTAAATCAAATATAAAAATGAAAATCGGCATTTGTATAAAATAAAATGAATTGTTATTTAGAGAAACATGCATTGCATTATAAAAAAATGAATTAATTAGCAAAATAAACTCGATTTATTTCAAGCTCACATTTCGTTCGAACTTCGTATCGGATCACACTACTTCGATCAAGTAATGCTTTCCAAATCCATTGTACAAATAAGTATTCTTGAAAGTGGATTTGAGTAAGGCACTAAAAATTAGCAAATTAAACGAACCTCTTGTAGTCTTTGTAAAATATGAAATCTAGAAAAACAATATATATATATAAGGGTTGTAAGACATTAAATATATACATACATATAATAATTTATTGTAACCATAATATCTACTGTGTATGAAAACAACTATGTAAGATACAAAGCATTCGTACACAAACAAATAAATAAATAAATAAATAATACACATGCATATATATATATAAGGGTTGTAAGACATTAAATATATACATACATATAATAATTTATTGTAACCTTAATATCTACTGTGTATGAAAACAACTATGTAAGATACAAAGCATTCGTACACAAAAAAAATAAATAAATAATACACATGCATATATATATATATATAGTACTAAAGAAAATAAAACCATTAAATGAAACAAACAGAAACCATTAAATGATGACCAAAATGAACAATACACAAAATCAACAACCAAAATCTAAATATTTAAACATATAAAATACTAATAGATAGGACTAAAATGAAATATGAAACATATAAAAAGCTTAAACTAGAAGGATGAAATTTCATTAAGTGACCAAATTACAACCATTACAAAGCTCGAGGGACTTCGGGTGAGATTATACCCTCGACCAAGCGCGTAGTCTCTCCTTTCTTTCCAAAATGCCGCCGCATCATTGATGGTATATAACCATATCTATAGGGTTATTCAAACCCTAAAAACCAACTCTCATTCAACTGCTAAAAAAATAGAGAAAACTCTCTGCCTTTTTCCTTCGTCGGCCTTCTCCTTTCCAAAAACTGGTGATGCTACACCATGCCGATCGTTGCTAATCGGCGCCGGGCGCCGCTTGTCGGTGACGGAGAAGAGAGATGGTGACACCAAACAACTCCTCTCGAAGTCCTCAGTACGAACCCAAGACCCGTTTTCCTTAAAAGGGAGTGGGTTGGAGTAGATCTAAAGGTGAAGCTTTCAGAGAAATCCACCTCCGATGACCACTTTTTCCTCCGCGTAGAACCAACAAGGGTAAACTTATTCTTCACCTCTCTATTTCTTTCTTTCTTTCTGATTTGTCGAATCTCTTTCTATCTTATTTTTTTTAATTTTCGAATCTCTCTCTTTTTTTTCTTTTTTTTTTCTCCCCCAATGCTTTTTCTTTTCGAATGGTGATTGCCTCCTGATTTATTGTCGTTCCTTGGGTAGAAATCATGAATCTAGGGATAAGGCTCCGATTTTCTCTGATTTATGGCAGGTTAAATCCTAAAAAATCGGGATTTAATCCATTTTTAATGGGTTTTAGGATTTGGTAACTGTTTGACTGATGGGGTTGTTGTTTGGTTGATTTGGTATACTGTTCGGCATGTTTTGATGACGGCGGCGGCTCGGGAGTGTTCGGCAGCGGCTTACGCGTCTAGGGGAACGATTGGTGAGGTTCACACTCCGGTGGGGAGCCGAGGGTTGAGCACGTGCTCCTCACGCTCGGCATCAGACGGTTCTGATTCCATCGGCGGTGATTGGTTAATATATTTAGGGTTTAAAAACCCTAACCCGTAAGGCGATCTAGACCATTGGATGAGTCCAGATTCAACGGCTGTGAGTGGTGGCGGCGGCTGCTAAGTATGGAAGAAACCCTAGCTGGTTTGGGTTGTCAAATTGGGCCTGGTGTTGAGCTTGAATCGGATTTGATGATATTTTGTAATTTGGGCTTTGTTGGGCTTCGGGTTGGGCCCATGTAACCTGTAAAATAAAATAAAAATGTTATTATAAATAATAATAATAATAATAGTGATAATAATAATAATAATAATAATAATAATAATCCGGACAAAAACGGATGTATACATATATTATTACATATGATACCTCACTAAATCACCTAACACTACTCATTTAACTCGTATAAAATCAAATTCAATCCGATCTTATCGGTAAACAAAACCTAGGATATTGAATCATGCTGCAAATACCTTTATGTCACTTTCCAAGTTAAACAAATACAAAATACCACATATGGTTGCTCCAGCAATAAAGCAACACTCTCTTTTCGCCACTTTTTAACTTGCAATCGATTAAAATAAGATTTATATTCCCTGCATATTATAAATACACATGTAGTGAAATACGTAATTAAAAATTATTATATATATATAAATTTATATACGAGCATAAATCAAATGATCTTAATAACTAACAGATTTGTTATTATTTCTTAAGTTCTCAGGTTTGAGTATCATGTTCATTTATTAAAATATTTTAAATTTATTTTAATACTTTTAATTGAGTAATACCATATAATTTGCTATGTATACATTTTTACAATGTTAGTGTAAATATATATTTATTAGAAATAACTTTTATGATTTACAAATGAGATGCTATAGCTGAGTGAATGTATAGAATACAAATATATTAAAAAATATATATATTCCTGCACCAAATAGTATTTATACATATGTATTAAGAGTGGAAGTATTTATTTTTCACCACGTATACTCTCTCAATTTTACAATAAAAAAAATAATACATATTTAAAATATATGGGTAAAACACATAAATGGTCCCTTGACTATAGGATATTACTTTATTAAGTATCTTGACTATTAAAAGCTATAAAATGATCCTCCGACTATAGAGTGTTGGATTATTGAGTCTCTCGATTATTAAAAGTTACAAAATGGTCACCCAACTATTCATTATGTTCCAAACTAGTCATTTCATGTTAAAAAATTGATAGTATTCTAAGCTGAACATTAACTTGTTGATTGTGATATGATACAATTTGATCCTAAAATCTCAAACGATTATCATATCCCAATCATCATGTGATATGATACATTTTGTAACTTTTAATAGCCGAGAGACTTAATAAAACAGCATTCTATAGTCATGATCATTTTGTAACTTTTAATAGTCAAGGGACTTAATAAAGCAATATCCTATAGTCGGGGAACCATTTGTGTACTTTACCCAAAATATATTTGAATCGCATCATTTTAAATATTTTAACATTATTATGAATTGAACGTAAGAATTGATATCAACACTTCCACCACCAAATGATCCAAGCTCGGTGTTGAATATGTGCCACTTAAAATATACAGTGTTGTTATAGAGCTAAAGTAAGAGCAACTAAACCATGGAGCTTTATTCAATTTCTATGTTTATCTCTGCAGATTATGGGACGGAAAGGTAATACTATATAACTATATAGCTTATCCATAAGAAAAAGAATAATGAGAAGTTGATTTGAAAAAGTTTTATTGTCTCTTTCACTACAAGGTTCAAGCTTATTCATTATGATTCTATGAACTCATAGCACACTTTTTTAAGTGAGTTCCAACTAATAGTGTCAACTGGAATTGGTGCTTTAATAGAATAGATAAGGGAGATTATGGAATGATATCCAGCTTTACCTTGAGAAAATATTGTTTTGTTTGTTACAGGCTTTTTATTTATTTCTTTATATTCAGGCCTAAACATGAGATATAATCTTCAAAATATATGAAAAAGTTAAGAATACTTATCTTGAGAACATAAACTAAACTAAGACCAGCTCTTAAGTTACAGTACAGGGTAGCAGGATCCTCCAAGAATCTGCAATGGTAAAGGCAGAAAGTTGAGCTGAACCATTACGTTAAGTGCACGAAATTCTACAGGACTGCATATTTTAATTGAAACTGATCATTCAAATGTTTACAGCTGCATCCATGCTCCGTGCTCGTGTGGGTAGGGATGGCAACGGGCCGGGTTCGGGTCGGGTATTAGTCCCCTCGTCCCCGTCCCCGTTTAAAAAACCCATATCCGTCCTCGCTTAAAAAATCACTGGGATTTAAACGGAGATCCCCATCGGGTAATTGGGGAAAACCGTGGGGAAACGGGTATCTCCGTTTAGCATAAATAGTTATTTAAACGGGTATCGGGCCGGGTATCGGGTCAATTATATATATTTAAATTAAATATATAAATATTATATATATTTTTTAATTTAAATTAAATTTATTAATATTATATATATATATATATATATAAAATAATTATTTTTAATATTTATCAGGCCGGGTAATCGGGATTACTAAACTCATCCCCGTCCCGGTCCCCGTTTAACATAAACGATTTTTCCCCATCTCCGTCCCCATATAGCATAAACGGTTTTTCCCCGTCCCCGTTTAATTCGATTTTCAATTTTTCCTGTCGAATTTGGATTTTTTTACCATCCCTACGTGTGGGTGGCTTTAAACATATTAAGAATAATACAAAGGGGAAAACAGTGGAACGTTGTACAAGGACAAGTAACGAGGTTTCAATTTTGTTTGGTAGCTAACAAGATTATCTAGAGCAGAGAAAAACAAAAGTTCGTCCCTAATATTGGACATTGATTAAGGCCAAAAAAAATCCTTGTCTTTACTCTACCCTATGGCTATTAACAAAAAGGAAATCCCTGACCCATGATAGAGATGAGACGTTGCTGGGTCTACTTCAAATTCCAAATAGAGTCGGGCGTGCATTTCATGAAGTGGAAGATACGATGGTGGATTGGTGAATCAAAAGAATCCAAAACTAAAATCTGCATTTGTTGATTCTATAGCGGACAGGCTGATTTGCTGTTACGGTGTGTGAAAAAATATTATTGGCTGAAATAGGGTCTTATCAGAATTATTTTTTAGTCTAGTGTGAATATTACCCGTTGAAAGTTGTGGGGAACACAGTGCGTCTTCGAAAAGTCATCGTGAACATAGTGCGTGACGCCGGACAGAGTAGTGATCATCCTGCAGGCTAGCTCCAATAGATGATTCACAAGAGAGAATTCGCCTAAAAAAACAAAGAAAAAGTCTCTAGTGTTTAATAAAATATTATAAAATCAAAACAATTCTAAAATCAGTCTACAAGCCGGACTGTTATAGCCAAAAATTGTCTTTATTCGAATTTTACCAAAAATAGCAAAATCCCGAAAATCACTCCAAATTGAAATTCGAAATAGAATAAGCAATCGCCAAAAAATCCGGCCTAAATCGGATTTAAATTGACAATCGAAATATTACCATAAATAATAAAAAATATCTAAATCTAGTGATTCGGAGGGGAAAACGACAGAATTTGAGGTTAGAAAAAGGCCACATGGAGCTTAGCTCGATATAGAGAGCATGCGCGTCAAAAAGAGCTTTTTGGATTAAGGTCTTATGCGCGATTCTGACACCTGTAGCCAAAGTTATGGCCAAAAGACTGAAACATACTCAAAACGACCCCAATGAGGAACATGTCACAATCAATTCCCGCCTTTGCACTGATTTGTCAATTCATGGTATCTCGGTGCCATCAAGGTGCAATCTGACAGCTCAGTATCATCTATCTCGGATCCCCCTGCATCAGTCACCCCGGGTTGGAAAGAACTCGTCCTCGAGTTCAGAGTAGTGTCATCAGAATCCACAAAACAATGACTCAGGTGCTTCACATTAAAGACATTAGAAGTCTTCAAGTGGCTGGGAAGGCACAACCTGTAAGCATTATCATTGATCTTCTGCACGACCTCACAAGGTCCAATCTTCCGATCCTTTATACTCACCAACAAGAAAACGATCACGAGTTAATACAGCCCAAACAAAATCACTAACATCAAAAAGTACCTGACGACGATGATTGTCGACCCGAGTCTTGTACTTGGTATTGCTCTCATGAATGGTCTGTTTCACCTGCTCATGGATACCCCGAAGATACTTTACCATCTCATCTGCTTTAGGACTGAAACGACCTATACGTGGAATAGGGGCTAAATCCAGCACCCCAGATGGGTTCTGACCATAGACAATCTCAAATGGGCTTAAACCTGTGGTTCTGTTTTTTGATATGTTGTAGGCAAATTCTGCCTGAGGCAATGCCAAATCCCACTGCTTCGGCTTTGTTCCTGCCAAACACCTCAAAAGGTTTCCCAAACTTCGGTTCACCACCTCGATTTGGCCATCCGTCTGGGGGTGGTAGGCGCTACTGAAATTCAACTGCGTTCCCAGTTTCCCCCACAGACTCTTCCAGAAATGACTGATGAACTTAGTATCACGATCTGAAGTGATGGATCGAGGAACACCATGTAAACGCACAATCTCCTTGAAATATAGATGGACAATCCGGTCAGCATCCATAGTCTTTCTGCAAGCTACAAAATGAGCCATCTTGGAAAACCTGTCAACCACAACAAAGATAGAATCCGAGGCCCTCTGGGTGCAGGGTAAGCCTAGTACAAAATCCATGCTGACATCGAACCAAGGAGCTTCAGGAACAGGTAAGGGAGTGTACAAGCCCGCATTGGTGAGAACTCCCTTAGACCGCTGGCACACATAACAACGGTCCACATAATGGGCCATCATCTAGTCAACTTGGGCCAATAAAAGTCAGAAGAAATAAGGGCCAAGTTCTTATCTCGGCCAAAGTGTCCCTCATTATGGAGTTCACTTATAATTTGCTGCCTCAATGAACAATCTGGAATGCACAACTGTAATCCATGAAACAGATACATATTATGCAAAACAAAATCATGATGGTGACCCTCAGTTACCTCCTGAAAATCCTTCCAAAGGAAGGATCAGCTGCATACATATCTGTGAACGTCTCAAAGCCTTCAACTTTAGTACTCATGGTGGTGAGAAGTAAGGTACTACGGCTCATGGCATCTGCGACGCGATTCAAACTCCCTACTTGGTGCCTCAGCGTAAAAGTGAATTCTTTCAAGTATGCCACCCACTTGGCACGACGTCTACTCAGCTTATGTTGGCCATTGATGTACTTCAAGGCCTCATGATCGGTAAACATAATAAACTCCTTCTGTACTAGGTAGTGACGCCAATGCTTCAGGGACTGAACTATGGCATAAAACTCCAGATCATAAGTGGAATAATTTTTCTTTGATCCCGATAGTTTTTCACTGAAAAAAGCAACCGGATGACCTACCTGACTCAAAACACCACCAATGCCAACGCTAGATGCATCACAATTTACCTCGAACACTTTGTCAAAATCTGGAAGTGCGAAAACTGGAGCCTCGATCATCTTCTGCTTGACCAGTTGAAAACTGGCCTCTGCCTTCTCAGATCACTGAAAATCACGCCCCTTGAGGCACTCTGTGATAGGGGCGACCAGAGTACTGAAATTTCTAATGAATCGGCGGTAAAAAGACGCCAAACCATGGAAACTTCGGATGTCATATAAGGTCCTTGGTCTGGGCCACTCCAAGACTGCATCTACCTTTGACTGATCTGCATGAACACCATCAGTAGACACAACAAAACCAATAAAAGTCAAAGAAGTTGTGAAGAAAAAACACTTCTTTTGATTGACAAACAAGCACTCCGTTTTCAGCATCTCAAAAACAGCACGGAGGTGATCGAAGTGTGAAGTCCATGTCGAACTATAAACGAGGATATCATCGAAGTAAACTACAACAAATTTCCCCATAAAAGGCCGCAAGACCTGATGCATAAATCTCATGAACGTACTGGGCGCATTGGATAGCCCGAAAGGCATGACCATCCACTCATACAACCCTTGTGGCATTTTAAACGCCTTTTTCCACTCATCTCCAGGTCTTATTCTGATTTGATGGTAACCGCTCTTAAGGTCAATTTTTGAGAAGACCTTAGAACCAGATAGTTGATCCAACATACCATCTAGACGGGGAATTGGAAACCGGTACTTCACTGTAATTCTGTTGATCGCTCGGCTGTCAACACACATACGCCAATAACCATCTTTCTTTGGCACTAGTAGAGCAGGGACTGCACATGGGCTCATACTCTCTCGGATATAGCCCCTCTCCAACAACTCTTCCACCTCTCGGATATGCTGGTCAATTTGGCAAACTTGACCCAGGAACAAGGTCAATTTGATGCTGAACATCCCTCATAGGTGGTAGCCCAGGAGGAAGATCCTCTGGCATCAAGTTAGAGAATTCTGCTAGCAGTCGCTGCACCTCTACTGGTAAATCTGTATCCACGTCTATTACATTATTCTCGTAAGGAAGTAAGGCATAGACCACGTCGCCATGCTCAATCTCATCTAAAAACCTATACATAGAAAGTAGAGTAGTATTATGGGTTACTGGGGTAGGAGTGAGTCCTTCCCGTCGGGGTGCCAACACAATCTTTTTTCCCTTGATGCTAAGGGCATATGTATTCTTCTGTCCATCATGAATGACACTACGATCATACTGCCAAGGTCGACCCAACAATATATGACACGCATCCATAGACACAACATCACACCAGGCATTATCAAAATATTTTCTACCAATTGAAAAAGACACGAGGCATCGCCTATCAACTGTTACCTCACTGCCTTTATTTAGCCATGACAGCTTGTATGGCTTAGGATGACGGTCCGTCTTCAACTGTAATTTCTGGACAACCTCCTCGGACACTGCATTCTCACAACTGCCGCTGTCAATGATCATTTTACAGACTTTATCTGCAACTGTGCAGGTCGTGTGGAAAACATTGGTTCTCAACCAATCGTCCCCTGAATCGCCCTTGGGAGTAAGTAGACTTTTGCGAACGACCAGAGTCTCATGACCATCTCCATACATCACATCATCAGTCTCATCATCGTCATATACGGGTTCGCCAATCTCCTCAGTCTCGCCTTCCGCGTTTTCCTCAATCAACAAATTTTTGCCCTTTTGACTAGCAGGCTTCCTGCAATCAGTCGCCCTATGCCCTTGTTCACCATAACGAAAACATCTAATAGTAGGGTTAGAATTACCTTGCGGTGTCTGTTGAGCAGGACGGGAATCCTGAGGAAGAACTGGCCGACTGTTGTGATCGTTCCTGATAACTGGTCTCCTATTTTGATGTTTTTCAACATCAAGTGTACGCTGGTAAGCTTCCGAAACACTCCACAATTAATGAAGGGCTGAGGACATCTTGTAAGGGATGGCGTAAACCCCCCAAATACCGCGCCACCATTTGCTCCTCCGTCTCAGATAAATCGTTCCGGGCGACCAATTGGTAAAACTCCTCCGTGTAATCATCGACTGATCGTGTGCCCTGCCTCAACGTATGAAGTCACTGAAACAAGGTTTGCGTGTAGCCGAAAGAAAGGAAGTGACCCTTCATCTTCTTCTTCATCTTCTCCCAATCAGTGATCTTGGCCTTACCCTGTCTTTCTCGTGAACGTCGTAACTGTTCCCACCACGCAAATGCTCTGCCCTTGAGTTTGATGGCGATCAGTTTCACTTTCACACGATCGGGGACTTCCTTATATTCAAAAATACGCTCCACTTCATTAATCCAATCCACGAATCCCTCGGCCTGTAACGTACCAAAAAACTCAAGGAGATCGACCCGAAAACCGAGGTCTCCATGGCGCTCCTCCCGACCACGGTGCTCCCGGAATAGAGCACGATTGTGATATGGGTTTTCGAAAGTGGAATTGGTATCGTGATCAGAGGTCTCAAGATTCTCGAAGTCCTGCACCGCCAGGCGCTAGGTTAATTCTGCGACTTGCCTCTACAAATCCGCAATCATCACATCCTGAACGCTGCGATCAAGGCGTTGGTCTTCCTCATTCGGAACCTGCTCACGACGACCATGACCACGACCTCCAGCCATTGAAGCTGGTGAAATTTCCCAGGAAGATGTTGAAGCTCTGATACCAACTGACGCCGGACAGA
This sequence comes from Hibiscus syriacus, assembly GCF_006381635.1. Lineage (NCBI taxonomy): Eukaryota > Viridiplantae > Streptophyta > Magnoliopsida > Malvales > Malvaceae > Hibiscus > Hibiscus syriacus. The sequence continues at coordinate 580,268 of NW_024061890.1, forward strand.
ATAGTGATTATCCTGCAGGCTAGCTCCAACAGATGATTCAAAAGAGAGAATTCGCCTAAAAAACCCAGAGAAAAAGTCTCTAGGGTTTAATAAAATATTATAAAATCAAAACAATCCCAAAATCAGTCCACAAGCCGGACTGTTATAGCCAAAAATCGTCTTTTTTCGAATTTTGCCAAAAATAGCAAAATCCCGAAAATCACTCTAAATTGAAATTCGAAATAAAATAAGCAATCGCCAAAAAGTCCGGCCTAAATCGGATTTAAATTGACTTCCTATTTGACAATCGAAATATTACCATAAATAGTAAAAAATATCTAAATCTAGTGATTCGGAGGGAAAAACGGTAGATTTTGAGGTTGAAAAAAGGCCACATGGAGCTTAGCTTGATGTGGAGAGCGTGCGCGTCGAAAAGAGCTTTTCGGATTGGGGTCTTATGCGCGATTCTGACACCTGTAGCCAAAGTTATGGCCAAAAGACTGAAACATACTCAAAACGACCCCAATGAGGAACATCTCACAATCAATTCCTGCCTTTGCGCTGATCTGCCAATTCATGGTATCTCAGCGCCATCAAGGTGCAATCTGACAGATCAGCATCATCTATCTCGAATCCCCCTCCTTCAGTGCGTCTTCGGATGACCTGGACTAAGTCACACTCCAATCACCTCCAACTTACATATTGCAAATTGCAATTTGCATGGTGCAATTTCAAGGGGAGACACACTAAGATCCTGGCGTCTCCCTAAAATTATTCAAAGTCGCATGAAGGTCCTCGCGTCACACGTTAAAGTCGCACTGTGTTTTCGACGACTCTCCGGTTACTCTAGTATTCACACCATTTCGAAAAATAATTCCGGCAATACCCTAATTCAATCAATATTTTTTTCAAGAACCCTACCACAACCAATCAGACGAAGATATGATGTGGATTGGTGAATCAAAAGAATCCAAACTAAAATCTGCATTTGTTAATTCTCTAACGGACAACTCATTCTTAGTCACAAATTAGTCGGTTCTTTTGTTTCATTTGTGCTACTTTTGAAGTTAATAATAATCTCAACGAATAGCAACCACATGGTATGGGTAATGGGGAGGTAGATGTTAGGGAAGTAAAAATAAAGAGAAAAAGTCCAGGCCTAACTTAACTATCAAATAAGGGTAGAAATAAGCCTTTTAAGTGTGTCTCAATCTCTTTTAACGGTTCATGTCTGGGTTTCTCTCTGAGTCATCGACCACCAGCATCTCAACAACTGGGATTCTACTGTTCCTTGGTCAGCTACGAGTAACTGGCTACGTACTAAGCAACTGTCAGTCAACGAGCTATGTAGGTGCTGATCAGTTGATGTTGATTGTTGATCTTATCTAGAATTGCCCGAAAGGATCGTAGTCTATATTAATCTGACGCTCATCGTATTCCCTTGAGGACCTTGCCAATAAATCATTAACCGGTGATAACTAAAGGGATTTCTACTTTAATTACCTCAAACAATTGGTTGAATGAAAAACTTTTTTTATTATTATTATCAATCCTCACTGGTCGGTGTGGTTTATCCACTAATCCTTCATGGCAGCCACATGAATGGCCATGCCTAACATGCAAGTGACGTATTCTTTAGTTATCCTTGTGCGATTGTGAAGTTGCGAACCTTATAAATCAAAATCAGAATCAGTAATAGAGAAAAACGGAGTTTTAAATATTCCACAAACTCCAATAAGCCATAGTAAATGTTATGCCAGCATGATCTCAACTCTCTTTATCAGTCAGATGACAATTTACACAGGAGTATTGATTAACTATCCCCTCGTCCACTTTGGAAATGAAGTATAAATACAGAAAGCCTCTAACTTTCCATACGTAAAAGCAGAAATGTCTATCTGTAGGTGTCTGGTATGCGTGATCACCTTGATTTTACTTTTGCTTGCAGGCTCTGAGAGTCGCCCCTTGATAGAGAAGACCAATGTTAAACAACCCATTGAGGCCTTGAGACGGTACCTGAACCAAGAAGCTAAGAGAAACGGGTATGTTCATCCTGAGAGAACAAGTCCAGGGGGACCTGACCCACACCATCATCGTAAATAACTATTTTTTTTTTATTTTGTTGTGGGAACGGAGTTCATATCTCCTTAAAGCCTGATATTTTTTTCTCCATCTTCTCTACCGAAAGATAAGAGCATCCAAATGTGGATTCCACTTGAAAAAAGAGGGACGCTGAACAAAAAAATGTTTTGTTTTATGTTGCTTACTTATGCGTGTACTATATTTGATGGATATGAATGAGAATGTTCCAGTTTTTCAGTTTTTATTTTCTAATTGTAAGATGTATTCTCAATATTTTATATTATATATATAGTGGCGCATCCTATTATTTTAGAAAAGTAGTTAAATTTAGCTTAATGTGTTAAGGAAAAAAGAAAAAAAACATTACAATTTTTGCATACCCATTATTTTTAAGAAAAAAATTAAAATTTTAGACTCAATTCTTAAATTTCTGGATCTGCCATTGTGTATATATATATATATCGAAATCAATTAACTTTTGATAGAAAAAAAATTATATAAATACAATCCATTTTTTCTGGGCTAATATTATATAAATCAATTACATAAATGTCATCATTACCCATTTTTTCCCTAAGGATGACTACTTGAAAGTCATAATTTGACTGTAAAAATGGGTAAATTAAGTATTTAGTACTTAAATTATTGATTTTGATACATTTTAGTACTTAAATTTTTTAAATAATACTTAACTTTTAGTTTTTGTTTTATTTTAGTACCTAGTCATTAAAAACTTAATGGCACTATATTTTTTATGGGTAAATTACATCATTCATCACTCAATTATCTTCTCACTCCTATTTTGGTACTAAAGTTTAAAATTTTTTTGTTTAACTACTTAACTTTCAACTTGTTCCTATTTTAATCACTCTAATTTATTTTATTAATAATTTTTTATATGAAATATTTTATTATTATTTTATTATATATAATTAAAAAAATTAAATTTGAAAGTTAGAGTGATTAAATTAGGAGTAATTGAAAGTTAAGTAATCAAGTTAAAAAATTAAACTTTAGTGACCAAAATAAGAGAGAGAAGATAGTTGAGTGATGAATGATGCAATTTACCCATAAAAAGGCACCGTGTGCTAATCACTCGTTAAGTTTTTAACGACAATGTACTAAAACGAAACAAAATTAAATGTTGGGTATTGTTTTTAAAAAATTAAAAGTTTAATATAAACGGATCAAAACTATAGTTTTTAAACTAAATACATATTTACCTAAAAATAATTAAATGAGTGGTTTTAAATATATAGGAAGAATTTAGATATAAATTAAATATCGATAAAACACGTTAGATTTGTTTCGGAAAATATCTAAACTTAAACTTTTAAGATAATATTTATATGAAAGTAAAATAAAACATTAATAAAGTATATAGTAACGTGGTTACCCTTTTTTTCAAACGTGCACTCCATTATCAAATTCATTTAGAAAAATGTTATTACTAATTATTGATGATTAATGTTTGATCATGTTTATTAGTAACATAACAAGTTTCAAAGTTCCATTAAGAAATAATAATAAAAATTAAAGGTTTAAGAGAAAATGAGAAACAAGGTAAATTATTACAATACAAAAAAAATCTTATGCAGAAAATCAGATACATTTATCAAAATAATGTATTCTTTTCTGACAATGTGATAGATTATATTAAAAGATTCATACATATATATACATATATATATATATATATATCGATTGTTTATTTAAAAGGATAAAAATTGGTTAACAATCTCTCGAGTAGTTCATTTAAAAGTTGTGGATAAAATTCACCTTCCCTTTTTCTTTTATAAGAATTGTTAAAAATATAAAAACTAAATCATTTAATCGTGTGTAGACAAAACTGATTATAAAGTTTCAAAGATCTTTGTCCAAGATAACAAGTAATTAGAAGAAACCAACTTCTTTTAAAGTGATTAAAGGACGTGGGAAAAAGGTTAGGAGTCAGCGTGGAGCCAAAATCCAAAAGAACTAAAGCAATTCAAGTTGGAGTAGCAACAAAAATAACCTAATTTGAAATCAAATAGGTGCGCAGCGTACGTTACATATTTTATAATACATAAATCGAAAAACACTTTAGTTCTAAATTGTAAAGTTCGGGAAGTTCTGCTGTAGCGCTTAAAAAACGGTTAAAAAATATTGTGATTGATTAAATAAGTGGCCGGTTAAAATTTAGACCAGTTATATTATATCATTTAACTGGAAATATTATCAAGCACAATAACATATTAGGTGCGCTTATATAATGCAATAAGTAGCGCTTATATAATAAAATATGTATTTAACTGGAAATATTATCAAGTACAATAACAAATTAGGTAGCGCTTATATAATGTAATAGGTAACGCTTATATTGACCTATTTTCTCATAAAACCAGTAAATTTAAACCGGTTACATTATAAATTGACCTATTACATTATGTATATCGATTTCGATGTTTTCGGGATCGATACAATTTTAAATGTATAGACACTTTATGTGTGCAACTCGTTTGTGCTTTATTTTGGAAAAAAGTATCGACACATATTTAAAGAGTGTCGATACATAATGTAGACCTATTTGCTAATTAACCGGTATATTTTAATCGGTTACATTTGTATAATTTACTTGTTATATTGATATGGACCGATACATTTGTATAAAGTATCGACACGTTTTAGGCGCTATAACTTCTTCTCTTTTAAATATCAAAAGTATCGATACTTATATTAATTTATCGACACTTTCAATATATCCAATAGCTTTTTACCGGTTTTATCATTTCGAGACCTGTTTTGTCATATTATTACCTGTTATATTACTATGGATCGATACATTTGTATAAAGTATCGACACTTTTTAGGCGTTATAACTTATACTCTTTTAAATTACAAAAGTATCGATACTTATATTAATTTATCGACACTTTCAATATATCCGGTAGCGGTTTACCGGTTTTATCATAATGACACTGGTTTTATCATATTTTTACCTGTTATATTTCTATTTATCGATATATTTGTATAAAGTATCGACACTTTATAGGCGCTATAACTTCTCTTTTAAATTACAAAAGTGTCGATACTTATATTAATTTATTGACACTTTCAATATATCCGGTAGCGGTTTACCGGTTTTATCATAATGACACCGGTTTTATCATATTTTTACCTGTTATATAGTTATGGATCGATACATTTTTCATTTGTATCGACACAAACCGACAAGCTAAGTTTGCCGGTTGCTAAATTTTTTAATATTTTCTTCATAATTTTCGCCTACAACATTATTATTACTCGATATTTCAGATAACGCTAAACCAAATTTATTAAATATATTATAATATATCTGATAATACCATATATTAACTCGCGTTTCCTGAGATAATTTCGTAAAATGCGCGAAGAAGCATTTGTCGCTCACTTTGGGATAAACAAAAGACAAAAATCAAATGCAAGACTGACGTCAATTAAATTTTGGCAGTATTTGTCTATTTCTTGTGTCGTAGTTCAAGGATTTTGGGTGATAACACTAAAAAATCACTCTTTTATCTTTATTTATTGATTTAACATCTTTTTGCAAGAAGGCACGATTTATGCATCGCATATAACAGAAGGCGCGGCCCATACACCGCGTCTTGTGAAACGTGTAAAAAATTGAGTGTTAGTTTTATAAATATTTTTAAAATAATACCTAATATGTAATTAATTTTTATTAGAGTAATATTTATATAAAAACGTCAACTTTATTTATTTATATTTTTTGTGATATTATTTTTTAACAACATTTAATAATGTTTATTAACTTTTAAAATTAATTGTTTAAAAATATAAAAATATTAAAATAAACTTTTAATTATAATTGAAAGATCAAATTAATTATTATTCATTTTTTTAAAATTAATAAAAATGCAAAAAAAAAAATAAGAAGAATTAAAAGTGAATAAAATTCAATAAAAAAATAATGTAAAACTAAAAAATATCACCTCTTTATTAAGGGACCATTTTTCTAATATTAATTTTAAAAAGTATAAAATAAATATTAAATTCTAATTTTATTAAAAATAAATAAACATTATTAACTTTTGTTAAAAATTAATAATTAATGAATAATAATTCATTTGATCCCTCAATTGTAATTAAAAGTTTATTTTAATATTTTTTATATTTTTAAACAATTAATTTTAAAAGTCAATAATTTTTTCAAAAATATATGAAATTTATAAAATTTTAAATTATAAAATATTTATTATTATCATCATCATCATTTTGTAAAAGAAATACTGGTTATAAAACTTTTATAAAATTATTCATATTTTAAAATACTCACCCTCAAAGTTTTTTTATACTAAATTATACATATTGTGTAATTTCATGCAAAAATCAAAATAATTTTATTAAAAAAGAATAAACATTATTAAATTTTGTTAAAAATAATGATTAATGAATAATAATTCATTTGATTCCTCAATTGTAATTAAAAGTTTATTTTAATATTTTTTTTTATATTTTTAAACAATAAGTCAATAAATTTTTCAAAAATATATAACATTTATAATTTTTAAATTGTAAAATATTTATCATCATCATCATTTTGTAAACAAATACTGGTTATAAAACTTTTATAAAATTATTCATATTTTAAAATACTTACCCTCAAAGTTTTCCTATACTATATTATACGTATTGTATAATTTCAAGCAAAAATCAAAATAATTTTATTAAAAATGAATAAACATTATTAATTGTTGTTAAAAATAATAATTAATGAATAATAATTCATTTGATCCCTCAATTGTAATTAAAAGTTTATTTTAATATTTTTAAACAATTAATTTTAAAAGTCAATAAATTTTAAAAAATATATGAAATTTATAATTTTTTAAATTATAAAATATTTATTATCATCATCATCATTTTGTAAAAGAAGTAATAGTTATAAAATTTTTAAAAAATTATTCATATTTTAAAATATTTAACCTCAAAGTTTTCATATACTAGATTATACATATTGTGTAATTTCATGCAAAAATTAAAATTTATCGAGTTATAAAATAATTTGTAAAAGAATATTTAAATATTTTAATATATAAATATTTTTTTCACACATAAAAAATAAATAAATAAAGTTGACGTTTTTACAGAAATAATACCCTAACAGAAATTAATTACATATTAGTCATCATTTTAAAAATATTTATAAAAACTAGCACCCGATTTTAACACGTTTTACAAGACACGATGCATGGTCGAGTCTTACCTCACGTGACGTCAGATCATCGTAAAACGTAATGCATAGGTCGCGTCTTTTTAAAAAAAAAATATTAAATCAATAAATAAAAATAAAAAAATGTCTGACATATAAATAAAATGCGTCGGTGTGATTTTTGAGTGTTATCGCCAGGATTTTGGTACCCTCTCAATATTTTGCACAACTTTGTCGACGCTTTGTCGTTTTAAGCACATGCCCCGAGTCCTACTCGTATATTAAAGAGACGATATCGATGATTACTGTGTAGGCAACTTTTAATGGGAAATGAATAATATATGAATAGTAGGGTATGCTCATGTGGAGACCAGTGACAAATGCTTCAGCCTTTATGCAATTTGTGGGATAATGGAAAAGCGACAGTCCATATGGAGATAACAAAAACAAATATCCCTTCAGGATTTGTCAACCTGATGTATGAAATTTTGGACGCTTCCAGCTATATATTGCAAATGGATATGTTACTATACAATGTCATTGCCACCGCCACTGCCATCCATTCCGTTGGTGCTGATCATCCTTTTCGCCGGATATCAGTATATTCTTCTTATATTAACAATGCCTAATTCAACCATTATCCAGACTTCCCTACTCATATTTCTTATTTTGTCAAGAAATGCATTTGACAGTTCTGTAGAAGCAAAGAGTTATGGCGGGAGTAGGACAATGCAGAAAATGATCGATAGCCAATCCCTATACATGACTAGTTATCTCGACCAACCGCCGGCATTTCCCGAGGTATCAGCATTTGAAGGGACAATGTGGTAAGGTTATAATTTCTAGTTTGAATTGTGAAACTTCCGTTATACAGATTTATTCACCAAACAAAAAGTATTTTGTTTTGGTTCGACCTGTAACCCTATATAAAATATCAGACTACATAAATTTAACCAAACTCTTCTCCTAAAAATCTGTTTCGAGAAGAAAATAATAATATGCAACTTTGAGTTGTCAATTATATCCTTTATGAAAATGACAAAACTCTAAGAATTTTTGACACAAGTATTCAACTTTGAATTTTCATGTATGCGGAGATTATATCATGGAGTTAATACCAAGTTTGAATAATTGAAGAAAAGTGTATTGCTGTTGAAATATAACATATAGCTTTGTTATGTTAGCTTTTTGCCTGATATATATGTATGTGCATTGTATTGAGATAGCATAATACAAGTTAATTAGTAAAACTGCTGCATGAAAGTCAAATTCAATCCTTGAGAAGTATCCATATGGTGGTGGAATGTTCTTACGTCTTTGCTTTATTGAAGATAATCATGTGGGCTTGACTTGCCGTCAGCCCAAACTGAGGAAGGTGGATCAAGCCCTACATCGTGTTCTGTTTGGAAGCTCATTTACAGCAACCTCAAACTACTTATTCGGCCAAGCCGCCTAGTCATTTTCGACTCAATTTTGATATACACTTTTAATCCCTTTTACCACTAACAAGTTGTCGGGGCCGTCTATTGGTTGGGCTCGAAATTGGGCTTCGACTTAAGAAAAAATAAATTGGAGTCGCCACTGATCATTTATTTTAAATCAAATGGGTTGATCGGATACCTTATTTCTTACCTGATCTGTGTCTTACCAAAGATGTGTCGGATTCGGGAGTCGGTTACAGTCAGGGAAGGGTTAACACCCATGAACTGTCCTTTCGGTACTACGTAATTTCCAGTTGTCGTAAATTAAGAAAATTGCAAGTTTAATTAAAAATATAAAAATTGATCTGAATTACTTACCTCTGATTGACTGAAATACTCTTGAAAGGTAAAAATGTTAGATTCATAGTGAAGTACATAATCGAATTGGGACAGAAAGCGTGTAAATATGAATAATAAACAAAACAAAAATAAGGAAAAAAATGATAAAATAAGTAAAATAAAAAATAAACAAAATAATTAGTATGCTAACATAAATAAAAGACAACACAAAATATCAAAAAAGAAAAGAAAATAAATAAATAAAAACAGAATAAAAATAAAACAAACATAAAACAAAAAAATTAAATTAAATAAAAAAGAACCTAAATAAAACAAAGAAATAACGTTTAATGAAATACAAAATAAAATATTTGGTAAAATAATAATAATAATAATAATAATAATAACGATAATAATAATAAAAAAGGAGTGAAATGCATATATATAATATAATATACAATAATAAAAATAAAATATATAATGGTAAAACAAAATAATAATAATAACGATAATAATAATAATAAAATGAAATATATATATATATATATATAAAATAATAATAATAAAATATATAATAATAATAAAACTTAATATACTAATAAAATAAATAAAAGAAATAAATAAAGAAAGATTAAAAATTTAAAACACGAATTTAATTTAACATGGGCTGAATTGAAAACTAAAACAAATTGAGTGGCCAAATTAAAAGAAAATCGGGATTTAAATTAGGATTTAAGGTCAGAATAAAAGGATTAAAACGACGATGGACGAAAAGTGGGATTACCCCATTTTTGTTTAAAAACACGCCAGGGGTCGGGGTCGGTCTTAACGGGTTGATATAAAGGCCAAAAATGACACTTAATTCCTTATTTGTTCTCTTCTATAAACCGAAGACCCCTCCCCATTTTGTGAATTCTCTCAAATGTTCTTCATTTTGAAGAAGAAACGGTTGGGTTCTTGATGAACCCAGAATTCGGCCATCAGCGTCGCCTTGCCGGTCGTCTTTGACCGGCGTCGGCTGCCGGTCGCCGGTCATTGGCGGTGAAATTCAAAAAAAATTTACTTTTCGAAAGCTTATTTCCTCTATTTTCCAAAAATCAAAGTAGTTTTTAGAAAAACATAAACCTCGGGGGTAGATCTAAGAAGTAATATCTAAAAAAATACCCCTGTTCATCGGCCTATTTACCCATTTTTGGGTTTTTTCCGAGTTCGAAATTCAAGTAAAACCACGCATGCAAGAAGGAAATCCACCGAATCAAAGGTAAAAATATTACCTTTTTTTTATTTTCAAGAAATGTTACAAAATGCTTGCTTTGCTTTTCGAATCTTTGCTAGTATTTTTTTTTGATATTTTTTGCGTGTAATCTCCTCCCACTCGTATGTAAATGTTACATTTATTTATAGGAAAATTAAATACTATTTTAAGTCTCCTAATCGATCCTAAAGTCTAATGGTTGTTGCTTGTTTGACGTTAATGCCGAGAAAACCGGTGGAAAACACGATCTTACTGAGTAGGTGATGCGGCGTCGGTTGGAGGAGAAAATGAGAAACCCTAAAATGGGGTCTACTATGGACCGTTGGATCTCATCTAGATCCAATGGTCATTGTTGCTGAAGGCTGGGGCGAGAGAAGGGAAAGCTAGGATTTGAAACCCTAGCTGGACCGATTCAGGTTCGGGCTCCCATTGGATCCGGGTCACGCGCTTTGGGTCGAATCACTGTTGGGCTTGGGCGTTCCAAATGGGTCATGGCTGCTGGGTTAATTTGTAATGGTTCTGGGCCGCATGCTTGGGCCTGAGACATGTAAAAACAGTAAAATAAATAATAAATAATATATATATATTTATTATAATATGTATATATATACGAGTATTATTAATGTAACACATATAATGGGATGAAATGGAGTGTCTACACAAGTGTTTCAATGAATTTTTACAAAGTCATGGAAATCTTAGAAGGAAATAAAATCAAAAAACAAAGTACAAATACTTCCAACCACTACAACCAAGAAGGTTTATGTACTAATCAATTCTGGAGCGCTGAGGTGAGCTTGTGTTTAGAAGACCTCAACGTTGTCAAAATGCCTGCAGACGTGAAGCTTCTCCCAAAATATCAGACTCTCGAGAGGGTATAAATTATCGGATGTCTAATATCAACATGCATTTAAGCCGCCCTTTCGGGTTTTCAACTCAAATCCTTCATTTGGTTTCAAGACGCCCTTTGCGGATTTTCATCTTAAACCCCATTTTATTTTTCTTTTCTTTTTTCTTTTTCTTTTTCTTTTGTTTTTTCTTCTTCAAACATAATATTTTTTGACAGAATATGAGTTTATTGGATTTCTCATCACTTCTCCATCTATTACTACCAGAATCAATGCTCCTCCGGAAAAGATCTTCTTGACAATATATGACCCCTCCCAATTAGGCATCCACTTCTCACGAAAATCTCTATGAATTGGAAAGATCTTTTTAAGCACTAGATCACCATCTCGGAATTCCCTTGGACAAACTTTCTTGTTATGAGCTAGCATCATATGCTTCTGGTATATCTGACCATAGCATGTAGCTTTCAATCTCTTTTCTTCAATAAGGTTCAACTGATTCCTTAATTAGAAATCAATATGTTTAGTAATTTCCTTTTAGGTTTAGATTCTTTAATAAACTTAACTAGAAACACATAAATACTAATTCACAATTAATTAAAAAGAATATTATTTTATTCTTAAGAATTGAAAGGGGTGGTATTAAAATAACTAGACATTCATGTTCAATATTTTTTTTTCGAATGAACGAATATTCTATCAAGTGGTCACCACAAAAAATTAAATATGTTCATTAATTTTAAATAAAATTGTTCCTACATTTAGATTGCCAAGAACAAGTTGTATTAACGTCTCATCTTTAATGTTTTCTTTTAGAGTTTAATAATTGATTAATTCTTTTAAATTTTTTAGGGTTGACAATATTTCATTATTTTGATTAAAACATAAGAAATAATCGCCTTAATTCTGATTAGGGGTTAGTTTATTCTTTAATTGGAAATAACAAATATTGTGCATATCATTTAAAAAAAATTTATAAATTTTTTTAGGGAATAAAATGTTCATTAATTAAATAAATATTTAAATTTCTTAATTTTTAATATAGGGACAAATTAATAATTGGAGGTACCAATTGTGGGCTCTGTGAGGGTGTTAATACTTCTCTAAGCGTAATCGACTTCCGAACCCATAATCTCTGAATTACAGGTCAAATCACATCTTTTTTAAATTATTTATTTTTAAAATGCGTATCCTGGGTTTTCAACCTACCTAATCCCAAAGGTTGATGGTGATTCTAAACATTTTAAAATCTTTTCTAAAATTCGATTTTTTCTAAATTTATTCCAATTTTCGCAACAATCAGAAAAAGGTCATCGCAACAACCTTGAGAAAATATTATTTTATTTGTTACAAGTTTTTTTTTTATATATATTTAGGCCTAAACATGAGATATAATCCTCAAAATATATGAAAAAGTTAAGAATACTTATCTTGAGCACATAACTAAACTAAGACCTGCTCTTAAGTTACAGTACAGGGTTTGCAGGATCCTCCAAGGATCTGCAATGGTAAAGGCAGAAAGTTGAGCTGAACCATTACATTGGGTGCACAAACTTCTACAGGACTGCATATTTTAATCGAAAGTGATCATTTAAATGTTTAGAGCTGCATCCATGCTCCGTGCTCGTGTGGGTGGCTTTAAACATATTAAGAATAATGCAAAGGGGAAAACAGTGGAACGTTGCACAAGGACAAGAAACAAGGTTTCAATTTTGTTTGGTAGCTTACAAGAATATCTAGAATAGACAAACAAAAGTTCGTCCCTAATATTGGACATTGATTAAGGCCAAAAAAATCCTTGTCTTTACTCTACCCTATGGCTATTAACAAAAAGAAAATCCCTGACCCTTGATAGAGATGAGACGTTGCTGGGTCTACTTCAAATTCCAAATAGAGTCGGGCGTGCATTTCATGAAGTGGAAGATACGATGTGGATTGGTGAATCAAAAGAATCCAAAACTAAAATCTGCATTTGTTGTTTCTCTAACGGACAACTCATTCTTAGTCGCAAATTAATCAGTTCTTTTGTTTCATTTGTGTTACTTTTGAAGTTAATAATAATCTCAACGAATAACAACCACATGATATGGCTAATGGGCAGGTAGATGTTAGGGAAGTAAAAATAAAGAGAAAAAGTCCAGGCCTAACTTAACTATCAAATAAGGGTAGAAATAAGCCTTTTATGTGTGTCTCAATCTCATTTAACGGTTCATGTATGGTTTTCTCTTCTGAGTCAAAGAATGATTAGCACCCATGAATTGTCCTTTCGGTACTACGTAATTTCCAGTTATCTTAAATTAAAAAAATTGCAAGTTTAATTTAAAAGGTAAAAATTGATCTGAATTACTTACCTCTTATTGACTGAAATACCCTTGAAAGGTAAAAATGTTAGATTCATAGTGAAGTACATAATCGAATTGGGACAGAAAGCGTGTAAATATGAATAATAAACAAAACAAAAATAAGGAAAAATGATAAAATAAGTAAAAACAAAAATAAACAAAATAATTAGTAGGCTAACATAAATACAAAACAACACAACATATCAAAAAAGAAAGAAAAAAAATTAATAAAAACAGAATAAAAATAAAACAAAACATAAAACAAAAAATTAATTAAATAAAAAACCTAAATAAACAAGAAATAACGTTTAATGAAATACAAAATAAAATATTTGGTAAAATAAAAATAAAAATAATAATAACGATAATAATAATAAAAAAGGAGTGAAATACATATATATAATATAATATGCAATAATAATAATAAAATATATAATGGTAAAAAAAAACAAATAATAACGATAATAATAATAAAAAAATGAAATATATATATAATATATAATAATAATAATAATAATAATAATAAAACTTAATATACTAAGAAAATAAATAAAAGAAATAAATAAATAAAGATTAAAAATTTAAAACACGAATTTAATTTAACATGGGCTGAACTGAAAAGTAAAACAAATCGAGTGGCCAAATTAAAAGAAAATCAGGATTTAAATTAGGATTTAAGGTCAGAATAAAAGAATTAAAACGACGATGGACGAAAAATGGGATTACCCCATTTTTGTTTAAAAACATGCCAGGGGTCGGATCGATCTTAACGGGTTGATATAAAGGCCAAAAATGGCACTTAATTCCTCATTTGTTCCCTTCCATAAACTGAACACCCCTCCCCATTTTGAGAATTCTCTCAAATGTTCTTCATTTTGAAGAAGAAACGCCTGGGTTCTTGATGAACCCAGAATCCGACCATCGGTCGCCGGTCATTGGCGGCGAAATTCAATTTTTTTTTTTTACTTTTTGAAAGCTTATTTCCTCTATTTTCCAAAAATCAAAGTAGTTTTTAGAAAAGCATAAACACCGGGGGTAGATCTAAGAAGTAATATCTCAAAAAATACCCCTGTTCATCGGCCTATTTACCCATTTTTGGGTTTTTTTCGAGTTCGAAATTCAAGTAAATCCACGCATGCAAGAAGGAAATCCACCGAATCAAAGGTAAAAATATTACCTTTTTTTATTATTTTCAAGAAATGTTACAAAATGCTTGCTTTGCTTTTTGAATCTTTGCTAGTATTTTTTTTATATTTTTTGCATGTAATCTCCTCCCACTCGTATGTAAATGTTACATTTATTTATAGGAAAATAAAATACTAATTTTAGTCTCCTAATCGATCCTAAAGTCTAATGGTTGTTGCTTGTTTGATGTTAATGCCGAGAAAACCGGTGGAGAACACGATCTTACTGAGTAGGTGATGCGGCGCCGGTTGGAGGAGAAAATGAGAAACCCTAAAATAGGGTCTACTGTAGACCGTTGGATCTTATCTAGATCCAATGGTCATTGCTGTTGAAGGCTGGGGCGAGAGAAGGGAAAGCTAGGGTTTGAAACCCTAGCTGGATCGGTTCAGGTTCGGTCTCCCATTGGATCCGGGTCACGCACGTTGGGTTGAATCACTGTTGGGCTTAGGCATTCCAAATGGGTCATGGCTGCTGGGTTAATTGTAATGGTTCTGGGCCGCATGCTTGGGCCTGAAACATGTAAAAACAATAAAATAAATAATAAATAATATATATATGTTTATTATAATATGTATATATATATATATATATATGATTATTATTAATGTAACACATATAATGGGATGAAATGGAGTGTCTACACAAGTGTTTCAATGAATTTTTACAAAGTCATGGCAATCTTAGAAGGAAATAAAATCAAAAAACAAAGTAAAAATACTTCCAACTTGTGTTTAGAAGACCTCAATGTTGTCAAAATGCATGCAGACGTGAAGCTTCTCCCAAAATATCAAACTCTCGAGAGGGTATAAATTATCGGATTTCTAATATCAACATGCATTTAAGCCGCCCTTTCGGGTTTTCAACTCAAATCCTTCATTTGGTTTCAAGACGCCCTTTGCGGATTTTCATCTTGAACCCCCTTTTATTTTTCTTTTGTTTTTTTCTTCTTCAAGCATAATATTTTTTGACAGAATATGAGTTTATTGGATTTCTCATCACTTCTCCATCTATTTCTACCAGAATCAATGCTCCTCCGGAAAAGATCTTCTTGACAATATATGGCCCCTCCCAATTAGGCATCCACTTCTCACGAAAATCTCTATGAATTGGAAAGATCTTTTTAAGCACTAGATCACCCTCTCGGAATTCCCTTGGACAAACTTTCTTGTTATGAGCTAGCATCATACGCTTTTGGTACATCTGACCATAACATGTAGCTTTCAATCTCTTTTCTTCAATAAGGTTCAACTGATTCCTTAAATAGAAATCAATATGTTTAGTAATTTCCTTTTAGGTTTAGATTCTTTAATAAACTTAACTAGAAACACATAAATACTAATTCATAATTAATTAAAAAGAATATTATTTTATTCTTAAGTATTGAAAGGGGTGGTATTAAAATAACTAGACATTCACATTCAATATTTTTTTCTCGAATAAACGAATATTCTATCAAGTAGTCACCACAAAAAATTAAATATGTTCATTAATTTTAAATAAAATGGTAGAGGTTTGTTCCTACATTTAGATTGCCAATAACAAGTTGTTTTATTAACGTCTCATCTTTAATGTTTTCTTTTAGAGTTTAATAATTGATTAATTCTTTTAAAATTTTTAGGGTTGGCAATATTTTATTATTTTGATTAAAACATAAGAAATAATAGTCTTAATTCTGATTAGGGGTTAGTTTATTATTTAATTGGAAATAACAAATATTATGCATATCTTTTAAAAAATCTATTTTTATAATTTTTTTTAAGGAATAAAAGGTTCATTAATTAAATAAATATTCGAATTTCTTAATTTTTAATATAGGGACAAATTAATAATTGGAGGTACCAATTGTGGGCTCTGTGAGGGTGTTAATACTTCCCTAAGCGTAATCGACTCCCGAACCCATAATCTCTGAATTACAGGTCAAATCGCGTCTTTTTTAAATTATTTATTTTTAAAGTGTGTATCATGGATTTTCAACCTACCTAATCCCAAAGGTTGATGGCGATTCTAAACATTTTAAAATCTTTTCTAAAATTCGTTTTTTTCTAAATTTATTCCAATTTTCGCAACAATCAGAAAAAGGTCATCGCGACAACCTTGAGAAAATATTATTTTGTTTGTTACAAGCTTTTTATTTTATTTTTATATTTAGGCCTAAACACGAGATATAATCCTCAAAATATATGAAAAAGTTAAGAATACTTATCTTGAGCACATAAACTAACTAAGACCTGCTCTTGAGTTACAGTACAGGGTTTGCAGGATCCTCCAAGGATCTGCAATGGTAAAGGCAGAAAGTTGAGCTGAACCATTACATTGGGTGCACAAACTTCTACAGGACTGCATATTTTAATCGAAAGTGATCATTTAAATGTTTAGAGCTGCATCCATGCTCCGTGCTCGTGTGGGTGGCTTTAAACATATTAAGAATAATGCAAAGGGGAAAACAGTGGAACGTTGTACAAGGACAAGAAACAAGGTTTCAATTTTGTTTGGTAGCTTACAAGAATATCTAGAATAGACAAACAAAGAATATCTATTATATCCTGACCCATAATTAGGACGTCGTTGTGGGCGTGCATTTCATGAAGTGGAAGATACGATGTGGATTGGTGAATCAAAAGAATCCAAAACTAAAATCTGCATTGTGTTTCTCTAACGGACAACTCATTCTTAGTCGCAAATTAGTCAGTTCTTTTGTTCATTTGTGTTACTTTTGAAGTTAATAATAATCTCAACGAATAACCACCACATGATATGGCTAATGGGCAGGTAGATGTTAGGGAAGTAAAAATAAAGAGAAAAAGTCCAGGCCTAACTTAACTATCAAATAAGGGTAGAAATAAGCCTTTTATGTGTGTCTCAATCTCATTTAACGGTTCATGTCTGGGTTTCTCTTCTGAGTCATCAACCACCAGCATCTCAACAACTAGGATTCTACTGTTTATTGGTCAGCTACGAGTAACTGGCTACGTACAAAGCAACTGTCAGTCAACTAGCTATGTAGGTGCTGATCAGCTGATGTTGATTGTTGATCTTATCTAGAATTGCCCGAAAGGATCCTAGTCTATATTAATCTGACGCTCATCGTTTTCCCTTGAGGACCTTACAAATAAATCATTAACCGGTGAGAACTAAAGGGATTTCTACTTTAATTACCTCAAAGAATTGGTTGAGTGAAAAACTTTTTTTATTATTATCAATCGTCACTGGTCGGTGTGGTTTATCCACTAATCCTTCATGGCAGCCACATGAATGGCCATGCCTAACATGCAAGTGACGTATTCTTGAGTTATCCATGTGCGATTGTGAAGTTGCGAACCTTATAAATCAAAATCAGAATCAGTAATAGACAAAAACGGAGTTTTAAATATTCCACAAACTCCAATAAGCCATAGTATATGTTATGCCAGCATGTTCTCAACTCTCTTTACCAGTCAGATGACAATTTACACTGGAGTACTGATTAACTATCCCCTCGTCCACTTTGGAAATGAAGTATATAAATACTGAAAGCCTCTAAACTTTCCATACGTAAAAGCAGCAATGTCTATCTGTAGGTGTCTGGTATGCGTGATCACCTTGATTTTACTTTTTCTTGCAGGCTCTGAGAGTCGCCCCTTGATAGAGAAGACCAATGTTAAACAACCCATTGAGGCCTTGAGACGGTACCTGAACCAAGAAGCTAAGAGAAACGGGTATGTTCATCCTGAGAGAGCAAGTCCAGGGGGACCTGACCCGCACCATCATCGTAAATAACTAGGTTTTTTATTTGAGAAAATCGCAAATAAATGCCTTATAATATACGATTTTAACCAATTTTTTTTGGATTTGTCAAAATGACCAACAAAATCGCAATGCGAAATAAAAATCGCAACGCGATATCCAGAATCGCAAATCAGTTCCCAGAATCGCAATGTGATAGTACAAATTCGCATTGCGATTTTCCAGAATCGCAACGCGAATATGAAAATCACAATGCGAACATATAAATCGCAACGCGATTCTGACTATCGCAACGAGTATCCGTAAAATCGCAACGCGTATCCGTAAATCGCAACGACAATACGTAAAATCGCAACGCGTATCCGTAAATCGCAACGAGAATACGTAAATCGCAACGCGTATCTGTAAATCGCAACGAGAATACGTAAATCGCAATGCGTATCCGTAAATCGCAACGACAATACGTAAAATCGCAACGCGTATCCGTAAATCGCAACGCGATTTTTAAAGCGCCATTAGAATCGCTACGCGTATTTTATTTTCAAATTCCAAACACGAATATTAATTATCGGAACACTGAGCCGTCCACAGTATATCCCGTAATCGCAACTCATAACCTACAACCTAAAATCACAACTCAGTCCCATCTCCATCTCTCACTCTCTACGGCGAAATCCGTCCCCATCTCCGAAGATTTCCGTCCCCATCTCCGGCGAAATCCCTCACAACCATTCACGGTCAGAAATCCCTCACAATCATTCAGAAATGGAAAATCAACCTCCGAGGGTTAGATTTTTTAATTATTTTTATTTTGAAAATTTTGCATTATTTTAGGTTTTTCATATTGAAATTGATAATAAGTTTACTGGTAATTTCAATAATAGATTAACCATTTCACTTAGATTTCTTATTAAATTCATTCGATTGCTGCCAATATTGCTAAACTGTTTAGTCTTTAACCCTGTGAAGTTAGTATTTGTCTTTGTTTTGTCTTTTGGTTGAAGTAATGCAATCCATTAAAGTTTCAATTTGCAGAAGAAGAATAGTTTCTAAACTTAAAATCGCAACATGAAAATGAAAATCGCAACACGAAAATGACTATCGCAACGAGAGAAATGAAAATCGCAACGATAGAATCGCAACGCGAAACCAAAATCGCATTGCGATTTTCATTTCGCGTTGCGATTCTCTCGTTGCGATTTTAATTTCGCGTTGCGATAGTCATTTCCGCGTTGCGATAGTCATTCTCTCGTTGCGATTTTCATTTCAACCAAAAGACAAAACTGTGTTACAAATTTTAGTTTCAAGAATAAACTACTACTCTTTATGTTTATGTTTTTGTATATCTTCACAGTGTAGTTTTTTGGTATATCTAACTTGGTATGTTTTATTGTTTTTGTAGAAATGTTTTTCGGCTTCATTGACATTAAGGAATAAAGTTAGCCTAGCCACTACAATTGCTTCGAAGCTTTCACATGCACAAAGAAAATTGTTTGAGGAAACCTGCTTCGTGCCATGGATGAGAGTACAGCATCCGGGTGGAGATGCTAATTTGACCCATTTGTGGCTTTAGACCATGACTAGCGATCTACCCGACAATATACAACGTGGTGAGGAAGAGATATGATTTCATTTTCCACCGGCGTATACTTGTTTTGGGCGGAAGGAGTTCTGCTTAATCACTGGTCTACGATTCGGACACGATGATGTAGGCTGGTACACTCGTCATATCACTCGCCCATCATGGTTATCCCGGGTTTTTTCTGATGAGTCAATAGAGAAGCCGAACTTACACGTCGACGACCTGAAGAAATTGTTTAATAAGAAAGATGGTTTTACTCGGATGAATGACGTCGATGTTGTCCGAGTATGCCTTCTAGTACTTTTTGTATGCCGGATTTTTAGGTAGAGAGGCCAGACAACCTATTCCTCAAGAGCTAATATTATTGGTAGAGGACCTAAATGCATGGAATCTGTTTCCGTGGGGATCGTATATATGGAAAGCTACCTGGACTAAGTTGTCGTCTGCCTTTGATGACCGCAAAAGTTTGCGTGGCGATGGGTCGAAATACACTTTGTCAGGCTTTGTTTGGGCCTTTAAGGTAAGAATTTCTATATAATATTTTCAAAATTATAAATAATTAATTAACAATTACTAATGTTTGTTATTATATTGTTTGTAGATTTGGATATTCGAGGCTTTCCCCAGCATGCGGACATATGCATTAAAAACTTCAAATGATATTCCTAGGGCTATTTCCTGGAAGAGGAAACGTTTGTTGGATTGGGAAGACTTAATACCATATGCAACAATAAATAATGTAAAGTTAACACAAATACTATCATATATAAACAAGTTATTAATAGTAGACGTTTAACTTTGTTTGAGTTTTTATATTTTTAGGAGGCCAACACTCCATTACAGAGACTGACACCCACGGAGGCTGAGCTTGCCCCTGATTGGTGGCAAGCTAGTCAGCATTTTTTTGATGGCATGAATGATGAGCAACCTCCACTTCCTCCACTTCGAGAGCCATCACCTCACCCAGAGCCATCACCTGATCGACCCGACTATACACCTCTACAACGAGAGCCATCACCTATCCCGTCACATCATCGAGCCTCTTCTCCACCATCACCTCATGATAGGCGACCGGCAAAGATGCCACGACTTCTATCTCCCTGTTCTCCACCTCCACCTCCACGGGATGAGTCAAGGGAGTTACGTGATGAGGTCAATGCCTTGCGTGAGGAGATCGGTACTCTACGCGATAACGATGGTGCATGGCGTGTGGAGGTGTCTACTTTACTTGGTGAGGTTGCCGCTCTACATGAGATGGTAGTATCGTTACAGAATGAGGTTCATACTCTTTGCAACGAGGTAAGTTTAAGATTTTCCATATTTAACTTGATGATAAATTTACTCATAATTTCACTTAGATTAACCATTTCACTTAGATTGCTTAGTAAATTTATTCGGTTGCTGCCAATACTGCTAAACTGTTTATTCTTTAACATTGTGAAGTTAGTATTTGTCTTTGTTTTCACTGTTTAAATATCATGTATGTTTATTTACTGATTTTTGTATTTAATTATTTAGCGGCCCGATAAGGTGGATGCTTTACGTCGGGTTTTTCTTGCACGACGGAGTTCACGCATCAGACGACGTGCACGTGCTATTAAGTCTCCGTACACCCCAATAGTGTGAAGACACCGCAAGAAGAAGCCCGACTCGCCTGTCATCCCTCAAGAGTCCACTCTTATCGTTGAAGAGGCCCCTATCATTCCTCGAAAGTCCCCTCCCATCGTTCAAGAGGCCACTGTCATCGTTGAAGAGGTCCCTCCCACCATTCAAGAGCCCGATTCACATGGCGTCATATGTAAGATTCTTGAGAAACCCTCTAACGTGCCGGACATGATGGATGAGAGTTGGATCTCGTATGAGTTACCGGCCAGTACCATTCCGGTATCTGAAGTGGAGAGGAGACAACTACCGGACACAATTCTGGATAACACCCTTTGGGCTAAGACCGCAGTTGATTTTTATCTACATGAGCGGAGCCAGGGGTGTTTCACTGACATATGCAAGCTCAACGATGATATCTATTTGTTGCTTGATCGGTCTTGGTGGGGCGTATTATTAGGGGTCGAAGACAATGGCTATTTCGATGGAGGGTAAGTCTTATATTTTCTTATATTTCAATTTGATTATTTTTTTTAAATTTATGTAAGTCACTAATATATGTCTTTTTTTGTAAAACATCATATCGATGCGTGGGTGTCACGTCTTCTAATAATTAGGAAACTTAAGAAAAATAAAAGAAATACACGATATACAATTATGCCGACGTCTTTTAACGCCGTTCACTTGAAGAATCAACGAGATGAATCATTTACGTTGGGCAATGGACAAGCTAAACTTTATCCTGCATGGTGGGAGGTCGATAAGGTTAGTATTTATTTTAGATTGAGTTTAAAGGTATTTATAAATAAGTGCGCAAATGAATGAATTATTACGTATGATTGTAGGTGTTTATCCCTGTTTTGGAAAGTAAACATTGGCTTCTCGTCGAGCTTCAACTCCCATCCCTTAAGGCAATAGTATATGACAGCATGATAAATTACATATCATTGGCTGATTTAAGAGATATTATTAAGGGATGGAGCTCTCATTTGGCTAAATTCTTGAATGCGATAAATTATTGGACTAGTTCTGGAAACAAGAAGCCAAAGAAGCTCAATATTACAGTTAGCAGAGACGAGACCGCACCACAACAAACGAAATGAGCCAGAGGGGATTGTGGTCCTCTCGTATGCTTGGCGTTGGAGCGTTTGATCACAGGAAGTATAAAGTATCTACCTCCCACCGATAGAGATAGAGCTGCAGTAGGCTTGTGGTTTCGACATTATATGGCTAGATCGATATATACGAGACGCTGCCTACCTGTATCCGCGTTATAAAAATGTCCATAAACAATTGGTAAGTTTATAGGCTTTTGGTTTGAAAATGTTTGGTTAAGTACCTAGAATTTAATAATTTACTGTTTGTAGGTTTTAGATGTTTAGAAAGTGTTGTTTGAGCAAATGTTTGGTTTCTGCAAGTTAATCTCAGAAGTGAGCTGCGTGAAAATGATGTATGGCTGCAAAAGTTGATTCAATAGTAGATGAGGAAATAAGAATTATTGCTTATTTTTTGATTGTTTAATTGATTTGTAAAAGATGATTTGTAAAAGTTGATTTGTTTAATTGATGTGAACATAATTCTTATTTGTGCTTGTTTAATTGATTGAAATGTAATGGTTGATTTTGTTGATTTCAATCTGCATTATGTTGAAGGAAAAAATGACTATCGCAATGCGAAATGAAAATCGCAACGAGAGAATCGCAATGCAAAATGAAAATCGCAACGACAAAATCACAACGCGAAACTAAAATCGCAATGCGAAACTAAATTCGTGTTGCGATTTTAATTTCGCTTTGTGATTCCCTCATTGCGATTTTCATTTCGCATTGCGATTCTCTCGTTGCGATTTTCATTTCGCATTGCGATAGTCATTTCCGCGTTGCGATTTTCACGTTACGATTTTCATTTCGCATTGCGATTCTCTCGTTGCGATAGTAATTTCCGCATTGCGATAGACATTAAGATGATTGCGAACGTCATTTCCGTGTTGCGATAGTCAAATGAATGCCTAATAAGTGATAACAACTGAACAGATCATAGCAATTTTCAAACTCAAGTTACTAATACATGCCTAACCGAAAATGTTAAAAGTTCACACATAAAATCCACATAATACAACATTTGCATTTAAAAATCACCTAAGTTAACAGTCCCAAAAGGTGAAGCCGGTTGTGATTGGGATTTTAAAGATGATTGCGATTTTGATTGCCTTTTGCTTGACACCATATGAGCTTTGGATTTTGATGAGGATCCATATTTTGGTAGAGGAAAAGATGATTGTGATGGCACTGGTGATCCATATGTCAACCTTGTATGACCACTTTCCTTGCACCGACTACATGTCGATCTCTTCTTCTATTCACCCTTAGACGGTACACGATCGTGACTTTTTGGTCGGCCAGGTAGCCTTCTGTCCATGGCTGGTGGCAAAACTGTTTGTAAGTCATCTGGTATGTCCTACTCAGAAGGATGTGGAATAGGGTAGACAATCTCGCCATAAGTCTGTCGATATACTTCTATAGTGTAGGAATCCATAGCGTATGCGCTTGAATCATCTTGGTTTAGATGAAGAGAAACTTTTATAACATGGCCACACGGATAACCAGATGTTTGCCATTTCATACAACTACATTTCTTTGCATTTAGATCGACAAGCCCTTTTAAGTTATTATCCAGTACTTCAAACAAAGTGTTTGAACATGGTTCAACTCTCCATGACGTTGACTTCACAACACGTTTCGTTATCTTTTTTTCTATCCATGGTGTAACACGATGTTCCAATGTTCCTGTAAATTTAAATAAATAATACTTAGTAAAATATATGATAAGTTACGAATTTAAAGAAATAATACCTGCATGGTTTCTTTTCTTGTAGTACCACTGTTGAATAGAGGCTCGAAAAAACTCCATTAACATAGTAATGGGTAATTTCTGGGAATGACGACTTAGAGCGTTGATTGATTCTGCACTATTAGATGTCATGAAACCATATCTTGCTCCAAGTTGATGTACTCTTGACCATCTTTCAAACCCGACATCTTCTAGTGTTTGAGCACACTGAGGCAAAACACGTCTTAAACAGTTTATATGCTTATTAAAATCCACTTCCCGATAAGCTTTTACAGCCTTCCAGTATGTCCATTTGTGATTTTTTATACCAGCAGACCTTGATTTTAGATTTCTATACAAATGAACACCACAAAGTCCATGAAAAGCATATGGGAAACACCTTCTAACAGCGTTATCAATTGAGTTTGCCCTATCAGATATGATTGTCAGATTGCTAATAGGACCTATGCAATCCCTAAGATGCCCCATAAACCATGTCTATGAATAAGAGGTTTCAGATTTGCGAACCCCGTAAGCTATTGGCAGTATCCCATTGTTAGCATCCATGGCTACTGCTAATAAGTTTACTCCAAGGTATCGACCTTTTAAATGTGCTCCGTCAACTATAATAACTGGGCGCATGCAATTAATAAACGAACGAATCTACAAAATCATATACACAAGAAATATAATCATTTAAATGTGAAATGCATGTAAGTAACAAAAATGAGTCAACAAAATTATATTGATTTACTAATCGCAGTACCAATGGCGATAAACAGCAACTCAAAGCGTCCATCTCTATCTGTTTTGATATGAGTTACCGACCCAGGATTTTTCAGCTTTAAATTGTGATAATAAGCCGACAGTTGGGCAAACGATGCTTCTAGCGACCCCCTCAACAATTCCAAGGCATAACATTTGGCTCTCCAAGCTTGAGAATATGAGATACTAATCTTGAACCGAGCATTCATGTCAGTCATAATTTCATGTCCCCGATATACCCTACCATTCAAAAACATTAACTCAGCCAGAAAACCACCCAACACCTTTTTGTTTGCCTGTCTATGATGAGGAAAAACTTGGGTTCTTGAACATGTATGTTTATCAATAAAATTCCTAACTTGAAACATTTCGCAATCTTTTATCCTCTTTGCAATCATACGCCACATACAGTTTTTGTCAATCATAAACCTTGTTTCGAAACGATATTTTCTTGATTTGTTAACTTTTAGTTGATAGCCATCTTCCACACATTTCGTATACAAAGCTATCTTCAAGTCTTCCTTTGTATCAAAACAATCATCTTTCTTGATACGAATAATTTTTGTGTAACAATCAACTATTATCTTTACCAACTCTTCTTCCGGTATCTGAAGTAATTCTGGCATATTCCAGTTATACTCCCGTGGCATTTTCTTTGGGGATTTCTTCTTCTTCTTTTTCTTCTTCAGTGTTATATGAATTACAGAATGGATGTTCAACATGTTCATTTACAGTCGTAACTTCCTCCTCATTATCATCAACAACATCTTCCTCGGCAACGGCTGTTTCATCATCAAAATTCGGATATTGACCAGTATCAAAATCATTACACGCATGGTCTGTTTCTTCTTCTGAAAAATCATCAAAATTCGAGTATTGACCAAGATCAAATTCCGGGTATTGACCAAGATCAAATTTCGAATACTGACTAGTACTCACAATTTTTTCTGTTGGCTCATCATCGTCTAACTGGTCAATACGAAAACCGGAATTTGGTGCTGAAAGTTGATTGGGATTTGGATTAGGGAAAGGTTGTGGGTTTTGAGATTGTGTTTGGTATTGGAAATATGGTGAAACAATATTTGCTTGGTGATGAAATTGTGGTGTAACCATTAAATTTTGAGCACCATAAACTGGGGTTGAAAAACTTAGTTGATTACTACCCGCTACTGACCCAACTTCACTACTTCTAGGTTTAACAACATACAATGTAACATCATCACTTGAAACACTAATGTAAGCAATGAATCGTTCAACATCTTCATTGTCGGTTAACAAATAAACTTTACCATTTCTCTGATAAGATAGCCTAAATCCACTTAGGGGCTCTAAATTCAATTTATTTGCAACACGTAACATTAGAGTTTCATAAGTTAACTTTTTTAATGACAGTTTTAGTTGAAGATTCATGGGTAAAGGCATATATTGTAAAACACCATGAACATTCTCCCATGACCCTCCAAAACACAAATCTATCCAAACATGATCAACATTAGATGATTTCATTATTGTAAATTAATTTACTAAACAAACGAGTTGCGAAACTAAAACCTGTTGCCGGATGGGGAATGATGTCATTGGATATAGGAACGGATGTCGCCGGAGAGAGTGATAGATGGAGATGAAATGAGTTGCGATTTAGGGATTTAGGTTATGAGTTGCTGTTGCTGCGTAGTTATATACCCAAAACATTTGTGTTGCGAAATTAAAACCTGTTGCGAATTCAGAAATCGAGTTGCGAATTTGAAATTTAGTATTGCGATAGTCAGAATCTCGTTGCGATTACGTAAATCGAAATGCGATTACGTAAATCGTAATGCGAATACGTATTCGCGTTGCGAATTACGTAATCGCAACGCGAATTTGGAAAATCGCAACGCGAATTTGGGAAATCGCAATGCGATAGTCAGAATCGCGTTGCGAATCTGGAAACTGATTTGCGATACCGGAGATCGCGTTGCGAATTATCGATCGCATTGCGATTTAGTTGGTCATTTTGACAAATCCAAAAAAAATTGATTAAAATCGTATATTATAAGATATTTTTTGTCATTGAATTTATTTTCTCTTTTTATTTTGTAGTGGGAACAGTTCATATCTCCTTAAAGCCTGATATTTTTTTCCCTATCTTCTCTACCGAAAGATAAGAGCATCCAAATGTGGGTTCCACTTGGAAAAAGAGGGACGCTGAACCTAAAATGTTTTGTTCAATGTTGATTACTTATGCGTGTACTATATTTGACGGATATGAACGAGAATGTTCCAGTTTTTCAGTTTTTATTTTCTAATTGTAAGATGTATTCTCAATATTTTACATTATATATATATATATTGAAATCAATTAACTTTTGACAGAAAAATATTATATAAATACAATCCATTTTTTCTGGGCTAATATTATATAAATCAATTACATAAATGTCATCATTGCCCATTTTTTCCCCAAGGATGATTTGCTTGAAAGTCATAATTTGACTGTAATAATACATAAAAAATGGATAAATTACGTATTTAATACTTAAAGTATTAGTTTTGATACATTTTAGTACTTAAAATTTTTATTTTTAAAATAATACTTAACTTTTATTTTTTATTGTAGTACCTCGTCGTTAAAAATTTAATGGCACTATATTTTTTATGTGTAAATTAAATCATTAATCACTCAATTATCTTCTTACTCCTATTTTGGTACTAAAGTTTAAAAATTTTCAATTTAACTATTTAACTTTCAAATTGTTCCTATTTTAACCACTCTAATTTATTTTATTAATAGTTATGTGATATGACATCTTTTATTATTATTTTATTATATATAATTAAAAATTTAAATTTAAAAGTTAGAGTGATTAAATTAGGAGTAATTTGAAAGATAAGTAATTAAGTTAAAAAATTAAACTTTACTGACCAAAATAAAAGTGAGAGGATAGTTGAGTGAGAATATAGTTTAGTGACCAAAAAAATTAAAAGTTTAAATACTATAAACGGACCAAAACTGATAGTTTTTAAACTAAATACGTATTTTATCTAAAAATAATTAAATAAGTGGTTTTAAATAGTGTGGATGATGAACAAAATATAGGAAGAATTTAGATATAATATTAAATATATCGATAAAACACGTTAGATTTGTTTTGAAAAATATATAAACTTAAACTTTTAAGATAATATTTATATGAAAGTAAAATAAAATATTAATAAAGTATTTAGTAACGTGATTACAGTTTTTTTTCAAACGTGCACTCCATTATCAAATTCATTTAGAAAAATGTTATTACTAATTATTGATGATTAATGTTTGATAATGTTTATTAGTAACATAACAAGTTTCAAAGTTCCATGAAGAAATAATAATAAAAATTAAAGGTTTAAGAGAAAATGAGAAACAAGGTAAATTATTCCACTACAAAAAAAAAATCTTATGCAGAAAATCAGATATATTTATCAAAATAATGTATTCTTTTCTGACTATGTGATAGAATATATATATATATATATATATATATATCGTTAATTTAAAAGGATAAAAATTAGTTAACAATCTTTAGAGTAGATAGTTAAAAAAATTTACTTGACATTTTTTTTAAAAGTTATGGATAAAATTCACCTTGCCTTTTCCTATGATAATAATTGTTAAAAAATAAAAATAAAAACTGAAACATCATTTAATCGTGTGTAGACAAAACTGTTTATAAGTTTCAAAGATCTTTGTCCAAGAGAACAAGTAATTAGAAGTTCTTTTAAAGTGATTAAAGGACGTAATATGATTAGAGGTAATAGGGTGTTAGAATGTTAACTTGTGATTGTATTCATGAGAGTGTGATTGTATGCGTGAGAGAGTAAGAGTTGTTAGCAGGCTGTTAGGATGCTGTTAGGGAAGTTAGTTAAGGCTATTAAAACTGCATAGCAGTTACAACCATCTCAGAAGTACAAGCAAGTATATAACAACAGTTGATGCATTGTAAATCAATTGACGTTTTTCTATTTAATATACATTACTTGTTATCTCAACATGGTATCTTTCGCTAAACGATCCGATCAGTTTTCTTGTGTTTTCGCTGCTTAAAAGAAAAAAGAAGGAAGCTAATCGTCATGAATATTGATTGGTTGGCTTCTTTAATGGAGAATGTGTCGAGGAATGCAAGCAAGCTCCAGTCGCTCAAAAAAGGTGACGAATCAATGAGAGTGTATCTTACTAGAGTCAAAGAAGTTTGCGATGCTCTATAATCGTGTGGCAGTGCAGGTTGCCAATATTTTGAAGCGATTGCCTCGTGAATATCAACCTTTTGTAGCCGTTATAACCACTATGCAAGATTCAGTGTCTCTTGATGTTATTTACACCATGTTGCTGGATATTGAGACTCAACTAGCTGGGTTTTGTGATCCACTTGATTCACTTCTCATGAGTGCTCATGTTGCTCAAGGACAAATATCAAGTAAAATAGTATATCAGTCTGAGCGATCGGTTGCTTCTTGTCAGACGTACTTGCGTGGCCGATCAGTTGGTAGAGGACGGGGTAGATCTCAGATGCAGTGTCAATTGTGTGGAAAGAATGACCATTTGGTGGATCGATGTTGGTATCGATTTGAGGAAGACTTTCCTGGAGTTACAGACAATAGTAACTCATACTCAAAGAATGAGTCAAGCACTGCTTACTATGCTGCTAACAATAATAAGGATGTTGGCTGTGATTGTGGTGCTAGTCAGAAATCAAGTTGTCATAAGCCACAAGAAGCTCGTGAGCACTGGATTGTGGACTCGGGTGCCACACATCATGTCACTTCTGATGGCATGAATATCTCTCAACCTATGGATTTCAACAATTCAGGTAAATTAATTGTTGGTGATGGTGTTGCATTAGATGTTAAGTCTGTTGGGCAATCTCCCTTACATACATCTTCTCGTGTATTGCTCTGAACCGATTTATTGCATGTTCCAAGAATAACCAAGAACTTACTCTCGGTGTCAAAGCTTGCTAGGGATAACAACATTTTTTTGAATTTCATGCACATGAGTTCTGTGTTCGTGATAAAAAGACTGGTGCAATCTTGCTTCGAGGGAAATAAGATGGTGGTTTATGCTTATTTGATGTGGATTCATCGCCTAGAGATAGTTCTAAGGTAGTAGTTTATGCAACACAACTATCTACATCTATGTATGATTTGTGGCATCAGCGTTTGGGTCATCCCTCGCATGATAGCCTAGTAAAAGTTTGTAAGGAACTGAATGTAAGCTTTCCCTCAAGTATCAATAAAACATGTATTGACTGTCATCTAGGAAAAAGTCACAAATTACCATTTTATGCATCTACAATTGTGTATGATAGTCTCTTTCAGTTGATATTTATATATCTTTGGGGACCCTCACATGTTGTCTCAAATGGTTACAAATACTATGTAACATTTATTGATGCATGCACCGGACATTCATGGTTGTATTTGCTAAAAGATAAGGCTCAAGCAGTTAATGCGTTCGAGCTGTTTCAGCAAATGGTTAAGGTTCAGTTTGACTTGCCTATAAAGGCTGTGCAAAGTGATTAGGGAGGTGAGTATCGCAAGCTGTCGAGTCACTTGCTGAGTAAGGGCATCACACATAGGCTTACATGTCCATATACTTCCAAGCAGAATGGAGTGGTCGAACGTAAGCATCGGCATGTTATTGAACCCGCCCTAGTTCTACTTGCTCAAGCATCAATGCCTATCAAATTTTGGGCAGATGCAGTGGTTACTGCAGTTCACTTGATAAACAAGCTTTCTATAAGGGTCTTGCAAGGAATTTCACTGTTTGAGAAACTCTTCCATAGGAAACCCGAGTATGGACAATTAAAGATGTTTGGTTGTCTTTGCTTCCCTCACTTGAGACCTTATTTGAAGCATAAGTTAGATTTCAAGTCCAAGCCTTGCACGTTCTTAGGTTACAGTATGCAGCACAAGGGGTTTCAATATCTTGCTGAGGATGGTAGGATCTATATAACAAGGCATGTGGTGTTTGATGAAATATAGTTTCCCTTTGCAGAAATGAGTGATCATGTGTCTACTACATCAAACATAAGGAGATGCCCCAACTCACTACAAGTAGTAACTGATATAAGCAAATTGTTTAGTGGAATAAGCACTACAGAATCAGGTCATGATTCTATGGCTGGCACTAGTGGAGACTCTAGTAATTCACCTGGTGTTAGTTCTAGTTCTGTAATGGAAGAAGTTGCATATGTTGTGTCAGGTGTTGAGCATCAAGTACCAGGTGAAGTCTCATATACTGATCAAGATACTGGTGATGTTGGTCAAGATTATGTTGCCAGTAACCATGGTAATGAGCAAGGGATGAATCAGTTGCATACACCTGCAGAAAATACATGCAATCTGGATAGTGCTCAAGTAAACACGCATCCAATGATGACAAGAAGTAAGTGTGACGTATTTAAGCCAAAATCATATATGACTGCTGCTATTAATGAAGTTCCAGGTGACATTTATAAAGAACTTAAGACTGCTAGTTGGAAAGAAGCTGTTCAAGTTGAAGTTCATGCATTACAAAGGCTGGTCATTTGTCAAGTTGCTTGCATGTCGTGAGGTTGTTGGCTGCAGGTGGTTGTTTAGAATAAAAAGAAGGTTGATGGATCTGTTGAAAGTCATAAAGCCCGCCTTGTTGCTAAGGGATATTCACAAGTACCTGGTTATGATTTTAAGGAAACATACAGTCTTGTTTTTAAGTTTCCTACATTGAATGCAGTTCTTTCGATTGCAGTTGCAAAGAGTTGGCCCTTAAGACAAATTGATGTGAATAATGCTTTTTTAAATGGTGATTTGAAGTATGCTGATGATGGTAGTTTGCTTGTATGCAAACTTAATAAAGCACTGTATGGATTGAGACAAGCACCAAGGAACTGGCATGACAAGCTTAAAGCCAGATTGATTCGGTTAGGCTTTAGTGAATCTCGAGCTGATGTATCACTGTTTGTTAAGAATGATGGAGGTTTTTATATATATATCCTTGTTTATGTTGATGATATCATACTTATAGGCGCTTCTTCACATGTTATTAATGATGTGGTACATGCTTTGAATCAGGAGTTCTCCTTGAAGGATCTAGAAGAGTTAGAGCCAAAATCCAAAAGAACTAAAGAATTTCAAGTTGAAGTAGCAACAAAAATAACCTAATTTGGAATCAAATAGGTACGCAGCGTACGTTACATATTTTATAAAACATAAACCGAAGAACACTAAGTTCTAAATTGTAAAGTGCGCGAATAAGCTTTAGTCGCTCACTTTGGGATAAACAAAAGACAAAAATCAAATGCAAGAACGACATCAATTAAATTTTGGTAGTATTTATCTATTTCTTGTCTCGTAGTTCAAGGATTTTGGTACCCTCTTAACATTTTGCACAACTTTGTTGACGTTTTGTCGTTTTAAGCACATGCCCCGAGTCCTACTCGTATATTAAAGAGATGATATCGATGATGACTGTGTAGGCAACTTTTAATGGGAAATGAATAATATATATATGAATAGTAGGGTATGCTCATGTGGGGACTGTTGAAGTGGCAATTCAGATAATAAGAAAACCTTGAGAATATTAGAGTATTATGTGATAGCTGTTAGTTGTAACCGTTTTGGTTAATCTGTTGTAACTGAATTCTATTCAGTTGGGCTAATCAGTTGATGAGTGTTTAAAATCGTTAATCTTTGCTCGTTATTTCTTCGATTTTTTCGAATTATTGCTGCTGAATTGGTCGGGTTATACTTATTTTTGTACAGGTCCTTGCTTTCCAGAATTTATGACAAAACGGACGAATTCTGCATTTTTTTTATTATTTTGGTCATGGCTGGAGACATGGGCACGACTCTGGGCACGACGCGGTCTGACGTGGTAGTTTCTAGAAGGTCCAATCAGCGGCGGTTTCTAGAATACCTCGTTCGCACGCCTTCTGGAAGATTGACGAGCAGAGTTGCATTAGGAGACTAGTTTAAGTTTGAATTTAAATTTAAAAACTATTATCTTTTGTATTATTTTATTATTTTCTTTGTTTATCCTTTAGTCATTGAGAGGCTATAAATACCCACTTGGGGTAAGCCTAAAATGATCATTCAGAATACATTCTTCTTTTCTCTCTAGTTTTTATAAAAGTTTTCTCTTTTCCTTTTCAAGTTCTTTTTATTTTTCTTTATTTTCAAGTTTTATTTTTATGCTAAGTATGACTTTTGTCATGCTTAGCTAAAATTTTCATAAGTCGAGAGCTGTCGTGATGATTCAATTCCAACGGGAGAATTGAAACGATCTCTTAATATCTTCGGAATATCTCTCTCAAACTCTGCGCTTATTTTTCAAAAATCAAAACAGTTTTCAAAATCAAAGATTGACTTTGGTCAAGAGGTTGTTGCGATTAAACATGTGGGATGAAGATTCGGCTTATAGAAATCAATTCGACTTCCTAGGAACACACTTGGCGAGATAGCTTGGAATTGAGATCGGAATTGATGGTTATAGAAACAACAATCCGAGTTGGTTGCCACGAACTTAAACAATATTTGATCTACAACAATAGATGTTGTTAGAATCAATTATCGAAGCCGGAATCAAAGACTGTCTTGGGTATTCGATATACAAGATAGAGTCACAAGGATAGCCCTTGTAGACAAAGTAACCGACGTGAATCTCGAAGAGAAAATCTTATTCGATGATCTAAAGGAAATTGAATCAAAGCGACGCTTGAGGCTACTTTTACCATATTTATTCACAATCTTCATACTCTTATTTTTATTTAAGTTGCTTTTATTTATTTTTACCATTTTAATCTCATATTACAAACCCCATTTTACTATTTTCGCCTAGTTAGAACCATTCAAACATTAAATTATGATTTTCTAAGTTCTTGAGGATTCGACCCTTATTTCTCTATACTACGTATTTCCTTTATTTATTTATTGAGAATAAGGAATTATTTTGACATCCGAAACGACAGTTGTCAAATTGGCGCCGTTGCCGGGGACTTCGCCAAAGTTACTAATTTTTTTTTGTTTTCTTTTGATTTATGACCAGGACTAATTCGGGCACATTAGTGGAGTATAACCCGGAGATCGAAGCTGAAGCTAGGAGACTCCACGCACAGACACTTCGGGAAAGAGTGAGGCACCAAACAAATCCAGAAGAATAATCAAACTCAAGTGAATTCGTTAATACAATTCTGATGGCCGAACCTACTATTCGGGAGTTAGCCGCGGCACCCACTGAACAAGGACCTATGTGCATTGATTTTCCCCAAGGCGAAACTCCGTACCAGTTGAAGACCGACCTTATTCATCTCCTCCCTACATTCCGTGGATTGCCAAACGAGAATCCACACCAACATCTCAAGGAATTTCACATGGTCTGCTTTAGCATGACACCACAGGGAGTAACCGAGGACCAAATCAAACTTAGAGCTTTTCCTTTTTCTTAGCCGATTCGGCTAAAGAGTGGTTATTTTATCTTCCCCCTAATTCTGTAACTACATGGGCTCAAATGACTCGTTGTTTTCTTGACATGTTTTTCCTTGTGGCAAAAGTAAGTGAACTACGAAAGAGAATACTTGGAATGAAGCAGCTTGATGGAGAGTCACTTTACGACTACTGGGAACGTTTTAAGAAGTTATGTTCTAGTTGCCCAGAATATGGGTTAACCGAACAAACACTCCTTCAATACTTTTATGAAGGATTATCTCCCCTAGAAATGAAGATGAGCGATGCAGCCAGTGGTGGAGCCTTGGTAAATATAACTCCTACTGAGGCAAGAGACTTAATATCGACGATGGCTTCAAATTCCCAACAGTTTCGCGCAAATAATGAACCTTCTCGAAGGGTTCATGAGATAAGTTCATCTTCCTTGGAAAATAAAATAGATAAGTTAACTAAAGTCGTAAACTCTATTGTTGCAGGAAAGACAGGGCAAAACCGATTATGTGGAATATGTGTATTACCTGATCATCCAACAGACGGTTGTCCATTGATTCAAGATGACGCAATAGCTCAAGTCAACGCAGTCGAAAACTTTCTGAGACCTCCCCAAAGAGCTTATAATCCTTATGGTAATACATACAACCCAGGATGGAGGGATCATCCGAACTTCAGTTATGCGCAGAACCCAAGACTAAATCAAGGCTATCAAGCGAGACCTCCACCACCGCAACAAACGTAGAAGTCATCATTAGAATCGATTGTCGAGAGGTTAGCACTATCCCAGGAGAAATTCCAGACTCGAACTGAAGCCCACTTCCAAGAGATGGACAAGCAATTGAGCCAACTCGCTCAAACCGTGGGGAGATTAGAGTCACAAAGGAGGCTACCATCACAAACTGAACCGAATCCAATAGAGAATTTTAGCGCCATCACCCTCAGAAGCGGTACAATTGTTGAACAGCCAGACCCAAAGGAAGTAAGCGCAAGATCCCGGAAGAAAGAAGAAGATTCGAACTCCCAAAGGGAAGAAGAAGCAGTTGACGTAGGATCCCAGAAAGAGAACGATGAAGAACAAATGGACGATCCAAAGCCATCTCCCTACGACGTGCCACCGCCTTTTCCATCAAGGTTAGTTAAAAAGGATAAAAAAGCTGAGGAAAAGGAAATATTAGACGTACTTCGGAAGGTGGAAGTTAGCATACCTCTCCTCGAAGTTATCCGGAAAGTTCCAAGGTATTGCCGATTTCTGAAGGATCTCGGTATGACTAAAAGGAAGCTTACCAGGGTCGAGAAAGTGGATTTAAGTGCAAACGTCTCAGCAGTTTTCTAACGACCGCTTCCACCGAAGTATAAAGACCAAGGTATGTTTTCAATACCTTGTAAATTTGGTGAGGTTAAAATCAAGCGAGCTATGTACGATCTAGGTGCCTCTCTCCGTCTATAATTTAATTTCCACCAAGCCTTTGAAGGAGACGAGAGTTACACTTCAGCTAGCCGACAAATCAATAATTTATCCTGAAGGACTCATAGAAAATGTTCTAGTGGAGGTAGAAAACTTAATTTTCCCTGATGATTTTTATGTGATTGATATGGAAAATGATCGTAGCAACATTGGTTCTGAAATCCTCCTCGGTCGTCCTTTTCTGAGCACGGCAAATGCAAAAATTGATGTTCAAAGCGGTATTCTTACTATGGAGTTCGACGGTGAGATCTTAAAATTTGATGTTTATAAAGCAATGAGATATCCGGATAATGTTCATAGTATTAATTTTGTTGGCATTTTTAAACTTGTTGATGATGAATCTAACTTTGTTGATGATTTATGCAAGGAATCGGATGATAAAAAAGACGACATAAGGGAGTTGAAAAATATTTCAGTTGTTGATTCTAATTTGATCTCAACTCCTTTAAAACCTAAATATTTACCTTCTTTTTTACAGGCACCAAAAATTAAGTCGAAATCATCAAGGAGCAGTTTGAAGAAATCTTTTTTGGTAAAAAAGATGTTTTGACGGCCATTCTTCTGGACAAGATTTTAAAATTGGGAAATATCCGAAGAAATCTTTGTGAGAATTTTCAAATTTCTCATAAATAACTTCTTAGTTGGAAAAATCGAATGAAGTGGAAGTGTCTGTCATAGAACCTGTAGTCTGAATCAGGTCATCGAGCTAACGACGTTAAACAAAAGCGCTTCATGGGAGGCAACCCATTATTTTCAATTCCGTTATATATATATTTTTTATCTTCACTTTTTGTTTCATTTTATTTTTATTCATTCAAGCATGTTTAATTTAATTTTTATTTTTATTTTGCAGGAACCGAATATTTTTATTCAAACTTAAAATTGTGGAAATTTCATTCGAAGAGTGCAACTTTCGGAACCTACAGAGCAGTTAAAAATCGCACAAAGCAGAAAAAAAAATATACCCCAGCCGTGCACACCGTTTCACTTAAATGATGCTTTAGATGAGCGATGCTTGGACTCCATGGGCCTACTTGCAGGAACCCCGAGCGCACCTTACTTCATTTCACCGGTCCTCACTCCTCGCAACGAGCGAGTCTTCATACGGGAAACACACAAGCGCTGCCTCCTGCAACCCCACGCCCGGATATGCAATCCCAAATGGATGAAGTCCACGATCGCCTCCACTCCATTGAGACGAACATCAAAGAGATCCTCTCCTACCTACGTCCTAGCATCTCTCATCGCGGCCGAGGACGTGGCCGTGGTAGACATTAAATCCGGGGAGTTCTCTATTCCTTCTCTTGCACTTTAATTTTTCATTTTGAGGCAAAACGCTTTAAGTGAGGGGGAGTAGAGTGTCTATTGAATTTCCCTTTGCTTATCTTTATGCTTTGAATCTAGTATGTGTTGGTTGAATTGGTCAGAAATTTCATTGATTGTCTTTGTCTTGTTGAAAATTTTTGGAATGCTATGCTTGTTTGGGAACACATGATTGTTTATGTTACGATATTCTTGATAGAGAATAGCATGAATTGTGATAAGTTGGTATTTTCTGTGATATTCCATGACTTTGTTAGTTGAAATGTGATTAGCTCAATGCATGAAACAATTTGGTGAGATTTGAGCCTTTACGAGCATATCATTTTTGCTCTCATTTTATTTGATTGAGTGTGTCGAATTTGGCATTGGTATTCTAGAACATGCATGTTAAATACTGTCGAGAATACACATGAACATGATGCTTAAAGATGATTTGTGCACCTTAGGATTAACCATTCCGTTTCCCCACTAAAAAGCCTACATATGCATTTTCCCCTTAGCTAACCACTTTTGAGCCTATTCACGTTTCTTTGTTTTCGCCTTATTCATAAACCCGAGCCTTTTTATTTTATCCATCTTTTCTACCTTTTTCAGGGTAAGTGAATACTTTTACCGTTGTATTCTCCATCGAAAAAAATGTTGAATGAAAGAAAAAAACAACAGTTCGAAAAACAAAGTTGTTCGAAAGAAAAAGAGAGAAAAAAAAGACATGAAAGAAAAAAAATGGAAAACAAAACAACAAAAGTGTGAAAAAGAAAAAAATGCATTTTGACAAGAAATTTGTTGTTTGATATGTCGTATTTTTATCTTGTTGTGCTTAATGCTTTGATGGAGTTGAGATTATTATTTGTTAGTTCATTGCCTTGAATTTTTAGCCATATTTTAGCCTTTTCCCCACCTTTACCTAAGCCCCGTTACAACCAATAAAAGACCCTTTGATTTATGCATTTTGTTCTTATTAGTAGTGGAGATTTGATTTACTTGCAGGCTTATGGTAATACCGTGTCAATTCTGACATTGAGCGTTTCTTTACCCCAAACACATTGAGTAATTTGAGTGAATCCCGGTAAGGTATTAAGTTATGAGCATTGAAATTAATGAATGAATGGATATTATAATTGTACTTGACTTGTTCCAATTGGTGATGTTCAATTGATTGATTTCTTGACTTGAATAGTTATTTTGGTCTCTACCTTGCTTCCCTAAATGTGAAACTTGAGAACGAACGTTTAATGAAGTTTTTGACTGATTTGGTTAATCATACTTGAGGACAAGCATGAGATAAGTGAGGGGGAATTTTATGAGTGTTTAAAATCGTTAATCTTTTCTCGTTATTTCTTCGATTTTGTCGAATTATTACTGCTGAATTGGTCGTGTTATACTTGTTTTTGTATAAGTCCTTGCTTTCTAGAATTTGTGACAAAACGGGCAAATTCTGCATTTTTATTATTATTTGGTCACGGATGGAGACATGGGCACGACTTTGGGCACGACGCGGTCTGACGTAGCAGTTTCTAGAAGGTCCAGTCAGCGGCGGTTTCTAGAAGACCTCGTTCGCATGCCTTCTGGAAGATTAACGAGCAGAGTTGCATTAGGAGACTAGTTTAAGTTTGAATTTAAATTTAAAAACTATTATCTTTTTTATTATTTTATTATTTTCTTTGTTTATCCTTTAGTCATTGAGAGGCTATAAATACCCACTTGGGGTAAGCCTAAAATGATCATTCGGAATACATTCTTCTTTTCTCTCTAGTTTTTATAAAAGTTTTCTCTTTTCCTTTTCAAGTTCTTTTTATTTTTCTTTATTTTCAAGTTTTATTTTTATGCTAAGTATGACTTTTGTCATGCTTAGCTAACCTTTTCATAAGCCGAGAGCTGTCGTGATGATTCAATTCCAACGGGAGAATTGAAACGATCCCTTAATATCTTCGGAATATCTCTCTCAAACTCTGTGCTTATTTTCAAAAATCAAAACAGTTTTCAAATTGAAAGATTGACTTTGGTCAAGAGGTTGTTGCGATTAAACGAGTGGGAGGAAGATTCGGCTTATAGAAATCAATTCGACTTCCTAGGAACACACTTGGCGAGATAGCTTGGAATTGAGATCGGAATTGATGATTATAGAAACAACAATCCAAGTTGGTTGCCACGAACTTAAACGATATTTGATCTACGACAATAGATGTTGTTAGAATCAATTACCGAAGCCGGAATCAAAGATTGCCTTGGGTATTCGATATACAAGATAGAGTCACAAGGATAGCCCTTGTAGACAAAGTAACCGACGTGAATCCCGAAGAGAAAATCTTATTCGATGATCTAAAGGAAATTGAATCAAAGCGACGCTTGAGGCTACTTTTACCGTATTTATTCACAATCTTCATACTCTTGCTTTTATTTAAATTACTTTTATTTATTTTTACCATTTTAATCTCGTATTACAAACACCCCTTTTACTATCACTGCTATATCAGAACATGCGCATATCACTGCTATATTGAATGGTTTGCCACCTGAATTTGAGTCAGTTATACTGTAATAAGTACTACTCCCACTCCTCCAGATTTAAGATCTGTCAGCACCATATTATTAGATGCTGACACTAGACAATCACAGTCTTTTAATCATGTCACAACTTGTGCTCATATTACTACTGAAGTTACAAATGATCAAGTGGCCTCTAATAATGCTTCACATTCTGAGTATCAAAATAAGGGTGAACTTGTTGATAATACTGGTTAGAACTTCAATAATAGTAACAGCAGTAATAGGGGTAGAGGTCGAGAACGGTTTTCATCCTCTAGACCACAGTGCCAATTGTGTGGTCGGATGGGACTCCTTATTGAAAGATAATATTACAGATTTGATATGGATTATAAGAATAAATCATCTCGACCTACACAAAACAGTAATAGTAAAGGTTATACCGGTATTCAAGCCAATGTCAGCTCATATAATCCCAGCAATGATAACATTAACCCTTATAATTCAGTGTATTATACACATTCACCCTTGGTAACAACCACTCAAGTTCTTAATTTTCTACTTTTCGACCACACATTTATCCCTTTAATGTTCAACATCAAGTGTACTCAAATCCTCACAACATGTCTTCATGTTTTTCTAGAAATTCAACTCAGTTCACTGCTGCTACTCAACCACATGTCACATCTCAAGTTATATAGTTGCACCTGAGACAGTGGATGATAATGTTTGGTATCTAGATTCTGGAGCAACTCATCATATAACTAAAGACTTTAGTACCCTGCAGGTTAAAGACACTCACCCTGAAACAAATAGTGTGGTTGTAGGCAATGGTAATTCTCTTCCAATACAGTGTACTAGTCAGTCTTATTTCTGTGTTAATTCCAATAAGTTTCATTTAAACAAGTTATTGTATGTTCCTAACATTACTAAAAAACTGCTGTCTGTTTCCAAATTCACTCAGGACAATCAGGTTCTGCTTGAATTTTACCCTAATTTCTGTCAAGTTTGCGACTTCCATACTTAGAAAGTGTTGTTAAAAGGAAGTCAAGATTGAGGACTGTACAAACTCAATATTGTCATGAATAACACTGATAATAATGATAGTTGCATGACTGCTGGTGATGAGATGCATATTAATAATTTTGATAATAGTTCTTTGTCTTCAATAAGATGTCCCATTGTAAATGCTAGGGTGTCTATAGATATGTGGCACAAAAGACTTGGCCACCCTTCTAAAAAAGTGTTACTTTCTGCATTAAAACATTACAATGTAACTCCTTCTGATATAAATAAAGAACAAATGTTATGCAAAGCATGTCAACTTGCTAAATCACACAAGCTTCCTTTTTATGACTTACAGACTGTTTATAAACAGCCACTACAACTTATAGTATCTGATTTATGGGGCCCTGCTCTTGTTTATTGTAATGGGTTTAGATTTTTTGTTGCTTTTACTGATGCTCATAGTAGGTATACTTAGATTTATTTCTTGAAACAAAAGTCTGAGGTTAAATATGTTTTTCTTTAGTTTCATAGACAGGTGGAAAAGCTCAAGATCTTTCAGTCAGAAAGAGGAGGTGATTTTGGTGCTCTTCAAGCTTACATGGAAAAGCAAGGTATAGTACACAGATTGTCATGTCCTCATACTTTAGAACAGAATGGTTTGGTGGAAAGGAAGCATCGACAGATAGTTGAGGTAGGTCTTTCTATGCTAGCTCAGGCTTCTATGTCTTCAAGCTTTTGGAATGATGCTTTTTATAGTACAGTATTTCTTATTAATCGGTTACCCACATGAGTGTTGTCTGATATATCACCATATGAAAAGATTTTTCATAAAAACCATATTACAATCTTTTGAGAGTTTTTGGTTGCACATGTTACCCTTTTTTAAGACCTTATAATCAGCACAAGTTTCAGTTTCGTTCTTCTACCTATGATTTCCTAGGGTATTCACTTGCTCATAAGTGATATAAGTGTTTAGATTCTAGTGGTCGTGTTTATGTGTCAAAACATGTTCGATTTGAAGAAAATGAATATTTCTTTATCAGCAACACCAAAACTTTCCTAATTCTTCTATTCTGCCAGTAATAAACAAATATACTAGAACTAGTCAAAAGCACTCAAGTGTCAACAAATATTTGTTCTCAAAATAACTTGTTTTATCCTTCTTTCTTTTCCTTCCCCACTAACACACACAACCACAAGTCAGTTTTACCATCTCCTACATTACTACAACAAGTTTCATCATCTCATTCTTCAAATCTATCCATCTTTTACACCATCAACATCATCATCTTCACCACATGATTCATCTTGATCACAATAATTCATCTCATCTCCATCTCATCCATTCACCTCAAAACCATTCGTAACTACTACATCGCCATCATTACAATCACCATCATCATCTTCATCACTCATTTTCTCTACCATCACCATCTCCATCACCACCATCTCGGCTAGTTCAAAATGCTCATTACATGGTCACTCGTGGGAAAACTGCCATTTTTAAACC
Organism: Hibiscus syriacus; assembly: GCF_006381635.1. Lineage (NCBI taxonomy): Eukaryota > Viridiplantae > Streptophyta > Magnoliopsida > Malvales > Malvaceae > Hibiscus > Hibiscus syriacus. Next base: position 622,633 of record NW_024061890.1, read on the forward strand.
TAGAGTGTTGCTTGCTGAGACAAGTCCTCAAGAGCCAACTAATGTCTATGAAGCATTGCAGCATCTAGTCTGGCGTTAAGTTGTTCATATTGAGTATACTGCCCTTATGAAGAATGGTACATGGGAGCTAAAGCCTCTGCCACCAGTACACAAAGCAGTAGGTTGCAAGTGGCTTTTTAAAGTGAAGAATAATCCTGATGGGTCAGTTGACAGGCTTAAGGCTCATCTAGTGGCCAAGGGCATTCTCAAATGGTGGGGATAGACTTCTCTAAGACATTTAATCCAGTGGTATTTGCAAGTACAATAAGGACTGTACTGGCTGTTGATGTCATGAAAGATTGGCCACTTAGACAAATTAACATCAATAATGTATTCCTCAGTGGAAAGCTATCAGAGGAAATATACATGTGTCAGCCTCCAAGTTTTGAGCAGAGAAGTGAAGATGGGAAGGATTTAGTATGTTGCTTGAAGAAGGCTTTTTATGGGCTTAGACAAGCACCTAGAGCATAGTTTGAGACCTTGAGAAAGTTTCTAGTTGAAAGTTTGGCTTTGCTGTTTCGAAAGATGATTCTTCTCTGTTTATCAGAAATTCAACATGCTCTCAAGTATTATTAATGGTGTATGTATATGATATAGTCATCACAGGAAGTCATGTGATAGAAGTGGATCTATAGTGCAAGTAATTAACGATGAGTTCTCTCTTAAGGATTTGGGTCAGTTAGAACTGTTTCTTGGAATGCAAGTTGAACATTCTCCAAGGGGCTTGTTTTTAAATCAGAAGAAGTATATTTCTGAGTTGTTAAAAAGGTCAAGCTTAGATGAGTCAACTCCAACTCTACTCCTATGGTCATTGCTCCTAAGCTCAAGGTAAATGATGGATAGTTGTTTGGTGATGTTCATCTTTATCGTAGTATTGTGAGAGGTTTGCAGTATGTATGTTTAACAAGACCTGACATAGCCTATGTTGTTAACAAGGTTAGCCAGTACATGAACAGTCTGTGTGATACTCATTGAAGGGAAGTGAAACGTAGATTGAGATATCTCAGTGGGACACTTGAGTATGGGTTATTTTTCTCACAAACTGGAAATTTCAGTCTAGTTTGCTACACTGATGCAGACTGGGCAGCTTCGGTGGAAGATAGACGATCCACGACAGGTTACTGTGTATATCTTGGAGGTAATCCAATTGCATGGTGTTCTAAGAAATAAAGTGTTATCTCTAGGTCTACATCAAAAGCAGAGTATAAAAGCCTTGATGATTCTGTTTCTGAATTGATTTGGATTGATCAACTACTTGATGAAATTGAGATTAGTGTAACTGGAAAGGCAGTTGTATGGTGTGATAACATCTCTACAATTTATATGGCAGTAAATCCAACACACCATGCTCGTATAAAGCATGTAGAAATTGATATTCACTTTGTGAGGGAAAGAGTTATGGCTGAACAACTCAGTGTTAATTTTGTTCATTCTGCGGAACAGGTGGCTGACATACTCACCAAGCCATTCCCACCTACAATATTTAGCTATATGCGCTCTCCTCTTAGTGTAAAGTCTTGGGCATAAATCAACGATGCCAGTCATGAGAAGTAGGTCTGAAGAAGCCAGGAAAATGTTGAAGTGTCAATTCAGATCATAAGAAAACCCTGAGCATATTAGAGTATAATGTGATAGCTGGTTAGTTGTAACCGTTTTGGTTAATCTGTTGTAACTGAATTCTATTAAGTTGGGCTAGTCAGTTGAGCTGGTTAGTTAGCCTTGTTATATATAGTGGGCATGTCCACTATTCATGATTCATGAGAGTATTTGTTGTTTCAGAATTTATGTATGTTTAAAAGTTCTTTTGTTGACTTTAGTAAACATCTTCTTTTGCCTTCAATCTTGCTTCTGACTTTCTCTTCCAGTTTATCATAGTTAGTTTTCTGTAACTACTCTGTTCATTTCTTGTCAGGGACCAGAGACAAATGCTTCAGCCTTTATGCAATTTGTGGGATAAGGAAAAGCAATATTCCATATGGAGATAACAAAAACAAATATCCCTTCAGGATTTGTCAACCTGATGTATGAAATTTTGGACGCTTCCAGCTATATATTGCAAATGGATTTGTTACTATACAATGTCATTGCCACCGCCACTGCCATCCATTCCGTTGGTGCTGATCATCCTTTTCGCCAGATATCAGTGTATTATGCTTATATTAACAATGCCTAATTCAACCATTATCTAGACTTCCCTACTCATATTTCTTATTTTGTCAAGAAATACATTTGACAGTTCTGTAGAAGCAAAGAGTTATGGCGGGAGTAGGACAATGCAAAAAAATGGTCGATAGCCAATCCCTATACATGACTAGTTATCTCGACGAACCACTGGCATTTCTCGAGGTATCAACATTTGAAGGGACAATGTGGTTAAGGTAACAACTCTATTATTTTCAGTATAATTTCTAGTTTGAATTGTGAAACTTCTGTTATACAGATTTATTCTCCAAGCAAAAAGTATTTTGTTTTGGTTCGACCTGTAACCCCATATAAAATATCATACGGTATAAATTTAACAAAACTCTTCTCCTAAAAATCTGTTTTGAGAAGAAAATAATAATATGCAACTTTGAGTGGTCAATTATATCCTTTATGAAAATGACAAAACTCGAAGAATTTTTTACACAAGTATTCATCTTTGAATTTTCATGTGTGCGGAGATTATATCATGGAGTTAGTACCAAGTTTGATTAATTGAAGAAAAGTTTATTGTTGTTGAAATATAACATATAGCTTTGTTATGTTAGCTTTTTGCCTGATATATATGTATGTGCATTGCATTGAGATAGCTTTCTCTTGCCTAAAATTTTTCTTCTTCAAAATTCATAATATCATTTGAAGACAAGAGTAAACAAATCTAATTCAGATTTTCGTATTTATGTTAATTTAGTTGTATTATGTTTTAACAAAATATAGTATTTCCAAAAAAAATCAATTTTACTTATTAAATATTAAATTTTTGTATGAGAATGTTAGCCACCAAACTTCTTTTAAAATGAAAATTCAATTTTAAATATAATGTTGAATTATCGGTTCATTATAAAACAAATTGTATTCTTTAAATTTGTATACAAATAGATCGTGGATTTAGACTCGTTCAACTTTTGTCCTTATCCTTGATAATATATATATATATATATATATATATATATATATGATGTGTAATTTACCGAACTCAAATGTCATATTTTGCACGAGCCAAACGATCTCGGTAATAAAAGAATTATTGTTATTTCTTGAGATCTTGAGTTTGAGCACTAGAAATACCAATAATGTAAGCATCCAATATCAAATAATTAAGAATTATCGCTGAATAATAACTACCATGTACTTATTCAAATTAATAGAGAAATGTCACTTTGGGAATTATGGTATGAAAAGTTTCTTTAAGAATTATCGCTCTCTGCTTGTGGACATGCCGGCTTGCTTGACAAAGGCCGTGAAATCTTTGAGAGTATGGAGAGAGATTACTCAATAAAACGTAAGATGGAGCACTATGCTTGCATGGTTGACCTTCTGGGACGTGCAGGGCGTATAGATCTAGCATGGGAACTTGTAATGGGGATGAATGAGAAGCCTGATTCCGATGTTTGGGCGGCTTTGCTTAGTTCTTGCAGGCTGCATGGCGATGTGCAAATGGCTAGCATAGCTGCCAACAAAATTTGTAAGTTAAACGCTGATAGCAGGCCAGGGGCATTTGTCGCATTGTCTAATACTCTGGCGGCTGCTGGAAGATGGGATGGTGTGAGTGAGTTGAGGGAGATTATGAAGGTTAGAGGGATATCGAAAGATACTGCTTGCAGTTGGGTGGGGAATAATGTGGTTTATAATGCTTCATCTTCCTAAAGCTATTTCAGGTTTTGTCCCACTGCCACGATGGTCCTTGGTTGCTTATTCTAGTAATTTTCGCCATGCAGATGCACCGAAACAGGTTAATTAGTAATCTTCAGAAACATACAACTGAGATTGTAAAACTGCTGCTTGAAAGTCAAATTCAATCCTTGAGAAGTATCCATATGGTGGTGGAATGTTCTTACGTCTTTGCTTTATTGAAGATAATAATGTGGGCTTGCCTTGCCGTCAGCCCAAACTGAGGAAGGTGGATCAAGCCCTACATTGTGTTCTGTTTGGAAGCTCATTTACAGCAACCTCAAACTACTTCTTCGGCCAAGCCGCCTAGTCATTTTCGACTCAATTTTGATATACACTTTTAATCCCTTTTGCCACTAACAAGTGTTTCAATGATATACACTTTGAATTTTGATATTTTTCTTTTGTCAAACTTTGCTCCTAGTCTTATTTAGGTTGGTAGGGTTTGCGAGAACCAAAAGCAGGGATGTAAATGAACAGGGCATTCGGTGAACTGTTCTGTTCATGAACCTTCCGTATAACATTTGTTTATGTTCGTTTGTTAAGCTAAATAAGTGAACATGAACAAAAAAAATTATGTTCATTTAATAAATGAAAGAACACAAACACAAGTGTGTTCGGTTCGTTTATGTTCACGAACAAACTCGTTTATGAGCTCGTTTATCAACTTATTCATTTATGTTCATGAACAAACTCGTTTACCCAATTCTCTCTTTCATTTTATTTTTATTTTTTACATTTTAAATATTGGTGAAGATAAGAATTAAATAGAACACATCATAAAAGTTGCATTTTAAACTATGAATTTTAAGGAGTTTAAGCACCAATGACATAATTTTATCATTTTTCTTTAGCTTGCAAATGAAATTAAAAAATCGAATAAATAGCCTAAATGAATACTAAACGAACATGTTCACGGACACGTTTGAGAACATTAAACAAACGGTAAACAAACATGATCATGAACACGTTCATGAACATATAAACGAACATGTTCACGAATATTAAATGAAGATGTTCGTGAACAATAAATAAACAAATAAAAACACCTCAAAAATAAATAAACGAAGACGAACATAACCTTGTTCGTTCAAGCTCAGATCATTTACATCCCTTACTAAAAAAAAGTTTAAATATACACTACAAGAAAATATACCTTTAATGACATACGAACGATGACACACGCTAATTTATGACTTGCAAAAAATGTGTCATAAAAAAATGTCATGTTTTTTTAAAATCTGAACGATTTATGACTTACAATAATGTGTGTCATATTTACTAGTCATAATCCAAAATATTTATCAAAAACACGGAGTACACTTTTAATTGTGTGTCATCTGTAAAAGTCGTCTTTTAATTTCCCCCCATTATTTTCATCCTTTCCCGCTTCTAGTCCTGAGCTCCTCGATAATCAATTCACACACGCATATGTTTCCCCCCTTTTTCTCTCGTAGATGGTGAGAAGAAAAAGATTGAAAAAAGATTCAAAATGGATAACATGCAAATAAATTATGCATAATTTTGTAATTTGATATTCTTTACTGAGTTTGTCCTTTTTTTTGTCTTTTTTCCTTCTCCTTTCCTTGCCATGATAGCTTTCTTCTCTCTTTTTTTTCCTATTGAAGTCTGGTAATGTTTTCTCTTGTAACCAAAACCTTTTGAACAAATTATCTGCCCCTTGGTAGTCCCTCCCCCGTTTGGCTTTAATCATCGGTTGTAAAATTAGCTTCTGAAGGAAATTTAAACTTTGGTGTACATGTTATAAAAGATGCTGATCTCGAAGATCAGAGGGAACTAGGATCTGGTACATATGGTACTGTTTATCATGGAAAATGGCGGGGAAAAAATGTTGTTATAAAGAGAATAAAAAAGAGTTGCTTTTCTGGGAGATCATTAGAAAAAGACCGACAGGTTGGTCTCTAGAGATATTTTTCTTTCTTTTCTCCCCTTGTCTTTCCAATTTGTGATATTAAAAGTAAGAGAGCTGTTATTGAACTCATAAGATGTCACACCCCAATATGGGGTTAGATTTCTTCAGTTTAAAATATGGAAAATGAATAAACACAAGTGGGAAAATTGTTCAACCACTGCAATTATTATTATTATATTATATGGAAAAAATGGTATCTAAAAGATTTGTTTTAGTGTAACAATGTAAGGTTTCGTTTTAAAACAATTGTTGGAGAGATTGACCCGGTAGTATGAACTATTTCTTTTCTAACCGATCAAATAACTTAATCCGATATGAATCAGCTTGGTGTCGAAAGAGTAGAACCAACCAACACCGAACTCAACCCATCCACCTAAACTCTCGGTAAACAATCATCACCCTTCTAGTAGTCTCAGATTTACTTCCCAACGGAAACCATGGTGAATCAAACGAACAAACAAAGATGGTAACAACATTCTTCCCTCCGGTAACAATGGTAATAGTGCTCTAACAACGTCAAACGGCCGACGATGCATATCCACTTTACAGCATATCATTGACTGCAACCACCAAACACAAAACAACGATTCTATCAAACCCCAAGAGGTGCAAACAAGAGAGAATTCCAACGAAACTTTTGGTTCTCGGTTCCAATAATCCGAACCACCGTCGAGAAATAACAACGGTGGAGATATTGCCAACAACAAGGTGACTAACATATCTCGGAAGTAACTCCATCCATCGGCAAACGACGGAGATCGGGGAGGTTGAAGCTCGCGATGGCTGAAACTTCTCTTGTAGATTTACGACTATCCATGGAGTTTCTCGATGATTGGAGTCCGTATTCTTAACGAGGAGACCAAGATGCTTAAGTGGCGGAGTTACGGATTAGACCGACGATCGACGGCGGTGGCCATCGTGGTGGTCAATGCGTTTGGCTGTTGGTCGATGAAGCTTTCTTGCTTCACTTTGAGAGCACGGTAAAGCTTAAAAATATTTGAATATATTAAATGTGTTGAAGTAAAAAATTAAGCATTTGTACAGAGCACACGTGATTTTGGGGAATTATTGATAAAGTGCAAGAGGGGTAAATTACAAGGTGAGTCATCCAAGTTTGGTAAAAGCTAACCTTGTTTTCTAGCTTCCATATTGTTATGATTATGACATGATGGTTTCAATAAGATCAATTTAGTCCCTGATTTTAGTAATTGAATATATATAGTGGCTCCATAAGTTTTTAGTTTTATCAATTGGGTTCTCGAATTATTAATTAGATTCTAATAAGTTATTTTTATGGCGAGGAAAATTATTTAAAGTCGTATTTGTACGATAGATTGTCCGTGTTCGTTAGAAAAAAATATTGGAAGGTAGAAATCAAGTTGGTGAGCTGGAATTCAAGGGTAATATTTGGGGTTTGTTGATGGCCTGAGTCCGATTTCGAAGTCTGTTTCACCAAATTCGAACCCGGTAAGCTGTTTTTCATTGATTCATCACCCGATTCTATCCGTTTTTCATAATTAAGCTCCATTTTTTATGTAATTTCTGTTAATATATATCTGAGGAATTATTGGAAGTTGATTTTAAGATCGAGGATGTTCGAATGGAGTTTAAATGGTCGATCAGTATGGCATAGAAATCGAGGTAATACTTTACTACCTCTTTATGATTTATGGAACATGTTGATATTGGTAAATGCATGAATAAGATGTTATTGGTCTTATTTGTGTAGTTAATATTAATTTCTACACTCGATCCGACTATGGTAGAAATTCAGTAATTGATTATGGTTCATATGACTTTTATAAGAAAATGAGAGATTGTAGAATTAAATTACAAGTTTTGTGACTAGTGATAAAAGAATCAGCCATGGATTTGTAACTTATATTTTATATCAGCAAAGGTTAAATATTAAAAGTACTTGGATGAGAAATTATGAGAATACTCTGGTTGGGTAAAATTATGAAAATACCCTTATGTTGTAAAATGACAAGAATTGTCCCTGGAAGTTGATTAATAACTTTGAAAAGACTTATTGATCTGATAAAATTATTAATGTGCATAAAAAATGCTAGTTTTGCTTGGAAAATTTGGATAACCGATTTTTAAACCCTATGAGGGTTTGTGCAAGATACTAGAAGTCTGTTAAGGAATCGTTTCAAGATCAGAGAACATTCGGGAAAGCAATTGACCATAAGATCTCTATATTATAATTATTTTCGTTAAGAGTTAATACCGAAATTATCTGGTTAAGAAATTATGAAAATGCCCTTGAGAGATAAACATAGTCCAAGTTGACTCTGAATGAGAAAGTAACATGAGAATTTGTTCTTAAACCGATAAATTACTAATTTAATAGTTGAGATCCTACTTTTGTATGGAAAATTCCTAATAATTCGTTAGTAATGTCTGAAATGACGTTTAACCTGGAAATCTCCGAGTTATGAGTAAATACTTGAAGAATAAATTATCGAGGGTGCTATTTTGTCAGAATTGTTTGAAAGGACTGAAAAAGATGATATGTTTGAATTAAATGAAAAGATCAGATGGAAAGAAATGATTGAAATACACTGGATCTGTAAAATAACCAAAATACCCTTGTAATGGAATGACTCAAGAATATCACCAAGTTCATAAATGAATAGATATCCTCAAGCTTTGAAATGAATGGAAAAAATTAAGCACCAAAATGACCAAAATGCCCTTATGATCTATACTAAGTAAATGTCTTGGATTAATTAAGAAATTCAAATAAACATAGGTGTTGTACTACTCTTTAATATTATGAAACGCAATTTAAGTCGGTCAAACAATGCTAGTGCTATATTAGTACTTGAATGACATAAATACCACTTGAATAATAGTTCGTCTACTCAAGTTTGGATTGATAATAATTATGGAAGTACTCAGCTCAGCTAAACGCTAGAGCGCATTCAATATTAAGAAGTGGATATTCGTAAGATAAATCAATCACGAATACCAAAATGATTTTAGTATATGACCAAAGTGAACTGAACGAAAGTACATGTATCTGAAACTCAGAAGTGTCTTAATTAATCTGGAAAACTCTGAAGTAACCGGGATAGCATTAATTGCTAAATGAACCAAGGAACCTTAATGAAGGATAATTTAGTAAGTAATTGGATGAGTCTAGAAATACAATAAACTTGTATGATGTACGGTCCCTATGGTTATGAACTAAGAATCAAATATGTCATCAATTCTTGATATTGTTGTAATGTTGAAAGAAAATAAAGATTATGAGGATGCCTGTTCGATTCCTTAAGGTATATTTAGCGATGATTCTGAAGATGATTTATGGACAAGAATTATTGGTATTATAGAGTGAATACCAGGAAGGGCAATGAATTGACCAATCGACAAGCATCAGTTCTGAAAGTTGTTCAGCTCAAGTTGTTCGATAATTCGATCGATTGTCATGGGTGATAATTGCCCTGAATATTCGTTTCTTATTTTTTCAACTCAAATCACTCCGGTTATTCTGGATGCACATGAAAACATAATGGGATTCTAAAGTATTAATCTTAAATGTCTGATTAGATCGATTGGTAACCGATTCTCTTTAATAAGACCTCGTTCCTGGAATATGATCAAATTGCATAAGTTTTCTGTTATCCATACTGATGACTACAAAATGCCTCTGATAAATAATGAGATTTCTCTAGTATGTTCCTTATATTTTAATAAATTGTTTTATTGTTTTAACATGAGGTACACTGAAATTTACGGTTACTGTTTTATGGATGCACCGACTAAATGGTAATGGCTTATGAATTTTTATCATGATATAAATTGTATCTTGGAGATATAGATTTGTAAAGTACAACTCTTTTCAAGCTGGAAAATTTTTATGGACCTAATGCGACTCTTAGGTAGGTTTTGTGGCCCTAAGATCATTCTCGGGTATACCCCGCGGCCCTAAGATGTGTTCTTAGGTAGACCCCGAATTTTCTTGGGTAAGCTCTCATGCCCTAAGATGTTCCCTTAGGTTAACTCTTTGTAATATGGTTTTAAAATACGAGTTTAAAAAGCTCCACTATAGTATGGTTTATGGGATTTTACTGAACTATCATTTCATTAGTGTACCTATTATGATTTTATCGTACTCATGGAACACACTAGACATCCTATTCGACCTCATGAAAATGTGATTGTATGAAAGGTTTCTTATGAACTAAGATTCATGGCTTCTACTCGATGAACTACTAATAGAACCCCAAATTATTCCGCAATTGGTATACGTTTGATTCAATAAGGAAATTATGGCTTCCCATTTATCTGCATGTCATTTAGCATCATATGGTAGTTTTGTATTACTGAGCTTTTTGAAGCTCACTCTATTACTCACTATTGTAGGTTAAAAGAATTGTACCAATACATCTATCGAATTCAGTAAGGGAGCTCTTCCGGCGTTGTTTGCAGAGTATGGTACATGTGATTAGGGGGCATGTAGATTGTATTTTGTTTTCATATCAGAGTCTGATAAACCTATTTTATTTCTGAAAAATAATAAATCATTTTATGATTTTACATGTTTTAAGAAAAGTTTTAAATTTTTCATTATTTCTATAGTGGGTCGCTCCGGTGGCCCTAATATGACACTCCAGATCGGATCGGCCTATCCGCATCGGTCTGAGGAGGTTACATAAGAAGCTTTATAATGATTTAGGGTTTAGATTTAAGGATATATGTTTGCATTAAACACTATACCAATTCATCTTGAAGTAAGTTTGTTGTGTTTCCATTTGTGCTAGTTATTATGTTCTACAAATTTTGGTTGTCAGAAATTCTAAAGAGGAAAAAATGGAATATAGTTTACTGGTTACATAGCTTGGGTAGTGCACTTGCATTTTGGTTTTCAGTAAAAAATCAATAATAAAGGGGATGCGAAATATTAGTATTTTTGTTATGTCATGGAAGTCAAATTCATGGGTTGTAACCTTGCTCTTCTTCCTATTGGTCTATTTCAGCATTCTTTTCTTGAATTCTGTTGAAGTGTTTTGTTCTTATTGCAATTGGAGATTTATAATCTGCTTTTTTCATTTTCATAAGCTTGTCAGTTCTAGAGTTAAAGTTTTTTTAGCAGCTATGATATTTATTACAAAAAAGATTAGCTATGATATTTAAATTGTTCTTCTAATCACATGTTTTATCAAGAAAGGTTAGCGTGTATTTTTTCATCATTGCTTCAAATTTTAAATAGTCTTGGGAGAAAAGTAGAAGATGGCTTCTTTTTCTATCCTTTGGGGTGGGATTTATGGTTGATTGAGCAATATTAGGGCAATTGACTTAAATTTGAAAGAAACAACTGAAAATATACAGAGATTCGAGCCCTCTGGGCATTTTGTAGTTGTTAGATCTTTCAACCAATTTTGTAGTAATATTCATATCAGTTTGAGTTATTTGCATACCCAAAGCTGATAAATATTTGGTTGTACCAGATTCAAGGCTTTTGGAGAGAAGCATAGATCCTCTCAAATCTGCATCATCCAAATGTGGTCGCATTTTATGGAGTAGTACCAGATGGAAGTGGAGGAACATTGGCAATTGTAACTGAATATATGGTAAATAGATCACTTAGGAATGTCTTAATCAAGAAGGAAAGGTAATCTTGATTCTCTCTCTCAATTTTATCACCCTTCACTCATTAATAATGCACTTATTAGTTGTTTTGGAATTCTTATACAGATCACTTGATATTCACAAAAGGATCATAATTGCCATGGGTGCTGCTTTTGGCATGGAATACTTGCATTCCATAAACATTGTTCATTTTGATATGAAATGTGGCAATTTTCTTGTCAATCTAAGGGACCCACAACGAACCATATGCAAGGTACTCAATCTGTTAAAGATAAACACTGTTTTTGTGGGCATTATGATTTCAAGGTGCCTTACGTGATATTATAAACCATAAATGACCAAAAATAAAAATTCTTAGTTCTGGTTAACCCCAAAATTATTTTTGGCCCAAGATGATTGGTGATCATATGTATAAAAAATAGAATTATAGAATAACCTTAAAACTTCATGTTCCCCTCAAAATTAGTCTATATGTTGTAACTTATCAAGTTATCATGTTAGGAACTAGGATGACTTATGTCTCTAAAAGGTTTTCGTTGGCTCTTAACTTGAAGTATAGCTACTGCGTGTTGTTTCTATAGATCGAAGATTTTGGATTATCAAGAATCAAGCGCAATACTCTAGTTTCTGGAGGTGTGCGAGAAACCCTGCCATGGATGGCACCAGAACTGCTAAATGGTAACAGCACCAAGGTTTCTGAAAAGGTCAGTAAAGCCATATTCAAGTATATATGTCTTGCCACTGAGAAGGGAAAAATGAGTACACGTTAAAGTCAAATTTATGAATATTTAATTTGACAGGTTGATGTATTCTCATATGAAATTTCAATGTGGGAAATCTTGACCGGAGAGGAGCCATATGCTGATATGCATTACGGTTCCATCATTGGTAAGATTTTGATTTACCAATATACTAATAGCCCTGATTAGTGATTATGAACAGAAAATATACATGCATGGAAAAGTCATTGATGATCAATCAAATGTTGTTTCGTTGAAGATGAAGATCACAAAAGGTTTATGTGAGTTTTAGGGTATAAGACTACATTTTCTCTTGCTCTGTAATAGTATAAAACAACATCCCAAACAACTCGTGTATAAATTGAAGCCATATCAAAAACTGCATACACTTAACCATATTTCCTTTCCAGTTTTTCACTCTGTCTGAAAGCTAAATAAAAGCCTTACATTTGATTACTGAATTATGACTGCATGAGGGATCGTGAAGAAAACGCTTTGACTTCCTATTCCAGAATGTTTCCATCCTGATTGGAGGAAGCTAATGGAATAGTGCTGGTCTCATGATCCTGAATCCAGGCCATCATTTACCGAGATAACAAAGAGGCTGCGATCCATGTCCATGTTGCTTAAGTCGAAGGGAGCTACTAATCAGGCGAAACCAACAGACTTGAAGTGCTGGTCAATAAGAATGTAAGCAAACTTTTCTTATACACATCTATCATATCATACATACACATTAGTCATATAACTATCATATAGACTTGAAGTAGGATGCTATTCTAAACAAATTAATGCAAGTACTTGTTAGCAAGACTGAAAGCTGTGAATTCGTGTCGTGATAATGTATATAATTTATATGGGAAGTTTTACTAATTAAATATGTAAAAATCATTTTTACATATGCTTCAAAGAATGCATATGTAAAATTGGTCATTTTAGTACTCTTTGATAGTTATATACTTCACTTTAAATAAGTATAAATTATATACTTAGTTCATATTTTTTACTTAGGTTGGCGATGGGAAGGAAGAATACACAGATGATGACATTGATGATATTCGCAAAGAATGGGTATCTTATGTGGCAAACTTTATTATGCCGTGATATTTTGTATCTACATACGATTACAATATTTTTTATAACTTAATGCGAATATTTTGTATGCAAATGGATTGCCTATATATAATATGATATATATATTTAGTATTATGAGGCATTAAATGTGATTTAGTTTGATTATTTGTCAATCTACAATATATATATATAATTTACGAAACACAATCACAACACACGAATGTGTGTCATCCTTTTTAATGACGTATTCTTCAATAACACGCAATGTAAGTCATACATGTGTGTCATAAATTTATGACACACAAATGTGTGTCATCTTCATTTATGACGGGGGCTTCAATGATGCTCAATTCACATCATAAATGAGCGTCATAAATGTGTGTCATAAATGCGTGTCATAAATGCATGTCATAGATTTGTGACAAACAATTGCGTGTCATCTAGATTTATGTCGGTGGCTTCAATGACGTGCATTTGTGTGTTATCTGCACCCATAGATGACGCGCAATGAGCGCATTAAAGGGGGTTTTTCTAGTAGTGATAATATAAAAAGTATTATTATATATTTTTTAACTTTATTGTTTTTTTCATAATTACTAGTACCCTACTCATAGATTGATTAATCTAGAATATTTTATACTTTATCTCATTAGATCTACTGGTATTTGATAAGTTTATTAATCATTTAATATAAAATAACAAAATTAATAAAATTTGAGTAAATTATACTTCAGTATAATTTTAGCAAAAGAATAAAAAATAGTTCCATAATTCATACTTCATCAAATACGAACATGAACTTATAAAAAAATATATTAAAAATATTAAGATAATATTAATGATATTGAAATAAATGATCAAAAAATATAAAAAATATTAAAATGTGTTAAAAGTATAATCGTCCTAGTATCTCATCGGTTCACTCCTATAGACCACTTACGCTGACAATTTAAGATATTGGTGGTAAAATGGAATTTTTTTTGAATAATGCTCTAAAAAATCGTTGAATAATGTTCTGGTCGAATTATTTGATCGAATAGGGCAAATGCTACAGTGGACGTTAAAATGCATAGATCACCATGAGACATCCATGGGCAATGCATGGAGTGCCATGCGACACCCTTGCATGGCCCATGCAGACCTGCATCCACTCCCGTGAACGCTGCACCCTGCTCCGCTCAGCGACCCTATTCCAGTGAACACCCGTAAAGACCTGAACACAACTCCCCGTGAAGCAGCAATGGTCAATGCTGCAAAAGCTAAAATGGTAGCAATAATTTAGAACCAATAATATAGGGTAGACGTATTAGTTAGGTTTTATAAATCAGACATGGGTGTGGTTCGAACAAGGGTGGAATAGAAAAGAAAGGAGAGGAGAAGAAAGAAATAAATAAATGAAGGAAGGATGGAAGAAAGAAAGAAGTGTACCATGTAATTTATTTTATTCATATATTAGGGTTTGAATAATTTTTGAATGATATGGATGCATGGTCCATATATTATGCATGCAACAATATGTATGATCCCATGAATTTTTGTTTTAATGCTATGAAAAAAAATGGTTCTAATAATGTTAAATCGAAATTTGGTAGTAATAATATGGATGCTTCCGTGAATTTGGTAGTAATAATATCCATGCATGGTTTTCATATTTGTGTAGATAATTTTTTCTGTTGTTGTTTAAATTAGATAGTTAGTTTAGGAAAACTAGCTTAAATTATTTTTAGATTAAATTGTTCTGGTTTAAATTAATGTTTAAAAAGTAACTTTTTTTCAACAAATTCGTTTAAATGGCAGAACAAAATCAGTTGCTTCATCTTGATGCTCAATATATTTCTAGCCATTTGGGATCGATGGTATTATTATTATTTAGTTTAATAAAATATTATATTTTACTTGATAACACAATCGTTGTTATTAAATATTTTTGCATAATTGATTAATTAAATGCGTTAATTAATTGTAGGAAACCCCACAACGAGTACTCATTAATCGAATCAATATTCCCAATAGCCCACAAGAGTTGATCAAAGATAACTTGAAACAGGTTGGATTTTACCATGTTACTTTTGTTCGAGAGTTCAAGTTGGTCCCAGGTTTGATCAGTGTGTTGATTGAACGTTGGAGACTAGAGACGCATACATTTCATTTTCCGTGTGGAGAATGTACGATAACTCTGGAGAATGTGCCCATGCAACTCGGGGTCCCAACAAATGGGATACCGATAGTGCATGATAATAGTTACCAGGTGGATTTTTGTTGTAATACGTTACTTTGGGAAGACTTCAGTAAAACCATATTTAAACGGCCGACGTATTAGCTATCATGGTTGGAGAATCAATTTCCGCTCGAGAATAGTACTGAGCAAGAAGTTTTATATGAAACTCGAGCATATATATTGGAGTTGATTGGGTGAGTTTTGATGCCGGATAAATCTGGTAGTTTAGTTCACACTCATTATCTCTCATTTTTTAGCAATTTTCAAAATACTCGTCAACACAGTTGGGGATCAACGATATTGGCGTTCTTGTATCGTGAAATGTGTAAGGCGTCAGTAATCATAAATGATAATGCAACCATGAAAATCGGTGGATGTCTGATGTTATTACAATCATGGGCTTGACATAGACTTCCCTTTTTAACACTGATTAGTCGAACTACGGCTGATTTTCCTCTTGCTGGAAGGTAATATTTCTATTTGGTTTTGATTTAAAATATTAATTAGAATTTTATTAAATGTTTTGATTAAAAGTAATTAATGAATTTTATTTTTTAATTGATTTACAGATTGAGACATAAAATAGAAAAAAGGGATTTATGCATAATAATATCAAAGAGTTTAGGTTGAATATTGACATTAAAAGGAAAAAAAGGTATATATAATATTGGCATCGAGTTTAGATTATGCTTACCTTAAACTTTTATTTTTAAGATATTCATTTTTACATTTATTTTATAGTTTATTTGGAGGTTGTATATCGGTAACGAAATTACTTTGTATGTGCCACAAGATGTTTGGGATGGGTGTCAATATTCGTGCGTTGTTACACCATTGATCCATTTTGATTTTGTGGAGTTCCAACATTTGGATAGAGTGTTGAGGTAGTTTGGCTTCCACCAACCTATTATGGGACCTGCATGCGATCATAACAAGCTCGATAAATTGAATGCAAAGGGTAAGCATGACACGAATTGGGCTACGCATCATATAAAATACATTGTGATGTGGAATAATAAAGGGTCGTCATTGTTATCTCTTACTCTCATTCAAGATGATGACTTTGATTTCACCAGTTCGACTTACCTAAACTATTTTTGAGATAATGGAAAGTCGTATTTGACAACGCAAAGTGAAAGGCGATAATTCCAAATATTAAAGAAAACATATGGTAAATCTGAAAAATCTTATTTTTTTTACTGAGTGGAGAGGGAGTTCAACCCACCATGAAGCAGAAACAACACATGTAGATGATAACTCAATACAAGCGATTGATGATTCTAGTGTTCCTGCATACGAACTTGGGTTTATGCAGCCTCAGCAGCACTAGTTTATGTATCTGCAAACACCCATCTACTCTCTATGTTTGAATTAACGCACGATTTTAGTACATGACATATATGATGTCAATTACTACTATTTTCCAATCTTCGTTTCCACCAGATATAGGAGAGTAGACTGGTAGGTATATGTTTACAACATCATAATAGATGTCCTCAATGAATGAGGAGGATGACTACCATACCCCTGAGCAACCACAACGCACTCAACGCCCGCCTCAACATTATCATTCCATAACACCAACAAGAATTATAGATGGTTCATTGTTTTTAGAAAAAATTATTATTAAATAAAATGTTTGTTTTTGTTTATGTATTCAAATAATGATGGTTTAGTTTCGTTTTAATTTATCACACCTATTCTGAAATAATAACATAGATAGAAAAATAATAAATAGAAAAAAATAAACATTCATTAAAAAATAAATAGAAAATCCCAATCATTCATTCAAAAAATAATATATAGAAAAAATCATCACACTCATTCATTCAAAATTGAAATAAAAAGATAATCCAAATATTTGTTCGTTCAAATACAAATATTATTACTAATGAGGCCTATATATTGGTAGACTTAGACTTTTTTTCTGGAATGACCTTCAGTACTACATAATTTGCATCTCTTCGGTTGACCTTTCTCTCTTCTATGGAAATCTATATTGGTATGAATACGAGTTGAATCAAGTCGACCCTTTGGACTTCTACGAAGCATTGGATTTGGCAGTCGTTCTTCATAAGCCTTTTTTTGGCCTATATGATTCATTTGGGATCTGTTCGAATGCAAAACTATAAATGTCCAATATCCTCTGTAGGTGAAAGTACTCATCAACATAATTGTACGCGTTTATGCCAGCATATATACATGCGACGACTGCATGAGCACATGGATATCTCCATGCCTGAAAGTGACCACAATAACACCATATGTGTCATAAATCAACGAGAAATGTTTGACCTTCTCTTCCTTCGTTGCGGCATATACATGACACAATAGAATTATGACCAATTCGGTCGAAGTTATGAATAAGCATTGAGTTGTTAATCGATTGTTTTCTTCCATTGCTTTCACCATTGTAAGCGCCCAAGTTTGACCTCTATTTATGAGACACTCAATCGCTTTCCCTTTATCGGCCAAACCTTAGCCAACCTAAAGTACGTCTCTTTCACCACACTAATTATTAAGAGAAGAAGTGTACCTTTTAATACTAAATTAATGGCCTCAGCAAGGTTTGTTTTCATGTGTCCATATTGTCAATCACCATCGTATGCTTGCGACCATTTTTCCCATGGAATTCTCGAAGCTCAGTTCCAAACATGCTCACCATAAATGACCTTCAAAATTTTCAACTACTTATTAAAATTTGGTTGACGTAGTTCATATCCTGCTTCATATATATATTATGTTAAATATCAATTAAAAAAACACATAATTGGATACATGTATATTGAAAATAAAATAAAATAAAACTTATCTATGCTTACTCTTTCACTGTGGATACAGGTGTTATGAAATTGATCGATATTGTTCTTACCGATATGCCGGATACAAAATATAGGATATGTATACGGAGATATACAACAACTTCCTGGTCATTCAATTACTGTCAAAATGCCCGTTCCTCGATCAAATATCAAGTTATTTTCTTAAACCACATATTGACATAGATTAGTCATAAAGAAATCTCAAGCCTTTGTTGTCTCTCTTTCAACAATTACTAATGCAACTAGAAAGATATTTTGTTCATGTCTTGAGCAATTGCCATCAACAAGACATGATTATATTGACCATACAACCACGTATCATCTACTTTGACCATATGTTTGCAAAATGGAAATCCTTCTATGCACGACTTGAAAGCCCAAAATAGTCTATGAAATATTTTCTTCCCTGGAACAAGACCTTCTTCGTAGTATGAATGCATGGTTTGAGACTTCACTATGGTTCCCGAGATGAATCGCTTCATTGCTTGTAACAAATCTGGTAGCTCATTGTATGATGTATCCCAATCTTCATACGTCAGCTTTATTACCTTTAACTTCGCATTCCAAACCTTGCCGTATTTTACTTAGTATCCAAACGGGATTCAAATAGATGCAACTAACACTGAACTAGGGATCCTTGGATTTTTTAACCAATACCTTCACGTATTCACATATTACATCAGACTCCAATAATCGATGGTCTTGTTAGATGGACTTTCATAAACATGTGTGAGGACCATTGTACCTTGTGATGACCCAAGCATCGTTCTTCTGAATTTTTGACACTCTGATCTTCTATTTGCATTTGGGGCCATATTTAACACACTTTGCATATATGGTTTTCTGGTTGGACTTTGCAACATGGACATCAACATGGCCTTTGATGGAATACTCTTTAATCACCAACGTAACTTCATATTTCCCTTCAAATTGCATCCCAACTGAAAATTCATCCAAATTTTTGAATGATTCAACCATGTGATATGAAATTACATGTGGCATGTCTGAGAATTCAGGTGCTGTCATTGCATTATATTCTATCTCGTACATATGAGGGGTGGCTTGATACGGTGTAAGAACTTCATTGATGCCCAAATCAGGTACACCACCACCATAGACATTGTCATCGTCTGCCAAAATGGGTTCTTCAGTTTCTTCATCTTCATTGGAATCATCATGTATTTCTCCCTACCTATTTTTAGCATCAACATCAACAGTCAATTTTGAATTATGTATATTTCTCGCCCCATACTCTACTACTGCGGATGTCCCACTGACTTCATTTTCATTTTCAAATAGCGCCATAAAATTGTTTATCAACCTGTATGTCGTGTCCTCAAGCTCACTTTCAAAAGTCTTTTGAGATGAACTTCCAGCCACATTTATTGATGGCCCGGGAACATCAGATATGTTATGCACCTTAACAAATAACTCAATAACTGCAACATTTATTGATTCATGTAATCCAATCATGGTTCCAATATCATCATCTTCTTCTACTGGTACAACAACATATCTAACTAGAATGGGATATACCATAAACCAATACTTGAAACCATCTACAGTAGCTCGAATTCTTCGTTCTATCATCTGCTTCATTTCTACAAATATGATGTCTCTTTTGAACATCATATTTATAGGTCTTTCAGATAGAAAAACAATGCGGATCTAATTTTCCATAATATGTCCATTCTAATGGACAATTGTCAAAAATTCGTTGGTCATTTTCTCTGCAAATTAAAAAAATTATATTTAGAATAAAAATATTGATACATAAATAGTTATACTATGATCATAAATCATAAAATTATATTATATAATATTTAAAAATATCATAATCATAACAATGATATTAAATCTGTATAAGTAAATTAAAACTACAAATATTATAAAAATAATATTCACATAGCAATAAATCATAAAATACTTCAAATGAAATCTATTCACACTTACTTACTTCTATGTTTCTTTCACCAATTTGACTTGACAAAAAATCATTTTATTTGTATTGTCGTCTTTAGTTTTAACATATTAAATAAATAATTTCTTACAGAATAAAAAATATTAAACAAATAATCTTACATTTACTAAAATCAGAATAACGGAAAAAACATATCAAATGAGTAGGCTGAAAAAGTACACGAATGAACACTTAATTCTTTTACACTTCACCAATTATGGCTCTTCTTAATTTTCATTATCAAATTCATTCTTGTACACACATATATATAGTTGGAAAACTAATTTTTTAACCACTTTATATGTTAGGTATGGATTAACAGGGTATCAGGGTATGGATTACACAGGACATCATGGTATGGTCCAGGATAATAGCAGGTATGGTTCAAGCAACTTAGAGCAATTTGTATTATCAAGATAGTAGTGCACAATTCAAGCAACTTATAATATCATGGTAGCAGGATATGATAACAGGGTATGGTTCGAACAACTTGTAGGATCATGGTATAAATTATATAGCAATATAAACATTCGAAAAAGAAAAAAAGAAAAAAAGAATGTAACACATGATGTTCCATGAGCCAAGAATGGATCTTGCATGGTAATCCATGCGCCATGCAACATGTAGCATTCACCCTATTCGAGCAAATAATTCGGTCAGAACATTATTCAGTGATTTTTCCAGAGCATTATCAAAAAAAAATTGCCGTCGCAAAATTGGCATTGCCCTTTATATAACAGTGATAAACAACCCAGGTAATAGCATGACCCTAGAAAAACCCGAGACTAGAGATAATCAATGGACAATATAAACTGTAATCAAACCAGGTGGAGGTTTGGTATTTGATTGGTCATCGCTTCCCTTACAAAAACTATGGATTGGCCTAATGTAAACGGCATATACCGATTTTCTTTAATGATTTAATCTATTAATTTATATAGCCTAGCTTGTCTCGTTCTTGCTCTACTTCGTCAAACATAAGCAATCGAGAGAATTGGGAAAAAAATAAAAGCGAAGAAGACAGTTTGAGTATTGGGAAGAAGAAACAATTATGTGTTGTTGTTGTGGTGATCATTGTGAATGCAGGCCCTTAGGGTTCCTGTTGGGTTTACCCTTTGCCTTTCTATCCCTCATCATCTCTATAGTCGGCATAATCGTCTAGATTGTAGGGTTAGTCTTTCTTTTCAGTTTGCTTTTCTTGCTGATTTTATGAATTCTACAATGATTTGATGATGATGGCATGTTGGTGTTGACTTGCATCTGCCCCTGTTGCTTGTGCGTAACCATCATAGTAGAGTTCACACTTGGTCTTATAAAGGCTTCGATTATAGCCATCAAGTGGTTCACCTCTAAAATCCCCATTTATGTTTTCTACATGGTGCGGCAATCACCTTTTATGAGCCGGTGACGGATTTTGAAAAATGTTTTAAAGAATGAAAATCGCCCCTAATCATTTTTAAAGTGAGATTGGACCACATAAATCATATAGTTTAAATAAAATATTTTATTTTATAAAAATTATTAAATTGGGAATGCAAAATCAAAAAATGGATTCGGGGCAAATTGTAAATTCGAGGGTTTTTTAATTTTAGACCTGTTATATATGCATATTTGAAAAGGATATTTATGTAATTAGAATTAATAATAATTACCCCGGGTACGAGCGGAGGTTTACCATTAATCCTAATAAGGGTAAGGAAGGATTTTTTTATGGTTTAGGCTAGATGGATTTTTGATGAGATAAGGCTAAGGAAGGATAAATTGGCTGGTAGGGGCTTATCTGGTTTTCTATGAATGTTTGCAAACATTTTATTATTGCTTGGATAACAATCTTTGATAGGATGTTTACTGCTGATAGGTTATGTATGATGGGCATTGCTGTGAGTGGAGATTGTAGGAATTGTGAGAATGTGCAAGAATCAAGAAATCGTGTTTTTTTTATTGTGTGCTTGCAAGAAAAGTTTGGGGGATTATTCTCGGCTTGTGTAGGGTCCATCGTGTTATTGGGGGATGGGATGAGAAGTTTGGATGGACATTGTCTGTTCTTAAGGGAAATTCTTTGATTGTGTACATTCTCAAAGTGGCTTGGTGTGCTTACATATATTATATATATGAGAGGAGATGAATTGTAGGTAATTTAAGGAGGCCTTGACATGTGTTGGTGAAATTGTTAATTGTATTAAGGAGGTTGTGAGGATTAAGATGTATAGGAAATATTTTAGTAGGGATCCAGTGTACCTGACTCTTTGTCAGAGTTGGGGGATTTAATCTTCCTAATTGTTGTTAGTGGTCGGTCTTGTTGAATTATTCTTTGTAGTAGTGTATTGGATGCTTCTTGGGTAATAAATGAATTTATACAAAAAAATAAAATAAATAAAATAAAACTAAATTCAATTCAATAAATAAATTAAAGAAGAAATTTGTAAAATATGACCAAATCGAATGTTTGTGAAATGTAGAAAGTCATGGGTGTGATTCTCCCAACTTCTCGTTTAGGCACTGGTCCTTTGCACTAAAACGGTGTCGTGTAGGAAAGAGGGTAAAACCCCTATTTTCCTCATTTTTCTTCCATTTTGATTTTTCATTTTATGAGTTGGCACTCTCTCTCTAGCTGAGAATGCTATGGCTTTTTCTTAAAACTCATCCACCGTCTGGTTATTGCCCCACTCATCGTCGTCAGTCAGTCGTCATCAGCTACCATCCGCTGTCGCCTCCGATAATCGATGGTCATCAAATTACATCGACAACTTTGTCTTGACCTCATGAGTTCAGATCTGCAATTGGTTTCTCCAGAAGGTGTTCTTTTCGTAACGAAACAATTGAAAACCGTTCGACTTCTGTCACCGTCGATCTCCTCGCTTTGTCGTTGGATCGTCGTGTACTTAAGGTTTGTCGTTCACAGAGTCGAGCTACACCTCTTCACCGTTCGAATTTTTTAGCAAAGGATTCAATCGTCAGAAAAAAACCAAAACAATCGTTTGAAATAAAACAAAGAACATGCGTGTACAGTAGATCTGTCGACACTCATTTTCGTCCGACCCCGTTATATAATATGTTATCTATATTATATAAACATTTATTATTATTATTATTATATTACATTATACATATTATTATTATTACAATAAATTAATTTGTTTCCTTTTTATAGAGCCCAGCCCAAAACCTAGTTGGCCAGCAGTCCAACCCAACAGCAACATTGAAGCCCGACCCGAGACCCGGTCCAAGACCCGAACCGACCCCAAGGTGTAACCCGAATCAGCTAGGGTTTGAAACCCTAGCTTCGCACCATTTCCTCAGCGCCACATCTCCCTTCTCGCGCACCAACTGACTGTCTTCCTCGGTCAACCACCAGTTCTTCTCGGCCATCGGCGACTTGTACTCATGGGACACAAACAAACAAACAAACAAACAAGTGTTTTAGTCCAAGAGAAACACTAAAACCAAACCAAAAATAGGGTTTTAGCCCTATAAATGGATGTAAAATCAAAACAATTAAGGGGGAACAACACCGAACAAAATCGGAGGACATGGAAAAATATGAAAAGAGAAATACGGAGAAATCTACGAGCAAAGAGATCATTCGAACAGCAGCAAACAAGAGGCAACCAACATCAATATTTCGAAAAGAAAAGAGAAGAAACCGAGAAGCTTACCCTCGTCGAGGCCTACATGTGCCGTCGAAAAACCGAAACATCGAAGGTATCTTTTTAGATCTAGAGAGTTTGGAGAATTTTTAGGAAAAAAGGAGGCTAGATTCGGGTTTAGTGGGATTTTAGCTTGATTTAGGCTATTTTGATATTTTCCGGCCACCATCCATGGAGGTCGGCAGTGGCAGCTCATGGTGGCCGGCGGTGGCGGCTCACGGTGGCTGGCCGTTGACCAGTTTCCCTCCGGTGAGGGAATCCTAGAGATAAGGGAGAGCTTCTCGAGAGAGAAGCAAAGTGAGAGACTGGAGAATTTTAGCCTTAATGGGTGCTTTAAGGGATATAAATACCCTCCCCAAAACTACTTCGTTTTGGGGAGGGATCCATTCGAAAGTGGGTAAACATCGTCCACAGTCCCTGTAACTTTTACATTTTAGTCACTAAAGTTAATTTTTAGTATTTTTAATTTTGATTTCCAGTTTTGTGCATGTTTAAATTTGTTCACTAATGAAATTTAATTTATTTTTATTCATTTTCGGTCTTTTAATTTTATAATAATTTCATTTTAATCACTAATTTTGTGTATTTGATATTTTGTTTAATTACTAGGTGATCCTTTTTATATTTTTATTTATTTTATAAATTAATATTTTTTTATTTTAATTTTTTATTCTCTTGTGACATTGTTTTTCACATTATTATTATTATTTAAAAAATTATTTTTTAATTTAATCTTCTAATTTTTTTCTTTTGTTCAACATTCAATATTTTTTACCATCTAATATTTTGTTTGATCTTTTCAGTAGTAATTTCAATCGATACAAGGGTAAGTAATTCGAACCGAATTTTTAAATTTCAATTTAAATTTTGATTTTCGTAATTAAGACACCCGACAAATTAAATGGTATCGAAAGGGCAGTTCAAGGGTGCTAATCCTTCCTTGACTGTAACTGACTCCCGAACCCGTTTTAATCGAGTCTTTGTAAGCGCAAACCAATATTTTTGTCTTAAAAATGATTTTTCTTATATTGTTTTTAAAAGAAGTTTTTAGGTGTTCAACCTACCTAACCCAAAGGTCGATGGTGACTCTTTTTCAAATCTATCCAATTTAATTTCAAAATCCTCAATTTTTTCAAAATTAAAGTCGTAACAGTTTTTAAAACAATATTTAATTGTTTTACCTGAAAAATGGTTATGACAGCTTGGCGACTCTGCTAGGGATCGGTAAGTGAGTCAGGCCATAATTAATTTTCAGTTGTCTTTTTAAGTGAAAATAATAATTTTAATTTTAATTTATTTATTCGATTCTAATTATTTATCTTTGATTATTTTTCAAGTAAATAGTTGTACTGATGTTTTTTCAATGATTTCAGTTTTTTGAAAAAGTTTTCATCTCTGGCTTTATACCCGAGCTCCAAACCCATTTTTTAAGTGGGGGTGAAAGCGACACTTTTGTGAGAATTATTTGCCGTATGGGCCTAGCAAGTAACATTCGAGATTCATATACATTATGTCTTCGTATGAATTTATTCTCCATATGGGCATAAGGGAATGTATCCTCTCGAGTTTAACTTAGTCCACACAAGCTTGTAATGGGCTTAGGACTAAGGGACTGGCAAGCCCAAGGGGGTACCAGTAAGGAGAACTCGGGTACCGTCTTTAGAACCTAAACCGGGAGACTACGGGGAATTAGAGCCCACTCTAAAACCTCATTTTAAACCCTAGGCAGCTTTGAGATTATTTCCTGCTTTATTTTCTGTTCAAAGCATGTGAACTATAAATTTATGCGGTTAGGATTGGTTCAAAATTAACATGTGGGATAGAGATAATGTCCGGGTAGGAATAATAAGCATGAGGGGTAGATATCATGTGGGGTAGGACTTTTTATTTTCATTATTTTTTGATTTACCTCACTAACTCTTTTCATTTTTGTTCTCTTTCCTTTTTATCATTTATATCATTCAAAACAATTGTTGATCCACCAAAAACGTGTTCGTTAAACGCAATAATTTCATTAATAGAAAAAGGGATTATAATACAAGAGATGTAAAGCTCAAAAGTCGACTATGGTCAGAAAAGACTCATAATTGACCGGGATTTACATCGAGCACACCAAAAGTCAACTTTGTGAGTTGGTAAAGGTTACAGGGGAAGACGAGAAAAAGGTTACTGACATGGGGAGTCCCTTCAAAGATGACAAGAACAAGATGGCAAAGCGATAGCTGAAACTGGAGGCCATTGTTGACGAATTCAAGAAACAAACAGATGAACTTTGGATGGTTCCTATCGATGGAGGACTCCAATGGTGTTTTCGTTAGGGAACAGACTCAGCAGATAGTGAAAAACATAGATACAACCATTCGAGACTTCTTGGGAAAAGTACAAAAAGTAGCTCAGAGAGATCAGAACGATTGACAGGGTATTCAACTGGTGATAGAAGAAGGCGGAAGGAAAATTAATTGTCAGAAGTTGTTTGGGGTCTAGAAGAATATACCTTTAAAATGTTTTTTGTCTCTTAAGAAATAACACTTTTCCCCAATAAGGATTGTTTATAATAACAAACACATTTTTGGATCAATGCCTCGAACATTTCATGCATCATGCATTCTTGCATATTTCACATTATTTTTATTGCATTCACATTAACTAACAAGACATGTCTCATAAAAAGAACAAACACTGGATACACGCTCAAACAAAAGGCAATTAAAAGAGAAGCTTGGAAAGTAAATTGAAGATTACCTGAAGCGTGTCTGTAAAAAGATCCAAAGCGATGAATGAGATACTAGCGCATGTTGGTAAGATTGAGAAAATTCAAGAGCAACTCGTAAAAACCCAACAGGAAATGATCGATCAAGAAAAAGGATTTCAAAATGAATAAAGTGAACAAATGACCAAGTTAATGGACATGGTAAATGTTGTGATCATGGAGAGAAGCCACCAGTGGATCCCATTTTATATGGGACTATGAATGCTGTGCTAAAACTGAAATGACAGTGGCAAGAGAACATGTTAAGGAGTCAGATATTTCAGGTCATCTCTAAAAATCAAATGTGGTTGTAGAAGGTTCCATTGGGCCAACGAGGAAGGAAAAGCTAATAAGGGATAAAATTTCCCTTGTGAGAGATAAGCTTCACTTAAAGAAAGGGTCACAGAAGAAGACCAAATGTTGACCAAGAAAGCTAAGAATGATCAACTTCTCATGATTAGAGGTTCTAACCCTTTACAATCATCCAGTCAGGACACTCAAGTTCTATCTATAAAGTCATTGTCAAGTAGTCTCTCATCATGGGGACTAGATGAGAAGAAAAAGAAAGTGCAGGGTTTTCAGTTCTCTCCCTTCTATTTTTTGCTTAAAAACTACATTAAAAATACTCACATATGGATTGTTTACACTGGATATGTCAGCCACAGTGGCCCCGAATGAGAAGTGGGCCTATAAGGAGATTCTTTGGATAAAACAGGATGGAATCCCAATTTGTTCAGTTAAGGTTCCTAGCAACCTTGAGGATCATTTAGAATAAGCAATTCAGGGGTGCAAGGTATAAGGGAAAGGGATCAAGGTCCAAAACTCGGAATTCGTTGCTTTAACAGAGAATTCCTGTGAAGAACGTAAGGCGCAAAAATGTGAAAAGGAAATCCAAACAAAAGGGCTTCCATGAATGTAATTCGAGACTGGCCAGTGGGTTTGAGAACGGATGGGGCAAATACGGTCAAGAAGACACCTCAAACTACTTCGACATAAAATTCCTACAAAAAAACTTAAGGCGCAAGAGGATAGGGAAGGAAATCCAAGCAAAAAGGCTTCCATGAATGTAGTCTGAGGCTGGCCCGTGGGTTTAAGAATTAGTGGGACAGATGCAACTTTGAAGACACCTCAAACACCTATATCAGATTTCCTGAAGGCAAGAGGGGTTTTGGGCAGCTTAGATGGCTTGTCGAATATTACGCCATTCACAGTTACAATATGCGTTCGGGATCCAACCAAAATATCACCACCAAGGAAAATCATTTTGGATCTAAATTTGGGCCCAATTTCCACCCAGAAAGGAACAACTGGTAAATCACAAGGAAGTGGGATTTTCCCAAGATGCTACTCAGGAGGAAGCATAAATTTTTCGCGTCTGATGGGTACATCAAAAGGAGCCCCGGCAAGTGAAACGATTGAGAAATAGGAGCAAGTGCATATGAAGGCCATAATCCAACTAGTGGAGCTTCCTAATGAGGTCTTATTCCATTTTGTGACATCCTGTTTGAATTAGTTTTTTGATTTGGAACTTGTTTTTGAACTTTCTTTTTATATGGATATTTGAATGAATTTATGTCGAGCATTGAACCAAATTTACAACTTGAAATTATTTGAATATCAATTGAATTAAAAACTCTATAAATGATCAGAGTTACATATCTTTGATAAAGTGACACGATCAAATAATGACCCTTGTTTTTACCCCAAAAGACACACCCGAACACCATATCCTTCTCTTGCAGGGACCAATATAGCCTTTTCATTTCACAAGAAAATGAACAAGTGGCTTGGTATTAGGTATGCATAGGAGTGGACACATGGGGCATATCTTGTGTATGACATTACTATACTTTTATTGAGGACGTTCAAAGATGATAATGATCTTCACAGATGGGTAGGTGAATCTAGTTTAGGTCAGTTGCTTGGAAATTGAACTCTAAAGATGAGATTCATTGACTTTCAACAACACCTAGACTATAATAGGTTCTTCTTGACAAACTTAAGAAATTGGATATGTATTCCCATATTATAATATTATATATACAATAAATCTTGAGTTGTCCCTCTAGAGCAATTGATTAAACCCCTCTTTATGGATAAGATTCAGCTAGCCTGATTAAGGTGATTATAATATCTATACAATAAAGCTAGAGCTGTCCCTCTAGAGCAATTGGTTAAATACCCCGGCTCTATGGATAAGATTCAGTTAACCTGATAAAGGTGATTATAATATTGAGTTATCCCTCTAGAGCAATTGGTTAAATGCCCTAGCTTTATGGATTCAGCTAGCCAGACAATGGCAAATTAAATCAAATCATCTTAATAAGGAGTTTCGGTAAATATGGACTAAGGGAGTTAAGGAACACCTGTAATAGTCAATTTCACACGAGCACTCAGGAATTTCATTTTGAGACCGATATTTTTGCATTGCCTTTCTTAAAGGATCATACGAAGCTTGAACAAATGAAAGATTTCAGAGGACCAAAATAGAAGGTCTAGTAATTGATTATTCAGTGTGTCATTTTGTCCACATCCGGTTAAAATGCCAAACCGAGAAAGAGGGCATGTTGCGATGTTAAAAATGACATTTTGGTAGCAAAAACCTTAAGAAATAGGAAGCTAACCTGAAACCAACTCATTAACTTGGATATTTGTCAAAGAGCTATAACTTTAAAAGCATTAAAGAGCTATTGATTCTTTTGATTTTATGTGAACTCATGTTTATGATTTAATTTGATTGCGAGCCTGAATTAAGGGGCAATGTTTTACAGAATTCTTATATTCTCATATCTTTTTTCCCTTCTAAAATAAGAGAAATGAGAAAATATTTTCAAACAGGACAGTCTCAAATGTGAAAGGCTATACCCGAGAAGAAAATGGGGCATGGTCGATTCCAAGTATAAGACCGATAGACAAAATGAGGATCTATCCAAAAGATAAAAAAAACTAATTCATGTTGCATGCATCTTAGATATACTTAAGAGCATCACATTTATCATTTTTTAGCATACATAATTTTTTGCAGCTTTTAGAGTCAAGTTTCAACTTCAAGACAAAAGATACTAGATTCAAAAGCACCTTCAGAAATCAGCAGTGCATGGTGGAAATTGATGGACTCTCAGCAGTGAAGAGCTATGCCTCAACCAATTTGACCTATTGAAAGATCAACAGATCTTGGAATCAAATTCAGACGGGTTCGAGAACCAATTCAGAACGGATCCAGTTCAGCTTAACTCAACGACGAGTGGCTAGTTTTCAATTAACGTCTTCAAGCCAGACTTTAACTCCACGACGGATGATATCCGGCTGACAGAATTTACCACTTGGCTTTCCTGTGAAGGGGAGTTATCTGAAGAACTATGATCGGCTTAGACCCGTAAAGGGGAGCCATTTTTCACTTAAAGAAACTATTTGCATCATAGCTCAAGGCAAGAAAGGTTATCTGCCAGTAAAAACCTTCGAGTTCGATTACACTCAGCTCAAGGACATATCAAATTTACAGCATCGCTCAAGGCCAGAAGGGCTATCTGTCAATAAAGACCTTCGAGTTCGATTACATTCAGCTCAAGGGCATATCAAATTTACAATATAGCTCAGGCGAGAAGGGTTATTTGTCAACAAACCTTCAAGTTCGATTACATTCAGCTCAAGGGCATATCAAATTTACAGTATAGCTCAAGGTGAGAAGGACTATCTATCAATAAATCTTTGAGTTCGATTACATTCAACTCAAGGGCATATCAAATTTACCGCATAGCTCAAGACGAGAAGGGCTATCTGTAAAAATATGTTCGAGTTCGATTACACTCAGCTCAAGGACATATCAAATTTATAGCATAGCTCAAGGCGAGAAGGGTTATATGTCAACAAAGGCCTTCGAGTTCGATTACATTCAGCTTAAGGGCATATCAAATTTACAGCATAGCTCGAGACCAGAAGGGCTATCTGTTAACAAACCTTTGAGTTCGATTAAACTCAACTCAAGGACATATCAAATTTACAACATAGCTCAAGACGAGAAGGGTTATCTGTAAAAAAACCTTCAAGTTCGATTACACTCAGCTCAAGGACATATCAAATTTACAGCATAGCTCAAGGCGAGAAAGACTATCTGTCAACAAAGACCTTTGAGTTTGATTACATTCAGCTCAAGGGCATATCAAATTTACAACATAGTTCATGACGAGAAGGGTTATCTGTACAAATTTCGAGTTCGATTACATTAAGCTCAAGGACATATCAAATTTACAGCATAACTCAAGGCGAGAAGGGTTACATGTCCAAAAATACCTTTGAGTTCGATTCCATTCAGCTCAAGGGCATGTCAAATTTACATAGCTCAAGGCGAAAAGGGCTATTGACAACAAAAAATTTTCGAGTTCATCCAGCTTGATGACACATCAACCAATAGTAGCATGGAGGAACTACTTTTCGGTTGAAGTCGAGGTCTTTCAATCAAAAGAAGATCTGGGGCAATCTCTCAGCTTAGTGCAGCATAACTCAAGGCGAGAAAGGGTTATATGTCAACGAAAACTTTCGAGTTCAATTCCTTTCAGCTCGATGACATATCAACTACGTTTCGGTTAAAGTTTAAACCAAAGTCTTTAAGTCAAGAAGAAGACATGGTTAGATGTGTTTTAGTGGCAAGAAACTATCTTCCAGTAGCATAGCTTAAGTCGAGAAAAGCTATTTGTCAATGAAAACTTTCGAGTTCGATTCCATCCAGTTCGAGGGCCTATCAACCACATGGTAGTGTCAATGAACTATTTCCCAGTCGAATTTTCAACCCAATGTCTTTAAACCGAAAGAAGACCAAGGTTGACTATGATTTGGAAAGAAGAAGCCACCTTCCTATTCAGATTCCAAGCTACGATTTCAATTTCATGTAGAATGATATCATTTCAAGATTGACTCGACTTCGCGACGGAGGAGTCATTCGCAACTCAGTTAACAAGGAGTTATTCCTAATTGCAATATCAAAGTCAAGTCTCAACTCCACAAGGGAGGATATTAGACTCTGGGACCCCTTTATACCGAACGAAATTTGTGTCATTTTATCTTTGTCATATTTTTTCATTACACGAAAAATGACAAAGAGGGGCAGCTGTCGACACTCATTTTCGTACGACCCCATTATATAATATGTTATATATATTATATAAACGTATTATTATTATTATTATTATTATTATTATTATTATTATATATTATTATTACAATAAATTAATTGTTTCCTTTTTACAGAGTCCAGCCGAAACGTACCCAGCAGTCCAACCCAACAGCAACACTGAAGCTCGACTCGAGACCTGATCCAATACCCTAACCGACCCCAATATGTAACCCGAATAAGCAAGGGTTTGAAACCCTAGCTTCTCACCATTTCCTTAGCACCACATATCCCTTCTCGCGCACCAACCGGTTGTCTTCCTCGATCAACCACCTGCTCTTCTCGACCATCGGCGACGTGTACTCGTGGGACACAAAAAAACAAACAAACAAGTGTTTTAGTCCAAGAGAAACACTAAAACGAACCAAAAATAGGGTTTTTATCCCTATAAATGGAGTAAAATCAAAACGATTAAGGGGGAACAACACCGAACAAAATCGGAGGACACGGAAAAAATACGAGAAGAGAAATACGGAGAAATCCTACGAGCGGAGATATCCATTCGAATAGCAGCAAACAAGAGGCAACCAACATCAATATTTTGAAATGAAAAGAGAAAAAACCGAGAAGCTTACCCTCGTCGAAGCCTCCAGCGCCGTCAGAAAACCAAAACATCGAAGGTATCTTTTTAGATCTAGAGAGTTTGGGGAATTTTTAGGAAAAACTGAGGTTAGATTCAGGGTTTAGTGGGATTTGAGCTTCGATTTAGGCTATTTTAATATTTTTCGACCACCATGGATGGTTGTCGGCGGTGACGGCGCACGGTGACCGACCGTTGACTAGTTTCCCTCCAGTGAGGAAATCCTAGAGAGAATGGAGAGCTTCTCTCTCTAAGAGAGAGAATGGAGAGCTTCTCTCTCTACGAGAGAGAAGCAAAGTGAGAAAATGGGGAATTTTGGCCTTAATGGCCGATTGAAGGGATATAAATGTTTTGGGGAGGGATCCATGCGTAATTTCGAAAGTGGGTAAACACCGTCTGCAGTCCCAGTAACTTGTAACTTTTACATTTTAGTCACTGAAGTTAATTTTCAGTATTTTTAATTTTTATTTCCAATTTTATGCATGTTTTAATTTGGTCACTAATGAAATTTAATTTATTTTTTTATTCATTTTCGGTCTCTTAATTTTATAATAATTTCATTTTAATCATTAATTTTGTGTATTTGATATTTTGTTTAATTACTAGTTGATCTTTTTTATTTTTTATTTCTTTTATAAATTAATATTTTTTAATTTTTCTTAATTTTTTATTCTATTATGACATTGTTTTTCACATTATTATTATTATTTAAAAAAAATTTATTTTTTTTAATTTAATCTTCTAAAATTTTTCTTTTTGTTCAACATTCAATATTTTTTACATCTAATATTTTGTTTGATCTTTTCAGTAGTAATTTCAATCGATAAAATAGTAAGTAATTCAAATTGAATTTTTTAATTTTAATTTTCGCAATTAAGACAACCGACAAATTAAATGTTACTGAAAGGGCAGTTAAAGTGTGCTAATCCTTCCTTGACTGTAACCGACTTCCGAACCAGTTTTAATTTAGTCTTTGTAAACGCAATCCAATTTTTTGTCTTAAAAATTATTTTTCTTAAAATTATTTTTAAAAGACGTTTTTAGGTATTCGACCTAGCTAACCCAAAGGTCGATGACGACTCTTTTTCAAATCTATCCAATTTAATTTCAAAATCCCAATTTTTCAATATGAAAGTCGTAAACTTTTTAAAATAATATTTAATTGTTTTACCCAAAAAATGGTTATCACAAGATCGAAGAGAAAAAAAAATATTCTCTTTATTTATTGATCCTTTGAAGTTAAAA